>NC_064638.1:89834238-90494238 GCF_023864345.2 Schistocerca serialis cubense | reverse complement strand
CATCTGCTACAGTTGGATGTGTACTGTGGAATGCTTACGCATGCTCTGCGAATTCGTAAGAAAATTTTATTTAAATGAATGGCAGTCCTCAGTTTGTAAAATCATTATTCCCCTTAACAAGTCCTATACGTTTTATAATTAAAGCTACAGAGGCGAGTACTGAAGCATGCTTTTAATTACAGTTAGTGAAACAAAGCAACTCTTTCAGGCAACGAAATGTTATAAAACATAAAGTTGGGCAAAAGAGAATATGCTGACGTTTTAAATAGTAAATATGCAACGCAAAGATAATGTTAAATTCATTTAACTGATTTATTAAATGCGTCTCGCGTTTCGGTGACGGCCAAGAAAAAATGAACCAGACGAACAATGAGTTACTTTACACTCTGTGAGGAAAAAAATGTATCGCGTTCAACGTCATAAGAAAAATATACGGAACAACGGCTAGAAGCGGTATGTTAATGATTAATAGGTTTCCCATATGAAACGTGCAGTTCACATTCACAAAAAATTTTGTTCAGATATATGTAAATTGTGTTGCACTTCATTGCAGATTTTGTGCAATCAAATAATTAATGATCGTCGAGCTATTAATTTAATTCATATATCCCCTACTTAATGTTACTAGAACACTGACTGTATTGTTACACAGCTTCATCACTGACTTATCGTATCCGTATCATCACGTCACCCCAATGAATGCTTAACCTTCCCCACTGCCAGTTTGACAATTCCATTAAATCAGTTGGCTACGAAATATAAGTTATTTGTATTAAACAATATTTAAAAACTAGGACTCTTATTAAATGAATAACGAATTGTATAGGCATTAGCTGTCGAAATGACTGTCGAGCGGCGACATGCATTATTGTTGGCATTATTTTAAAATGCATGTGAAACAGTACACGTTACTGTGAAAGTAAGCTTTGTTTCGATTGTTCTCCGTTATACAGTGTTCGACAAACGACAGCTCATATTTTTGTCTATGTGTAGAGATTAATCTCTTCGACATTTCCATGAGAGCCGTTTGTAGGAATTTATAAAATACAAATAATTTGGTCGTTGATATATTGCTTATTGAAATTTTACGTAATAATTTCTCGCGGTCATCGACGTTGCCTGACTTGACGGTTAAATGAACAATGCATTCCTGCGACACCATGAAATTACTGTATATGAAGTTATTAAATGCTAGTCACGTCACTTTTCTACTCACGACTTACACCAGATGGAGATCCGTCCACGAAAGCGCAAATCCTTAGCGAGACACTTTTGGTATCCAAATTTTACTCAAAACTACCGAAATTGCATTTTTTTTATTTTGATAAACCATGCAATTAATTTACAAGCGCTTAACGTTTCGGGATTATTTTGTTTAAATTCCACGGTCTGTGGTCGGTATGGGTGTTCGAAAGTGCTGCTCATAAATGCTGGCCGGCCGGGGTGGCCGAGCGGTTCTAGGCACTTCAGTCCGGAACCGCGCGACCGCTACGGTCGCAGGTTGGAATCCTGCCTCGGGCATGGATGTGTGTGATGTCATTAGGCTAGTTAGGTTTAAGTAGTTCTAAGTTATAGGGACTGATGACCTCAAAAGTTAAGTCCAATAGTGCTCAGAGGCATCATAAATGCTGTAAGCAGACAATTCCTCTTTTTTGTATTTTTTTCTGTGCGGTTGTCTATATTTGGCTTATTAATAGCCGCACATTCAGCCATTAACTCTCCCAAAACTCTCACAAAATTATCTGATCGTTTATATTAACTTTAAACAATAATAAAATAATTATTTTGCGAATAATCCGTCTAAGATCTGAGCTCGTGGATGTTTCTGTTACTGTCTGACACTGAGCTATTGATGTGACAATATTCTTTTTTTATAATTTTCTTGTTTATCCTTGCAAAACTGAGGGGCCTGTATAGATTCCTCATATGTTACATTACATTCACTTCGGCAAACGTTTTACGGGAGGTACAATATCAAGTACGAAACAAAAAACCGGTAAATTTTTATAACATTAATAGTGGATCCAATAATGGCTATATGCATTTTGTATTTGTTTGTGAAAAGTGCAACAATAAAAATACATTCAGGCAGGATTTAGACTGTGGGCACTGACAGTAGTGATAGTGAGGTAAGGCATGGGCGGAGGATGGGGGCGGGAAGAAAATTCCTTGACTGATTGAGAAACGAGTTGTGGGGAAGATGTGAATATCTCCTTCACTGTTTGACCGAGAGAGACAGGATACGGGGCAAGGTGGGATGATGGGACGACGAGACCCATTTAAGTGTGAACAAGTCGTTGAAAAAGTGCTAGTTAGTCAGACGGCGAATTTTTTCTTTTAAGACTGTGAAGCGCGTGGTGGGCTGTTTGACATCCGTCCCATTGAACATTTAGCTCGGTTCGTTTGGTCCATATGTCAGCGAGCTACGGATAAGGCACAGGTTTCCCTGGTTTGGAATTTATGGAAGCGGGTGCCCAGTTTCGGCATCGGACAGGTACCTCTGGCAACACTAGCGATCTAGTGGCATGGCGACATCTCGTGATGTGTGTGTCATGAGAAATAAACAACGCACGGAGTGTTTGGAATGAGAGTCTGTATGATGTGCTTTCAAGAAATCTTGTTTCATCCGTATCGTAATTTATGCCAGAGCCGCTGCACGGCACACATAGGGATAAAAGTTGGAAGCCTTTCGAGCCGATGGGTAAACACCCTTCTCCTCTTCTCCTCATTGGAATCCGCAAGGCGGGGGCTCGGGGCGGAGAGGGGGGGGGGGGGCAAGAGGGGTTCTTCCGCGCTCCCTGGAATGTGGAGCACAGAATATTTGTTAATTACAGAATCTCATACACTTCTACAGGATGTTACAAAAAGGTACGGCCAAACTTTCAGGAAACATTCCTCACACACAAATAAAGAAAAGATGTAATGTGGACATGTGTCCGGAAACGCTTAATTTCCATGTTAGAGCTCATTTTAGTTTGTTCTTCCACCTACGCACAATGGAGCACGTTATCATGATTTCATACGGGATACTCTACCTGTGCTGCTAGAACATGTGCCTTTACAAGTACGACACAACATGTGGTTCATGCACGATGGAGCTCCTGCACATTTCAGTCGAAGTGTTCGTGCGCTCCTCAACAACAGATTCGGTGACCGATGGATTGGTAGAGGCGGACCAATTCCATGGCCTCCACGCTCTCCTGACCTCAACACTCTTGACTTTCATTTATGGGGGCATTTGAAAGCTCTTGTCTACGCAACCCCGGTACCAAATGTAGAAACTCTTCGTGCTCGTATTGTGGACGGCTGTGATACAATACGCCATTCTCCAGGGCTGCATCAGCGCATCAGGGATTCCATACGACGGAGGGTGGATGCATGTATCCTCGCTAACGGAGGACATTTTGAACATTTCCTGTAACAAAGTGTTTGAAGTCACGCCGTTGCGTACTGTTGCTGTGTGTTTTCATTCCATGATTAATGTGATTTGAAGAGAAGTAATAAAATGAGCTCCAACATGGAAAGTAAGCGTTTCCGGACACATGTCCACATAACATATTTTCTTTCTTTGTGTGTGAGGAATGTTTCCTGAAAGTTTGGCCGTACCTTTTTGTAACACCCTTAGAAGTGATTTCCTGTGATTACACAGAAGCTCTCGTTTAGCCAATTGTAGATCATGTGGCTGATCACAGTGAGACAGTACTATAGCAATTACCATCCTCTATTTAGAAGGTTTCGTATGTGAGTGGTTCTCCCTTCCATAATAATAAGCACGCTGCTGTACTGTGGATCAAACGAAGGGGGAAGATAGCCGCTCTTGTGTACCGTGCCTACTTCCTTTGTGGGCTTCTTTGAAGTGCTGTTGTAAAGTTGCCGACGTGGCGTACCCCAACTGTAGCCAAATCAAATTCCTCGCCGCATCCTCCTACAACAGCTACAAACAGCGTTTCGTGGAGCATTGTTTGTTTATACAGACGCCACGTGCCGTAACTTGTGCACTGCAATATTACCTTAATGATCGTATTCACACCAGACCACGTAAGAATCTGGGATTTTCACATTAAATCATAGAGCAATTTCTTTTATTTATTGGCTTTCGGCTTTGGGCTTTCGGAATGTGCCCATCTGAGCACTGGAAATGTTATATCACAGTTTGTTTTGACAATTCAGAATACACATTAATTTAAATCGTACCCTGGTACGAAATTACATAGGCTTGACGAAGGATAGATTTCGACATAAAACATGTTTTACATACACAGCATAATGAAATGAGTAAACAGCTCGAAGATGGAACACAACATACACAGAGGTAGTATGCTACAAAAATCCTACCGGTAACACAATAAGAAATGGTAAATAGCCATTTCGGATATTTAGAATTTCGCCTTTTCGTAATGCTGGAAGAAACGTAATCTACTTAAACTTTGTGAATTAGTTTAGTGTACTATGTTTATTTAACAACAAGGAAACACTACTGCCAGGTCCGGACATTCAAACTCAAAATTGGACTAATCCAGTGCGTTTCATAAAGCTAAAGCCGTAAACGACGATCATTCATATATTTAAGGGCTGACGTGCGTGGCGGGAGTCAGCGAGTGGTGTTTTATAAACAGTATGTCGTCACAAGTCGTCAGCTGAACCCATTTCTAAATATTCGGACTTAGAAGCATGTATACCTCCAGAACGGTAAGATGGCAGAGCCATCAGCTTTACACTATCTGAAGAGTTCTCCAGCAGTCTTTTCTCTTTTCTAAAACATACACTTCCGGACACATATTCCGATATTCTCTATTTGAGGCCGAGGAACGATGGCTTTATCGATAGCTACCAGTATTGTATGTTGTGTTTCACGGGATTTCTCACATCACAGTACTGAATAAATTCACTCCGCAATTTTCTACGAGCATCTGACATCTGAAGGTGCACATGGGTATCAGTATTTCTCTTATCGAACCTACTCACAAGAAATTTAGTGTGCTGCGTAGCTTGGCAACGCTAAGTGTACTTTGAACCAATATTATAACGTTGGCAACTTCTTATCTGAAGCAACACTGTAATAAGTTTTGGTCTATGAGAGCAAAAATACCTATAAATCGATCAATGATAGAATTGATAAATATACAGAGTTTTTGCTGACACGTCCTCTTGCTGCCTACTTCCCGCTGGTACAAAGTACCTGTGAACCGTGCAGTTTCTTAACACATCCCACACCTTCTCAATGTGAGTCTAGGCACTGGCATGATGCTTTACCACTGTCACTGTGTCGTATTTCACCGAAGAACTTACATGGCATATTCATCTTGTTTTGAAAGCCACCCCGAAAAGTTTGTTTCTTGCAGTCATTTATCATTGAAATGACACTCAACCGGCCGGCCGGGGTGGCCGAGCGGTTCTAGGCGCTACAGTCTGGAACCGCCTCTACCACTTTTAGGTTCTGTACTGCATATGACTGCGTAGCTACATTTCTGTTTTAATAATGTCTGCTGCTGTGCGCTACGATGGTGACTCCTAGTTCGCCAAAGAGGAAGTGTGAAGAGAAACGTCGAATTTGGAGCTATGACCTACAGCAAATAAGTGTTTCATCACACTGTGAATGTTTTCAAAAGAAATTTTTCTGTTTTTCATTTCTGGTGTCATATGTCTAATCTTCGTTCATTTAGTGGTACATAGATACTAGTACCGCATCATCCTATTGTGATTATTTTAAAGTAAGCTCATCGGTTTGCAAATATATATAATCCAAAGTTGATGACTGATAGAGATATGTAAATCTCAGCTGCAGGTGAAAATTTCTCAACGTATTCGTACTGACTAGCAGAACACTGTCACACTACAGGACTTATAAACCGTTATGGCCGTACAGTTGTTTAGCCAGCACTTGCATGGATCACCATCCGGGTAAGTCGAGGGCTGTTGGCAAACGGGGTGCACTCAGCCTTGTGAGGCCAAGCGAGGAGCTACTTGACTGATAAGTAGCGGCTCCGGTCACGAAAATTGACGGCCGGGAAAGCCATCTGCTGACCACATGCCCCTCCACATATCCGCATCGAGTGTCGCCTATTGACTGAGGATGACACGGCAGTCGGTCGCTACCGTACGGCCGCCCAAAGTCTGTTCGGATTGAGTTTACACCTGCGATATTTACTCTTTCTTACGTTGTGAGTCTTTATTTCCAGGACGTGAAGTGGCTCATTCTGGAAGTTAACTGGAATTATGCCGTTGTGGTACTGAACTACGAAAAGTAACTTTTCCTCTTCGGAAACATTTCGGTTTGCAGGCGTAGCCATGGGCGTCCGCAGTAATTTATTCATTCTAAAATTGTCATTTTTTATATAACTGACCCGGTGAGTTAGAGAACGTGTGATGCCCAGAAAGCTAAATCTGATAGGAATTACAGAAAACTTTGTAAGGTTTCTCATATTATGAGAGGTGACAGTTTTGTTTGCAATACTTGCCACACAGGGCGTATATACTGAATACATATACAGAGGGAACCCTTCGGATACCAAAGTTTACTTTGTTATCACGTAGTTCGTGCTAGCACTTCTTTGTCGAGCTTTGGGAGCATCTTGCGTTTTCTTATTGGTGTGGAGGCTTGACTTTGGAATGCAATGGCTACATCTTGGAATATATCAAACGAGATAATATCTGGATGTGCACTCGCGTGCGATGATATTGCAGGAAATGGAATTCCATGTTAAGACGGCGTTTCCAGTTTAAGCATTTTCAATATTGCACCCTTTGTTTCGCTATTAGAACATTGTCGATTTAAGCACTTCATAATATGCATGAACTCACATCACTCTTTACGCTTTTCTTTTTAAAGTACTGAAGAAATTTTGTCAAAAGTGTTCACTTCGTGAGTTTTGTGGTTTATATCGGAAGTACAGTAACTGTTCATAACAATGATGAAATTGAAATGAAATGTCTTGTGGATAGGTCGAGTAGACCGGTCGCCTGGTTCAAGTCTTTCGACACGTCGATGGGGATGATATGACGATGATGATGAAGACAACACAACACCCCGTCCGTGAGCGGTGAAAATCTCCGACCCAGCCGGGAATCGAACCCGGTCCGTATAGCATTCGGCGGGGCTGACCGATGAGCTATCGAGGCGGAAAATAACAATGATCATCAATGTATACATGTTCACATTCTCTAATTTTTTTCGTGTTAGCCGTTCATGGTTAATCCACAACTATATCACAATAGTTTTAAAGTTATTCCTTATTGAGTCTTCACATTCCACTTGCCTATTCAAAATTTTTAACTAGGATTATGTAGAAACGCATTGCAGCTAGCATGGTCCGATAGTTGGTGAATGGTTTAACGACGCTTGGCGCACTCGCACTACATCAAGTTCGATTTGTTAATGTAATATCACAAGCAGCGTGACTTCTTCCAGTGTTTCCGTTGTTTCACAGGTAAGCCACATCTTTCTTAGGACCAGGTTTAGATATTGTATAGTGTGTTTAAGGAATAATGAGTATTTATTCATTTTACAGATATTCAAATTATCTTCAGCTACAGTACATGTTTATCCCACGTGTCTATCAGCTATAGTTATTAGGCCAAGCGTGTTACCGGATTCTCAGTGGTGTGTTAAGAATATTGTGTTGTTTTATAGTGATAACAGTGGGTAGGTACACTTTGTATTCGAGAACCAGCTCAGTCATGATGCAAGAATCCTGCGCAGCTACGTATGCAAACGTTGCTTTGGTTGACATAAATACCGATGTTGTTCAATTAAAGGATTGCATAAATGTTCTGTATTATAAGTTCTTATATGAATATTAGGCATAAAGTTAATACAGTTATACATAACGCAGGAAGTTAGTTTTATAGGGTTCACAGAGATTGTATAAAGCATATACAACTAAACATATTTGAAGTCCAAATACAAAAGTTTGACATAGTCTCACATAATGGTTTCATATCAGCAGGTGGAAGTGTAAGGACTACTATTTGTTATATCACAAACGACCTACAGGAATCGACCCAATGTTTTTAGGTGCCGAAATCGTAAGCATATTCCATTAGTGTAAGATAAGCATAGAGTTTTAGTTATTAATATGAATACGAATGCCAAAATTTTGATTGAACGATCTAAAATTACATCCTTATTATGATTAAATACATAGTGTTAAATCAGTTAGTCACAAAAACTATTTTTTTCATATGCCAATAATGTTAGATTTTTGGGTTGTTTGGGGGAAGAGATCAAACTGCGAGGTCATCGGTCTCATCAGATTAGGGAAGGACGGGGAAGGAAGTCGGCCGTGCCCTTTCAGAGGAACCATCCCGGCATTTGCCTGGAGCGATTTAGGGAAATCACGGAAAACCTAAATCAGGATGGCCGGACGCGAGATTGAACCGTCGTCCTCCCGAATGCGAGTCCAGTGTGTTAACCACTGCGCCACCTCGCTCGGTCAATTTTAGATTTTCAGGAAAATTTAAAAATCTCAAACGGAAGAAAAGATCATAACGGTTGAGAAAATCCTGTTGAATAGCAAAAAAGAATAATAGGGGAAAAATGTCATATTATTTCTAACGAAAGTGTAGACACTGAGTTGAACTTTAAAAATTACAATTATGTTTCCCCAAAGTGTAGAAACAGAAATTACAATAATTCCTACCGCGCTAGGCAATGGTAAATCTGCAATTTAGTAAAATTACAGGCAACTATTGCTAGAAACATGCGGTAGTGAGGTCTGTACCCTCAGTTTCCAGGAGGGGGCATGTGAGCCCTCTTCCTCCCCCCCTCCCCCCCCCCCCCCCCTCCTTTTGAGTACGCCTATTTTCGTAACAGCAACAATTTTGAACATAGCGATTACTAATAAATAAATGTGAAAAAATAGTGTTATGCACATTGTGGTGTCACCGCCAGACACCACACTTGCTAGGTGGTAGCTTAAATCGGCCGCGGTCCATTTAGTACATGTCGGACCCGCGTGTCGCCACTGTGTGATCGCAGACCGAGCCCCACCACAAGGCAGGTCTCGAGATACGGACGAGCACTCGCCCCAGTTGTACGACGACTTTGCTAGCGACTACACTGACGAAGCCTTTCTCTCATTTGCCCAGAGACAGTTAGAATAGCCTTCAGCTAAGTCCATGGCTACGACCTAGCAAGGCGCCATTAACCATTTTAAGATAGAGTCTCACTTGTATCATCAAGGAATGCTGTATTCAAATGAAGGATTAAAAGTTAAGTATAATAGCAGCTACGAACTTTTCTTGCTACCATTCATTACGTATCCTGTTTCAGACTTCTGTCTAGCCTACGTGAGATTACGCGTGCCTTTCGGCTACTTCAGTGTGGCGTAGCTGTCTTGTTACGCCACAACACCCATCACTTTTGTTTCCATTTTGTGCTAAGACTGAGACATTAATAACACTCATATTTACCCTGTTTTCACACATTAATTCATTAGTAGCAGCATCAGTGCTAAATTGTTGCTGCTGCAGATGTAAATGAAAATTCGTTAATGAAGCGAATGTTATTTTTCAGGGGTAAGAATCATAACAGTCTAATTATAGAAAACACCGATTAGTGATACTATTATTTCTGCTTCATGTTGGTAACATGCGCAATAAGCATGTTCCCTCCAAAGATATTCCAGTTGCGTGGTGAAAATAAATAACTGAAAAATAATGTGTTTGTATTCCTGTTGCTGAAAGAATTAATCCTTTCATTAGTAACCATTTTGAAAGACCCACTCTTAAATGCAATTAAATTATAATTGATAAACTGATAACTTTAATCTAAATAAAAACCACCACTACATACTGTAACTGGCTCCCAGCGTGCGGCATAGCAAAAAATGTACTACATTCAGCCCTAGAACTAAATCGACGAGGAATTAGCTTTAATGAAGAGTGACCACTGCACATTCCATGTTAACGTATAATCACTTTATGTCGCGTTTCTATATGTCTGAAGCAGAAACGGGAAAAACGGTTCGCATCTTGCGTCAGGTCCAATAAATGTATCGCTACATCACCCTACGCAGTTACTGGACAGTAACGCAGTTCGTATCGCTTTGGGGATTAAAAAAGTAAGAGAGTAATTATTTGGATGCCGCTGGCGTGTTTGGGAGGACGCCGGCACTGCAGTGCTGTTATGCTTTGCGCGGCGCAGACGTTTCACTGACAATGGGATTAGTAAGAGCAGCGCAGAGGATGCGACCCTGGGTCACTGCTTCCGTCACACAGACGTCATAGCGCAGCCCAGGCTGCGACAGTGCAAAGGTCGGCTGGGCGTGCGGCTGTGCCCCAGGGCAGCTGCGCACCCAGCCCCACACAGAGGGCTGGCGCTAAACGCGGGGGCGAGCTCTCTGGCTGGCGAACCCGGACTGTCGCGCGTGTGGGAGATAATTACCTCCAGCCTCCGCGCTGGAAAACGACTTTGTTGTGTTCACATTTGGCTAGGACGTTGTGGTTCCAACAAGGTTTCCACCTAAGCCGAAACAAGGCATCTGTTGTGGACAGCATTACCTCAGAACTATTGAGATCCTTGTAAGAACATACCATGACAACGCCAGCCACCGCGATGGGAAAAGACTTTGTTGTGTCGACATTTGGCTAGCACGTTATGGTTCCAACGCGGTTTCGACCTGAGTCGACACAAGGCATCTGTTGGTGGACGGCATTACCTTAGAATTACTGAGATTCTTGTAAGAACATACAATGACAACGCTATTCCAGTAATTATCGGGCATTTATGAGACAGGCCAAATACCCTCGGACTTCAGGAATAATGCAACATCTCCAGTTTCAAAAAGGCAGCAGTGAATACTACTATACTATCGGTTTAATAACTCATGGTGGCAAACTACACTCATGCTCATAAATTAAGTATAATGCTGATACATGGTGAAAAAACGCTCTGGTGGGCGGTTTTCGGGTTTAAATCACCTCGGAATATGACCATGCGGTGCATTTGACCTGCGGTCGTCGCACGGTGGCGCTGGCAGCAGCCCACATACGCAGAGGTGTGTTGGTACATGTCAGAGTACGGTACAGCGAGTGAGTGAGCAGACGCTTTCAGAGGTGCTAATGGTGACTGTATTTTGAAAATGGCTCAAAGGACACGTTTTGATGACGTTATGAGGGGTAGAATACTAGGGCGGCTGGAGGCTGGTCAAAAACAGCAGCCGGCCGGAGTGGCCGAGCGGTTCTAGGCGCTACAGTCTGGAACCGCGCGACCGCTACGAATCCTACCTCGGGCATGGATGTGTATGATGTCCTTAGGTTAGTTAGGTTTAAGTACTTCTAAGTTCTAGGGGACTGATGACCTCAGAAGTTAAGTCCCATAGTGCTCAGAACCATTTTTGAGAAACAGCAGATCGTAGCACGGGCCCTCCGTGTGCCACAAAGTGTGATCTCAAGATTATGGCAACGATTCCAGCAGACAGGAAACGTGTCCAGGCGCTGCAGTACGGGACGTCCACAGTGTACAACACCACAAGAAGACCGATATCTCACCATCAGTGCCCGCAGACGGACACGGAGTACTGCAGCTAGCCTTGCTCGGGACCTTGCCGCACACACTGGAACAGTTGTCTCCAGACACACAGTCTACAGACTACTGAATAGACATGGTTTATTCGCCTGGAGACCTGCAAGGTGCATTCCATTGACCCCTAATCACAGGAGACCCATAAAAACCTGGTGCCAAGAACACAGTACATGGTCATTGGAACAGTGGTCCCAGCTTATGTTCACGGACAAGTCCAGGTGTAGTCTGAACAGTGATTCTCGCCTCGTTTTCATCAGGCGTGAACAGGAACCGATACCAACTCCTTAATGTCCTTGAAAGGGACGTGTATGGAGGCCGCGGCTTGATGGTGTGAGGTGGGATTATGATTGGTGCATGTACACCCCTGCATGTCTTTGACGGAGCAACTGTGACAGGACAGGTGTATCGCGATGTCATTTTGCACCAGTATGTCCGACTTCTCAGGGATGCAGTGAGTCCCACCTTCCTCCTGATGGATGATAACGCACGGCGCCACCGAGCTGCCATCGTGGAGGAGTACCTTGAAACCGAAGATATCAGGCGAATGCAGTGGCCTGTCTGTTCTCCAGACCTAAACCCCATCGAGCATGTCTGGGGTGCACTCGGTCGATGTTTCGCTGCACGTCTTCAAACCCCTGCGACACTTCAAGTGCTCCGACAGGCACTGGTGCAAGAATGGGAACCTGTTCCCCATCAGCTGCTCGACCACCTGATCCAGAGTATGCCAACCCGTTGTGCAGCCTGTGTACGTGTGCATGGTGATCATATCCCATATTGATCTCGGGGTATATGCGCAGGAACCACTGGCGTTTTGTAGCACATGTGTTTCGGGACGGATTTCTCAACTTATCACCAATTCCGTGGACTTACAGATCTGTGTTGTGTGTGTTCCCTATGTGGCTATGCTATTAGCGCCAGTTTTGTGTAGTGCCACGTTGTGTGGCACCACATTGTGCAACTATCCTTAATTTATGAGCATGAGTGTATTTCCGCAAATTATCTTCAGTAGTATGCAACTGGTGGCGGGAGCCCGCCTGAAGAAAGACAATTTTGGGCTCCGGGCAATCCCGACTGACCTTAAGACTTGTAGAAGATGCACTGAAGAGAGTCAAACCTATGTTCACAGCATTTGTAGATTTAAGCAAAGTTCTTGGCAATGTGTACAGGAACGACTCCAGTCTCCTGGTCTGAAGTGGAGTGGACAGTCTAAACCAGAGACTCAGACTAATCTACGACGGTATCAGATTTGAATTTTTCGACCTCCATTATCGGGTGAGCCTTACCAGGTCAGGCGTGCACTACATGCAGGAAGCGGCTGCTAGGGTAGCGGAGTGCGTGTGGCGTGCACATGGGGTTTTTATAGTTAGAGGAACTCTCCTTTGGGATCAGAGACGAATTTCCTACCAAAATCGAGGTTATGGATTTCGAATGTAACTAATCTGGTTGGAGTTAAGCATCAAAGGTCGGCCAAAAGTGATAAATGGATGCTTTTATAGACCGCCCGGGTCAGGAGCTGTTCCGGTAGAGTGCTTCAGAGAGAACTTGTAGAATATCGTTAATGACTTTCCTGATCGTGTGTTATAATAGGGGGTGACTTCAACTTGCCAGGCTTATACTGTACTGAGAGAGTGTACCTATCAAAACTGGTGGCGGACACAGGAATTCGTGTGACGTTCTGAATTTCTAGTCTGAAAGTTACTTTGTACAGATAAGAGAACTATGTCGATGTGGTAGCTTGTTAGACTTCCTCGCAACAAACAGATCTGAACATTTCAGGTAACGAAGAGGATGGTACCAGTGATCATAAGGCTGTGATAAAAACTATGACTATGGGTATTACAAGGAATGTTAAGAAAGGACAGGATACAAATTGCAGAATATCTAAGTAGTAAACAACAAATATTCAGTGCTCAGGACAAAGATATGGAGCATAAATGGAAAAATAGATCAACAGCATCGTTCAGTATGCCTTAGACAAGTATGTTCCAAGCAAAGTCCTAATCGGTGGAAAAGACCTACCGTGATCTAATAGCCGGGTTAGAAAACTGCCATGTAAACATAGAGAGCTTCAGCACATAGTCAAGAAAAGTCAAAACCTAGAAGGCAAACGAAAGGTGAACAAAGCGAAAATGAAAGCAAAAAGGGCAATTAGAGAAGCGTTTAGTGACTTTGAAAGTAAAATTTTGTGAACCTATCTGACTAACAACACGATGAGGTTTTGATCTCACACAAAATCAGTAAACCTTCGACATCGACTGTTCGGTCACTCACTGACCGTACTGGCACCGAAACGCCAGGTAACAGAGAGAATTCCAAAATATTAAATTTGATCTTCCGAAATTGTTTCGCAGTGGAAGACCTCCTTCCAGTCATCATATGAACGTAGCAATTAGAGACTGAGATAACCGATCGCGGAACAGAAAAACTACTTCACTCGCTTTGCCATGGAAAGGCATCAAGACCAGATGAAATATCTGTAAGATTCTACAAAGGTTATGCGAAAGAACTAGCAATAATTTATCGTAGTTCGCTGGAGCAACGAAAGGTCCCTAGCGACTAGGAGAAAGGCGTAGGTCACTCACATTTCCAAGAAGGGTCATAGGCGAGACACACAAAACTATAGGCTTCTATCGTTGACGTCAGTTTGTTAAAGGATTATGGGTCATGTTTGATGCTCAAGAATTCTGACGTTTTTGGGGAATAAGACTATATCATTGACTCAAACTGTTTTATAATTATGAAAAATGTTTTATGCTCTACAATTATGGCGTTGTTCAAGAAAGAAAATCTCCTCTATAAAAATCACCGTGGATTCTGCAAGCAGAGATGTTGCGGAACTAGCTCGCTTTGTTTCTTCATGAGATCCGTAGCGCTGTAGGCACCTGCACTCAGACTGATTCCGTAGTCCTTCAGTTTAGCAATGCATTCTACACCATCCCTCACTGCTATTTAGTGAAAAAATGCGAGCTTACCGAGTACTGGACCCGACTTGAGACTGGATTCAGGACTTCGTTGCAGACGGGAGACAACAGGTCTCTCTCAACGGAACAATATCGACAGAAGTAAGTATCCGAAGCAAGTGTGAGAGGACACTTACTGTTTACAACGTATATAAATGATCTAGTAGAAAGCGTCGGAAGACCTTTAAACCTATTCGCAACGACGCTGTTGTCTGTAAGAAAGCATCAACGCCATAAGACTGTACCGATTTGCAGCTTCGACTACAAAAATGGCTCTGAGCACTATGGGACTCAACATCTTAGATCATAAGTCCCCCGCTTCGACTACAGAGGATTGATAAATGTTGTACGCTTTGGTAGTGATCCTGAACGTAGATCAGTGTAACATATTACGCATGTTCGTATACAGGAAAGGAGTTCACTACTCTGTAACTGCGCTGTTGAGGAGACATTGCTGAAAACAAGAAAACAATGCCTACCGTAAAATTTCTGGAGTAACTATCCAGAGCGATATTAAGTGGAATGACCACATAAAACAAATAGAAAGAAAGTAAATGATAGACTGAGATTCATAGAAAGGATTTTAAGAAAATGTGACTCATCCACGAAAGAAGTGGCTTACAAGACGCTTCTTCGACAGATTCTTGAATATTCTTTTTATTCTATCTGAGGTTCTTAGCAGGTAGGAGCGATAGAAGGGATAGAGAATATCCAACGTTTGTTCGGTGCATGAGCGTTGCGGAGATGCTCAACCAACTCTAGCGTGCAGACGCTACGAAAGAGACGTTGTCCATCATCCAGAGGTTTACTATTAAATTTTGGAAGAGCACCATCCGAGAGGATTCGGACAACATTTGAGTATTATTTGCTTCTACATACATCTGACGTAATGGATACGACGAGGAAATTCGAGAAATTAGAGCTACTGCATAGGCCTACAGGCAATCATTCTTCCCGAGGGCCATTCGCGGGTGGAACAGGAAGGGGGGGGGGGGAGATCAGTAATTAGTGCCAAAAGTACCCTCCGCCACACACCGTCAGGTAGCTTGCGCAGTACTGATGTAGATGTAGATATAGAAACAATTGTTCCTTAAAGAGTCACAGTCTGACAGGAATATTTTGATACATACTCATCGCTTGCTGGTTTAATCGCATGTGATTGACACTTTGTCTATAACCTTAAGTGACTCTCCATAGGTGATTGTACAGCGTTATTTAGCTGGAAACTAATAAGATTTTCAAGTTCGTTGATGGTTCATTTCCCCCCGACATCTCTTTCTGCAGTTAATTCGTAATATTTTGCTGTCTTCTGGGACAGCATGAAAAAATATGCTTGACGCCTCACTTGGAGCCCTAGCCACAGGAGAGAGATAAGACCATAAGCAGTCGACACAGGTGCTTCACTCTAGGCTCAGCATTGTTGCTTGGAGGTACCTGTTGTAATTGCTTATATATAATTGCTATTATGACAAATAATCTAACACGACAGCATAATCTCTTCCCTCGCCCACGTTAACGTACGTAACTTGTAATTCCACTTACTGCTAATTCGGATCCTTGTGATACAGAGGATGTAAGGTGGTATTTTGCCTTATTTTAATAATCACACAGTCACTGCTTCCAAAGCCCTAAGCCTCGACTTGTTATTGACCTTATTCTATTGTAATCCTTTACCCCAGGACGTGATGATGATTTTACTCTCGACTGAATATTCTTGTGCTGCTTCCACGACGCAGTGTACAAGAAACTCATTTATGTTATTGTTAATATAGTGCCTTAATAGCATCTGCACCTAGAGTGACCCTAATAGCATTATGACCATCTCCTCCAAAAGCATACAAATGATCAGAACTTGCCTTTTCAGTTAGAGTGTGAGGATCTCACGATCAGGCGTCATGCATCTCCTCACTCTAGGGTGTTGTGGGAAGCTTTCAGAGCAGAGCGCATGATATAAGTTAACAACAAACCCACAAGTTGTCGAGGACTGGACTGACGTAGCTCTGCACGCAAGTCTATCTTGCGCAAGCCTCTTAATCTCTGCAGAATTACTGCAACCTACATCAGTTTCGATCTGATTACTATATTCAAGCCTTGGTCTACTTCTACAAACCCTCTTCCTCCCACTTTACCAACACTTGAGGCTTCCTTTCAATCAAGTTGTGCCAATCTTTTCTTCCAAATTAGTTCATTACCATCTCATTTGTTACTCGATCTCTCTATCATTCACCTGTAGCACATTTCAGTTGTCTTCGTGTCTGAAACGTTTATCACCCGTACTTCATTTCCGTAGATGGACGCACTCCATAGAAGACTCCAGAAAAGAATTTCGAACACTTACATATTCGTTGTTAACAGATTTATAATTTCGATAAACGCTTCTAAGACTATTGCTAGTCTACATTTTTATATCGTCTCCACTTTGGTCATCAGCAGTTATGCAGTTATTCTGCTGCCCAAACAGTAAAACACATGTCCTACCTTTAGTTCTCCCAGAATCACCTAATTTAATATCACTGTTAGGTTGGTCCGTAAGTTCTGGCGTTTACTTTTTTAAATTCATGTTTCCTCAAAAATAAACAAGAAATGAACAACAAACTAATCAGTACTGTATGCTGCGTTGATGTTTATAGTATCTAAATAACGTTCAACAAGCTGTTCAATTCCTCAACAGTAAAAATCACCTTGTTTCCACTCGAAGAAATCGTCCAGGCAAGCCTTCAATCCCAGGTCATTTTTGAGTGAAACACAACTCTGCATTCGAAAGGGGTCGAACAGATGGAAGTCCTGATGCGCCAAGTCGAGAGAATGCAGAGAATGTGGCAGCACTTCCCAGCCAAGCATTCGAATTGCTAGCTTAGTTAAGTGAGGGCGTTGTCGTGTTGCAGAAGAACGCCATGTCGCCGATCACGTCGTTTTTGCTAACGTTGCTGAGTCGTTGAATTTGTTAGGCGTAAAGTATCGCATTGGTTCGTGTATATCTTTTAGGTCAAAATTGCCGTTTTCGAATCTCTTCAACCAATTTTGAGCCGTCATAGGAGGCACCGCTACTACACCATATACCTCACAAATCTCTTCGATCAGCTTCTGTGGCCTTGGAACCTCGATTAAACGGAAAATGCAGAAGGCGTCGAAAATGCTTTTTGTGTCGATTTGAAGCCCGATTTTAATGACCTCCCAAGAAAAAATGTATTCAAGAAAAAAATATACCAAACACACTATTTTGTAGAGTATATAAATGGTTCAAATGGCTCTGAGCACTATGGGACTTAGCATCTTAGGTCATCAGTCCCCTAGAACTTAGTACTACTTAAACCTAACTAACCTAAAGACATCACACACATCCATGCCCGAGGCAGGATTCGAACCAGCGACCGTAGCAGTCCCGCAGTTCCGGAATGCAGCGCCTAGAACCGCACGGCCACCGCGGCCGGCGAGATTATATAATTTTCTATCGATTAACATGAAACGCATTGCCATTGTTGTTGTGGTCTTCAGTCTGGAGACTGGTTTGATGCAGCTCTCCATGCTACTCAATCCTGTGCAAGCTTCTTCATCTCCCAGTACCTACTGCAACCTACATCCCTCTGAATCTGTTTAGTGTAGAGTATATAATTTTCTATCGATTAACATGAAACGCATTGCCATTGTTGTTGTGGTCTTCAGTCCGGAGACTGGTTTGATGCAGCTCTCCATGCTACTCTATCCTGTGCAAGCTTCTTCATCTCCCAGTACCTACTGCAACCTACATCCCTCTGAATCTGTTTAGTGTATTCATCTCTTTGTCTCCCTCTACGATTTTTACCCTCCACGCTGCCTTCCAATACTAAATTGGTGATCCCTTGATGCCTCAGAATATGCCCTAACAACCTATCCCTTCTTCTAGTCAAGTTGTGCCACAAATTTCTCTTCTCTCCAATTCTATTCAATACCTCCTCATTAGTTATGTGATCTACCCATCTAATCTTCAGCATTCTTCTGTAGCTCCACATTTCAAAAGCTTCTATTCTCTTCTTGTCTAAACTATTTATCGTCCATGTTTCACTTCCATACATGGCTACACTCCATACAAATACTTTCGGAAACGACTTCCTGACACTTAAATCTATACTCGATGTTAACAAATTTCTCTTCTTCAGAAACGCTTTCCTTGCCATTACCAGGGTACGTTTTATATCCTATCTACTTCGACCATCATCAGTTATTTTGCTCCCCAAATAGCAAAACTCCTTTACTACTATAAGCGTCTCATTTCCTAATCTAATTCCCGCAGTATCACCTGATTTAATTCGACTACATTCCATTATCCTCGTTTTGCTTTTGTTGATGTTCCTTTCAAGACACTGTCCATTCCGTTCAGCTGCTCTTCCAGGTCCTTTGCTGTCTCTGACAGAATTACAATGTCATCGGCGAACCTCAAAGTTTTTATTTCTTCTCCATGGATTTTAACACTTACTCCGAATTTTTCTTTTGTTTCCTTTACTGCTTGCTCAATATACAGATTGAATAACGTCGGGGAGAGGCTACAACCCTGTCTCCCTCCCTTCCCAATCACTGCTTCCCTTTCATGCCCCTCGACTCTTATAACTGCCATCTGGTTTCTGTACAAATTGTAAATAGCCTTTCGCTAACTGTATTTTACCTCTGCCACCTTCAGAATTTGAAAGAGAGTATTCCAGTCAACATTGTCAAAAGCTTTCTCTAAGTCTACAAACGCTGGATACGTAGGTTTGCCTTTCCTTAATCTATTTTCTAAGATAAGTCGTAGGTCAGTACTACCTCACGTGTTCCAGAATTGCTACGGAATCCAAACTGATCTTCCCCGAGGTCGGCTTCTACCAGTTTTTCCATTCGTCTGTAAAGAATTCCTGTTAGTATTTTGCAGCCCCGGCTTATTAAACTGATAGTTCGGTAATTCTCAGATCTGCCAACACCTGCTTTCTTTGTGATTGGGATTATTATATTCTTCTTGAAGTCTGAGGGTATTTCGCCTGTCTCATACATTTTGTTCACTCTTGCCATTACATTTTAATTTTCATGCGAGGCCTTGTGGACCAACCCAACATACTGCGTTACCTATGTTTTCATTTTGTTGGTGTTAATATTAGCATCTCTTTTGAAAACACATCATGCCGTATGTAAGGATACCCTTATCGATATCCTCATCAGCGAGATTCATAGCTGCAGGTGCTAGCTGGCAAGCTTTACCTTCCAGAACTTCTTTTAGTCTCCCACCTTTGCCTGCGGGCAGCCCATTCTTGTGTTGCGTCGACAGTGAGAGTTGGAAGTAATTGCGCGAAGGCAGTGGGTTGATCGAGTGAACTTGTAATGAAAGAGCCGTGAGTCATGAATACCCTAATTTTAATTATAAAATATTTGAATTGAGGGAAATATTTAGTTGGAATAGAATTCTTGGATCGTCCGTAGCTTTTTAGAGTTAATGAACTTTTGAAATTTTTGAGTTTCATCAAAGTGAGTGTGTGTGACAGAGTTAGGCGTGTTTTCGTTGTTTGGAAGTTGGATAAAGTAAGTTAAAGGACAAAATCTTTATTTTAAAAGAACCTTGCAAAAATTTACGATAAATTTTGCAGTAAGGGATAAGTCACGTCAAATGCAGTTAAGCTACAGTTTAGTTTTCTATGCAATAGTGGCTGAAGTAAGTCTTTCTACCTATAGTCCGACAGCCAACCACTACGATCATATCTCTTTAAATTACGAGGGGGTAGGAGGGGGGGGGGGTTGGAAATTTACACTTTCGATGGTTCTCTCAGTAAGCTTCTAAAGTTTTATTTCGTCTCCCGTAACTTTGGTTTGCTTTCCACATTTCTGCTTGACTACCTTTGCTGCTTGCTCCTTATACAGAATGAATAACATCGTGGATAGGTTACAGCATTGTCTCATTGTTTTATCAACTATTGCTTCCCTTTTATGTGCTTTGACTCTTACACTATAGTCTGAATTCTGAACAAACTGCAAATAACCATTTGCTCCCTGCTTTTATCTCCGCAAACTTCAGAATGTGAATGAGTGTAGTCCAGTCAACATTGTCAAAAGCATTCTATAAATCTACTAAGTTTGTTAATATAGGCCTGACTTTCTTCAGCCTATCTTCTAAAATAAGTCTTATTTGGGATTACTTCACGTGTTCCTACATTAATTTTTCCGGGATATTAATTGACCAGCTACAAGGTCGGCCTCTGCTACTTTCCCAATTCTTTTGTAAATAATTCCATTTCACATCTCCATACTTTGTTAGCCTAATTTTAGTATCAATTGTGTCTCATTGTAATTGTAGTCACTGAATACTACGTTTCAGAGTTTTATCAAATACACAATTTTACACTCCTCAACATTTATAGGAAGTTTTCTCAGCAAGTATTCTACTTTGAATAACTGAACCATTTGCGAATAGATCAATACGATACGATATTGCAGTACCTGTGTTATTCCGATTTACGATGCAAGGATCCTTCAGACATGCATGCAAACATATTAGTTACTCTCTATGTCCAGAAAGACGTTCGGGGTCCGATGAAGATCGTTTAAACGCATTAATCAACAATGTTACTCGAAAACTGGCAAGTGTGATGAACTGTGGTGTTTACACCATCGTGTGACATTTGCATGCACTGGAGAAGGTTCAAAAGTTGGGTGAAGGGTACTACATTCTCTAACCCAAAATCACAAAAATGATCGGGTGGCCATGTGTGCATCTACTCAATTGGCTCGTGAACAACACCGACCATTCCTACCCTGTATCGTTACTGATGACGAGAAATGACGTCTTTATGCTAACTTAACGAAGAGAAAGTTATGGTTGGGCCCAAACAAAGCAGCAACCTCCCGTATAAAGACCTGCGAGCGTCCACAAAAGGTAATGTTATGCATCTGGTGGAACAGCGACGGTGTGGCGTACTACGAATTGCTTCCCCGAGGTGTAACCATCACAGCTGACATTTGTTGTCAACAATTAAGACGTCTTGCAGACAGAATCCGAGAACTGCGACCAGGAAGTCTGCGTGAAGTGATGTTACTCCACAATAACACCCGACCGCATTCTGCTAGACTGACAAAAAACACTATACAGAGGTTGGGTTGGGAAGTTATTCTCCACCCACCCTCTTCATCTGATCTTGCGTGCTCAGATTTTCACCATTTCTGCCCTCTATTCAACAACCTTCCATGAACTTCATTTCCGGATGAAAATTGGTTCTGAGCAATGTTCGACGAGTTCTCCGCCTCAAAACTATGATATTTCTGCAGTCGCTGAACCGAAAAGTTACCTTAGGGTTGGTAGACTGTTGTAAATAGTGAAGATGAATATGTTACTGATGACTGAAGTCTCTGTTACGTTTATCTGTTGTATTTATTAAACTTGTGATGAAACGATAAGAACTTATGCATCAACCCAATACGACAATCGCGCAGTACTCTCAGGCAGTAGGTCTGGCGTTCCGGAGAGGGTAGAACGAGCAGTGAGAGTGTTGGAGACTGGGTCGCCGTTTTCGTCACGCGAACGTCACATCACGGCCGGCTTGGCTGCTGGCCAAAGGTCAGCCGAAGCACGTCTGGCGACCCTCTGCAGCGCCAGTGAATGGCTGGTCAAGGGCGGAACTAACTGCTAACAAGGCGCTCATGAAATATGTGTGCCAAACGTGGTGGCGCTATAGGATATCGTGTCCCAACTTGGTTCCAACAGACTCGAGGTGCTGACACTGGCCAGCAACATTTTCGTTGCAAAGAATGTGAGGGTCCCAATATAGCGAAAAAGGGACCCGTTGGCTCATCAGGTACTCGAACTTCTGGTGAGTAGAATTTAGTAGTATTTTACCTATCGAATAGTTTGTTAGTAGTAAAATGGCTCTGAGCACTACGGGACTTACTTCTGAGGTCATCAGTCCCCTAGAACTTAGAACTACTGGAACCTAACTAACCTAAGGACATCACACACATCCATGCCCGCGGCAGGATTCGAACCTGCGACCGTAGAGGTCACGCGGTTCCAGACTGTAGCGCCTAGAACCGCTCTGCCACTGCGGCCGGCGTTAGTAGTAAGTTCTTATTTTACCTTAGCTTAGTTTTAGCGTTCTGTGCTGTTTTACACTATTTTATAAATGACTTCCGCTGCATAACGAAAGATTGCTATTAACGGTGGATCATCCATTTTCTTTTCTGATCGGAACATGACTTGATTTTATAAGTATGCTCATTCCGTGTATCTTTTCATTTTAGTTACGTTTTCTTGCCGTACATGAGTTTTTGTCTATTATTTTTTGCAGATAGCACCTGATGAGGCAGGTAAAATATCGCTAAAACGGTCATACCTTATCTTCAGAATGACATATCCAGGCTGTGGCTGCCCTGGATACAAAGTCTTCTGCATTCTTTACTTTACTGGGGGAGAATGTTGTACATTGGTACGCTTTTAATACCTTTTGTTTCTAGCCAGCCCTCTCATAGAAATTTAATGTTTTCTTACTCCGTTCCTAAATGATAGCATTCATTTTATTACGTTCTCAAGACTTTTTCTGAAATTACTGCTTGATTAGATTAGATTCAATTTTCGTTCCATAGACCCAAAAAATGAGTTGACTCTCATGGGTGTGGAACGTGTCAAAGTATAACATGAAAACAACTGTGAGGAACTAAGATTTCTCCAATTGTGAAAACATGTTCCAAGGCAAAACATCGTCATGTACCAAGGAACTAATATTCTACTGAAATTTAAACCCATAGTAATCGAGAAAATCTTGTCAGTCCTGTACTTAATCGTCTGTCAGTTACAGTATTACTCAACCACATACCAGTAAACAGTAAGTGAAATTAAATTGGACAGATGTATTATCAAAAGCCAATTACAAATTAAATACATTTTGAAACAGAAGCTATTGGAAAGTAACACTGATTTTATCTTCAAGACAGGTAAAATTTTTGAGACATTACTGGTGGATAAACTGTCCATATGTTACATAAACAGCTCTAAATTTATATAGCAGATTACTCAACACAAAATTCTATTACAGAAGAACTCAGAATATATTCCAAATAGCTGTAATATATTACACAGCATTTAAATATGTAGAACGCTAAATATTTACAATTGCAGCATAAAACAAATCTCATGTCTAACAACAACAAAAACTGCAGAAAATGGTGGAAACTTCTTACGACGGTCTCTACTGCGCATTCTAAAATCAGACTGAGGAACCGACCAAAAAACATCACGTGTTCGTAGGTACACTATCACCGAGATACAACACTGTCCCCTAACAATATGTTGTTCATTTTTCTTATTTCTTGGTGTACTGGCAGATATGTTTGAGTCTGG
This sequence comes from Schistocerca serialis cubense, assembly GCF_023864345.2. NCBI lineage: Eukaryota > Metazoa > Arthropoda > Insecta > Orthoptera > Acrididae > Schistocerca > Schistocerca serialis. The sequence continues at coordinate 90,470,429 of NC_064638.1, read as the reverse complement.
CTGCGATGGCCTGTCTTTTTTTACAAGGTAGGTTGTCGAAAAACCATTATCACATGAAAAGTGAAGCCGGAACCGAAATTCTGCAGTTATATTTACATTTACTGGCGAATCACATTTCAGAAACAATGCACACTGCTCTTGTAACTGAAAAAAGGTTTTAGTTGTTGACCAGTATTAGGGGATAAGTAACTGAACCGCGTCTCCCTCAGTGGTTCCCATACTTTGTGAATGCTGCGCTGTAGCAGCCTGAGAGTGTGGCCGCAGGTCCTCGCACTGTTTCTTTTTGCCTAACTACGGCCACAACGTGTCGCTACAACGCAAATGAAAATACTGTCCGATTATGCGCCCACATGTGCTAATCACATCGAATATGCCAGATTTCTGACGAAGAAGAAAATCAGATTATTCAAAATTAGAACAAAACCGGTGGCAGTTCTGCTGTATCATTTCAAAACGATTCTGATATCCTCACATTTGGATGAAGGCACAAGATATTGCACGACTGGCGAAGTGTGGCTAAACTGTCTACATGTTACGTAAATAGTTCTAAATTATGTACTACAAAGCCTGACAAAGAAGTTAAACATCCAGAAAACATGGTCGGATGTCTTCACATACGTATGCACCATCGGCAGATATGTAAATGATCAGAGTTGTAATTCTCTGTGACAAGTATAACGGTCACTACAGTGCATTAGTGTTGTTCCTGTTAAGTATTATTACCAGGGCTGGTAGTGTATGTAAGAGGCGGGAACAGTCCCATATTCTGCGCGGTCGCTGTAAAGGACACGGAGAAGCTGTGTACTCGTGTGAGACAGAGTTATTAGCACCGGACAGAGTTTGAGAGGGACCTCATTGTGATTCTTCATTTGGCTGGTTGATCGAATCGTGCGGTATATTTCTGGGGCATTCGAATTTGCAATGGCCCGATGTTAGACAGCATGGGAACGTAGGAGTTGGCATCCTCGTCGTCAAGTTTCCAGTTGACCAAGTCTGCCATCCGAGAACAAGTAACGGACTTCCTACAACGTTCTGTTTCATTTTGCACGGCTTGTCGGAGACTAGCAACAGTTGGACTGTGGAATTAACCATCCAATTCACAGGCCGCTGTTAACACCACGGCTGCGTTTGGAGTGGTGCTGTGATGGGGAAGCATAGCCTACCGATGAACGGAATCGCATTGTGTCCAGTGATGAATCTTTGTTCTGCATTACCCAGAAAGGGCATCGTCAGTGCGTATGGCGGCGACCTGGGGAGACACGCCTTTCTTCTCACTGTTGTGGAGAGTCACAGCAATGTATCTGTTGGTAGCATGGTGTGGGAAGCCATCAGGTATGACTTCAGTTTGTGACTGGTCGTGATTGAGTGTAATCTGATGCCACAGTGGTACCTCACTGACATCCTTGTGTGTTACATCTCATGAGACATTATCGGCGTGACATTTTTTAACAGGACAATGCTCGTCCACACATGGCACATATCTACATGACGTTGAGGTGCATCCATAGCCAGCAAGACCCCCAGATCTGTCCTTGATAGTACAATATTGGACCTGTACCAGTGATGGCCCGCTATTGGTGTTGTGAGGTATCGTAAAGGTCAGTTGGCAAGGTTACGTTGTTTGTAAGATCTCCCCAAAAGGTCAATGTCCTTCTTATCTCCAAGGACACGGGTCAATTTACTGGCAGTTGTATGGTTTCTCCCCAGAGTCATGGCCGGCCGGGGTGGCCGAGCGGTTCTAGGCACTACAGTCTGGAACCGCGCGACCGCTACGGTCTCCGGTTCCAATCTTGCCTCTGGCATGGATGTGTGTGATGTCCTTAGGTTAGTTAGGTTTAAGTAGTTCTAAGTTATAGGGACTGATGACCTCTGAAGTTAAGTCCCATAGTGCTCAGAGCCATTTGAACCATTTTGAACCCAAAGTCATGGCCAATGTACTATTGAATCTTGTGTCACTTGGCTGGTCCAGTTCTGAGCCATGTTATACTTTTGTGTTCACGAAGTCTTCTACCCTACTAACGGCTCAACAGAGCCGGCGTTAACTCACAATGTCTTTATGTGCTCTTTACCAAAAGCGTTGCATAACTACCATTTTGAATTTCCGGTCTGATAGGGGTGTGTACTACAAATGTGTCAATGTATTTGTGTCAACGGACCATTTAATATAGAGATTACCTGATATTCTGACAAGGGAATATTCCATTATAACATGTCGAAACCTGCCGTGAATTTTTTTTCTTTTTTCGGGAAGAATGCACCGAGAGAAACACAGTTTCAGATTTTTAGCTGCTAAGACACCCCGCAAGTATTTAAAAAATGCTGAAAGTTGTCAAATTCGTACCTTGTGAGGCGCCTGGAGAAATGCACACCCCCTACTATAGCTGTAGCGGACAGCTCATATGCAACATGGCAGGCACATATCCTTGAGTCATGACACATCGGTAAACAGATAACACGTCACAAAGCGACCGTAATTTGTAAAACGAATTTCAGTCTCCTTTGACTGTTTCACTGACGCAGTGGTTCACAGTTATTATTTGCTCGAATTTGAGACTCGTTTAGCAGGCCGCGCTGGCCGTGCGGTTCTAGGCGCTCCAGTCTGGAGCCACGCTGCTGCTACGGTCGCAGCTTCAAATCCTGCCTCGGGCATGGGTGTGTGTGATGTCCTTAGGTTAGTTAGGTTTAAGTAGTTCTAAGTTCTAGCGGACTAATGACCACAGCAGTTGAGTCCCATAGTGCTCAGAGCCATTTGAACCATTTTTTTTCGACTCGTTTAATATCCATAATAATTAGCAGTTGTCTCTGAGGTCTCGCTAAGTGTTGACAACGGAGGTAAAAGTAAATTAATTTTCTTTCTTTTTTATTCGTACATCTTTGCTAATAGCATTGCCTTTGTGCAGGTTCCAGAGGTTCGCAGCAATGTGGTATCCAATTAACGTTTTCAACCTCTGAAAGTTGCAATAAGAAGAACATAACATGCAATCGAAATCACTTATATTTCATGAAGACCTATATATATGTTATTTATTACTTAATTTCTTGGAAATTCGTTCAACGTCGACATTTCGTTAGAAATTGTGGAAACATCAGAAGAAAGAGAAAGTAACTCTGACGATTCCGCGAATTGTGGTTCAAACAATTATTATTGTGTTAATTAGTCCAGAGCAGAAATACAGTACCTTCCTAGCCCAAGGAAAACATGAAGAGTAACAGCTCACAGTGGCAAAAAGCCTGTAAATTTTTTGATTAAACGAAATAGGAACAAAACACTTTAAGTTAAGCTGCCTGAAAATCGAGTTTTGTTTCATAAAATCTGAATATGAATTGTGTAATTGGAAGAACGGTTTACGCGCAAAATGAAATATGCCATAAAATGAAACTCACAGAAGTGTGAAAGAAAAACTATTCGAAAGATTTAGAGCTGCTCATGTGAGCCAGTGCACCGTTACCGATGGAAATCTACGAAACTAGGCCCTCTAAATTGCAAGTGGGATGAACATTGGGGCCCACTGGTTTCCAGGCTAAGGTCAGGACGACAAAGTGAGTTCACTGTCATGGCTCTCAAACCAATCTAGTACAATTCTGGTCCAGGGCCTTGGACACTTATGCTCCTGGAAGAGGCCGTCACCGTCATGGAAGACTTCAAGTGTGAATGGATGTAGATGATCTGGAAACAAGTTCACGTAGTTCGCAATTGTCATGGTGGCTTCGATTACTACCACAGCCTCCATGAAAGCCCAGGCGGATGTCCCTCTTAGGATAATACTGTTACCAGCGGTCTTTATCGGGTGGTGCGATGTATGTTTAAAGCAGCCGTTCGCCTAGACAACGGCATATCCAGACACGAGCATCGACCTGGTACAACAAGGAAAGTGATTCATCCGAGCGGGCGACACGTCTCTGTTGATTTACAGTCCAACGGTCCAATCTCAATGATCCCGTGCCCACCTCAATCGTAAATGGCGATCCCAATGATCCCGTGCCCACTGCAATCGCAATTGGCGATGGCCGGTGGATCAGCTTGGGAATTCACTGGAGATGCTCTCTATGGAGCTGTGTGCGAAAATGTGTATTTCGAAACACTTTTTCTTCCGCCCGGATTGTACTCTGTCATCATATTTCCACACGCCGCCGCCTAGTCTACTCTACAGACCGGGCAAGGCTCCTACCTTCACTTTCTGTGATGAGGTATGGACGTTCAACACCTTGCCGCCAACTCGTGGTTTCACCGTGTCTCAATCACATTCCATAGATGCTCGCGACAGTAGCATGTGAACGCCCGATCAACTATGTCGTTTCCGAGATGCTCGTATATTCTCTATTGACTCAAACTATTTATAACTTCGTTAACAGAGGGTACAGTACACTTTTTCTCGAACATTCAAGACATGTATTGGATCCAAAAACCGAGATTGTCTGTACAGTTAAATAGCATTTAAGTCATTTCGATGTATTAGGCAATTGTTAACTGACATGGGGGATAGGAACATAATAGAAGACAGATGTATAGCTTTGAGAGATGAAACAGAGAAAACAGAAGAGGAGCACATAGATAAAATTACAAAACCTAGTAGAAATGTCTAGGTAACACACGAGAGAATGAATTTAACTGGCGAAAGTAGAAAATGTAAAAATGAATCAAATGAAATGAAGCAGATAAGAGGGAATACAGATATCTAACGAATAAGATTGAGCAGAAGTGCAGAATGTCAGAGTCGTAATGTATAGAGGACAAACGACATGCCGAAGAAGGCAAATTAAAGGGACTTGTGGAGAAAAGAGAACCATCTTCTACAGATATTAATACTTCAGATGGAAAACTAGTATTAAATCAGGAGAGAAAGTGTGGAAGGTGGAAAGAATATGTAGAAGCGCTATATAATGAAAACAACTTGAAGACATAACTATAGAAAGGAGAAGAGTAAGTAAACGAAAATGAGATGGCAGATACAATACTGCGAGAAGAATTTGACAAAACACTGAAAGGCATAATTGGAATCACGTTCCCCAGAATAAACTAGATCCCCTCAGAATTATTGAATATTTGGGAGAGCTAGCCGTGACAAAACTCTTCCATCTGGTGTGCAAGAGGTATGACACAGACGCAAGATCGTGAGACTCCAAGAAGAATGTAATAACTTCAAATCCAAAGAAGGCTGGTCTGAATAATACATATCTCCCAGAGTAATAAGCATGGTTGCAAAATACTAACACGAACTATTTACATTAAAATGGAAAAAACTGTTAGAAGCTGACCTTGGGGGTTTCGGAGAAATGTAGGAACACGTGAGGCAATACTGATCCTACGTCTTATCTTAGAAGATAGGTTGAAAATAGCAAACCAACAAACGTAACAGGGTGGTTAGAATTAAAGCGACGACGTCCCAAGTGGTGCAGTATGGGCTGTATAAATCACAGGACACCGAAACATCGTAGGTACGTTCATAAACCGGTGAGCTTGCAGAGTATGCCGAAAAAAATAATAGTTCCACTTTCTGCCGTCGCCAGGCGGAAATATGTAGCTGTAAGCAGTCACAGAGTGGCGTAAGTGCAGCAAAAGAGAAATAACGATCAAACACATGATAACGGTGGTTCTGAGACGTTTATTAGGTTATGGTCACAAGTTACAACATGTGTTCAATATTGTATCTCGACCCAGCAACACGCTGCATCCGTAACACAGCAAGTTCGACAGTTGATCGCACGATATCCAGTGCAATCAGAGAGATATGCCATCATATGCTATACTTAAAATCAAAAAGAATTCGCATACATCCGTGATAGACACGGTCTTTAGATATCCCCAAAACCAAGTTACAGGGACTTATGGCGCAGAATCTGAAGTCCACGCATCCTGAAATTGCTTAGAGGTGATGCTTTCGTTACCGAAGGTTTGTCGTAGCATATCTTTCTCCTGGCAAGTGGCATGTGGTGTCGCTCCATCCTGCACTAAAATAGTGATGTAGACGCAGCTGCTTTCTTCCAAAGGTGGAATCACGTGTTGCACAAGGAGGTCCCAATGAAGTGCAGGTGTCACTGTACACCTCAAAGGATCCTCGAAGAAAAATGGACTGAGAATAAAGGAGTTTGTCAAACCATACCACACAGTCACAAGACCCGACTGCAGTGGATGTTCCTGTACAACATGTGGTTGAGTGGGACCCCATATGCGACGGTTCTGTTCACTACGGCACCGTGCATAATAAAATGCGCCTCGTCCATTCGAAGAAAATTCCCAGGCCATATGTCGTTCATTTCTATGCCTGCCAAAATAGAAGAGCAAAGTCACGGCCTTGAAGCCTATCTTGGAGTCTCACTAAGTACACATTCTGAATCTTGCAGGGATACCAGTGTAAAATGTATCACAAAATCTTTTGAACTGTTAGCCAGATCTTCCCATGACACAGAATTTGAGGCATGTGCTGCACGGTCGGTTATAGTTACAACTTCCATGGGAAAAGGCCGCCTCCCTCTTCCTGCTGCACCTCCTAATTCATCTGTTTCTTCAAATTTCTTGATTATATTTTTCAGCCCATTTATGACATGGTGTCTCTTTGCAGCTGTTTCTGTCGGCGATATTCCTGTAATTCAGCGCTGCTATTGACGCCGTTCTGATAATACAAATTTACCAGCAGTGCACGGTCTCTCTTCTCATTAGCCATTGCGTTTCGTGCGGAAGACTTCAACATTCTTATGCATTTACATCAACAGTCACTTCATAAAAGAAACCAACTTGCGTCGGCAAGCAGCAAACAGCGTAATAACTTAAAACAGGAAATATCTGCCATTCTGACTGCTTAAAGTGTCATATGTTCATCTGGTGGCAGAAAGTGGCGATATTATTTTTGAGCATACTCCGCAAATGCCCAATAAGTGAACATACCTACGATGTTTCAGTATCCTGGAATGTAAGCAGACCGCACTGCACCACTCGGAACACCGTAAGTTTCATTACACTGAAGCGCCAAAGAATCTGTTATAGGCATGCGTATTCAAATACAGAGATATGTAAAAAGATAGAATACGGTGCTGCGATCAGCAACGCCTGTATAAGACTCAAGTGTCTGGCGCAGTTGTTAGATCTGTTACTGCTGCTACAATGGAGGGTTATCAAGATTTAAGTGAGTTTGAACGCGGTGTTATAGTCGACGCACGAGCGATGGGACACAGCATCTCTGAGGTAGCGATGAAGTGGGGATTTTCCTGTACTATCATTTCACGAGTGTAACTTGAATATTAGTCCGCAGCTCGTGGTCGTGCGGTAGCGTTCTCGCTTCCCGCTCCCGGGTTCCCGGGTTCGATTCCAGGCGGGGTCAGGGATTCTCTCTGCCTCGTGATGACTGGGTGTTGTCTGATGTCCTTAGGTTAGTTAGGTTTAAGTAGTTGTAAGTTCTAGGGGACTGATGACCATAGATGTTAAGACCCATAGCGCTCAGAGCCATTTGAATCATTTGAACTTGAATATTAGGAACCTGGTAAAACATGAAAAGTCTGACATTGCTGCAGCCGGATAAAAGATCCTGCGAGAACTGGAGCAACGACGACGGAAGAGAATCGTTCAACGTGACAGAAGTGCAACCATTCCGAGAATTGATGCAGTTTTCAGTGCTAGGCCATCAACAAGTGTCAGCGTGCGAACCATTCAACGAAACATTATCGATACGGGCTTTCGGAGCCGAAGGCCCGCTGATGTACCCTTCATGAATGCACGACACAAAGCTCTACGTCTCGCATGGGCCTGTCAGCATTGACTGTTGATGATTCGAAACATGTTGCCTGGTCGTACGAGTTTCGCTTCAAACTGTAGCGAGGGGACGGACGTGCACGAGTATGGAGACAAGATCGTGAATCCATGGAACCTCCATGGGGGCTGTTCAAACTGGTGGAGTCACTGTAATGGTGTGGGGAATGTGCAGTTGGAGTGATAAGGGACCCCTGGTACGTCTAGATATGACTCTGACAGGTGACACATACGCTTACGTAAGCATCCTGTCTGAGCACCTGCATCCATTCATGTCCATTGTGCTTTCCGACGGTCTTGAGACAATGCGAAACCCCACACGACCCGAATTGCCACAGAGTGGCTCCAGACACACTGTTCTGAGTTTAAGCACGTCCGCTGGTCACCAGACTCCCCAAACATGAACATTATTGAGCATATCTGGGACGCCTTGCAACGTGCTGTTCAGAAGAGATCTCCACCCCTCGTACTCTTACGGATTTATGGACAGCCCTGCTGGATTCATGGTGTTAGTTCCCTCCAGCACTACTTCAGACATTAGTCGAGTCCATGTTGCGGCACTTCTGCGTGCCCTCGGGGATCCTACACAATATTAGGCAGGTGTACCAGTTTCTTTGGCTCTACAGTGTCTAACAGCCCGCTACACTTATAGCATTTACAGATTTAGAGAAAACTTTGAGAGTGTTGACTGGACTACAGACTTTGATTTTCTGAAGTTAGCAGGGATAAAAAAGGAAGCGAAAGGTTACTCAGAACTTGTGCAGAAACCAAGCTGCAGTAATAGGTTAAAGCACACGAAAGGGAAACAGTAGTTGAGAATGGAATGAGACAGGATTGCAGCCTATCCACGATGTTATCCAGCTTCGTACAATGAACAAGCAGAAAAGAAATCCAAGGGGGTTTTTGGAAAGGGCATTAAAGTTCATGGACGAGAAATAAATAAAAGCTTTGCTGACAATATTTTAATTCTGTCAGACTTGCCACAGGACTTGGCAGGGCAGTTGAACTGAAATGTAGGGTCGTCAATAGATATTTTAAGATGAAAATCAAGAAACGTACAAAGAGGGCAATACAGTAGAACTGAATTAGGCGACGCTGAGGGTCTTAGATAAAGAAATGAGACATTTAAAATAATAGATGAGCCTTAGTATTTGGGTAGATAGAATATTAAATGACGAGGTACTGATTAGAACTGCTGTAGAAAGAAATTTATGGCAGTACTTGACTAAAAGTACGGATCGGTTGATAAGATGTGTCCTGAGGCATGACAGAATTTTCAGTTTGGTGACGGAAGGAAGTATGAATAGAGATGGAGATCATGATTTGAATAAAGTAGGTTTGTCACATCATGAGGTCTGCCTGATTTGGCTTATCTGTGGTTGTTCATTCTTGCTTCCCCTTCACTATCGCATCACCACCAATAGTAAGCGTTTGTGGAAACACACTTGACCTTTTACCAACAAAAAATTCTGAGCTAAAAACGAGCATCAAAACGGATACAGGAATTAGTGAACACATGATTGTCGTAGCGAGACTGAACACTGCAATCCAGAATCCACCAAAAGTAGTCGAAAACTATATATATTCAAAAGAGCAAATAAAAATTCGCTTGACGCCTTCCTGAGAGACAATCTCCATTCCTTCCGAATCAACGATGTAGGTGCAGACCAAATGTAGTTTGAGTTCAAAGAAATAGTATCGAAAGTAATTGAGAGATTTATATCAAATAAATTAACAAAAGAGGGTGCTGATCCCCCGTGGTACACAAAGTAGCTCAGAACACTGTTGCAGAAGAAAACGAAAAAAACACGCCAAATTATACGAACGCAAAATCCCCAAGATTGGCGATCTTTTACCTAAGCTCCAAATTTAGAGCGGACTTCAACGAGAGAAGCTTATAGTACTTTTCAAAACGAAACTTTGTCTCGACACCTGGCAGAAAATCCAAAGAGATTCTGATTCTATGTAAAGTATGCTTGCGGCAAGACACAATCAATGCCTTCTCTGCGCGACAGAAATGGAAATACTACGGACAGCAGTGCTGCTAAAGCAGAGTTACTAAACACAACCTTCCCAAATTCCTTCATCAACGAAGACGAAGTAAATATTCCAGAATTCGAATCAAGAACAGCTGCCAACATGAGTAGCTCAGAAGTAGATATCCTCAGAGTAGTGAAGATACTTCAATCACTTAATAAAAGCAAGTCTTTCGGTCCAGATTGTACACCTATCATGTTTCTTTCACAGTGTGCTCATGCAATAGCTCCATACTTAACAATCACATACAATCGCTCGCTAGACGAAATATCCAAGCACAAAGGGTGGGAAGTTGCGCCGCGTTAACCAATATTCAAGAAAGGTAATAGGAGATTTCCACTAAATTACAGGCTCGTATCATTAACGTCGAGGTGCAGCATGATTTTGGAACATATATTGTGTTCGAACATTATGAATTACCTCATATAGAACGGTCTGTTGACATGTAAGCAACACGGAGTTGGAAAGCATCGTTTTTGTGAAACACAGCTATCTCATTACCCACAAGAAGTGTTGTGTACTATCGACAGGGGATTTCACAATGATTCCGTATTCCTCGATTTCCAGAAGGCTTTTGACACCAAATCCCTCAAGCGGCTTGTAATCAAATTACTTGCTTATGGAATATCGTCTCAGTTGTGCGACTAGATTCGCGATTTCGTGTCAGAGAGGTCACAATTCGTACTAATTGACGGAAAGTCATCGAGTGAAACAAGAGTTATTTCTGCCGTTCCTCAGGGTAGTGTTACATGCTCTCTGTTGTACCTTATGTATATAAACTATTTAGGAGACAAATTGAGCACCCGTCTTAGGTTGTTTGCAGGTGATGTGGTCATTTATCGCCTGGTGAAGTCATCGGAAGATCAAAACTAACTGCAAAACGAATTATAATGTATCTGCATCGTACGAAAACAGGCAACGGACCCTAAATAATGAAAATTGAGAGATGAATGTCCTCGGAAACTATTACAGCCATAGTTTCCTCTTGCTTTCAGCCGTTCGCAGTACCAACATAACAATGCTATATTGGTTAATATTACAAAGCCATATGATACAACCACTCAAATAATATTTCTGAATATTACAATACACAAATTATTTCAAAACATAATAATGTCGTGTTAAAAGTGCATAACACCCTACGTTCTGTTTATAGTTCCGATTGTGTTCGACTATCAGCGAAGTAAGTATACATTTAGCGCAAAAGCAATAGTCTCTTTAAATAACAGGAAATGTAATAAGCCAAAGTGTGCCTGAGATGTTTGTATCTGAGCGACCGACATAAAAATGAAACGTTGCCCATGAGAATCTGTTTGTCGTTGATCCCACTGAAGAAGCAGCTTAATAAACTGAAGAGAAACTCGTACAGGAAAATACAACTTGTATTTATTTATTTACACACAGATATAACCTTAAAGCTGTGAATACTGCTTTACTTACAAGTAGTGATCGAATGGTTAACACGTTAAAGATGTTATACTTGTAACTTTTTCGGAGCTTCCATATTCGACGTTGTACTTCTTCAGTATGACTGTAAGTTCACGTTTCCAACGGTGACTTTGCCTTGGGCTCTCGGAATCAAATTAGATCTACATTGATCCCTTTCCGACGACAAAATTACAGAAAAATGACACTTTTCTTTACGGTGTCACTCAAAGCTACTCAGAGTTGTGGCCATCCTTTGCGTCTTTAGTAACGTAATTACCCGTTTTTAACTTTCTTCTTTCTTCTTAGGTGAAGATGACCTCTGAGCGTCGTGATGAAATTTTCAGAAGTTTGTATTATTACGCGTTTGTTCCGGAATGTAGCGAATGCGGGAATGGCTCCCTCGGCTGTATATGGCCGTTTACCTTCTCTACCCCTCCCCATCTGAGTCATTATTTCGTTCCTAAACACCTCGATTTCCAAAAGGCATTAAATTGTAGCCTTACTTGCGTGCACCCTTCATTTCTCAATCGATTAAGGCTCTGCGACATTCAGCATTAGCCGTATACAACCGAAACGCGACGATAAGTTCCCCTTCTTACAACAGCTACTACCGTCGTCTCCCTGCTTTATTTTACTCATTTCTCATGCTGCAAGAATACGCTGATCACTAACTAATGACCAGCGTAAGGGAAGGGTTGTGGAAGGGGGCGCGTTGTTACTGAATTTCCCACCCCCGTAACACACGAAATTACAGTTAATAAGTAACAGTCTCACTAGGTTGAGCGCATTCATTTCTACCTGTTGTTGAAAATTGAAAAGAGCTATTTACCCCTTAGTTGTGTGATATTTATAAATAAGAAATGAGATGGACGTCAGCAGGAATGTTTATGTTCTTGTTATCACGCTGAAACAGAGAATGAAAGAACTCATAACAGAAAGAAGCAGAATTGTTTTCTCAGTTACTCTTGTATCAGGACCAACTACGAGAAATTTCGAATTTATAGCACCACTGGAGGTAAACTGGGAAGCAGGTTACAGTAACGGGCGAGAGAAAACTTAGAATGTTCTTAAGACCTTTTTCAACTTGAAAAGAACCTATCACTATTAAAGTCGGTACCCAGTTTATTAAAAGTGTACTTATTAAGACGTAGTTAAGGTGTGGAGCGCAGGCGTAAACAGAGAAGCTGTTTTGCATAAGTAAAACGTTACGAAACATTTCGCCATATAAATCAAATAAATTTCTAGTGACACACACGCTGTACGGTCAGTGAAATAAAATGGTAGCTGCTTGTTTGTAGGTTATCTTTGAACCTAATTATATAATTTAATTTTCGACTGCGACTGGTGGGCTTAACGTAACGAGTTTCAAACGATAGAAGGATTTAAAGGTGGTAACTCACCAACACGAAATGAATATGAGAGGGGTTGTTAGATCTCACTCACTAACGAAGCGCATCCGCCATTACGGTATAATTGAAGCAGAAATATTAATGAAGGATCCCATGATGATTAACTCTTAATCTAAATATTGGATTAGAGAAGCACCTCGTAATTAGGGGGTATCAGTTATATTCACATTGCGTGCGCACAGGCCAACGGCCGCTATAGCGCGAGGCCACCAAAAGAATGAAAGAAAAAAACCCTAAATTACTTGATCGCTGCATTTATGTCTTATACTTCGATGAATCTTGCATCAGTAAAGTGAAAGATCGGCTTTTTCACTTTATCTGTGCGACTCATGACGTTATTGGCAGGTTATTCACATTAATATCAAATTCTATGAGCTCTTGAGATGGTATTGATAAGATAGGAATTAAAAGGACTTATTCGATTCATTTGGAAATAGCTGTGAGCAATATACGAATGTAGGCTCCTTCGGTGTATGCTGTTGGTGACAAGCTCCCTGGTTTCCAGCTACGTAGCTGCTGACTAACATATAATCAGAATATCACAACTGTCTGAAATTTTACGATTGTATTTTATTGCTGAAATAGTTTCGTACTACTAAGTGTTTTCTAAAGACTTACGTATAGGACAAACATGTTGTAACACGATAAATGATTCCATACTACACGAAAAATAATTGTACATTAAAAACATGAATTACTGCTAAGATTTTTTAATTCGAGTGGTAACTTATTGTAAATGGCTGCAGCAGTATACCGCACACCTTACTGCACAAGAGTTAAGGAAGTCCGACCCAAATGCCGGTTTAATTTCTGCCTAGTATTAACTGAGTGAAAGCAGCTTATTCTTGGGAATAAGCTAATATTGTTAACAAGAAATAACAGCAAGGAATATATATATATATATATATATATATATATATATGTTGTTGTTCTTGTTGTTGTGGTCTTCAGTCCGGAGACTGGTTTGATGCAGCTCTCCATGCTACTCTATCCTGTGCAAGTTTCTTCATCTCCCAGTACCTACTGCAACCTACATCCTTCTGAATCTGCTTAGTGTATTCATCTCTTGGTATCCCCCTACGATTTTTACCCTCCACGCTGCCCTCCAACACTAAATTGGTGATCCCTTCATGCCTCAGAACATGTCCTACCAACCGATCCCTTCTTCTGGTCAAGTTATGCCACAAACTTCTCTTCTCCCCAATCCTATTCAATACTTCCTCATTAGTTATGTGATCTACCCATCTAATCTTCAGTATTCTTCTGTAGCACCACATTTCGAAAGCTTCTATTCTCTTCTTGTCCAAACTATTTACCGTCCATGTTTCACTTTCATACATGGCTACACTCCATACAAATACTTTCAGAAATGACTTCCTGACACTTAAATCTATACTCGATGTTAACAAATTCCTCTTCTTCAGAAACGCTTTCCTTGCCATTGCCAGTCTACATTTTATATCCTCTCTACTTCGACCATCGTCAGTTATTTTGCTCCCCAAATAGCTAAACTCCTTTACTACTTTAAGTGTCTCATTTCCTAATCTAATACCCTCAGCATCACCCGACTGAATTCGACTACATGCCATTATCCTCGTTTTGCTTTTGTTGATGTTCATCTTATATCCTCCTTTCAAGACACTGTCCGTTCCGTTCAACTGCTCTTCCAAGTCCTTTGCTGTCTCTGACAGAATTACAATGTCATCGGCGAACCTCAAAGTTTTTATTTCTTCTCCATGGATTTTAATACCTACTCCAAATTTTTCTTTTGTTTCCTTTACTGCTTGTTCAATATACAGATTGAATAACATCGGGGATAGGCTACAACCCTGTCTTACTCCCTTCCCAACCACTGCTTCCCTTTCATGTCCCTCGACTCTTATAACTGCCACCTGGTTTCTGTACAAATTGTAAATAGCCTTTCGCTCCCTGTATTTTACCCCTGCCACCTTTAGAATTTGAAGGAGAGTATTCCAGTCAACATTGTCAAAAGCTTTCTCTAAGTCTACAAATGCTAGAAATGTAGGTTTGCCTTTCCTTAATCTTTCTTCTAAGATAAGTCGTAAGGTCAGTATTGCCTCACGTGTTCCAGTATTTCTACGGAATCCAAACTGATCTTATTTGACTTTGTATTTATAACCCTGTATTCGCCTGACCAGAAATCTTGTTCCTCCTGCCACCGAACTTCACTAATTCCCACTATATCTAACTTCAACCTATCCATTTCCCTTTTTAAATTTTCTAACCTACCTCCCCGATTAAGGGATCTGACATTCCACGCTCCGATTCGTAGAACGCCAGTTTTGTTTCTCCTGATAACGACATCCTCTTGAGTAGCCCCCGCCCGGAGATCCGAATGGGGGACTATTTTACCTCCGGAATATTTTACCCAAGAGGACGCCATCATCATTTAATCATACAGTAAAGCTGCATGCCCTCGGGAAAAATTACGGCCGTAGTTTCCCCTTGCTTTCAGCCGTTCGCAGTACCAGCACAGCAAGGCCGTTTTGGTTATTGTTACAAGGCCAGATCAGTCAATCATCCAGACTGTTGCCCTTGCAACTACTGAAAAGGCTGCTGCCCCTGTTCAGGAACGACACGTTTGTCTGGCTTCTCAACAGATATCCCTCCATTGTGGTTGTACCTACGGTACGGCTGTCTGTATCGCTGAGGCACGCAAGCCTCCCCACCAACGGCAAGGTCCATGGTTCATGGGGGGGCATATATATATATATATATATATATATATATATATATATATATTGAGAGGCCAGTGTCAAGATACCTAGCCTCTTGAACAGGGGTCGACAAAAGTTTCGTGAACTTACACCACTTATTGTCCGTACCGCCAGTTTGTGAGCCAAAAATATCCTTTTAGAATGGGAAGAGTTACCCAAAAATATAATATCATACGACACAAGCGAATGAAAATAAGCAAATTAGACTATTTTTCGTGTCGAACGATCACTCAATTCAGATACAGTTCGAATAGTAGAAATGGCTGTTAGTCTTGGAACAAGATCCTGAATGTGGGCTTTCCACGACAATTTACTATCTGAACACCTATAAATTTGAACTGTTCGGTTTCACTAATCATATGCCCATTCTGTGAATTTAAAACGTCAGGTTTTGTTGAATTGTGTGTTAGAAACTGTAAAAACTGAGTCTTACTTTCTACAAGCCATTAACTTAGATCATGAACTGCACTATTTTAAACCGGGCCAATGTTACACACAAGATCCCTTACTACCAAGGCCAGCCGCTGGTGGCCGAGCGTTTCTAGGCGCTTCAGTCTGGAACAGCGCGACCGCTACGGTCGCAGGTTCGAATCCTGCCTCGGGCATGGATGTGTGTGATGTCCTTAGGTTAGTTAGGTTTAAGTAGTTCTAAGTTCTAGGGGACTGATGACCTGAGATGTTAAGTCGCGCCGGTCGGTGTGGCCGTGCGGTTCTAGGCGCTACAGTCAGGAGTCGAGCGACCGCTACGGTCGCAGGTTCGAATCCTGCCTCGGGCATGGATGTGAGTGATGTCCTTAGGTTAGTTAGGTTTAATTAGTTCTAAGTTCTAGGCGACTGATGACCGCAGAAGTTAAGTCACATAGTGCTCAGAGCTATTTTGTTAAGTCCCATAGTGCTCAGAGCCAGTTGAACCACTTTTTACTACCAAGGTAGTGTCATCAGCAAACAGAAATATTTCAGAGTTACCCGTAATACTAGAGGGCATATCATTTATATAAATAAGGAATAGGAGTGGCCCAAACATTGATCCCTGGGACCCCCCACCCCCCCAACCTGACTGTATCCCACTCCGACCCCACATCACAGCCATTCTCAACATTGTGAATAATTATCTTCTGCTGCATGTTGCTAAAGTAAGAGGTGAACCAATGGTGAGTTACTCCCCGTATTCCATAATGGTCCAACTTCTGGAGCAATATTTTGTGATCAACAAAATAAAATGCCCTAGTTAAATCAAAAAGTATGCCTAGCGTTCGAAACCTTTTGTTTAACCCATACAGTACCTCACAGAGAAGAGAGAATATAGCATTTTCAATTCTTAAACGACTTCTAAAGCCGCACTGTACATTTGATAGCAAATCGTGTGATATAAAATGATCAGTTATCCTTGCATACACAGCCTTTCCAATAACCTAAGCAATCACTGATGGCATAGAAATAGGTCTACTTTGTCTACATTATCTGTTTCTCCCTTTTCATAAAGCGGCTTTACTATTGAGTACTTTAATCGTTCAGGAAACTGACCATTCCTAAAGGAAAAATTACAAATATGGCTAAATACATGGCAAACATGTGGTG
The DNA here is from genome assembly GCF_023864345.2 of Schistocerca serialis cubense. NCBI lineage: Eukaryota > Metazoa > Arthropoda > Insecta > Orthoptera > Acrididae > Schistocerca > Schistocerca serialis. The sequence continues at coordinate 90,453,498 of NC_064638.1, read as the reverse complement.
CACAGTACTTTGATATTCTCCTAGGCACTCCATCATATCCATGAGAGTCCTTAGTCTTCAGTGACTTAATTATTGACTCAATCTCCCCCTTGTCTCTATCACAGAGGAGTATTTCAGACATCAATCTTGGAAAGGTATTTGCCAAGAAAATTATATGATTCCCTGTAGAAACTAAATTTTTATTTAATTCATCAGCAATGCTCAGAAAATGATTGTTAAATACTATACCTATATCTGATATATCAGTAGCAGAAATATTTTTTCTATGAACTGACTTTATATCGTCGACCTTGTGCTGCCTACTAGACACTTCCTTCACAACTGACAGTACGGTTTTAATTTTATCCTGTGAATTAGCTATTCTATTTGCATACCACATACTCTTCGCCTTCCTAATAACATTTTTAAGTAATTTACAATACTAGTTGTAATGGGCTATTGTAGTTTGATTGTGACTACTTCTAACATTTTGATATAATTCCCGCTTTGTTCTACAAGATATCCTTATCCCACTAGTCAGCAACCCGGGCTGCCTATTACTGCTAGTACCCCGTTTAGAACGTTCTAATGGAAAGCAACTCTCAAAGAGCATGAGAAATGTGTTAAAGAAAGCATTATACTTATCATCTATGTTATCAGCACTACAAACATCCTGCCACTCTTGACCCCTGACAAGGTTTACAAAACTCCCTATTGCTGTTGGTTTAACGTTCCTACATAGTTTGTAATTATATGTGACGTTTGTTTGAGTACAAAAGCCTTTCAGTGTTAAAATTTGTGCATCACGGTGTGAAAGACCGTTCACCTTTTTACTAACAGAATGCCTATCTAGTAACGAAGAATGAATAAAAATATTGTCTATGGCTGTGCTACTGTTTCCCTGCACCCTAGGTGGAAAAAACAGTCTGTATCAGAGCATATAAACTTAGGAGATCTAACAACATCCTTTCTCTTGCTCCATCATATACAAAATTTAAATTGAAGTCACCACATATAACTAATTTCTGATACTTCTTACAAAGTGAACCAAGAACCCTCTCTAGCTTGAGCAGAAATGCTCTGAAGGCAGAGTTAGGGGACCTATAAATAACGACAATTAGAAGTTTAGTTTCACTAAATTCAACTGCCCCTGCACAACATTCAAATATCTGTTCAGTGCAGTGTCGTGATACGTCTATGGACTCAAATGGAATACTGTTTTTTACGTATATAGCCACTCCCCCACCCAGCAAGGAACTCCTTGAAAAACAGCCAGCTAATCTGTATCCTGGTAAAGGAAGCCTCTGAATTGTCAAATTATTTTAGTGGTGCTCCGATATACCAGTAATTTCAGAGTCATCATCTACAAGCAGTTCACTAATTTATATTTTGATGAAACATGCTAATTCCTTCTTTTCTTGGGAGCGTGACGTCCTCTGGTTGGTTGGTTGGTTTTGGGGAAGGAGACCAGACAGCGTGGTCATCGGTCTCATCGGACTGGGGAAGGATGGGGAAGGAAGTCGGTCGTGCCCTTTCAGAGGAACCATCCCGGCATTTGCCTGGAGTGATTTAGGGAAATCACGGAAAACCTAAATCAGGATGGCCGGACGCGGGATTGAACCGTCGTCCTCCCGAATACGAGTCCAGTGTCGAACCACTGCGCCACCTCGCTCGGTGACGTCCTCTGAAGGTGAGCCCTTAGTTAGAGGGACTTCCTTTAAGCAGCTATACCTATCAGCTGACTTCAGTCTGAGAAAGGTGTAGCTCTAACACCAACTACTACAGGAATTTTTCCATGAGTGATCCCACTACCACCCACTAAACTGTCACCTATAAGCTTTGCCAGCGTCCCCTTCCCATACTTATTGAGGTGCAGCCCATGCCTAGTGAAACCCGATCTACTGATAGACCCAACTGGCACCACTGAAATGTGACCAATTTCCTCTGCCATCAGCCCCTTTTCCAGCCCCAGGTTAATGCGCCTAACATCCGCATTAAGATGAGGCCGATCATGACGCTGAAACAGCTGCACGAAATGCACATTAGTGTCACCAGTTTGAGTAGCTATCTTTACCAGGTCACCACCTATATCATACTCCCCGTCCCTACCAAGATTGTTCCCTGCTCTACCTGATCCTCCTTCGTAAAATTCCTACATAACTCCCCTATGCTGCCAATCACCTGAGCCAATCCTGCACTAGGCTCCACGATGCTTATGACCTGGTATTCACTCCCCAACACTTCCTGCAACTGCTGGCCCACACCTCTACCGTGCTAACTACCTAGCAGCAGAACCTTTCTGTTAGATTTTGCAACTGATTTGCAACTGACCTAGGCCTCTTAACTGATGAGGACTGCGGCATGTTCCCTATACCTACAGCTAAAAGAGGCTCCTCCCCACTCAACTGACAGTTGGTCAAATCTATTGTAAATGCGCAAAGTATAACCATGTGAATACCTCCTCCTCTTAGATGCCTTCTTGCCAACTGCCAGTTCCCATTCCCCACCACCCTTCACCCTCCTCAACCTATCTAGTTCTTCCTTTGCGCCTTATAACTGCACCTGAAGGGCACAGATCTTAGGCTCCTGCTCCTCTATTAACTTATTTCTACTACAGATTCTGCATTCCCAGGAGAGGATATCGCTAGAATGCCCACTGGCCTCCCCACCGCATTCCCCCCAGTGAAATTCCCACACCGTAAACCAGTACTCGCAAAACTACGACAGAGAGTGTCTCACTCATGGTAAAATTTTACAGTTACTAAGAACTATACGTCTACGTTACCTAAGTTCAGTTACACCAGTAAAACTATTTATAGAACTAACAATAGCGATCGCGAAGTTCTCTGTCTACTAAGAAAGCGACTACTTGTATTAATACTACTACACCATAGCTAATACCAATACCAACAAAACTTCACAAAATTATTAGCTAAAACCAAAAATCCAAGCGGGCACTGGAACACTCAACGAAGTGAAAACACTGAATGAAAATTTTACTGAAATATTTCACTACAAACAATAAGTGTAAATCCTCGTCACTTCAATTAACCATTTAATAACGTTAGACGTTGTGACTTATACTGCATCATCTACGCACCATTATAGGACTAAGATGGTCCTAGCGTGTCATGTGACAAATGAAAATTATAACTGTAAATGTTATCATATAACTAATGAGGTGGTATTGAATAGGATTGGGGAGAAGAGAAGTTTGTGGCACAACTTGACTAGAAGAAGGGATCGGTTGGTAGGACATGTTCTGAGGCATCAAGGGATCACCAATTTAGCGTTGGAGGGCAGCATGGAGGGTAAAAATCGTAGAGGGAGACGAAGAGATGAATACACTAAGCAGATTCAGAAGGTAGGTTGCAGTACGTACTGGGAGATGAAGAAGCTTGCACAGGATAAGGTAGCATGGAGAGCTGCATCAAACCAGTCTCAGGACTGAAGACCACAACAACAACAACTATAAGAACAGTATAGATCTTACGATAATACTAAAAGGACCACACCAGCTGCAAGTTTTAGCGTGAGACTTTTTCACGTCTCTGTTACATTGCAAACTTTAAAAACGTTGCCCCACCACGAAAAGTATAACGTTTCTCATTGGATAGACAGAATTTTTGTAGGCGGAGCTTAAGGTTAACATTGAGACCCTGATTGGTCGGATGAAAACACAGCCAGATAGTTTTTTTAAACCAACTTCGGCAAATTGTAGTAAGGAGAAGTTAGGTGAGGGTTGCTTCCGACACGGCGAGGTGAACGGAGCTGTGCAGTCCGGAGCCCCCTGACGAACACCGACAAGGTAATGAACGCACGCGATGCCGCATAACAGCGCATAAAGCCTCACTCATAACTGCGGAAGTCTCATCTGTTACACCCCCTTTTTGCGTACTACTAGTGTCGATCGTCAATTAAAGCTCATGGTGTTCACATTTGACACTTGAAGTAAAAATCTGAAACGCGATGATTTTTCTGTTATACAGTTATTGAGAAGCCACATCAGCCACTGTAATTTACGACAAGTTAGATAAGTAATTAAAGATAATTGAGGGTCACTATAGACCATTTTGATAGTTTTCTCTTTTGTGAAACTTAATTTAAACCTAGATTATAGATGTGATATTGCATAGGTCATCCTTCGATCCATTGTAGAATTTGGAAACCCATTCAGGGAATATTCGTTCACATTTTTGCTGAACGCAGTTGGTTTTTACCATCCTGTATTAAAACATTTCCTTTTATCAATAGTGCAATGTATAAACGATGGTTTGTGAGTAGAATAAAATTTCCAATGGTAAACTTAACTGCTTTTTCGACGTTATTTTACCGGCTAACTAAAAACCGCTTCTACTAAATTTAGTTAGTATTAAGATTCTTTTACAGGGAGTGCAATGGAGTTGACGCTGAAATCATTAAGTATTTGGTTATATCATCGCTAGTCTCACTGAACTCTTCTGAATTCTACATGTCATGTATGGTCTGGCGTCTCCTTACCAGCAACAGGTCCCAGGTTCAAACTAGTCAATTCCCTAAAAAACACGCTCAGAGCGTCGTTGCGTGAAAGTGGTAGGGAGACACGATATAGAACAAACAGACACCATGCAGAATGTTAGAAAATGGCGACCCTGCTAGGATGGTAAAATACCATGATTGAAGGTCGACCACAAGCCTAACTAGGTCAGAAAAATATCCTGTTGAAAAATTTTCGTAATAAAAAAAATTTTTTTTGAAAGGCATAAATAGTTGAAAACAGTAGCTGCAGCGATAGATAGTAAGAAATTATTCAATAAAAAGTGAGACATTCTAGCAGAGACAATAGCATAATTAAAATATGAATTTTAAATATTGTAAGAATTAAGTTTTCTCCTCAATGCAAGCGCACAGGTGGCGGATACATTGTTGACAAGTTGGTTCTGACCCAACCAGTAAGTGAATGGATTGTCAAGTCGTGTGTGCAAAAAGTTTATGAAACGTGTGAGATCGTATGAGCGCATGCTGACTCGAAGTAGTGAATTGCTTTTAAATCAGAAAATAAGGGATTCGGAAACATTAGCAATGGCAGATCGAGACCTTGACCGAATTGAGGTAGAGATCCAGCATGAAAATGGACAGAGAATAGAGGACAGTACAACAGACGATGCAGTATCGCGAGAAATAGGACATATAACGCACCATAACGAGGATAATGTACGTCAAGGCATAGAAAACGTAAGTCAGCATACGACAGAGGAGCAGGAATGTAGAGAGACAGTCGATGAGGATTCTAACTTGCGTCTTGAATACGTAGAACCCATAGTACTGTAATCAGAGCTCCCTCACCACAGAGTACAAGGAATGCGAGCAGAAACGTGTCACAGCACAGTTCAATGCAATCGGTTGCGAACCAACACTTGGGCGAAAACACAGAGCGTAGGACGTCGGAAGAAAACGCAATAGGACCCACCAATCTGGCAGAATTATTACAACAAATTACGGAAACCATGACAAGGCAAAATAAAGACAGCGAACCAAATTCAAATTAGGAATGCAGAAACCACGAGACAAATGCGTGAGATTAAAGAACAAAACAAAAAAACATTGCGTAGTGACATTCAGGACGAGATCAAAACATTACGTAACAACACCCAGGGAGAAGTCAAGAAACTAGAGAAACAGATAATCGAAATTACTAGACAAGCAGCAGGTACAGCGCGTGAAATTGTTAAAAACAGTGTGTTACGCAAACGCATCACAAAAACAGCGCTGAAAAGATTTGATAACCGCATAGTCAAAATAGAAGCGCAAACGAAGCGACAATTTCAGAAATTGCGAACAGAGTTGTTGCAAACCATTGAAGAGCGTAGTGAACAGGATCGAACAAACACAGAGTCTGCAACCACATCCGTATCTGTAACAGCACCGGAAAAACAAGCAATTAACGAAGATATTACGCATTTGCGATTCCAATCACAGACGGAAAGTAACATACGTGAAATCAGACAGCCTGCACAGCAACAAACACGTTTCGAAATTCTTGATGAACAAACGTCATCACAAACACATGCTGAACCACAAATGTATGTTTCAAGACAGTTTTGATCGTACAATGAAGCAGCAACGTTAGCCAGACAAGACACCGAACCAATACCTGACAATGGAAAGCCAGGTCGCGAAGAGTACAGTGCAATGCATTCAACTACACATTCACAACCGATGGAAGAAAATTAATGCGTACCACTCCAACGATACTATGCAAGGGTAGGCGAAAGCTATAGTGGACAATATCCAATGGATCTACCACAACCAGAAGGAACGACGGGAGAAATGATCAGAAACAAAAGTGGCGAAGAATCGCGAATTTCATATGGAACTATGACGAAGTACGACAACGATCATTTCCTCACAGTCAGAAAATTTCAACACTTTCGAGAAGGAAACTCATTACATCCATGAACTTTTATTGATCAATTCCGAGTAGGATTACCAGAACACTGGACGCTAGCACACAAATTAGACTTTATATGTGCACACATGTCAGGAACAGTCGCAGAAACCATGCACAATGTTGCACCGATATGCCGATCGTACGAAGGTTTCAGAGAGAAGTTTCTCTCACGATATTGGTCCAGCGAAGCACAGAACAGAGTGAAGTACGAATTATTACAGAACCCATATTTTGAAAAATTCAGGAGAGAAGAGTCCCGTGAAATTTTTCGAATTAATGGTAAAGAAAAATCAATGCTTAGATTTACCATACAGTGACGGAGAGTTGATTAAATTATGCGCGATGAAGCTACCATTGAAATACCAGCAATCATTAGTAGGTCGCGGAGACAATGACGTCGAAGCATTTAAAGGTATTCCAAGGGAACTAGAATTCATATTTTCGGAAGATGACGCAAGAAAAAGACGAAGCGCACGTGAAAACGAAAGCAAAAAGCAGTGGAATCCACAAGACACAGTACGAAGAAACAATAATTACGAACCATGTGATAACTTCGCACCAAGAAACGACAATAGATTTCAACAAAGAACCGGTTATGGATTTAGAAGAGAATATGGCAATAACTATAATTCACCCAGGAATGGCAACAACTATTACAGAAGGAATAACGCCAACCGGAACGGGTACTGGAGAACCAATAGACCGACAAATTATCAACAAAGAAACCACTATCAACAAGCTGAAAAAGAAAAGAGAATACAGATAGAAGAGGTGGAGGTAAGACCACCAAACCACGATAAACGTTCGAATTGACAGCTAAGCGCCCATGCCAAAGAGAATGACGCACCGACCCGGACAATTGCAGCACCTTGAACAGAGAAGTAAAAATCTTATCACGAGAAGAGAAGAAGGAAGAAACAAATCCGCAGGGACCAGATGGAAACGAAGACAAGAAAATAACAATATCGTGTAGGGACGAAATTAATTTGGAGAATACTGACGAGGAAGATGAATTACCAGAGGCATGCACAACAAATGTAGGAGGAAAGGACGAAGTAATGAGTATTACAGAGCTATTTGAGATGGAAACCAGGGAAACCGAATTTAATGAGGATAATGCGCAGTCGACAGAAGTTGAAAATAAATTACGAGTGGGCACACAACCCAACGTATATAATGAAGGAAGTTATGAAGCGATAATTAGAGCATTTAGATGCGATTATGTGGAAGTAGCGACGAAGAAGGAGAAGATAGGCGAGGATGAGGAAAAAGTAGAGGATGTTGAAGAAAGCGTAACTGAAGGAAGAAATAGAGAAGAGGAAATAAAAGAGAGAGAAGTAGCAGTCGAAGCTTATCCTACAGAAAGTTCGAATTCACAAGGGAAATTCCTAAAAAGACTGATGTATGATTCAGTGGAGGATTCGTTGATGCAAGAAGAAGAAGAACAGAACCAACCCTTTCAAATTCAACCAATTGTGAAGGCCATGGTAAAGCACATCCCAGTCAATATTGTAATTGATAGCGGAAGTGGACTGACTGTGATCTCAGAAAGTTTATTCACGCAGTGTAATGCCAATGAGGAATTGCCAGTTCTGAAAACACGTAAGATTAAAGTAAGAGGTCCTATTAGAAACAATGCTGCGGAAGTTACGAGACAAACAAGGTTAACTCTTTCGTGCCAAGGTCAAAAGATCGAAGCCAACTTCGTGATTATACCTAAACTAACTGTAGATTTGATTATATGTGTAGATTTTTTAAATGAGAGACGAGCGATAATAGATATGGGGAAAGGTAGCGTAACATTCGGGAATGTCACACTTCTCTTTGAGCAAAAGCTAAAATTAGAAGAAATACCAGTTATAAATAAACAATTAAGAATGACACAAGATAAAGAGGATGAAGAATTAGAACGGTATGCACAAAAGGGGGAATCGCCTCAACTCATGTTAAAAGTCCACAAAGAAATCGAAGAAAAACTGCAAGAAGTTCAAGGTATTTTGGAACACAGTAAAAGAGAATTAGAGGGTATTTTACGAGATAAAGCAAAGGTACTTTTACCTAAGACTGGCAGTATTAAACACTTTCAGTACAAGTCTGAAGATTAATTTTATTATTGGTAAATAATCAGCACAATATTTCAAGATTATGTTGCAGATAAGATCGTCAGGAGAAAGAAGAATGAAGAGAGAGGAAGGTAGGAAAAAGAAAGTAGTTTCAATAAAAACAAAAACAAAAATAACAGCAATAGTACCATAGATTAAGGTGAAGGGATAAAGTGTAGATAGTCTAACAGCATGAAATACTAAAATGCTATACACCACGACACTACACAAAAATAAAAAACGAATTTGAGGATTCTTGAAGTTAAGACTCAAAATATCTTAGTATTACATGGAAAGGGCGCCGAAATTTGTAAAGCTTTTAAGAAGGCGTAAAACAATGTAGGTACTAGACATATGTTAGATGATTATCAGTAAAACTTTTTGTAAGAACCATTGTAGAAACTCCAGCAAGGAAGAGATGCAACGACCCACAAGTTGTAATGCGAGAAGTATCAAGAAAGGAAAGGACGTAATTAGCAACACACGATTCCTACAAGGCAGAAGCGTCAAGAGAAGGGAAAGAACAGCGAGACCAACAGAAGGCCCTTGTATCGGAAGTGGGCCGTAAATCTGCCTGCTAAGCAGAACCCTGCTGGGACAGGACACACCATACAGTGGCGGAACCCTGCAGAGACACGACAGGACACCAAACGCCAGAAGGGACCAGTGCAGGGACTGACAAGCAAACACCGGACTTTCACCGCTTGTAAACCCCGGAACGCCTCCACTCAGCGGAGCGAGCAAAAAACGGCCCGACGAGAAGACCGCTTGGGCAAGCCACCACTGGCTAAAAAATATGTGTAAAAGTCATACTACTGCTATTAAATAGCAAGCTGATGCACCAAACTGAAGAAAACTTCCACAAAGTAAAAATGACACACCCAAACAATTTATCAAACTGTTACTAAGAGGAGAACTTCAAAGCGACTAGTTATCAATAAATATTTCCATATCCTGCCCAGAGAAGAACCAAGAAGCAAGTAAGAAGCAGAGAAAAATCAGGAAGAACAGAAGATGAAGATTCGCAAGATTGAGACCAAGAAAGAGGATGGGTGGAGAATAGAGGACATACCTTCCCAAATCCCAATCCTATTGTAAACTAGTCGTCTGTGAAGTATTACAACGAAAAACGACAGCTTTCAGCGACACATAACGATGACTTTCACGCATACAAAGCCAGTAAACCACGAGATTCTGCACTCACAGCTCCATTCCATTATGGGACCACCACAACAGCAACGCACACTTGCAAAGCCAACAAGGAACGACGAATGAAGCTATACATCAAATACTTGCCCACATCCATCTCACTCAAGTCCATCACCTTCGTGCAAAAAACATTCGCCAACCTCATGCTTAAACATTCATAGGATTGTGTGAATGTGTGAAATCAAATTATGTGATGTAGAAATTGTGCAAAAGAAACGTGTGAAAAACTAAATAAGTTAAGCACACCAGACAGCTAATAATCTACAAAATAACAGTCATTGACTATGGACTTAAGTAAAAAAATGGACTATTGATAAAAATAAATCGTTAGTTCTGAAATGGACAGTATATAAAGAACAAAAGTAAGGCATAATAAACACTAAAACTATATGCCACTTATTTTCTCCTCATAAAAATAAAAGAATAACTATATTCTACTTATTTTCTCCTTATAAAAACAAACAACCAAAAATTATCTTGTTGGATGTTTTCCCTTTTTTTAACATTTGTACCATTTGTTAGGATAATATCTCAATACTTGTGTATGTATATTTCTTTGTCAAAGCAATTCTTGCAAATAATTCTTATTTGATAGTCTAACAATGTTCAAATGAGTGTCTAGAAACAAAAACATTTTACTTGTACATGATATTTAGAAAATGTGTTAGGAATATATTTTACTTAATTACTACATTTATAAAAAAATATATTTCTAAGAAAATCGATGAGAAAGACTCCTCACATTCGATAACAAACTTCTTAAAAAACAAACATCACACTTAAATAAAGAAAGAAGATAATTAAAAATTAATAATAGCGTAAAAATATTCTTCTCTTGTCATTTTTGAGAATAATGTGGAAGAATATAAAGATATAAATTAGTAATACAAACTGGCATAGAAACAGAATAATGTAGCTGAACAGTAGGCAACAAAATTTAGATAAAGGAATAATTTTTGACTGACTTAGACAAAGATTCAATCATTGCCTTAATTCAGTGCAAAAATTTAGTTCGAAGGGTGGTGATATGTAAAGTGTCAGGCAAATCCAACACCTTCCATGAAAACCCTGACATGATAAGCAAATCCCGTACTATGTCACATAGCTCCGAATAAATCGTGACATTAAATTAACCAAAGTAATAGGAGTGACGAGTGAGCAAATGGAATACCACAGACTAACACAAGAATGCCTAAATGCATGTCATACCTTCCCACTGTGAGACAGACGCAGCTCCGAGGGGAGAAACGAGAACAGAAGCCGAGAGCAGAACCGTGTTAAGCTGAAGGCCCTACGATAAGGGACGGACACCCACGTCGCCAGCTAACCACTAGGACCACCCCCAGCCCATGTTAAAAGCAAGAGCCCTCCAGAAGAACAGTATAGATCTTACGATAACACAAAAAGGGCCACATCCCAGCCGCAAGTTTTAGTGTGAGACTTTTATGCGTCTCTGTTACGTCAGGACCACCCCCCAGCCCATGTTAAAAAATAGAGCTATCTAGAACGGTATAGATCTTACGATAACACTAAAAGGACCACACCAGCTGCAAGTTTTAGCGGAGACTTTTTCGCGTCTCTGTTACATTGCAAACTTTAAAAACATTGCCCCACCACGAAAAGTATAACGTTTCTCATTGGATAGACAGAATTCTTGTAGGCAGAGCTTAAGGTTAACATTGAGACCCTGATTGGTCAGATGAAAACACAGCGAGATAGTTTTTTTAAACCAACTGCGGCAAATTGTAGTAAGGAGAAGTTAGGTGAGGGTTGCTTCCGAGACGGCGAGGTGAACGGAGCTGTGCAGCCTGCCGCCCCCTGACGAACACCGACAAGGTAATGAACGCACGCGATGCCACATAACAGCGCATAAAGCTTCACTCAGAACTGCGGAAGTCTCATCTGTTACACCCCCCTTTTGCGTAATACTAGTGTCGATCGTCAATTAAAGCTCATGGTGTTCACATTTGACACTTGAAGTAAAAATCTGAAACGCGATGATTTTTCTGTTATACAGTTATTGAGAAGCCACATCAGCCACTGTAATTTACGACAAGTTAGATAAGTAATTAAAGATAATTGAGGGTCACTATAGACCATTTTGATAGTTTTCTCTTTTGTGAAACTTAATTTAAACCTAGATTATAGATGTGATATTGCATAGGTCATCCTTCGATCCATTGTAGAACTTGGAAACCCATTCAGGGAATATTCGTTCACATTTTTGTTGAACGCAGTTGGTTTTTACCATCCTGTATTAAAACATTTCCTTTTATCAATAGTGCAATTTATAAACGATGTTTTGTGAGTAGAATAAAATTTCCAATGGTAAACTTAACTGCTTTTTCGACGTTGTTTTACCAGCTAACTAAAAACCCCTTCCACTAAATTTAGTTAGTATTAAGATTCTTTTACAGGGAGTGCAGTGCAGCTGACGCTGAAATCATTAAGTATTTGGTTATATCATCGCTAGTCTCACTGAACTCTTCTGAATTCTACATGTCATGTGTGGTCTGGCGTCTCCTTACCAGCAACAGGTCCCAGGTTCAAGCTAGTCAATTCCCTAAAAAACACGCTCAGAGCGTCGTTGCGTGAAAGTGGTAGGGAGACACGATATAGAACAAACAGAAACAGACACCACGCAGAATGTTAGAACGTCAAGAGGAATGTAATAATTTCAGTTTCAAAGAAGACAAGTGTGCCTACTAGCGAACCCTTTGTTTAATAAGTCATGATTGCAAAATGTTGAGACGAATTACTTACAGAACATGGGAAAACTGGTGGAAGCGACTTCAGGGGTTCCGGAGAAATGCAGGTACACGTGAAGCAAAGCAGAGCCCATGTCTTCAACTGAGATAAGCCTACATTTACAACTTTTGCAGATTTTGAGAAAGCTTTTGACGTTGATGACTAGACAACATTCTTTTTCATTTTTTTGACATTTTGCTACAGAGAGCAAAAGTTATTTGAAACTTGTACAGGCATCAGAATGCAGTTATAGAGAGTCGAAGGATACGAAAGGGTAGCCGTAGCTAAGGAGGGAGTGAGACAGGAGCGTAGCCTAATCCTGATATTTTCTTACAAGGGGAACCTCCCCATCGCACCCCCCTCAGATTTAGTTATAAAATGGCACAGTGGATAGGCCTTGAAAAACAGAACACAGATCAATTGAGAAAACAGGAAGAAGTTGTGTGGAACTGTGAAAAAATAAGCAAAACATACAAACTAAGTAGTTCATGGGAAGATATGCAATATCAAGGACACTGCGAACGTGGGAGCACCGTGGTCTCGTGGTAATTGTTTGGCAATTTCACGAGTTTTTTCGGTTAATGCAAATAATGGTAACACAAAAAAAACAAAAAAAACAAAAAGTGGTAACGTGAGCAGCTGCGGAACGAAAGATCCTTGGTTCAAATCTTCTATCAAGGGAAAAGTTTAATTTTTTATTTTCGGTTTATGTGACAAACTCTTATGTTTTCATCACTTTTTTGGGAGTGATTATCACATCCACAAGAAAACCTAAATCGGGCAAGGTAGAAGAATCTTTTTACCCATTCGCCAAGTGTACGAGTTAGGTGGGTCGACAACATATTCCTGTCATGTGACGCACATGCCGTCACCAGTGTCGTATGGAATATATCAGATGTGTTTCCCTGTGGAGGAATCGGTTGACATATGACCTTGCTATCAAATGTTTTCGGTTCCCATTGGAGAGGCACGTCCTTTCGTCTGTCTACTAATCGCACGGTTTTGCGATGCGGTCGCAAAACACAGACACTAAACTTATTACAGTGAACAGAGAAGTCAATGAACGAACGGACAGATAATAGCTATGCAAAAATAAAGAAAGTAAAATTTTCACTCGAGGGATGACTTGAACCAAGGACCTGTCGTTCTGCAGCCGCACACGCTACCACGGGACCACGGCGCTCCTGAGCTCCCGTTCTCCATGATGTTGCCTATATCGCCCATGGTCTACTCAGTTTGTATATTTTGCTTATTTTTTCACAGTTCCGCGCAACTTCTTCCTGTTTTGTCAATTGATCTGTGTTCAGTTTATCAAGGCCTATCCACTGTGCCAACTTATAACTAAATCTGATGGGGGTGCGATGGGGAGGTTCCCTTGTTAGCTGTTCATTGAACAAGCTGTAAAGAACACGAACGGAAACATGGAATACGAGTTAAAATACAGAGGGAACAATAAAAACCTTTGTGGCCTTTGTCGTTTGCCGACTTCATTGTAATTCTGTTCGAGGCGCGTAGGAATTGAAGGAGAAGTTGGACGGAATGCATAGTATCCTGATGATTTCAGATGAACGTTACCAAAAGTGAAACAAGAGCAGTGAACGCAAACAAATTAAATTAAGTGATGCTGAAAGAATCAGGAATGAAATGAGTCGTACAAAGTAGCAGACGACTTTCCTTCTATGAGCTGCAAAATAAATGACGATGTCCGATGTATAGAGGGTATAAAATACAGAAACAAAAGTGTTTCTTAAAAAGAAAAATATTTTAATATGGAACATAAATTTCGCGAAAACTTTTCTGAACGTATTTTCTGGAGTCTAATGTCCACGGAAGTGAAACGTTGACTATAAATATTTCAGTCACGAAAAGAATTTAAGGTTTTTAAAGAATGTTGAAGATCAGGTGTGTATATCGAATAATTTACGCAGAGGAAGTGAAACGAATCGGTGGAAAAATAAATTTATGGCACAACTTGGCTATAAGAACGGATCGGTGCGTAGGAAACGTCCTGAGGCGTCAAGGAATCGTCAGTACGGAAATGGAAGGAAGCGTGGAGGGTGAAAATTGCACAGGTAGACCAACGCTTTTGTATAGTAAACAGGTGCAAATGAATGTCAGTTGCAGAAGTTATACAGGGATAAATAGATTTTCACAGAATACAGTAGCTTGTTGAGCTGCTTTAAACACTTTCAGGCTGAAGACCACAATATCAGCATGTGGAACACGTGTACCGCATAAGTGTGTATTCATAAGAACGGTCTAGCTCTATTACTGAAATTTCTATACCAATTTAGTTTCTGATAGGTATTTTTCGCCTGAAGGCCATGGCTTCACTTTTCATTCTTGAGATTCACCCTACTATATTCTTTTGCTGCAGCTTTTAGATAATGAATTGTGTATTGCGATTCGTGTTCAGTACTAACAGTGAGAGATTGGTATTATCAGTATATTGTGGTATCTACTGTTATATCATGCGGAGGACCCGTTTTCGATTACCGGTACTGCCAAGGATTTTCCCTTGACGGGGAGGGCTGGTGTGGGGTGCACTCAGTCCAGTGACGAGCTACTGGACTGAGCAGTAGCGGCTCTACGGTCTGGAAAGTTTGCAAAACGACCGGGAGAGCCGTGTGCTTAGCACATGTCCAGCCATACCGCATCCGCATGACGCAGCAAGGAAGAGGATGACATGGCGGCCGGTAGACATCCCCTGGGCATTCACGACCTAGTGAGGAGCTCATTTATCTAATATATTCTCTCGTAGTTGCAATGAATTTTAATCTCGCTTGCGTTGCGATTTCTTTCACATAAGTTCTGAATTGGAAAGATACTCCACAGTTCACTGGTTTCCATTGAGAAACTCTATTTTGTAGGCATAACTTGCTACTGGGTTGTAATAACGCTTTGTGTGTTTCATTGCTTACTAAAGTTTCAGTAAGTATTTTTATGGGTACACAACCAATCATCATCATCATCATCTTGAACAACTTCCAGCTCCAGGCTGATTCTGCTTAGAACATAAGCCTCACCATGTAATCCTGTTTTCCCACCATCTTTCTATGTTCACTCTTGCCCAGTCCTCGTTTCTTTTTTCGATACACTTCTCCACCCGTTTCAGCAGTCAATACCTTGATCTTCTTCTTGATCGTTACCATCGCATCTCCATTTCGTGTATCTTCTTGTTTTCCTTTCTCTTTAAGTGTCCATACCAACTTGGCCTTAAATATTTGAACACAATATCTTTCTTTATTAACTGCTTTATGCTGTTCAATTAAAAATTTTAGAGCAAATTCACCATTAGCGTAAGGCATTTATTTTCAAAACAGGTTTGTGTTCATGTGGTCACGTATCTCATAACTCGAGACGTAGCATTTCAGGTAAACTATGAACACCGACGTTGTAATAAGAACAGCGTTTCAGTCACTCATTCTCATTTTTTTAAAAAAATTTTTGATTACCCGTTTCAACCTGAAGAGGTCACATTCAGATACAAAACTAATGTTACAGAACACATATATTTGCTGATAGATCGTTTATCTTTGCAGCGCTAGTTTCGGATATGAAGGAGATCTTTACACCAGGTCGAAACCCACAAACAAAATATGAAAAGGCATGACCCGGGTGTTGCTTTTTCATTGCAGTCATCAAGTGACCTGTCAGCTGAGCGTATGTAAACTCACTCGAGTTTGTAGTTAAGAGAATCGAGTCCTTACGAAACTCCCTGCCCCCTGAATGCCTGTAATTTACGTGGAAAGAGCGGGACCCGGCTAGGTGCCACCCCTCCCCCCCAGCTGCGTCGCCCGGTGGGCGGCGTGTGATGTACGGCGGGGACGCGCCGTCCGTCTGCTGCCCCGTGAGATACGACTACAGCCGGCTGCTATTACTTAGTCTCAGGTCGCAACTCGAGTCAAGATTTGTTCCACTATAACGAAGGTGTTAATCTTGTAGACGAGAATAAACATCGCTCGACTTTTTTTGAACCAAATTTTAATCAGCCTTGCTTTGGCTAGTTCCAAATTAGTCTGAAACCAAATGCACATCATGAGGAGATCAAGTAGCAACCTTGATAGGCTACCAGCAGCTACTTTCCACCTTGAGCACGTATGTAGATTTGTGTGCGGGGGATATCAATACGATTCTCATCTCGATCTCGGATAAAAATCAATTTGGGATCATGAAACTTGGTGATAGTGTTAATCCTTCTACAAAAATTCAACCTTCAATAAGATATATCTTTTCAAATAGGACGAAAAATGAAAAAATTGATCTTGTATTTTTTAAATCATTAGTAATTTTTACATGTGCTAATTATTGTAAAAGGAAACTGTTTTCACAAAATTAACTCTTAAATGTTTACTAGTTTTCAGGTTAGAATTTGGTAAATTTTGCGTAATTTTCCGACCGCGGCAATCTGTCTACCGTGTAACTCAAGAATCTTATATCACAGAAATTGAAAATACCGCTTCAGTTGTAAATTACTTTATTTTCACACGACCGGTTTCGGACTGTTATAACCCCCTCCTCAGGTGTCGTATTTGTGCTGTGGTCCCCCAGCGCCGCGTGTACCAAGCGTGGTGTGCTGCCTATGAGCGCAGAACAGCAGAACAGGGAGTCCCACCTGAGGATGGGCTTATAACAGTCCGAAACCGGTCGTGTGAAAATAATTTACAACTGAAGCGGTATTTTCAACCTCTGCTGTAATGTTCAGTTGTGGATGTTCTGCCAGCAGGATTGTTTGTAATCTTATATCAGATTTCAGTGAACTACTACTCATTTGAACCTGTCTGTTCTTGGTAGACGTATACAAAAATAACATAACACTAATTATTACATCTTTTAAACAGCTTTTATTCATGTATTTAGCATAAAAACATTTTAATAAATATGAACCTCCTTTTATGACATATACATTTCAGTTTTAAAATTTATGGAGCCCATTGTCTGAGGGCGGAAAAATTTATTAAATAGTAAATATGTAGGCTCACGCTGTCCTGCGTAATCATGGTATTATTACACCTGGCCTTCCTGGCCGTTAGGGGGGTCAAGCGGTGACGCTACGCTAAACAAGTACAGTGGTGACTAAGGAAAGGGCATCGCACTCTGGATGATTTTACGACAGTTATGTATGTGCTATCAGGTGGTTCAGCGTGTCCTCGTGAAATATCACGATAAAAACTCAACGAAAAACTGACAGAAGTGCCCTCACACCGGTTACAATAATACTGTCGGCGACTAATACTTTGGTTGTTATGGGTAGCCGTGAAACATAAGCAGCAGGCGATCGACAATGCCCTCGTCACGATTCATGGGTAGAGTTGCAAGACTGCCGTAAGCTACCGTGGACTATCATAAGTAGCTAGACTACGGTAGTTTTCCTAGTAGCTTTGGTCGGCTAAGGTCGTACCTTTGTCACATGAGCGTTAGATGCGTTGCATCAACGTTGCGATGAGTGTGTTACTCGATTCCCATAAAACCCAGGAGCGCAGAACCGTTTAAAACTGATTGAGGCTCTATAAAGGGCCGAATAACGAATGGAAACATTTTTGTTCTACATAGTTATCCTCTTGTCTGTTACTTAAAAATAAACATTATTTCTGGCAATATTAAAATTATCAATGTTTAATTCAGGTTTTATTCGAATATTGTTGATTTGTAACGTCAAACAAAGTGATTTTGTTGTAAAAACAAAGAAAAAATACATATATATCACATAGCGCTAGAAAACATTTCCCTAACAAAACACAAAATAAAAAAGCTCCAAACAACAATGCAGTACATCAAACATTGCTTCAGTACTTCGTCGAACTTATATAAACATGTTTCTGTTGTTCATTAATAGCTTTCGCATTTATCAATTATAACGGGAAACTATTGTCTTTCACCATGATGAAGACGGTCTATTGAGTACAAAATAAAAGTAATTATATATTTTATGTATTTTTTCATGTAAACTGTACCTCGATCAACAGAAATTGCTTTGGGTTCATAAAAGCGGAGAAGTTACGCGATCAACTAATTTTTATGATTTATAAGATACAATTTATAACTGTAAGGATGTAAAATACACAGCGGACAACAGTAAATAATGTGTAGTTCTAATTAAATAAAAGAATAAAAAACAAAGAGAAGCCGTCGGTTCGCGGTTTCTCTCTTACCCATGCATTTATGTTTCTTTCTCTACCAACGCTACCAGTTCTAACGGTAATGCTACCATTTGCTGCCTCATTTTTGTAGTGTACCAAAACTACTGAACGTTAGCTTCGGTAGAACGCAGCTCTATTCTGTGGTGTGGCCAGTCTTTCTACCTACGTTTTCTTTTTTCTTCACCCCTCCACTGAAGGTACCATAAAATTGTTACTAATATTGTTTTTAAACCAAGTGCTGAACAATATGGCATAATTTTTATTCCATTCCATTGAAAATGGCGTTTCCCAGAATTGTGATTTTTTTCCTGATTTCTGCCACCGTTTTTTAGACTTATGATACGTTCCTGAGCACAATAACTTTCTAAAATCGGTGATTTAATTACGAGTTTACACCAACGACGACGTGCATTCACGCTTTAGGTCTGTTAATATAGCCGGCCTCTGTGGCCGAGCGGTTCTAGGCGCTTCAGTCCGGAACCGCGCTGCTGATACGGTCGCAGGTTCGAATCCTGCCTCGGGCATGGATGTGTGTGATGTCCTTAGGTTAGTTGGGTTTAAGTAGTCCTATGTCTAGGGGACTGATGACCTCAGATGTTAAGTCCCACAGTGCTTGGAGCCTTTTGAGCCCTTTTTTATGGGAAAGGAACTCAGCCGTGTGCTTACTATGGAAAGTCCGCAGCTCGTGGTCGTACGGTACCGTTCTCGCTTCCCGCGCCCGGATTCCCGGGTTCGATTCCCGGCGGGGTCAGGGATTTTCTCTGCCTCGTGATGACTGGGTGTTGTGTGACGTCCTTAGGTTAGTTAGGTTTAAGTAGTTCTAAGTTCTAGGGGACTGATGACCATAGATGTTAAGTCCCATAGTGCTCAGAGCCATTTAAACCATTTAAACCTTACTATGGAAAAAAGAGGTTTCTCTATGAGAAACTCCTAGCGGAGGACGCGGAAAATCTCTCTGTCGCAGTGGAGTGCGTGGCAGCTCCACCAGGTTTCTCTGTCAGGGAAATCTGTAGTTAGTACATACAGAGAACCACCAGCAGTTTGTTGACTAAGTAGGTAACGGGTGGCAGTGCGATATTGGGATGTACAGCGAATAAATCATATTAAAAAAGGATGAAGGACTCTACACCGATAGGACAGCTGTCAGGTTTGATGCATGTCGAAATGGTTTCTCCGTTGCAGGTACATTCGTGGGGAAAAAATGTATGATCTTGCGACTGAAAAAAGCAGCTGCTTTTGGGCAGGTAAAACATTCGTCAATGAAAAACATGGTACCTATACAAACCATGGGACTACCGGAGATATCCCACTTGTTTCCTCGTGCCCATCATCTTATCCACTGAGTAACCGTTTAACGTGATATGCACACATTGGCGAAAGTTGGCACCGTCACAAATATTAAACGTTGGTTTCTGGTGAAGGTCACAGTTGCTGCAACAAAAATACACAGACTGACAAGAAAAGTGAAGTGCGTAGAAGACATCCCAAAAATCTAGACCTTGAGCGACGTATGACACTATTGCTAGGTGAGGCTTTTTTTCACAACAAGAAATACAATAACTGTTGGTGATCGTGTACTCGAGATTATTAGTCTAACATGACATAGTTATCAGATATGTTAAAAACAGCTTTCCTGTACTTTATTTTACGCAAGTTAATAACATGCTTCGTAGACTTATGGGGTAACTTTGTGTGAGCAGTGGAGGAAGTCCATTCTAGGGTCGTGAATGATAATTTTGTGGCTGTGCCGGGAACCCCACCTGCCGGGAAGTCGGCGGCCTGGTGCAAGTCTTTTTAGTAAACCTGCTTCGACGACTTGCATGTCGATGGGGATGAGATGATGATGAAGACAACGTAGCATCTAGTCCCAGAGCGGAGAAAAACTCCGAGCGTGACGGGAATCGAACCCGGGCCTTCGCATGGGATTCCGCCACGCTAGCGACTCAGCTATGGAGGTGGAATTCGATTCATTAATGAGAAGCTAGTCTACATCTGAAGAATTTAGTGTGCAAATTTAGACCATTTACATAGATAAAGAATTTTTAATAAACAAACGAATAATTTTGATCGTTTGGTACAAGGTTATGAAAATATCACGTGATTTGACGTAAAAGAACGTACGAAGCAATTTAAACGTAATCTGAGTGGATATTGGCGATGTCTACTGGAATTCTGGCTATAACGACCTCGTCGTTTCTGTGGTGGAAAAGTCTAAAACCGGGTCGTAATGCCAACAGAGAGTCTTTAATAAATAAGCAGTTGCTTTGTCGTGGAACCAAATAAAAAAAGCTTTCGCTACACTGCCAGCGACACGGTTTTCTTCGCACTGCTTAATGGCACACCCCATTTGTGTCACACTAATCAGTCATTTTCACCTTGTGGGAAGTATCATATTTCTCATTTTTCTTTTTTCTTTTACACTTCCTGTATTCATTGCTCATCTGGTGACGGATACAGCGATGTCAGTGCCTCTTTGATAGATTTATCCTCTGACGTGCTCGTTTATTAAACACAGACCGCACAAATATAATGTTCCTGCCCGCAGTAAAACGCAAATCAGAAATTCCAATTTATGTCCTCGTGGATATCTTCATTATTCGATCCTAATGTAACGTTCCCCAGTTTTTCTGCTCGTTCCCCTTAAATAAATGAGAGCATATAGCTCTTCCAGTTGCGATTTTGTATTCAATCCCGTTACAGTGCGACAGCGTTCAAACTGCCGAATCCATTCCGGTTCCCCCGGGGCCTTCTGGAATAATTTAAACGCTCCGGCAGCGCGTGCAAGTTCACCGAGTTGCCCGCTATTTGAGCAGCGGCATTAGTCATTTCATTTAAACAGCGACCGCCAACTCATTCCGGTTATCTGGAAAACAGAGCATACACTATGATCCGTTTTGGCACCGTGTATTACTCGCGCTGAATACAGACACCGACAGCATAATACGCACCCTGTACCGCGCTTACTCACTTGAAACTGTCTTTTCTTACCCATACATGTACATAAGAATTGCCACAATTTTATGTTGACACAATGGATGAAGCTGTACCTCTATATTGACGCACAGAGATTTTTAAAAGAGGTCAAAAAATAATTTCAGCAATGTTCTCGTGAAGAATGCGATCAGGTGATGGACTATCGCTCTGACTTTCAATAACTGTTGCTGATGTTTCCTACAATTATTAAAATGGAAAGCAAAAGTGAAACCATTGTGAGAGCGGACAGAGTAATTACGAGGGTTAGAACTTAAATAGTGGCAACTATTTATTCACAACCGATACAATAGAGTTACATGTTTGCACCTGTTACTGTCGTTCAAAGTTGTGTAGAACCCGTTGCCAGAGACGTAGAAGGCGTAGTATACCGTTAGCAGAACCTGTCCTGCTGATGGTGCGAATGGGGCAGTCTTAAGTTATGGTGATTCTCGTGTACTACTGTGGTGGTGTTATCCTACCGCATTATGTTCCTCCACGGCAGACCGTCAATGCGCAGAATTACTGTTCGTTTTTGGAGCTTCACCTGCCACCAGCTTTGCGAAAGAAGCGGCGACACTTTCTGCGAAACCCACCCAACATTTTGCACGACAATGTGCGGGCGCATACTCTCGCCGGAGGTTCGAGTCCTCCCTCGGGTATGGGTGTTCGGTCGATGGGACTGGCAAGTACTGTACCATCCACCATACTTGTTCTTGTGACTTTGATTTGATTCCGATGATGAAGGAACCACTTCGTGTCATTCGCTTCAGAACTTTTCCAGAGATTCGACAGACAGTAGACTGCTCCATTCGCACCATCAACAGAACAGGCTCTGCTAACGGTATACTACGCCCTCCACATCGCTGGCAACGGTTTCTACCCAACGCTGGTGACTATTTTGAAGGACAGTAACAGGTGCAAACATGTAACTAATGTTCTAATGCGTGTGAAATCTTATGGGACTTAACTGCTACGGTTATCAGTCCCTAAACTTACACACTACTTACCTAAATTATCCCAAGGACAAACACACACACCCATGCCCGAAGGAGGACTCGAACCTCCGCCGGGACCAGTCGCACAGTCCATGACTGCAGCGCCCTAGACCGCGTGGCTAACCCCCCGTGGCTGCAAACATGTAACTCTTTTGTATCTTTTGTGAATAAATAGTTGCCACTATTTAAGCTCTAGCGCTCGTATAAATAAAATGTCTGCTTTGGTAAGTTTCAGATAATTTCAAGCAATTTCATATTATCGCTGAAAGTGCCTGTTATGTTACATCATACTTATATTACTTGAAAATTTAGATTACGATAGACAAAGAGTTTAATGTTTGAAGTAATCGAAGTGCCTGCAATCGATCTTACACAGGTAACAGCGACGGAAAATCTAACACAGTTATATCACAATTACACCCTAACGGAACTCAGTCAGAGAGTTATTTTCCCTGCGACACTGTATACAAAATAAATTTCTCGATCACACGGGAAGACGACAAAACTGTCATCAAGGCAATATTGAGTGAGGGTGCGCGGTGATAAGACACTTGACTCGTATTCGGAAGACGGCAGTTCAAGTCACCGTACAGCCATCCAGATCTATCTTCTCCGGCCGCGCGGAGTGGCCGCGCTGTTTGAGGCGCCATGTTACGGATTGCGCGGTCTCTCCCGCGGAGGTTCGAGTCCTCCCTCGGGCATGGGTGTGTGTGTTGTTCTTAGCATAAGTTAGTTTAAGTAGCGTGTAAGTCTAGGGACCGATGACCTCAGCAGTTTGTTCCCTTAGAATTCACACACATTTGAACATTTAGGTTATCAAAATGGCTCTGAGCACTACGGGACTTAACTTCTGAGGTCATCAGTCCCCTATAACTCAGAACTAATTAAAGTTAACTAACCTAAGGACATCACACACATCGATGCCCGAGGCAGGATTCGAACCTGCGACCGTAGCGGTCGCGCGGTTCCAGATTGTAGCGCCTAGAACCGCTCGGCCACATTGGCCGGCATTTAGCTTTTTCGTGATTTCCCTAAATCACGGAAAGTAATGGAAGGGATGGTTCCTCTGATCTGCCCCAGTCTTGGATTTGGCTCCTCTCCTTACTTCCTTTACGGAAAAAACACCCAGTTGAAATATATAGGGTGATTCTGTGATGAGGTCACAAACTTTCCGGGATGATGGAGAAGGACAAATGTATCAAATTGAGATAAGGGACCCTACTCCGGAAAAGACCACGTCGAAGTTATAAGCAAAAATCGCTCCGATACCCCGGACAGTGCGCCTCATCTGTGTGAATGTGTGGTAAATCTTATGGGACTTAACTGCTAAGGTCATCAGTCCCTACGCTTACACACTACTTAACCTAAATTATCCTAAGGACAAACACATACACCCACGCCCGAGGGAGGACTCGAACCTCCGCCAGGACCAGCCGCACAGTCCATGACTGCAGCGCCTAAGACCGCTGGGGTAATCCTGCGCGGCTGCACCTCATCTATTGCGAACTCTTTGCTTTCGACATTTTAGGAGGAAATAGTATGAGCCAAAAATAGAAAAAAAATGCAATAAATATCGGCTCTAAAGTGCATAGCTTAAGAGCTATGAGCACTTGTTTATCTTTGCTACTGTAAAATGGAAATGCCGTGTGGCTAGGGCCTCCCGTCAGGTAGACCGGCCGCCTTGTGCACGTCTTTTGAGTTGACGCCACGCCACTTCGGAGACTTGCGTGTCGATTGGGATGAAATGATGATGATAAGGACAACACAACACCCTGTCCCTGAGCGGAGAAAATCTCCGTTTTTTTTTTAATCTCATTTTCTTCTGTCTTGTTCGTTGAATTTGTTAGTGGCGGACGTCCGATGACATCCGTTCAGGTTGTTCGTTGATCCATTCACCCAGTTTATTTTTATTTTTATTACAGAGTGTAGCTAAACCCTCTGACCGAACACGCTGGGCCACTGTGGCGGCTCAGCTACCAGGGGCGGACTTTGCTACTGTGAAACATATCTTCTACTGAACAAGTGTCGCTCTTGTCTTCTGCCCCCCTTGCGGACACTATGCGTCCAGGCAACAGAAGCTTAGCTCGGTCATATTAAAAAATTTTCATTACCACAAACGTGATTCGCTTACAGTTTGAACTAAGCATTGTCATGTACAACGATGTGCCAAAACACCAGGCACCAGGACCACTTCCACCGCCAGACTGGACGCAACCAGGTGGCGTTGCGGGCGTGCAAAGCGTTAAAATAAAGTGTATAAGGGGATTAGGGGAAAGAGGAATTATTTTAGCTACTATAATGGCCGAAGATGGAGAAATCCACTGATGTAAGCAGCTTTGACAAAGAGCAGATTTGTCATTGTCCAGCGCCAGACAACAATCTTCGAGGAAAAGGCGAAAGTGGGTCAGCTATCGGCTGATGCTGTCCTGAGAACGTGTCCAAAGTGGCCGAAAGACGCGAAACCATGAGTAGGCTGCGAGACTTGCGCATTCCGCAGTTCGGGAAATGCGTTGATCTGTTTCAGGTCTGACGACAGAGTGCAATGTTGGTGCAGGTACAAGTGTTTCGGAATACCCTGTTCAGCACAAAGCGTTGAGCATGGGGCTCCTCAGGAGGCAATCCCTACGTGTTCGTATGTGAGCCCAAAGACATTGTCAGTTACGATGTTAGTGAGTACGGCATCGTCGAGACTGGACTGTGGGTGAATGAAATCTTGTTGCCTGGTTGGGCTATTCACGTTTCTTACTACACCAGGTCGTTGGTCATGTCTAGGTACGCCGCCGTCTAGGCGAACAGCTGTTCGAATCATGCACTGCGCCACAGATGCAGGTGGGTGGAGGAAGTATTTTCACCGGGTTTCCATGAGATCTGTTGTAGTAACCGAAAACATCGTGAGTGCCGTAAACTGCATCAACATTACTGAGAACCGCATGCGTTCTCTCACGCTTGGTGTCCTCCCTGACGGCAGATGCATCTTCCAGCAGAACACCTGCCCGTCTTACAGGGCCAGATCATGTTATAGTGGTTTGAGGAGCGAGTTACCGAATTCACGTTAATGTATTGGCCACAAAATTCAGAACCGATGGAGCACATCTACATCTACATTTATACTCCGCAAGCCACCTAATGGTGTGTGGCGGAGGGCACTTTACGTGCCACTGTCATTACCTCCCTTTCCTGTTCCAGTCGCGTATGGTTCGCGGGAAGAACGACTGCCGGAAAGCCTCCGTGCGCACACGAATCCTCTAATTTTACATTCGTGATCTCCTCGGGAAGTATAAGTAGGGGGAAGCAATATCTTCGATACCTCGTCCTGGAACGCACCCTCTCGAAACCTGGAAAGCAAGCTACACCGCGATGCAGAGCGCCTCTCTTGCAGAGTCTGCCACTTGAGTTTGCTAAACATCTCCGTAACGCTATCACGCTTACCAAATAACCCTGTGACGCAGTTAGGCGCCAGCTCCATATCCAGAAACCACCGAACCACAAGTTACGGAAACTGCGAGACCCCGCGTTGACATACCTCCTGGAACCTACAACGACTTGTTTAATCCATGTACACGCAGAATTGGTGCTGTACTGCGCTCTATTTTGTGGATCAGCAAGGGGTCATAATGTTTTGGCTTACCACTGTTACGACCCCTGTGCATCTCTGCCACGCTTTCATATGAAATATAGCGACCTGTTACGGTAGTAGCAGAGCGGCTCTGAATTTGTGCTATTATTGTTATGAGTGTTAGGTAAATGGTCCTGGCTGAATACTTTAGAAGCGATTGCACCAAATATTTGTGTTTATTTTTATTTATTTATTTATTTTACAGAGGCACCGAATGTTTTTAAAACGCTCCCTATAGCTATGTTTCCCATTTGCGTTTTTTATTGCTGATTCCTCGTGACTGTCCCATTCATTTTACTTCCTAGTATTACCACCAATTATACAAACGGAGTGACAGGTCTAGGAGTTTGTTAATAACCAGGAAACCTCCGATTCGTTAAATATTCAAACTCCAATCTATAAAAAAGCTTCAAACGTCTGATTACTTTTAAAAGGATTTAATGTGTTAAATATTTCACAGAAGCATGTAGGCGATGAGAAGTATGGAAAAGGTTTGAAATTATGCTTGAAGTTTATTGGAAGTCGCTCAGTGTTCTCATTATCAGTCTCTGGATGAAAATAGTCTGGAAATTTGCACTCCATTTTAAGCAAGATCTAGCATTTTACGAATGTCAATGTGTATATGTCTTGCCTTCTGAGCTATGTACCGTACAACTATATAGTGTTGCAGGTACATTCAGTGATATACACTACTGGCCATTAAAACTGCTACGCCACGAAGATAACATGCTACAGACGCCAAATTTAACCGACAGGAAGAAGATACTGTGACATGCGAATAATTAGTTTTTTAGAGCATTCACACAAGGTTGGCGACACCTACAACGTGCTGACATGAAGAAAGTTTCCAACCGATTTCTCATACACAAACAGCAGTTGACCGGCATTGCCTGGTGAAACGTTGTTGTGATGCCTCGTGTAAGGAGGAGAAATGCGTACCATCACGTTTCCGACTTTGATAAAAGGTCGGATTGTAGCCTATCGCGATTGCTGTTTATCGTATCACGACATTGCTGCTCGCGTTGGTCGAGATCCAATGACTGTTAGCAGAATATGGAATCGGTGGGTTCAGGAGGGTAATACGGAAAGCCGTGCTGGATCCCAACGGCCTCGTATCACTAGCAGTCGAGATGACAGGCATCTTATCTACACGGCTGTAACGGATCGTGCAGCCACGTCTCGACCCCTGAGTCAACAGATGGAGACGTTTGCAAGACAACAACTATCTGCACAAACAGTTCGACGACGTTTCCAGCAGCATGGACTATCAGCTCGGAGACCATGGCTGCGGTTACCCTTGACGCTGCATCACAGACAGGAGCGCATGCGATGGAGTACTCAACGACGAACCTGGGTGCACGAATGGCAAGACGTCAGTTTTTCGGATGAATCCAGTTTCTTTTTACAGCATCATGATGGTCGCATCCGTGTTCGGCGGCATCGCAGTGGACGCACATTGGAAGCTTGTATTCCTCATCGCCATACTGGCGTATCACCCGGCATGATAGTATGTGGTGCCTTTGGTTACACGTCTCGCTCACCTCTTGTTCGCATTGACGGCACTTTGAACAGTGGACGTTGCATTTCAGATTCAGATGTGTTACGACCCGTGGCTCAACCCTTCATTCGATCCCTTCGAAACCCTACATTTCAGCAGGATAATGCACGACCGCATGTTGCAGGTCCTGTACGGGTCTTTCTGGATACAGAAAATATTCGACTGCTGCTCTGGCCAGCACATTCTCCAGATCTCTCAGCAACTGAAAACGTCTGGTCAATGGTGGCCGAGCAACTGGCTCGTCAGAATACGCCAGTCACTACTCTTGATGAACCTTGGTATCGTGTTGAAGCTGCATGGGCAGCTGTACCTGTAGACGCCATCCAAGCTCTGTTTGACTCAATGCCCAGGCGTATCAAGGTCGTTATTAGAGCCAGAGGTGGTTTTTGTGGGTACTAATTTCTCAGGATCTATGCACCCAAATTGCGTGAAAATGTAATCACATGTCAGTTCTAGTATAATATATTTGTGCAATGAATACCCGTTTATCATCTGCATTTCTTCTTGGTGTAACAATTTTAATGGCCAGTAGTGTATGTAGATACTGCCTGAAAGTGTGTTGGGAATACATTTAGGCCAAGAAGGAAATCCGGCCACCTTCTATTACCATTATTGTCAGATCCGAAAATTAACATGCCGACCTCTTGAAGATACGGGATAAAAGCAGGGAAAACCAGAAAAAGGTACAGAATAGTAGACGTTTGTGGGGCTCCTGACCCTAGGACCACTCTCCCTTTGTTACGATTTGATCTAGATCTTCACGAATTATGTCATTGAAGTTATCTCCCAAGGCTCTTTCCAATACCGCTGTATACTAGGTTAATCACATAAGTTGTTCACTCCCAGTCGAAATAAGGTTCAAATTGTTGTAATGGCTCTGAGCACTATGGGACTTAACTTCTGAGGTCATCAGGAATACTACGCAGAGGGTAATGAGCAAGCCTGTAATGAGCGGAGGGAACGAAACAGATTTTCTGGCATCTTCTGCTTATTAGTCACATACTGGCTCCTGAGAAATTGCGAGTGACTGTAGAATAAGACACCCCAAAGTTGTTCGCATTTTCCGTGCAAACAATTCCCATCCGCATCATGTGTCGTTTCACCCGCAGATTAACCATCAGAATTGTAGAAGACTCCTGGAATCCTGTCACTCGGTTCTGATGGGACATCGGCACTGTACGTTCTTCTTGCCAAGAATTATCTTTACCCACGAAGCTACATTTACCAATTATGGAAAGCTTACCGTACGAACTACGAATTATGAGGCCGCCGAGAATCCTCACTGTCTCTAGGCAATGTGAGCGTCAGAGGTAATGGAGTGTGGACCTTTAGTGGGTGAGTATTATTAGAGGCTATGTGATTGGTCCTTACTTCACTGAAGAAATCTTAACATTTAAAAAATTCGCACAGTTTCTCAGTGAAGTCTTCCTGCTCTCCTACAGGAAGCACCACTTGAAATACACAGGTGTACGTGGTTCTTGACGATGGGTGCCGGCCGGCCGAAGTGGCCGTGCGGTTAAAGGCGCTGCAGTCTGGAACCGCAAGACCGCTACGGTCGCAGGTTCGAATCCTGCCTCGGGCATGGATGTTTGAGATGTCCTTATGTTAGTTAGGTTTAACTAGTTCTAAGTTCTAGGGGACTAATGACCTCAGCAGTTGAGTCCCATAGTGCTCAGAGCCATTTGAACCATTTTTTTTTTATGGGTGCCGGCTCATTACTCACTCGTATCTAGGAAGCAGCTATCCCAGCTCTCTCCCGGTCGCTGGATACAACGTGAAAGCGTCATGAGTTGGACTCCAAGTTCAACTACCTTTCTTCTCTGTTCCCTCTGTCCAGAAGTCCTTGCATCAGCAACTGCAAACGCGTATTGCAGTAGACGGTGGGCATTTCGAACACCTGATGATATAAATGGGATTATGAGGCAGCATTATGATAAAATTT
Source organism: Schistocerca serialis cubense (assembly GCF_023864345.2). Lineage (NCBI taxonomy): Eukaryota > Metazoa > Arthropoda > Insecta > Orthoptera > Acrididae > Schistocerca > Schistocerca serialis. The sequence goes on along the minus strand of NC_064638.1, from coordinate 90,423,806 downwards.
TTTGTGTTTTCCTTTTTGTTGCTGTTAGCAGTGTAATTTTGCGATATAAATGGGCATCTTGACATCAAACTCATGTTATTATCTAACAATACTTATACCTCAGTTACCTGTTTTACAGATTGATGCTCACGTTGCTTTCAAGGCTCCAGCAGAAACCAGAGCAGAACTATTATCGTATTTAACTCGTGAATCATCATTAGATGCCGTGGCCTTTACTTTCCAGTTGGTGTGTCTGTCCAACCACCTGTAGCCAAATGTGATTAGTATTAGTTTTACATTAAACTTTTCTTCAGTAGTCCGTTTTTGTAGGAAGATTCCCGTGGCGGTGTCAGGCTGGAGCGCTTTATCCGCCTGAGGTGACAGCTCCGTATAATAACATGAATTTCCGCATAAGTCAGCTATCATTATCACGCTGAAAACAAAAAAATCCAAAGTTCCAAATACTGCGATTTCTCCGAAACTACTAATCTGATTTGGAAGAGCGATCCATAGTTGAATTTGTCTTTTTTAGAACAATGATAACAGCTTCAGGAATTACTAAAATTCTATTTGGAGAAGAGAAGTAGGCGCCGATATCTCTGTAATTACTAAATCTATGAAAAGAGACAATACGTCACTTAGTGAGGGCATTTTAGCAACAAATTTGGGCCGAAACAAAGTTATGGTATCTTGTACAGTTCGGGATATATCTGTCGTGAACAGATTAGATGCGTCACCCTGTCCACCTCCTCACTCTCTATTTTTTCTTCTATCATATTTAGATAGCTATAAATGTTAAAAATTATTTGTGTATGTCGTAAAATTCGCAACATTATCGCAAGAACATACCTAAAACTGCACCTCGATGTACGAAGTGACGGGACTGATGCTGTCTTAGAGTAAATACACATACACCAAAAATGAACGACCAATATATGTGAAGCATGAAGCCTTCCCAATCGTATGCGGCGTCTCTAGTGTCTGTAGACGATCAGTGTGACCATCGTTTGTGTAAGAGCTTTTAGTTTGTTTTGCTCAAAACATGATAAATGTAATAATACAGCAATGAACTGTCGTGAAGTTTCACTTGAAATTACTAAAAAACTACTACTGAAACATATCTGTTATTAAGAGAATTGTATGGCGAAGACTGTTTTTAAGTACGCGAGTTTTTGCGCGGTTCAAACGTTTCCAGTATTTCCCACAAGACGCTGAAGATGATTCACGCCTGTGACGCCCTTCCATATCGAGAACGAATGAAAATATCGAAAGAGAAGGTAATCTGATGAGATCTGAGCGTCGATTGAGTATTCGATCAGTTGTGAAACTGTAGGGATTGACAAATAATGCGTAAGGAAACTTTACGTAACCAGTTTAATGCCAGAAAACTGTGTGCGAAACTGGCGCCGAAAATTCTCACGATCACACAAAAAGAAGCTCGTGTAAATGTTTGTACTGACACCTTTAATACCATTGAAAATCATCCTAATTTCTTCGAATGAGTGATAACATGTAGATCATCTTGGTTTTTCAGTTATGATGCATAAACTAAAGGCCAATCCATGCAGTGGAAGGGACAAACTACACCGAGAGCGAAAAAAAAACTCGAATGAGCAAATCAAGTTTCAACGCGATGATTGTTGTTTTTTTCGATATTCATGGAAATGTGTATCTTCTCTGGGTTCATGAAGGTCAAACTATTAATCAACAATACTACTTTCAAGTTATTGTTCAACTCTGTGAGAAAATAAGAAAAGAACGAGCCGAATAGTGGAAGAACAAGCCATGGGTTCTGCATCAAGACAACGCACCTTCTCGTACCGAATTTCCTGTTTTTCTAGCAAAATATAGCATCCAAATGTTAGACTATCCGCGTTATTCACTGACCTAGCGCCTTGGGACTTTTATCTATTCCCCAAGGTCCAATCTACACGAATAAGAACGAGATTTTAGTTCGCTGAAGCAGTGAAAGGAAAAGCGGCTTGCGTCTTCGAGGCAATCACAGAGGAAGAATTGCAGCACTGTTTACATCAATGGAGAATTCGCGTGGAGCGTTGTAGGCTCTGAGCACTATGCGACTTAACTTCTGAGGTCATCAGTCCCCTAGAACTTAGAACTACTTAAACCTAACTAACCTAAGGACATCACACACATCCATGTCCGAGGCAGGATTCGAACCTGCGACCGTAGCGGTCGCAAGGTTCCAGACTGTAGCGCCTAGAACCGCTCGGCCACCCCGGCCGGCCAGCGTTGTAGGGAGGGAATGTAGTGAATGTGACAATAACTAAACACGCATTTTTTAAATAAAATGTTTTACAGCAATAGTCCCGTTATTTTATAGCCACATCTCGTATTCAGCCATTCTGAATAAATTTTAGGTAGCCCGTCTTAGCTGCCTAACATTCTGTTCCCACATTTGCATGCACTAAAAATTCGTACGCCTTGAGATAAGGCCATTTGCAAGATTTCAGCTGAAATACGATAATTTCCTTAAAGAAGAGCATGTTTTTGTATAAACTCATTCCTACGGAATTCACAGTAAACTTTTGAGTTCGTTCACTTCAGTCTTGTTTTCTATCGCAGTACAAGATCTTATTCGGTTGTCGACGAAAACCGTAAGATATGATAGAGAACTTCGTGCAGCTGTAATACGATATAAAGGAAGTTTTCAAAATCTTATTTGTCGCTATTCGATACCAAGAAGCGCTCTCAATAGGAAGCAAGAGAAATACGTCGCTTTGACGGTAATCCGTACAGGCGAGGCTACTCGAAGATCTTTCCTTGTTGGTGAAACTTTTTCTCGGACAAAATAAAAACATAACCAAAAAATTCACGAGAACGAAAGTGTCTGGTAGTATCTCCATCGAAATCAGGTAGATTCTGTAGCGTCGCCTGAAGACTGAGGTGCCAGGTTAAAGTTGTTACCTCAAGAGGGAACCACAAGCTGAAGACAGTCATTGTCAGCGGCAGCAACGAATGAGAGACGTTTGCAAAGACATGCCTTCAAGAGGTTCCGTATGCCGCCTCTGCTGGTGGTCTGCTTACGTCAGGGAGTAGCGCCCCTCGGTCCCCTCTTTGTTGGCCGACTATGACAGCAGCATCATCATACACTCCTGGAAATTGAAATAAGAACACCGTGAATTCATTGTCCCAGGAAGGGGAAACTTTATTGACACATTCCTGGGGTCAGATACATCACATGATCACACTGACAGAACCACAGGCACATAGACACAGCCAACAGAGCATGCACAATGTCGGCACTAGTACAGTGTATATCCACCTTTCGCAGCAATGCAGGCTGCTATTCTCCCATGGAGACGATCGTAGAGATGCTGGATGTAGTCCTGTGGAACGGCTTGCCATGCCATTTCCACCTGGCGCGTCAGTTGGACCAGCGTTCGTGCTGGACGTGCAGACCGCGTGAGACGACGCTTCATCCAGTCCCAAACATGCTCAATGGGGGACAGATCCGGAGATCTTGCTGGCCAGGGTAGTTGACTTACACCTTCTAGAGCACGTTGGGTGGCACGGGATACGTGCGGACGTGCATTGTCCTGTTGGAACAGCAAGTTCCCTTGCCGGTCTAGGAATGGTAGAACGATGGGTTCGATGACGGTTTGGATGTACCGTGCACTATTCAGTGTCCCCTCGACGATCACCAGTGGTGTACGGCCAGTGTAGGAGATCGCTCCCCACACCATGATGCCGGGTGTTGGCCCTGTGTGCCTCGGTCGTATGCAGTCCTGATTGTGGCGCTCACCTGCATGGCGCCAAACACGCATACGACCATCATTGGCACCAAGGCAGAAGCGACTCTCATCGCTGAAGACGACACGTCTCCATTCGTCCCTCCATTCACGCCTGTCGCGACACCACTGGAGGCGGGCTGCACGATGTTGGAGCGTGAGCGGAAGACGGTCTAACGGTGTGCGGGACCGTAGACCAGCTTCATGGAGACGTTTGCGAATGGTCCTCGCCGATACCCCAGGAGCAACAGTGTCCCTAATTTGCTGGGAAGTGGCGGTGCGGTCCCCTACGGCACTGCGTAGGATCCTACGGTCTTCGCGTGCATCCGTGCGTCGCTGCGGTCCGGTCCCAGGTCGACGGGCACGTGCACCTTCCGCCGACCACTGGCGACAACATCGATGTACTGTGGAGACCTCACGCCCCACGTGTTGAGCAATTCGGCGGTACGTCCACCCGGCCTCCCACATGCCCATTATACGCCCTCACTCAAAGTCCGTCAACTGCACATACGGTTCACGTCCACGCTGTCGCGGCATGCTACCAGTGTTAAAGACTGCGATGGAGCTCAGTATGCCACGGCAAACTGGCTGACACTGACGGCGGCGGTGCACAAATGCTGCGCAGCTAGCGCCATTCGACGGCCAACACCGCGGTTTCTGGTGTGTCCGCTGTGCCGTGCGTGTGATCATTGCTTGTACAGCCCTCTCGCAGTGTCCGGCGCAAGTATGGTGGGTCTGACACACCGGTGTCAATGTGTTCTTTTATCCGTTTCCAGGAGTGTATCTCAGATCCGGCAGCTAGCTAGTATCGCTAGTCAGAACTGTGTTCCGAAGTTTATACATTGTTAAACGTGCAATGATGTATGACTCTCATAGGGTACTATACGACACAATAAATAGTAATTGTGTTCTGCCACAGTATAGTAAATGTAGTGGGTGGCTATAATTAAACTTTCCTTATTTAATGCGTTATAAGATGAAAGCTACACTACTGGCCATTAAAATTGCTGATCCACGAAGATGACGAGCTGCAGAAGCGAAATCTAGCCGATAGGAAGAAGATGCTGTGATACGCAAATGATTAGCTTTTCAGAGCATTCACACAAGGTTGGCGCCAGTGGCGACATCTACAACGTGCTGTCATGAGGAAAGTTTCCAACCGATTTCTCATACCCAAACAGCAGTTGACCGGCGTTGCGTGGTGAAACGTTGTTGTGATGCCTCGTGTAAGGAGGAGAAGTGTGTACCATCACGTTTCCGACTTTGATAAAATGTTGCATTGAAGCCTGTGGTGATTGCAGTTTATCGTATCACGACATTGCTGCTCGCGTTGATCTATATCCAATGACTGGTAGCAGAATATGGAATCGGTGGGTTCAGGAGGGTAATACGGATCCCAACGACCTCGTATCACTAGCAGTCGAGATTACAGCCATCTTATCTGCATGGCTGTAACGGATCGTGCAGCCACGTCTCGATCCCTGAGTCAACAGATGGGGCCGTTTGCAGAAGCATGGTCTATCAGCTCGGAGACCGTGGCTGCGGTTACCCTTGACGCTGCATCACAGACAGGAGCGCCTGCGATGGTGTACTCAACGACGAACCTGGGTGCACGAATGGCAAAACGTCAATTTTTCGGATGAATCCAGGTTCTGTTTACAGCATCGTGATGTTCGCATCCGTATTTGGCGACATCGCGGTGTACGCACATTGGAAGCGTGTATTCGTCATCGCCATAAAGGCGTATCACCCGGCGTGATGGTATGGGGTGCCATTGGTTACACGTCTCGGTCACCTCTTGTTCGCATTGACGGCACTTTGAACAGTGGACGTTACATTTCATATGTGTTGCAACCCGTGGCTCTACCCTTCATTCGATCCGTGCGAAACCCTACATTTCAGCAGGATAATGCACGACCGCATGTTGCAGGTCCTGTACGGGCCTTTCTGGATACAGAAAATGTTCGACTGCTGCCCTGTCCAGCACAGTCTCCAGATCTCTCACCAATTGAAAACGTCTTGTCAAAGGTGACCGAGCAACTGGCTCGTCACAATACTCCAGTCACTACTGTTGATGAACTGTGGTATCGTGTTGAAGATGCATGGGCAGCCGTACCTGTAGACGCCATCCAAGCTCTTTTTGACTCAATGCGCAGGCGTATCAAGGCCGTTATTATGGCCAGAGGTGGTCGTTCTGGGTACTGATTTCTCAGGATCTATGCACCCAAATTGCGTGAAAATGTAATCACATGTTAGTTCTAGTATAATATATTTGTCCAATGAATACCCGTTTATCATCTGCATATCTTCGTGGTGTAGCACTTTCAATGGCCAGTAGTGTAATTATCGAAAGAGAACCAGACTTGGTAAAGTTATACATGTTCAGAGTATGGGATGCTTGATTTCCATACGCCACAGCGCCACCGTCCAGTTCCAACTATAGCCAGCATGTGCCGTGATCAGTCATCGTGATTCATACTCTCACACACCTGATCAGTCGCAGTGCACTAGATGACGTCTCAACCAGAGATTGTACAAAAGGGGCAGGGCATTATTAGTGAAGCTCTATTATCAAACCAACAGTAATGCTGCTGCTGCTGCACTTCGAGAATATCGCCGGCTGAAAAGATTACGGAAGAGTCTTCTTTCTCCACTTGCCATGCCGAGCGTGATGAATGAGTTCGAACCAACTGGAGAACAAGTAGTTGATGAGATCGCTGTTGTCATGGCAGACAGCGCTGCGCGCAATTCCCGAGTGTCAGGCAGGACGCGTGCAGTGTCACGACAGTTGAACATCCCGGGGTCCACTAACGGAAGGTGCTTCGAGCCATTCTCAAATGGTATCCGTATCGTACAGCAGCTTGTACCACAGGACGCACAACTACTTCGTTCTCCACTTTCTCGCAAGGATTGAAATTGATGAGGGCTGGCCCTGGACCATCCTATGGACAGACAAAGCTCATTTTCCTCTGACGGGTGAGATGAACGCACCTACAGTCACTATGCATGAAGTTCTTCTGTATGGTGAACGTGTCACCCTATGGTGTGGCTTGACGGCTACATTCATCATTGGCCCATTCTTTTTTTAACAGTTTGGCGTTCAAGGTCCAAAGACTTGCAGTGTGGCTGGCCATGGTTACTGCGATATGCTGCGCCAGCATATCCTCAACAGTTTTCGTGGAAAATGAAAGCACATCGCTCGTGAAGTTCACCCGCTTCTCTGAAACACATTTGGAAACGATCGAATTATCAGCCGATCGTTTCGTTGGCCAGGTTGATCACCTGATCTCACTCCCTGTGATTTACGGTGAGGGGCTACCTGAAGGACAGAGTTTACCAGGGGAACATTCACAAAATCGTTCAAATGGCTCTGAGCACTATGGGACTTGAACATCTGAGGTCATCAGTCCTCTAGAACTTACAACTACTTAAACCTAACTAACCTAAGGACTTCACACACATCCATGCCCGAGGCAGGATTGGAACCTGCGACCGTAGCGGCCGGCCGAAGTGGCCGTGCGGGTAAAGGCGCTGCAGTCTGGAACCGCAAGACCGCTACGGTCGCAGGTTCGAATCCTGCCTCGGGCATGGATGTTTGTGATGTCCTTAGGTTAGTTAGGTTTAACTAGTTCTAAGTTCTAGGGGACTAATGACCTCAGCAGTTGAGTCCCATAGTGCTCAGAGCCATTTGAACCATTTTGCGACCGTAGCGGTAGCGCCGTTCTATACTGAAGCGCCTAGAACCGCTCGGCCACAGCGGCCGGCGAACATTCACACATGTGCTGGTCTGAAGCACAGCATATCAAGAGAGATAGCCAGCATACTCACGGACTTGCTTGCTTCTGCTGTGCAGAATGCAACCCTGAGCTCTCAGACTCTTCTGGACACTGATGGGGGGTCATACTGAACCCGTTTTGTAGCAGTGATGGTACCGGTATGTAGTGGTATGATGTACCGTAGCAGCACAGTAAAAATCTTTGCATGGAACTGATTCCGCAGTATTTATCTTCCCCATGTCCTTCCCCAAGTCTCTTCCCCAAGTTTGATACTCGTACAGTAATTAGTTTCCGTGTTATAACGTGTTAAATAGGGAAAGTTTTATCATAACTACCATGTATATTGTGATCATAAGGATATGGACTATAACCAAGTTAGGAATTCGATATTAAGGAGTTGTACTAATCTGAACTAATATTTTACGTGTGTGTAGTTCCCTCTCAGTCTGCTCCAGAAGTATAGTGCTGTCATCTAGGCTTACTACGACGTACATCAGATTCCGCTATCGGCCGTGAGGTCCCGTCAGTTTCTGGGCACACGGCGGAGCGCTCCAGACTGTCGCATGGCATCCGCCTGCACGCTGCACAAAAACAGCCCCGTGCCTGTTTCGAGGGAGCAGCGAAAGCCTCGCTGCGCGGACGCGTCATGTGTTATTCAGTGAGCTCAAGGGGGAACCCACTTATTCCGCTCGCTGACTTTTCCTTGCGGAGAAACTGCCGAATAATCTACACTTTGTGTCACGACACAGTTCCTTTCTGTTCTCAGAGATCAGACTCCACCAGCGCTCACGTTGCTCTGTTATCGGTACTTCCTAACGCTTGATCACACGAATTGCCTTTAAGCTCATAATATCGCACTGGAATTTTTTAAGACGTCGCTCTGCGATTTGTTTATAGGCTATAGTGAAGATGTTGTTATTACACGTCGAAGGTAAAACGTGACGCAGTTGTTGCTTCTGCACTGTTAACATGTGTCATTCAGTTTTAGTCACATCCCCATCTACAGGAGTTGGATAAAAAGTATGGGAACACTGTGAGAAATATATGATTGAAAATAAATGCAGGCTGCGCTGCCGTATCTGATCACGAGCGGCACCTCTGAAATGTCCTCAGCACGCTGCAAGTGTCAGTCGTGATCAGAACATTGTTATGCATTATGTTGGAAGTAAGTGCAATGGAACGTGGGAAAATTGTTGGTACTCGTGTGATGTGTGCTTCCATAACCAAGGCAGCCGGAATTTTCGGTGTTTGAAGAGGCACCTTATCGAAGATTTATACTGCATACAGGGAAAACGGGTAAACGCCGTCCGCTAAATCTCAACGTGGACGAAAGTGTCTGTAGACAGATCACCACTGAGTAGGACTGTTACGAACGGCAAGATGACTGCAGCTACAAAAGTCAGCGCAGAACTGAGTGCCGCACTCGCGGACCCTTTCAGCACCAAAACAACACGAAGGGAGCTCCATAAGCAGGAAACTGCACAGCGAGCTGGAGTTCCAAAACCACTCATCGGCGATGCAAATACCCGTAAAAGAAAAACGCGATGCCTAAGCCATAAAACCTGGTCTACGGAGAAATGGGAGAAACTCATTTAATCCGATGAGTCTTGTTTCACACTACTTCCATCTTTTGGAAAAGTTCACGTCCCAAGAGCGAAACATGGAAGGAATTTGGTGATGATTTCAGCAGCCATATCGTGATATTCCATGTGCCCCATAGTTATTATCCAAGGTCGCATTACTGCCAAGGGGTATCTGATTATTTTGGTTGATCAGGTCTACCTCACGCTACAGTGTTTGTTCCTCAATTGTGATACTGTGTCCCAAGTCGACAGCGCCCCTGTTCATCGTCCACCACTGGTTTTCTGAGCACGAGCATGAATTGTCGCATCTCCTCTGACCACCGCAGTCGGCACGCTTCAATATTATTGCCTCTTTGTCATCTACTTTGCAGACAAGGGAGCGTGATGGTTATCCACCTCCATCATCATTATCTGATCTTTCCACTATTTTGCAGTAAGAATGGTATAAGATCCCTTTGAAAACTGTGCGGTATCTGCCTGAATCCTTTTCGAGACGGCTAGAAGCTGTTTTGATTGAGTGCCAACGGTTCTCCTGCACCTTACGTAGTGCTTTTCGTGTCTGCATATTTCTGTGTACCACCCACCCACAATCCTCACACACACACACACACACACACACACACACACACACACACACACACACACACACGCACACACACACACACACACACACACATATGTATTTCACCCTCCAAAATGATGCTCAGATCCTGCAGAAACTGTCATCACTTCTGTCTCTGTGCTGTTCATTTTTGGAACACAACCTACGACCAGCTTAGAGGCAGAAGTGATGACACTTTTTGCAGGGCCTGACCATCATTTTGCACGACAATGCTCAAGCACGTACAGTGCCATCTGTTACTGATTTGTTTGACTGATGGGGCTGCCAAGTGCTATAGCACCTACTGCACTCCCCTGACTTAAGCCCTCGTAAGTTCAACTCGGTTTCTAAACTGAAGGAAATACTTTACACGGTATTCGCTGCAGAACTGCTACAAATTCGTCGGGCAGTAGACCGCGCTGCTCGAACTGTCATCACAACTGGTACTGCTAAGAGTATCCTACGACTTCCACATCGCTGGCAACAGTTATACACAATGCTGGTGACTACTTTGAAGGTCAGTAAAACTTTGAAACACGTATCTATTTTGTACGAGGTGTAAATAAATAGTTGCCACTATTAAAGTTCCAACCCTCGCATATATATAATCACCACTATGCAGTGCATGACAGAGCACACTTACAGATTTTCTTCCAGTTCCAATGATGCACGGGAAGAATGACTGCTTGAAGACCTCTGTGCGTGCTGTAATTAATATGATTTTGTCTTCGCCGTTCTTACAAGAGCGACAGGCATGAGACTTAAGAATATTTCTAGATTTCTGAGTTAACACTGATCGTTGAAATTTTGTGATTAATATTTCCCTGGAATAATTTTCATCAATCTTGAAGAGTGTGCCAATCAAGGTTTTTCAACATTTCCTTGGCACCTTCTCGTGAGTTACACAGACCTACGACGATTCGTGAGCCCTTCTTTGTAAACATCCAAAATCTCCTGTGACTCCTATGTGGAATGTGTTCCACATACTTGACCAGTAGTCAAAACAGAATACACAAGAGATTTGTAAGCAGTCTTTTCATTCACTGACTGCATTTGTCAGTTTACTGCCAATGAACCAAAGTCTGTCAGCTGTGTTGCCCACTATGGCCATTAAAAAAGAGACGAGGAGGAGGATGCAAATGAAAACTGCTGAAGGGATCGTAATGCCATTGCATACGTAAGAAGGTGTGGCTGCTATAAGACCGTTGAAATCCCAAACTCGCCGCTACAGGGACATGGACGCACACCCATGTGACGATAAAAGGAGCTCGTGCACGTTTCGACCAGCCACTGCACTCAGCAGTGCTGAAAACAGAGAAATGGAGGCTTGAAAAGAAGGGCGAAGGTGTGTAGTGGGTCTTCTGTTAGCGGGAGGAGTTCAGGGAACGGAAATTCATGGAAGAATGGCATAAGGGAGCACTGGGTGTCCGTTGCAGTCCCAACGTTCAGTCGCACATTTGCGACAATGTCTGCTGCCATAACTCGCAGGATTTCATTAATGAGGACATCAAGCTGGTGGGGAATGGTACCGGTAAAGCGGAGTGGCATTCCAGATCATGCGTCATCGACCAATGACATCCATCCTTCCTCTTGTGCCAGACATTGACCCATACAACTTTTTTTTTTCTTTATTGGATTTCGATTTCCCCCCCCCCCCCCTACCAAGAGATGGGGCGGGCTGACAGGAGCATAACACGCCGCTCTGCAGCCTACAGGAAAGTTAAAAAACATAATTAGGGGATATCATAACAATAAAAGTAGGTGATAAAACGATGACTGTTAAGAACTCAAACATGGCGAAAAAGTTGCAAAGAAAATATAAAAACAAAGGGTCGGTGATGCTGATTAAAGCACATAGTAAATAGAAAGGCACAATTAAAAAAAACATGGCGACAGTCTGGTTTCTGTTCGCAACTGTTAAAAAACACACCTATCGACAGTATGGTGGCTGTTCACAACCCTTGAAAAAGGGGGACGCACAGTACTGAACACTCACAGAAACACTGCACTATAGAGTACAAGGGCATATGGAGGGGGGACGAACTGGACAGAGGAGGGGGGGGGGGGAAGAGGGAGGAGAGGAAAGGCAAAAAAGGGGGAGCCGATGGAGGGAGAGAACACAGAAAATGGGGGAAGGGGGGAAGGCAGTGAAGGGGAAAGGAAAACGACTCGAGGGAGAGAAAGTACAAGGAGAAGGTAGGCAAGGAAGAAACAGGATGGAAGGGGGGAGTACAGAGGGAGGGAGGGCGAGGTGAAGATCAGAGCTGAGAGGAGGGATAAATGGAGGCACAGAAGGCATTATCCAGGAGGGGGAGTTGACGGACGCCACCTTGGGAAAGGAGATGAAGTGTGTAGAGGTGATGAGGGGGGGGGGGGCAGGGGGGAAACAACAGTGAAGGCACGGCAGCAGGCGGGGGTTGGAGACGATAGGAGCAACCAGAGGATTGGGGGGGGGGTCAAGCCGGCGGGAGGTGTAGAGTACTTGGATATGTTCGAGGAAAAGGAGCAGATGGGGCAAAGGAATCAGGGCATAGAGGATCTGTGTGGTGGATGGGAGGCAGAGTGCATGGTGCTCGAGGATCTGGGGGGACTTATAGAATTTGGGGGTGGGGGGGATTTCCAGGCAGGACTGGATTAAGGATTTGTAGGTATGGAGGATGGTAGAGGAGTTTAATGCCCATGTCCTGCCAGAGAGGAGTTTAAGAAGGTGGAGGAAATTGTGGGCTTTGGATTGGATAGAGCTGAGATGAGGGATCCAGGTGAGGTGATGGTCAATGGTGAGTCCAAGGTAGGTGATGGTGGGGGCGGGCATGACAGGTGCAGGTGGTAAGGGAAAAATTAAAGGAGCCTGAAGGAGCGAGTGGTGTGACCTATGATGATTGCCTGGGTCTTGGAAGGATTGATTTTGAGGAGCCACTGGTTACACCATCTGACAAAAAGGTCAAGGCAATTCTGGAGAAGGTATTGGGACCGTTGAAGGGCAAGAGCAAGGGGAAGGAAGGCAGTGTCATTGCCATACTGCAGGAGGTGGACCAGAGGAGGGGGCTTGGGCATATTGGCCGTGTACAGGATGTTGAGGAGAGGGGAGAGAGCTCTGGGGCACACTCATGGAGGGATAGAAAGTATGGGAATAGGCGTTATGGATGGTAACCTAAAAGGGGTGGCAGGAGAGGAGGGAGGCAATCAGATGGGCATAGTTGATAAGAAGGGCATAAGTAAGGAGTTTAAACAGGAGACCGGGATGCCATACATGGTCATAGGTCTTTTTGAGGTCGAGGGGGACAAAATTGACAGAGCAATGGGAGTTAAGCTGGTTGGAGAGGAGATGAGTGGGGCATAGGAGTTAGTTGTCAGCAGAGAAGGAAGGTCAAAAACCACAATGGAAGCGCTGGGGATGAGGTGGTGTCGGTGAAGGATGGATTCCAAGAGCTTGCTTAACACCGAGGTAAGACATATAGGGCGATAGGAAGAGGCATCAGATGGAGGCTTGTTTGGTTTGGAGAACATCAGGGCATGGGAGGTTTTCCACAGGTCCAGGTAGAAGCCAGTGACAAGGATTACATTGTAGAGGGCGGTAAGGACTGCAAGGAAGGAGGGAGGGCTGTGTTTGAGATGGCAGTAGATAACACGGTCGTGGCCAGAGGCAGTGTTGCATTTAGTGTGGAGTGTGAGGCTGATGTCCTGTGTAGTGATGGGAGTGTTAAGTTCTGATGGTGGGGAGCAGTGGAGGTATCCATACCTTCGATGATGTTGGGGAAGAGGGAATAATCAAATTGCGAATCATCTGGAATGGAAAAGACATTGGATAGAAGGGAGGCAAAGTCGTTGCCAGGAAAGGGACAGTCATCAAGGAGGAGAGGGTACTGTGGGTTAGGGCAGATCCTAGTAAGGCAGTGAAAAGCAGATCAATACTTGGAAGAGTTTATTGAGAGCGTGGCATTCAGTTGTGTCACCAGGCACGGCATTTCTTCACAGTAAGCAAGTTGCAGATGTGTCGCAATTGCCTGCGGCGGTTGAGTGTGCCCCAGTTACGAGTGTGGAGGAAGGATCGGTAGAGGCAATGGGATTCATGAAACGGAAGGATGGCCTGTGGGGGCAGTTCTGGGTGGTGCAGGTGGATGGCTTTAGTAGGGTTATGGGTGGCTATGGCGTCAGTCAAGGTCTGGTGGAGGAAGGTAGGTGTACAGGAGATGTCACTGGGAGATTGAAAGGTAAGGTCATGTCGTTCAACCTGGGTGTGCATGGAGTCCTGGTAGGCATCCCAGCTGGTGTGGGAGTAATTGTGGCCTAGGAGGAATGACAGGGTGAGAAATGGGGAGGGGCTGGCGACCATCAGAGATACTGAAGAGGCCAGGGGTTCAAATGGTTCAAATGGCTCTGAGCACTATGGGACTCAACTGCTGAGGTCATTAGTCCCCTAGAACTTAGAACTAGTTAAACCTAACTAACCTAAGGACATCACAAACATCCATGCCCAAGGCAGGATTCGAACCTGCGACCGTAGCGGTCTTGCGGTTCCAGAGTGCAGCACCTTTAACCGCACGGCCACTTCGGCCGGCAGAGGCCAGGGGCATGGTCGCTGCCAATTAGGTCAAGGACTTCCGTGATGCGCCCAAGGAGGTTGGGAAAGGCTAGGATCATGTTATAAGTGGTGTTGGATTTGGGTCAGGTGTGTTAGGGGAGGGGAACCAGATCTTTCTGAGTGGTGGTGATAAACCAATGACGCCATTGGAGTTTGGCAGGAGCATGGCTGTGGATATTGAGGTCTTTGGCAATCAAGAAGGTGGAGAAGGTGTGGTCAGTGCAGGCCAGGGAGTCATTTGGGATGCGAGTACGAGGGTGGATGTGACGGTAAGGGTGAGGAGGAAGAGACTCAGCAGGATGGTTGAGGAGAGGTTGGGGCTGAACAAGGAGGTCCTTGAGGTGGCCAATAGCACCCCTGCCACGTGCCAGGGGTACAGATTGTCGGTGTAGTGGATGGGGCTGTGGAGACAGAGATACAGGGTTGGAGGAAGGTTTTATTTAAGATGAAGGCATTCACATGGTGTCGATAGAGAGTGTGGAGAAAGAGGAGTTTGTGGGAGGGCATGGAGTGGATATTATGGTAAAGGATACTGTAGTGTTGTCGCTCCATGGAAGGGGAGATTTGGACGAGGGTGGTTATGTGACTAAAGGTGAAGTGGGCTTGGTTGTGGGAGTAGGTGGCATAGTTGGTGAGGTGATAGATGTAATGGGCAGTGAGGGCGATTTGGGAAAGGGTGTGGTAGCATTGGAAGGGGTGCATGTTTTGGTGGACAATGGTGACAAAGCAGATGATGTCCTCTGCAGTAGGAGAAGGGTGGAGCCAGTTGTTGGGCTGGATGGGTTGATCAGTGGGGTAGATGGGGATGGTGAGTTCTTTGGTGGTGGGAGGAGGCTTCCCTTTAGAGGAGTAGGTAGGATGGGGTTCATTACAGGTATTACAGGAGGGAGCAGAGGTGAGTTCTTCAAGAAGTGGCAAGCTTTGCATTGAGAACAGGTAGGGGCTGCTCTTGCAGGTGGCAGTGACATGGTCATTATAGTTTAGGCATCGTTGGCAACAGTAGGATTGGAGGGGGAATGGGAGGGGTCAACTTTGTGACGCTGATTATAGATTAGGGCTCCCTGTGTAAGAAGTCAGTCGATGGAGGAGAAGAATTCAGTGAATAGGCCCATGAGGTAAGTCAGCCTGGTATCATTAAAGATGCGTTGGGCCGACCGGATTTCAGTCTCAGGATTGGAATTTAGTGCTGCCAACACCTCAGCCTCTGTAACCATGGGGCTACGTTTCCTGATCACAGCAGTAAAGGTCGGCAGATGTTGGGGAGGTTGAGGCTATTGGGGAAAGGATGAGGTGTGGTAGTGGGTAAGGGTGGCTCATGGGCCAGATTGGAAAGTGGGATTTTGGACAGGAGATCGGTGTGGAAGGAAGCATGGGGGGTTTAAAGAGGACTGAGAGAAGGGAGATTGGGGTATTTGGGATGTATTTATGGACGGCCAGGGTGAGGGTGCGGGCATTGAGGAATTGAGGGTCAGGATTGGAGATGATGAAGGTGTGGGTGGAATGGGATTGGAAGGGTGGGGGCCGGGGATGCATCCTGGGTGTGGTGGTTCATGAGGATCAGGATTTTTCTTTGTGGAAAGGGTGGCGGCAAGGTCAAGACCCTTACAACAGACATGCAGTGCTCTTCTACATCCATATCTACATATATACTCCACAAATGACATTATGGAATGTGGCAAAGGCTATGTATGCTCTTCCTACTCTTGCGCCATCCCGTGTTGAATTTTCGTCCTCTGGACTCCTTCTGCTGTCAGGAAACGCACTACATCCCTTTAATGTCCCCATTATTCTGTTTTCAACACTACTGAGTGCTATCGACACGTGCACGTGCTCATTCTATCGTCCCGTGAATGGGCACGCATGTCCCTCTAGTGGCTAGTTTGCAGCCTCAGCTGTCTTACAGGGACCACAGCCTCTTCAGCGCTTTTCGTTTTACACACATTGGCACATTTCTTTTTAAGTAACCCTAATGCAACTGAGCTTATGTGATCATTCAATTTCATATTCAAACAGATTGTTAGACTTGGGTGTTTGCATGAATTGACTGATTCTAACTGTGAATCACTGATACTGCCATAGCAGGATACTACTATTCTAATTGTATGATACTACATTCTTTTCGCTTTGTGAAATGTATAACTTTACATTTCTGTACATTTGAAGAAAGTTTCCAGTCTTTGTAACAATCCTATCCAGATCCGGCTGAATATTTCTTCAGATTTTTCAGCGAATACTTCATTACATCTTAAAGGAAGCCATTATTTTATTTTAAAATAAATAAACATTTTATTTCCGCCTCATTGGGTATTAACAAATTATATGGTGGTAAAAACAGTGTCAAAAGGTATAGCATTGCTTCAGTCGCATCACAGTACAAACCGTTACGTATAGAGGATAACATATTTCCAAATCCGTGTGGGGGAAGCAACATATTCATTTCGTGATAGACAACTGCACCATCTGCAAGAAGCCACCCGGAATAGCTGTGCTGTCTTAGGCGCCTTGCGCAGATCGCGGGGCTGCCCCCGTCGGAGGTTCGAGTCCTCCCTCGGGCATGGGAGTGTATGTAGTCCTTAGCGTAAGTTGGTTTAAGTTAGACTAAGTAGTGTGTAAACCTAGGGACCGACAAGCTCAGCAGTTTGGTCCCATAAGAACTCACTATAAAAAAAATGTATGAGAAGTCTCTGGTAGCTGTTAATAATGTTATCTATCGAGACATTAAGATGCAACATGAACACAAGGGATCCAACATACTTTGCTTGGCTACACCTGACGCTACTTCCAGATCTGCCGATGACTCCCCATGCAAGGTAACACATTCCGTCCTCCACAGCAAGAAATCCTTAATCCAGTTACAAATATTGTTTGACAGAGTGAGGTTACTCGGTCGACTTTCCCTCTTTGCTAACGTAAGTTGCGACCCTCTGCCGCTAGAGGGCTCAGAACTGTAGCTTGCAACATGATGGCGTGTAATGTAACTACGTCGGTGTGAAAATCGAAAACTCAGAATGCTAAAAGCACTAATGCGAAGGGTTCGTCCACACATGGAGTACTCTCTTCTTCAGCATGAGAATGCGAGACACCACATCTTCTTCAGCATGACAATGCGAGACCACACATCTTCTTCAGCATGACAATGCGAGACCAAACACGAGCGCTGCAATATCTGTGACATACCGACGCCTTAGGACCGCTGTTATCGTTCATCTTCCATAGAGTCACGAGTTGGCACCATTCCATTTTCATCTTTCCCAAAATTTAAAGAACAACTTAGAGGCCTTAACGTTAATAGTGATGAAGGGGTGCAAGCAAAAGTAAAGTTGTGCCTCTGTCAACAAAGCCCAACATTCTACAGCGACAATATTAAGAAAGAGGATTCTCGTTGGGAGAAATGCGTTCGTCGCTGGGGTGACTATGCCGAGAAATAAATATGTAGACATAAGTAATAAAGATGTAGAATGTTAATAATGTTTGTTTTAGTTAAAAAGCTTTAAGGGTCCATTCTTCTCATTCAGCCTGTGAAGTAGGCGATGATTACGACTTTATTTGAGAAAACTAATGAAGCAATCAACGTAAATCTTTTTCACATCATTAATGATTTTTCACAATTTTTTTGATTTTTCGAAGAAATTCAGTCACCATTAAGTCTTCCTCCCGAGGAGTTAAATTTACTCTGTCTAAAATGAGGTGTGTTAATGACGGAGTCTTGCATTTTGCAAATCTTACTCGAGATCAAAAAACAAACAATTTTCTTAACCTATAGAATACAGTGCACCGAGTAATAGCGCAATTTTTGAAATGTGAATAAATAATAAAATGGTGGTCGTTTGAGTCAAAGATGTAGTTTTGTCATGTTTTTGGTCACGTTTCTTGCGATGCCTAATGAATAAATTAAAATACAAGAAATGGCCTGATACTCCTTGCTGACATGCCCGAGGACTAATTCAGACAAATTTGAGAGTGATATCCTTGTTAGTATGCGTACTAGTAAAGATATCTTTATGAGATTTGTTTGAATTACTCTTCGGATATGTCCGCAAGGAGCAATGGGCTAATTTTTTACGTAATTTATTCATTACTTCTTGCAAAAAACGTGACGAAAAAGGCACAATAAAACTACATCTTTGTTTCGTACGTCTACTGGTTTATTATTTTTTGAAATTTCAAAATTAAGCCTGAGAAACTTGTTTGTTTTTTGATTCGGATAAGATTTGTAGACTGAAGGACTGTCATCATGGACACACCTCACTTTGGACAGAGGAAATTTGCTCGGGTGGGGGATGGGGTGTAATGATGATTGAATTTCGTTTAAAAAATCAGAAAATATCCAGGAATCAATAAACAATGTTCAAAAAGATTTGTCTTGGTTGCTTCTTTATTTTAAAAAAAACATAGAAATAGTTGATTTTATAGGCATTACTTTTAGCATGCCCTCGGGGTAGCCAGAGCCAGCTTCAGCATGGGTGCCGTATCACACATAATGAACAGCTTGTTCATCTAACTACGAAATGGAACAGTGTTCTACATTTATCGCAGTATTTTATAATATTCTCTGCTGACATACACGAATAACAAATTATTATTGGATGACTTCGATCACAAGCAATGCAGAGAATGAGAAAATTATTAACTGTCAGCGTGGCTCACTATAAATTTAAACTTGAGTATCTCGGAAAGGATTAGGTGTCATATGGTCTCTCTTGGTGCAATGCTATAAGGGTAGGAGGATTTGAGATTTAACCCCTGACGCTAACACACAGTTTAAAGAAGGACAATTTTACTCCACCACTTCTCCTTCCCTTTCTCGTCATAGATAGGAACACGAAGATTCGTATCGTGAAGTACACTAGTGGCGGATTTTACGCGAGGCGTTATGCTCCTAAAACAGAGACACAAGTAGAGAGGCGTGTCCAGTGAGACGCCTTGACGTGCAGACAGATCCGAGGCACGCGAATGGGGCTGTCTGCTCGCGCTTCCGCAGCGGGAGTCTGCGCCTTTTAGATGCGAACAGGAGACAACGTCTGCCAGCTAGCCCGGTGCCGCGCCACGCTAAGCGAGGCAGCGAAGAGGTAACTAGCGGCAAATAGTTCCGGCCCGTCCGCCCGGAGGGATCGCGTGCTGCGCCAGCGGGCACGCCACGCCAGAAGCTATCTGCTCCTCCCGCGGGGCCAGGGGGTCGCCGGAATAGTAAGTGCCCGCCCCCGCCTTGCGCTTAATATTCCGGCCGGCAAAATGTGGGCAATCGCGCTAACTCCATTACAATAAATGACGCCGCCCCGTGGAACGGTAGAGTGCTTCCGCAACTTTGGATCCAGTTTGCACAGTGGCGGCCACATCGACGGAGATGAATCGATGCTGCGATGATGCAATGGGAGAAGGTCACAGGAACCCCGACCCAAATATATCAGGCGTTTCAAAATGAATACCGGGGTTTTAAGGCTTTGTAGCATTTATTACATGCATCTTGCATTTATAAATACACCAAATGAAACATCAACTGAATTTTATACGTGAATGGTGTCTGCTCTTTCGGACGTCTCATGCCTCCTGCTTTCTAGGCAGATGCACTGACTCTTATGCCATCCTGGCCCGACAAAAATTTTCAGCTTGAGCCACTGATATAAATCGATGCCCACTGGCTGCTAATGTCTTGGTATCTTGATCCTTAGCGGCTGCAGTATCAAAATGGTTTCGTTCTCTCACACATGTTCAAAAGAACAGACTTCACACACATATACAGGGTGGTCCACTGATAGTGACCGGGCCAAATATCTCACGAAATAAGCGTCAAACGATAAAACTACAAAGAACGAAACTCGTCTAGCTTGAAGGGGGGGAAACAGATATCGCTATGGTTGGCCCGCTAGATGGCGCTGCCATAGGTCAAACGGATATCAACTGAGTTTTTTTTAAATAGGAACCCCCATTCTTTATTACATATTCGTCTAGTACGTAAAGAAATATGAATATTTTAGTTAGGCCACTTTTTTCGCTTTGTGATAGTTGGCACTGTAATAGTCACAAACGTACAAGTACGTGGTATCACGTAACATTCCGCCAGTGTGGACGGTATTTGCTTCGTGATACATTACCCGTGTTAAAATGGACCGTTTACCAATTGCGGAAAAGGTCGGTATCGTGTTGATGTATGGCTGTTGTGATCAATATGCCCAACGGGCGCGTGCTATGTATGCTGCTCGCTATCCTGGAAGACATCATCCAAGTGTCCGGACCGTTCGCCGGATAGTTACATTATTTAAGGAAACAGGAAGTGTTCAACCACATGTGAAACGTCAGCCACGACCTGTAACAAATGATGATGCCCAAGTATGTCTTTTAGCTGCTGTCGTGGCTAATCCGCACATCAGTAGCAGAAAAACTGCGCGAGAATCGGGAATCTCAAAAACGTCGGTGTTGATATCGCTACATCAACATCGATTGCACCGGTACCATATTTCTATGCACCAGGAATTGTATGGCGACGACTTTGAACGTCGTGTACAGTTATGCCACTGGGCACAAGAGAAATTACGGGACAATGACTGATTTTTTGGACACGTTCTATTTAGTGACGAAGCGTCATTCACCAACAGCGGTAAGGTAAACCGCCATAATATACGTTATTGGGCAACGGAAAATCCACGATGGCTGCGACAAGTTTTACATCAGCTACCTTGGCGGGTTAATGTATGGTGCGGCATTATGGGAGGAAGAATAATTGGCCCCCACTTTATCGATGGCAATCTAAATGGTGCAATGAATGCTGACTTCCTACATGATGTTCTACCGATGTTACTACAAGATGTTTCACTGCATGACAGAATGGCGATGTACTTCCAACATGATGGATGTCCGGCACATAGCTCGCGTGCGGTTGAAGCGGTATTGAATAGCATATTTCATGACAGGTGGATTGGTCGTCGAAGCACCATACCATGGCCCGCACGTTCACCACATCTGACGTCCCCGGATTACTTTCTGTGGGGAAAGTTGGAGGATATTTGCTATCGTGATCCACCGACAACGCCTGACAAAATGCGTCAGCGCATTGTTAATGCATGTGCGAACATTACGGAAGGCGAACTAGTCGCTGTTGAGAGGAATGTCGTTCCCAAATACATTGAAGCTGACGAACATCATTTCGAGTATTTATTGCATAGCGCCATCTGGTTTCCCCATTCAAGCTAGACAAGTTTCGTTCTTTGTCGTGTTTTAGTTTGACGCTTATTTCGTGAGATATTTGGCCTGGTCTCGATCAGTGGACGACCCTGTGTAGTTAAGGTGATGACGGCCTGTGATCCTTCCAGTGCAGATGTACATCAACCTTGAACTCTTATTGGAATCGACGAGATGCCGTGAGTAATGAGGCTAATGAGGGGTGGAACTACATCACGTCCCAGCGGAGGTTCGAGTCCTCCCTCGGTCATGGGTGAGTGTGTTTGTCCTTAGGCTAATTTAGGTTAAGTAGTGTGTAAGCTTAGGGACTGATGACCTTAGCAGTTAAGTCCCATAAACTCGTCTAGCTTGAAGGGGGGAAAACAGATGTTGCTATTGTTGGCCCGCTAGATGGCGCTGCCATAGGTCAATCGGATATCAATTGAGTGTTTTTTTAATAGGAACCCCCATTCTTTATTACATATTCGTCTAGTACGTAAAGAAATATGAATATTTTAGTTAGGCCACTTTTTTCGCTTTGTGATAGTTGGCACTGTAATAGTCACAAACGTACAAGTACGTGGTATCACGTAACATTCCGCCAGTGTGGACGGTATTTGCTTCGTGATACATTACCCGTGTTAAGATGGACCGTTTACCAATTGCGGAAAAGGTCGATATCGTGTTGATGTGTGGCTATCGTAATCAAAATGCCCAACGGGCGCGTGCTATGTATGCTGCTCGCTATCCTGGAAGACATCATCCAAGTGTCCGGACCGTTCGCCGGATAGTTACATTATTTAAGGAAACAGGAAGTGTTCAACCACATGTGAAACGTCAGCCACGACCTGTAACAAATGATGATGCCCAAGTATGTCTTTTAGCTGCTGTCGTGGCTAATCCGCACATCAGTAGCAGAAAAACTGCGCGAGAATCGGGAATCTCAAAAACGTCGGTGTTGATATCGCTACATCAACATCGATTGCACCGGTACCATATTTCTATGCACCAGGAATTGTATGGCGACGACTTTGAACGTCGTGTACAGTTATGCCACTGGGCACAAGAGAAATTACGGGACGATGACTGATTTTTTGGACACGTTCTATTTAGTGACGAAGCGTCATTCACCAACAGCGGTAAGGTAAACCGCCATAATATACGTTATTGGGCAACGGAAAATCCACGATGGCTGCGACAAGTTTAACATCAGCTACCTTGGCGGGTTAATGTATGGTGCGGCATTATGGGAGGAAGAATAATTGGCCCCCACTTTATCGATGGCAATCTAAATGGTGCAATGAATGCTGACTTCCTACATGATGTTCTACCGATGTTACTACAAGATGTTTCACTGCATGACAGAATGGCGATGTACTTCCAACATGATGGATGTCCGGCACATAGCTCGCGTGCGGTTGAAGCGGTATTGAATAGCATATTTCATGACAGGTGGATTGGTCGTCGAAGCACCATACCATGGCCCGCACGTTCACCACATCTGACGTCCCCGGATTACTTTCTGTGGGGAAAGTTGGAGGATATTTGCTATTGTGATCCACCGACAACGCCTGACAAAATGCGTCAGCGCATTGTTAATGCATGTGCGAACATTACGGAAGGCGAACTAGTCGCTGTTGAGAGGAATGTCGTTCCCAAATACATTGAGGCTGACGAACATCATTTCGAGTATTTATTGCATAGCGCCATCTGGTTTCCCCATTCAAGCTAGACAAGTTTCGTTCTTTGTCGTGTTTTGGTTTGACGCTTATTTCGTGAGATATTTGGCCTGGTCTCGATCAGTGGACGACCCTGTGTAGTTAAGGTGATGACGGCCTGTGATCCTTCCAGTGCAGTGCAGTGCAGTGCAGATCAACCTTGAACTCTTATTGGAATCGACGAGATGCCGTGAGTAATGAGGCTAATGAGGGGTGGAACTACATCACGTCCCAGCGGAGGTTCGAGTCCTCCCTCGGTCATGGGTGAGTGTGTTTGTCCTTAGGCTAATTTAGGTTAAGTAGTGTGTAAGCTTAGGGACTGATGACCTTAGCAGTTAAGTCCCATTAGATTTCACACATTTGAACATTTTTTAACTACATCAGTAGCGTGTAGTCTAAATTGAGAATTTGTGTCTGACAGGAGGCGTGCTACGGTAGTCTGTGCGGTGTGCTGATCATTCTGTTCGGATGGCGTAGTGATCAGTGCATCTGTCTAGCAAGCAGGAGGCCACGGTTCGAATCCTGCTCCGACACATATCCACATGGGAAAGTTTATGAAGGCATACACCAACATGGTGGCCATTTTGTAAGATGCCATCCCGTATACAAATCGTAATTTTTGAATGAAAAGGGGTTCATGTGACATATGACACACCTACAGAATTTTACTAGAAAAACAATGGTGTCTTCCACGTGAGCGCAGCTTTATTCACTCTCAAGTTATGTAGCATTTTAAACAGAACAAAGAAAATGCTATTGATAAAACACAAAGGCTACAGGTTGAGCTCGAGTATTGTCCAGTATGTTGTAAGGATATCTTTATCCGCTTCACCATTCTTCATCCACTTTGACCATCATATGTATCGGATTGCGAGCAAAAGTATCAATCATCCTCTCTCTGAGGTGTGCAACGTTTCTGATCTAGACCGGATATACAACTGCGTTCACATGTTTCCACAGATATAAATCTAATTGACTTAAGTCCGGGGAACGTGACACTCACTCTATTAAGCCTTGAAGACCTATCAGTATTCGAGGAAACTGGAGATTTGGGTAAGGCTGGAGCATCATCGTGCTAACAAGAAATTGGAAATGTCCCTCCTTTAGGCAGTAGTAACAACAGCAACTCTTCATCTAACTGCAGATAACGGACTGCTGTTATTATACCTGAATGAAGAAGGACCCAGCAATCCCATATTCCTTACCACGTTAATACTTTCGATGTTCCAACTACATTAGATTGACCCATCCACTTCTTACCAGTCTCTGTCATTCTGTTTATTTACCTGTCCATTCACAGAGAAATTGAATTCATCCACAATCAGTATGTCACAGAGGAAACGACGGTTTTACTTCAGCTTTTGAGTTGCCCATTCTGTAAACTGAACCTTAACAAGGTGTAACATTTGATTTTTCGAAAGTTGCCATTTATGTGTGAGCGAAATTCTCACTACTGATGTAGCCCTACGGTTTCCACCAGTTTCCTGAGAGATATGGAAAGTGCTGCACTCTGGGCTCTTACTGAACGATGCCAGAACAACAGTCGATGTTGCTTCAACCGTAGCCATTTTCGATCGTCCGGCTTCCGGTCGTACAAGCATACCGTAGTTTGACCACCGCACCGACTTCCGTATGGAGGACACAGTAATAAGCGTTCCTGGCGTAGCAAGTTGAAAGCAAATAAGTTGCCAGGTCCAGGTGAAATCCTAATTTGGTATTATAAAGACCACTCTAAGGCACTTGTACCTCACTTAGTTTGTATACGTATAAGAAGTGTGAAAGAACTGACCAGCTAAATTACAGACTAATGTCCTTAACATCGGTTTGCTGCAGTGTTCTTTAGCATCTTTCAATTCAAATACAATAAATTTCATTCAGATGTAAAAGCTTTTTCCACAAATCATCATCAACTACTTAAACCTAACTAACCTAAGGACATCACACACATCCGTGCCCCAGGCAGGATTTGAACCTGCGACCGTAGCAGCAGCGCGGTTCCGGACTGAAGTGCCTAGAACCGCTCGGCCACAGCGGCCGGCGCGTCGTCTTCGACGGCAAGTGTTGATCAGAGATAAGGGTATCGTCAGGAGTGCCCTAGGGAAGTACAATAAGAGAACTGCTATTTTCTATATACATAAATGAGCTGGAGAACAGATTGAGCAGCAATCTGCGCCTGTTTGCTGATGACGCTGAGGTATACGGGAAGATGTCGTCGTTGATTGACTTTAGGAGGATACAAAATGAGTTGGACAAGATTTCTAGTTGAATGTTCTAGCTCTAAATGTAAAAAATGTAAGTTAATGCAAATTAGTAGGAAAAACAATCGCGTAATCTAAGAATATACCAATAGTAGTGCGCTGCTTAGTACAGTAACGTCGAGTAAATATATAAGCGTATCATTGTGAAGCCATATGAAATGAAACGAGTATGTGAGGACTGCAGTAGGGAAGTTGAATTGTCTACTTTGGTTAGTTGGGGGAGTTTTTAGAAAATTGTGGTTCATCTGGAAAGGAGACCGCTTATAGGACACTAAGGAGACCCGTTTTTGATTACTATGGGGAATGGGTTGTCTGGTAGGATGATGTTGGCCGAAACTCTATCAGACAGCACGGTTGAGAAACCACGCCGGCCGTTGTGGACGAGCGGTTCTAGGCGCTTCAGTCCGAAACCACGCTGCTGCCTCGGGCATGGATGTGTGTGATGTCCTTAGGTTAGTTAGGTTTAAGTAGTTCTAAGTCTAGGGGACTGATGACCTCAGATGTTAAATCCCATAGTGCTTAGAGCCATTTGAACCATTTTGAGAAACCACGGTCATGGTAGGTTTAGCGTACCGCCTCAAGCGGCGGCAAATACGCCACGTGAACGACGGACACTACGAATGTGGCAACATCACCGGCCGCGGAGAGGTCGGCCGGCAGATCGCCGGTGATCCACCGCCTTCTCGCCGTCACAGCCACTGGACTCTTGAGAGCGACGTCACTTCGCTCTGCTGGACTCTGCAGAATTGATCGTCTCGCCCTGCTGTGCTGCCGTGGGGCTTCGACTCAGGTGAACAGACTCGGAAACATTTCCTCTGTATGTCTGTGCTGCCGTGGCCTACGGCGTTTGGAACTATCTGAAGTGCCTCATGCTGAAACCTGTATGTACCACGAGAAATGGCAGATTAAAATGTGTGCCGCTATGTGCATCTCTGGATGCCTTGAAACGTTACAAGTACATATCTAATTACCTTATGTAAATCGATTTTGTGAAATGTAATTATTATTTCGTAAATAATATTTCAAAGATATGGAGGCAGTGAGCCTGTGGCTGATAGCGATCGATTGCAATGCTTCTTTTTTTCAGTAGAAAGTAAGTGAATAGCGTTCCCGCTCGGATGTCTCTCTCATTCTCTCGTCTGTTAGCCTTTATACTGATGGGACGTACTAAAGCTGTGTTCCTTGCGTACCATTAATTAACCTTTCTATTGTGTAGACAAATGTGATGCAAGTGTCATGTATTACCTTTAGAATAATTTGCAATGAAATTAAAGTAAATTAGTTACAACTCATGAGTCCTCATTTTAACAGTTCTCCTAATAGATGTATCATACATGAAATGTTTTTAATACGTTATTGTTACAGCCAACGGCTAATATGAGCTTAATGGATCGCGGTGTGGAGACTCAATGGCCGAATATAATTAGTATTCTGCCATTGATTCATTTGCAACTTGCTACAGAGCCCCTGAGATTAATTGCCGATCATCACGAAGCGTTTTGCAAACTTTAATGCAAGCGCAGAACATTAAATTATCTGGCACAGTCTCCAATTCATGATACAGTTTCGCCGTAAATAACAATACCGGCCGCCCAAAACTGATGGTGGCATTAAAAGATGTAATCTCTTCTAAATTTTATATCATTTTTCTAGAAGTCAGTTTGGTCGCTAACAAAGATGCATCAACCATCAACAATGATCAGTTAATTTTAACAGTTTTCTTTCCAGTGATTAATTTTCGTTTCTATGTAAAGTCTATTTATCATTCATTCATTTTAGTAATTTTGCGTGAGCAGACACGTGAGCCTGAACACACGTGTGATACATGTTCTTTGGCTATCAGAGGCTGTATTAATAGCAGACCATGAGCGAGTCAGCTGCAAAGAGGGGGTGTTCAGCCGTTACCGAGTGAAGAGCTTTGATGGCGCGCGTGCTGAATAGAGAATTAAATTTTATTTCAGATACTCCCAGGTGTGTAACTGAGGATGGAGGACTATTTTGACATAATTTTATAGAGAGATGACACTTTTGGAAAAAGTATTATGCATTAAGTTTATTTATTGCGGTTGTCACTCGAGTAATTATTGTGGAGTAAAGAATACATTGTGTTTAACAATATCTACGGTTTGGTATCCAGGGCGCGATATCAGTCATATGTTCCGAATCTTAATTATTATTCTTCACCCTCTACCTTGATTTAAAGGTATTTCATTACAAATGCAAAGAGGAAGTTTTTCGAAATTTAAATATTATTTGTATGAGTTAATTTTTTATCGTGCATGAGAATACTAGGAAAAAAATCATAGTTCATGTTACTACGAGTCACTTCTGTTGTATTAAAATAACTTTAATATGATTTCAAAATACCCTTTTATTCATCTACAAACTTTTTGCTAAAGATGACCCTCACGGTTTGCAATCTTAACTTTACTGCACTGTCACTCCTTTCACTATTGCGTGGATAGCTAGCTTAATTTTGAAAAGATAATAATATTCTCATTTGCAACAGCTCCATAAGGTAAGATAAGGCAAGGGCCTAAACGAACCATGAAATTAGGAACAGTTTTCATGTGCAAATTTTATATACATGATATAGTAGGGCACAGTTTTAATACGCAACAGTTAGCCACTGTGTGTGATTGTTTGATGGAGCCATTCTGCGTATTACTAATAATCATTCTGTGTATTTAACTTCATTTACATAGTCGGATTCACTTTAGATTAACTGAAATCACACATATCAAAAGTACTTTACATATTTAATGGCAATGTTCAAAAGTGGGGTAGTTGAGGCTATTCTAGAGCAGAATACAACGGCGACACTATAGTCGGAATTTAAAAGTACTGGTTTACACATTGCTAGCGAGAGGTTTTGGCACACACAGTTTACTATTACCAAGTTTAAGTGTGCCTCAGGGTTCCGTCCTGAGCGTCGTCCTCTGTTCTATCGCCATTAACCCTATAATGGCCTGTCTGCCACCGGGCCTCTCCGGCTCCCTTTTTGCTGATGATTTTGCCATCCATTGCAGTTCTCCACGGACCTGACTTACTGAGCGGCGCCTTCAGTGATGTCTTGATCTGTACGAATTTCTGGCGACGCAATTGGTTTCTCCCACCATCTTTACATCTTGGGCCTGTTGCCCTTCTGTTTTTTGAAACTACGAAATTCCTGTGTCTCATGCTCTTGGTCCTCGCTTGTGTCTTCCTGGCAGCCCGCTGTACACGGTTCTTCAATGTCCTACTTGTTCTCAATGGTACTTCCTGAGATGCCAGTCGAACCACCCTCCTCCATTTGTACCGGTCCCTTGTCCGTTGGAAATTCGACTATAGGTGCTTTGTTTATGCGTCTGCACGTCCATCCCTCTTACGCCGTCTCAACACTATCCACCATTGTGGCATCGGTTTGTTCACTGGCGCCTTTTACGCTAGCCTGATTGAGAGTCTGTTTGCTGACGCTGTTGAACTACCACTGTCCCACCGCCGTGACTTTCTCCCCAGCAGGCGTGCATGCCGTTTCTCTGCCATGCGTGGCCATCCATCCTACGACACCTTCTTTGATAATTCCTTTGATCGCCAGAAGGGGCGCATCCCTCTTCTCTGTCACCTCCTGGATTCCGCTTTCGGCACTTACTACGGCGGTTTAACTACCTCCAACTTTTCCAGTGGGTGTGAACCCTTCACCACCCTGACTTCGTGAAGCGGCCTGTGTTAACCTTGGTATTCATTCGCTTTATAAGGACTCTACTCCGTCCTCGGTCTATCGCCTTCAGTTTCGTGACCTTCGCATGGAAGTTCGCGATAGTACCTTTGTATACATTGATAGCTCTCGGACTGACCGTGGGGTCGGGTGTGCTTTCGTCATTGGCACCCGTGCCTTTCGATATCGGCTTTCAGGACACTGCTCAATGTTTACAGCCTAGTTCTTCGCCCTGTATCAGACCACGGAGTACATCCGGTGACACAGCCTTTTCAATTTTGTTCTCTGCTCAGACTCACTCAGCGCCCTTCAATGTCTATGTGCGCTGTACATCACCCATCCTTTAATGCAGCAAGTCCAGGAAATCTGTCACCTGCTCACTCTTGGTGGAGCCACTTGATGTCTCTGTGGGTTCCTGGTCATGTCGGTCTGTCAGGAAACGAGGCTGTTGACGCTGCTGCTAATGCTGCAGTCCTCATACCTCAGCCCACTAGTTCCTATATTCCTTCCGGTGATTTCTGTGTTGCCCTCTGTCAGGAGATGGTTTCCCTTTGATAAGCGGCGCTACCCCACCACTTTGTACACATTGCGCCCAAGTTTTAACCGTCCACCACTGCCTGATGGAATGCCCATTTTTTTAACCGTTTACGTTCCCGCGTGGGTTTGCCTCTGAATTGCCGGCCGTTTTAGCAAATGACGTTCGGGCTGTCGACCGCGTTTTACTTTTTAGCCGCCAAAGCAACACGGCGAATGCCATTTAATTTTTAGTTTTGGACTTCCGTTTCTGTATGGTGTCTTTTTTCGGCCCTTTCTCCACGTGCCTGTTTTTAGCTGTCTTCTATTATGTCAACTGGAACTGACATAAAGTCGTTTCTTCACTCCTCTCTGTCTTCGTGTTCTATAGTTTTGACTTGGGCGCGTATGACGCCAATTCTTTTTTGCGCCCTGAAGCAAAACAGAACCAAAACCAATCGAATGTGCCGACCGCGTACTCTTAGCCGATCACTGTTCAGTCACTCGCTGCATGATCATGTCGCATGAACGTGAGACGAAGAGGACAGTGAGAGGGAAGCTTAATTCGAAAGAATATATCCTGAGATAGTCGTAGCGTAGCAGTGCTTGGGAGAGGTTTTCGTTAGTAACTGATAAGGATGGAATTCATGTTCTACCCGTACTGCCACAGGTACTTTGCTCTCTTGTCTTATAGATCCACTACGACGCATCTGAAGACACGTGTCTGCAGAACACGACAGAGCAAACGTTTTGAAGCATTACCAACTCAGTGAAAGACTCTGTAACTAAAAAGTGCGAAGAAATGTTTGCTAGGGACATTAATATCTGGTGGACGATTTCGCTCTTTAAGCCAGGAGCATGGAAATTTCGGTTCCGAATTTGGACAGGTGGATCCCTCCAACACTCTGCCTCATCATACGACGGTGACACGAAATACTGGAAGACAAGCCTATGAAATACGAGCGAGCACGATGCCAAGCATTGTCGAGGCCATAGCTGTAAATGCTTTTGCATGTACAGCGGATTTCGTGGACCTGTCCGCATCAGAAAGGCGGTATCGCACACTGTTTTAATCATGATTGGACGCCCAAAAGCTTGGTATTGGCCACAACTCACTTTTCTGGGAAGAGAAAAGCTGGAGAATTTATTGAGGCGTTGCAGTCGTTTCCACGTTATGCATATATTCCCCATCTTTTCAATGTAGTCCTAAAACTCCTTTTCGATGAGAATTATTTTAAAAACCAGATTCGGCGAGATGTGAAATGTCACAACCCAAGAATGTGAAGGTGTTAAGTTGTTCAATAGTTTTGGTTTCCATTATAAATATATATCTGAAAGGTTATGATCCGTGGAATGTCATGGACTTGGTTTTATCTGCCTGCATACTTCAATCACGTTGCTTTCCTATTACATAGTTCATATAACGCTCTCTGTAACTTATCTCCATTATAAAAAAAAAAAAAAAATTCCAATGTGCGTGAAATCTTATGGGACTTAACAGCTAAGGTCATCAGTCTCTAAGCTTACACACTACTTAACCTAAATTATCCTAAGGACAAACACACACACCGATGCCCCAGGGAGGACTCGAACCTGCGCCGGGACCAGCCGCACAATCCATGACTGCAGCGCCTTAGACCGCTCGGCTAAGCCTGCGCAGCTCTTCTTTATCGACAACTAGAATCTGGTCATCAGCAAAACATAAAGCGTTGTCATAAAATTTCTTTCTTTAAAGGTTCCTCTACATCAAATTTCATAATCCCTTATTTCCATTTCCTCACAACGTCGTCTAAATATAAATAAAATGCATCGGTGAAATACACCCTGGTCTCAATCCTTTGTTGTTATTTCCTTGGGCGATATTTCCAGACTAATTCTAATTTCCAGACTAATTCTAATTTCCACAGTCTGTCATTGATCGTCTTTTGAAAATGGGTATTGCTATTGGTCTCTCCGATTTCATTGGTAATTTTGTTTGCTACCAGCACTGATTTACAAAATCTAAATCTTATACTTAATAACCTTTGATTGGTATTTAAAAAGTTATGTATTGATATTATCCATTCCAGAAGCGAATGTAGCTAATAAAAGACATTTCAGCGCTGCAGGGAATTTCATCTCGGACAGACGAGGCATTTTGATTCATAACGAGTCGATGACAATTTAACAACTCATTGCAGTAGTATATAGTATTTCAGACAAGTTCGATCAGATGTAGTGCGGTACGGATTTTTTTACATAATATCCATAGTTTTCCTCTGTGCACATTGTCAGATTTTTCTGTTATTTGTTTTAATGAGAAAACGTTATCCTGGCATGACCTTCCTTTCGGAAAAGCAGTTTCTTCTTCGAGTAGTATGCTGTCTAAGATGTTTCTCATTCTCTTTCCTGCCATCGTCACATATATTATGTAAGTCGTATTTGAGAGACATATAACTCTAATTTCTACAGTGTGTTCTTGATCGTCTTTTGAAAATGGGAATTGCTATTGGTCCATTTCATTGGTAATTTTGTTTGCTACCAGCATTGATTTACAAAACTAAAGCTTATATTTAACATCCTTTTATTGGTATTAAAAAAGTTCTGTATTTACATTGTCCGTTCCAGGAGCTCTTCAAATTTTACAGCTCATTAAGGCCTCTTGAAGTTATTTAAAATCTGTTTTATCTATTTTCAAGACATCAGGTAATCTCTTCTACATTCTCATTTTCTGTTATTCCGACAACTGATTTTTACAGAACAATTTTTGATTTGGTATTAAATAATATATTATTGGTCTACAACCATAGACTCCCAGGTATATTTGTGAATCTCTCTTTCTGAAAATATCATTGTCTATTCTCAGTGAATTGAAGTTCACAAAGTCCCGTAACATTTATCCATTCTGATTAACTGATGGTTCTCCATTTATTCTCGTTAGTGTCCTCACAGTCAGTTATCCTATTCTAGCATTCATATTTCCCCCTATGACACTTGGAAAGCTCTTGTAAAATTTGTCAGATACACTCTTTCTTCCTTCTCTTTGAGCATATCCTTACGTAATGCTCATGTAACATATACAGGGTGATCCATTGATAGTGACCGAGCCAAATATCTCACGAAATAAACATCAAACGATAAAACTACAAAGAGCGAAACTCTAGTTTGAAGGGGGAAACCAGATGGCGCTATGTTTGGCCCGCTAGACGGCGCTGCCATAGGTCAAACGGATATCAACTGCGTTTTTTAAAATAGGAACCCCCATTTTTATTACATATTCGTGTAGTACGGAAAGAAATATGAGTGTTTTAGTTGGACCACTTTTTTCGCTTTGTGATAGATGGCGCTGTAATAGTCACAAACGTATAAGTACGTGGTATTACGTAACATTCCGCCAGTGAGGACGGTATGTGCTTCGTGATACATTACCTGTGTTAAAATGGACCGTTTACCAATTGCGGAAAACGTCGATATCGTGTTGATGTATGGCTGTTATGATCAAAATGCCCAACGGGCGTGTGCTATGCATGCAGCTCGGTATCCTGGATGACATCATACAAGTGTCCAGACCGTTCACCGGATAGTTACGTTATTTAAGAAAACAGGAAGTGTTCAGCCACATGTGAAACGTCAACCACGACCTGTAACAAATGATGATGGACAAGTAGGTGTTTTAGCTTCTGTCGCGGCTAATCCGCGCATCAGTAGAAGACAAATTGCGTGAGAATCGGGTATCTCAAAAACGTCGCTGTTGAGAATGCTACATCAACACGATTGCACCCGTACCATATTTCTGTTCACCAGGCATTGCATGGCGAAGACTGAACGTCGTGTACAGTTCTGCCTCTGGGTGCAAGAGAAATTACGGGGCGATGACAGATTTTTTGCACGCGTTCTATTTAGCGGGGAGGGGTCATTCACCAACAGCGGTAACGTAAACCGGCATAATATGCACTATTGGACAACGGAAAATCCACGATGGCTGCGACAAGTGGAACATCAGCGACCTTGGCGGGTTAATGTATGGTGCGGCATTATGGGAGGAAGGATTATTCGCCCCATTTTATCGATGGTGTAATGTATGCTAATTTCCTACGTAATGTGTTACCGATGTTACTACGAGATGTTTCACTGCATGACAGAATGGCGATGTACTTCCAACATGATGGATGTCCGGCACATAGCTCGCGTGCGGTTGAAGCGGTATCGAATAGCATCTTTCATGACAGGTGGATTGGTCGTCGAACCACCGTACCATGGCCCGCACGTTCACAGGATC
The DNA here is from genome assembly GCF_023864345.2 of Schistocerca serialis cubense. NCBI lineage: Eukaryota > Metazoa > Arthropoda > Insecta > Orthoptera > Acrididae > Schistocerca > Schistocerca serialis. Next base: position 90,389,937 of record NC_064638.1, on the reverse strand, counting down.
TGACGTCCAGGGATTTCTTTCTGTGGGGGAAGTTGAAGGATATTTGCTATTGTGATCCACCAACAACGCCTGACAACATGCGTCAGTGCATTGACAATGCATGTGCGAACATTACGGAAGGCGAACTACTCCCTGTTGAGAGGAATGTCGTTACACGTATTGCCAAATGCATTGAGGTTGACGGACATCATTTTGAGCATTTATTGCATCAATGTGGTATTTACAGATAATCACGCTGTAACAGCATGCGTTCTCAGAAATGATAAGTTCACAAAGGTATATGTATTACATTGACACAACCGAAATAAAATGTTCAAACGTACATACGTTCTGTATTTTAATTTAAAAAACCAACCTGTTACCAACTGTTCGTCTAAAATTGTGGGCCTTATGTTTGTGAATATTACAGTGCCATCTATCACAAAGCGAAAAAAGTGGTCCAGCTAAAACATTCACATTTCTTTACGTACTACACAATTATGTACTAAAAATGTCGGTTCCTATTTAAAAAAAAAAACGCAACTGATATCCGTTTGACCTATAGCAGCGCCATCTAGAGAGCAAACCATAGCGCCATCTGGACTCCCCCTTCAAGCTAGACAAGTTTCGTCTTTGTAGTTTTTTCGTTTGACGCTTATTTCGTGAGATATTTGGCCCGGTCACGATCAATGGACCACCCTGTAGATATTATAAATTTGAATGTAACAAACCTTCATTTACACAACTATAAGATGTGAGCCTGCATCTTGTGTTTTTGTTATATTTGCGATATATTTATGTAGGGCCGTCTAGACATTGCAAGCAGCGCTCATTAGCCAAAAGAATGAAATCCATGTTTTTGGAATGGCTGGATTGTAGATCACCCAATTTTCAATGGACCAATTCCGTTGGCCTGTATTTAACGTGAATGGATTGTGGCCATAACGACGACCGGCCTTAGTGGTGCAAGAAACCTTACAACAATAGTCGTTATCCCAAGTTAACTTTTTAGCAAATGCAGCTAATGAAAGACGTTTCGGCGCTGCAGGGAATCTCGCCTCGGACAGACGAAGCATACTTGATCCGAAACGAGTCAATGACAATTTCAAAATTAAATGCAATTAAAATGCTCCCAAAGAATAGTTACGAGACAATGTTCTCTTTTTGTATTTTCCTGATTTTTAGGAGGTAACATTTACATATGTAAATTTGAACTACACTACTGGCCATTAAAATTGCTACACCAAGAAGAAATGCAGATGATAAACGGGTATTCATTGGACAAATATATTATACTAGAATTGACATGTGATTACATTTTCACGCAGTCTGGGTGCATGGATCCTGAGAAATCAGTACGCAGAACTACCGCCTCTGGCTGCAATAACGCCCTTGATACGCCTGGGTATTGAGTCAAACAGGGCTTGGATGGCGTGTACAGGTAAAGCCGCCTATGCAGCATCAACACGATACCACAGTTCATCAAGAGTAGTGACTGGCGTATTGTGACGAGCCAATTGCTCGGCCACCTTTGACCAGACGTTTTCAATTGGTGAGAGATCTTGAGAATGTGCTGACCAGGGCAGCAGTCGAACATTTTCTGTATCCAGAAAGGACGGTACAGGACCTGCAACATGCGGTCATGCATTACCCTGCTGAAAAGTAAGGTTTCGCAGGGATCGAATCGAGGGTAGAGCCACGGGTCGTAACACATCTGAAATGTAACGCCCACTGTTCAAAGTGTCGTCAATGCGAACAAGAGATGACCGAGACGTGTAACCAAGGGACCCGATACCATCACACCGGGTGATACGCCAGTATGGCGATGACGAATACACGCTTCCAATGTGCGTTCACCGTGATGTCGCCAAACACGGATGCGACCATCATGATACTGTAAACAGTACCAGGATACATCCGAAAAAATGACGTTTTGCCATTCGTGCATCCACGTTCGTCATTGAGTACGCCATCGCAGGCGCTCCTGTCTGTGATGCAGCGTCAAGGCTAACCGCTGCCATGGCCTCGGAGCTGATAGTCCATGCTGTTGCAAACGTCGTCGAACTGATCGTGCAGATGGTTGTTGTCTTGCAAACGTCCCCATCTGTTGACTCAGGGATCGAGACGTGGCGGCACGATCCGTTACAGCCATGCAGATAAGATGCCTGCCATCTCGACTGCTAGTGATACGAGGCCGTTGGGATCCAGCACGGCGTTCCGTACAACCCTCCTGAACCCACTGATTCCATATTCTGATAACAGTCATTGGATCTCGACCAACACGAGCATCATTGTCGCGATACTATAAACCGCAATCGCGATAGGCTACAATACGACCTTTATCAAAGTCGGAAACGTGATGGTACGCATTTCTCCTCCTTACAAGAAGCATCACACCAACGTTTCACCAGGCAACGCCGGTCAACTGCTGTTTGTGTATGAGAAATCGGTTGAAAACTTTCCTCATGTCAGCACGTTGTAGGTGTCGCGACCGGCGCCAACATTGTGCGAATGCTGTGAAAAGCTAATCATTTGCATGTCGCAGCACCTTCTTCCTGTCGGTTAAATTTCTCGTGTGTAGCACGTCATCTCCGTCGTGTTGCAATTTTAATGGCCAGTAGTGTAATAAAGCAGACTTCATATAAAACAGCAATGTATTTTGCTCTGAAATTTGTAAGAGTTTCCAAATTTTTTGACCACAGTAAGCTTTCTTCTCTCTTATGGGCCATACAGGAATATGCGCCTACAGCATACCTAAATGGATCTTGGGGTATTGTCACCAGCTGGGGAGAGTAGCATCAGCCACGCACAGAGCTACTGCGGCGTCCACAGCAGCAGAGCGGCGGGCGCACCAGGTCCGGCGGCCTCTGCCCTCTGGGCATCGTTATACCACAGCCAGCCCGCCCCGAACTTTCATACTCGAGCACGAAACGCCGATCAGGGCTAGAAAGCAAAACTTCCATTTGCAGACCTTTAGTGCCCAATTCCTGTCTCAGATACAAGCTACACAAAGATTTATAAAATATCCTCACACTTGCACATGACATTTACTCTAGGCGCAGACCGATGGGCAAACAAATTCCTTTCTGCATCGTGAATGAGAGACTATTGATGTCCAGTCTCTATAAAACCAAACGTCATCAACGCTATCACAGCATGTAGCATAGCTACTACGTCTACTATTTGTACTGTATCTATTTTCTCCTCCCAACAACCTGCTTAAACAATTTTTTTTTACTTAATTTCAAGACATAAGGTGTGACCCAAAACTTTTAGATTGAGGTCGTCGCTGCAGCATATATGTAACATAGGGCGACACTAATGCTGGTGCATAAGCAACGACGTGTAGTCTAGCGAATAGGGAATTCTTGTCTTTCTGATGTGCATGTGGTAAATGCGGAAACGTGAACTAAAATGGGTCAAATGGTTCTGAGCACTATGGGACTTAACTGCTGTGGTCATCAGTCTCCTAGAACTTAGAACTACTTAAACCTAATTAATCTAAGGACATCACACACATCCATTCCCGAGGCAGGATTCGAACCTGCGACCGTAGCAATCGTGCGGTTCCAGACTGTAGCGCCTAGAACCGCTCGGCCACCCCGGCCGGCGGAAACGTGAACTATGGCGACGTTGTTACCAAATGCGTTCAAATAGGACCAAAGTGCTGTTAATCTTTCCATGGCTGCCAAAGGACAAACACCGGCAGACTCCATCGGAGATTAAAGAATAAGTATTGGGTAGCATGTCTGTCGGAAATCACCGCTGTGGAATGGTGCGCCAAGTTACGTGCTGGTCGCGATTCGACAGAAGACACCGGTCGATCTGGGTAGCGATGCCAACTCAAGGGGGATAAACTTGAACACCCATCCTATAGCCCTGATCTTTCTTCATGCAAATAGCAGGCCTTCAGTTCCTCAAAAGATGCCTTGAAGGGTCTAAGGCTCCTGTTGGACGAGTATCTGCAGCGGGCAGTTGCGGACTTCGACACGCAGCAGGACACGGTGTTTTATCAAACAGATATCTTCGAGCTGATCCGTCGTTGAGATGATTGCCTCATGGCGATTTTAGCTAATTGGCATACCGATTCTGGACTGTACGGTGTTTGACGCTAACCTTTTGATCGCTTGTTATAATAATGTTCCTAAACGCTTCACGTAAATTTAATGCCGTAAGAATCATGTCTGCTATAAGGTTGTGTGATTCTGCTATGAATATTGTAGTATTGTTAGTTTTAATTCCCGTCAAAGAGAGTTGTGTAGAGTGAATGAGAGCGAATGGGACCGTCACCCAGTTATGTAAAGAGGGCGGTAGACTGCTTTTGGTGCCAAGCATGTAGTAAACGCACGACGCCCTGTTGTTATATCTGATACCCAGCGCAAAGGAAGCTGTCTGTTTCGAGAACAATCTATCACCTTTCATGCCGTATGTGGATATTCTAGTCGGGAGTTTCTGAGGATGGCATGTTTCTAGGGAGTCATTTTTTAGAAATCTATAGATTGAAATGGCGAGGTACTTGACCGTTTCTGAAGGCTTTAAACTCTTCTCCTTCTGCAAGTTTAATTTGCTTTGACGCTATGGCTGTTAAGTGATGGTGGCGACACATGATTAGAACTGAGGACAGGAGGGCCAGCACAGAAGTCGACTGCAAACTCAGTTCATTGAAACCCATGAATAAATTCCAATATACGTTCATGCATTTAGTCAATTAGAATGTACTGAAATGGGTGACAAAAGTGCTATTATTGTAGATAATCAACAGCTAGGGAAATAGCAGACGGCACTCGGCCAATAAGAAAAAGAAGACACAGAAGGAATCACAGGACAATGCGATTATGAAAATTGAGTATCAAGAACTAGGGCGAGCTGGAGAAATTGTGTCTAGTGATGGCACACGTCGAAGATTACTACCTTACCAGCGGCACAGAGGCGTCGGGAGTCCAAGAGCCGTCGGAATTGCTACTTGTCATCGTACTTCATGGTGTTTCTAATTGTCGCGAATTGCGAGGAACGAGATTGTAAACCAGTTTATCTGACGAAATCGGCAGCTTCCTCAGAATTTCAGAGGCCTCAAAGAGTCAGACAAACTACTGCAGCATGGACCCTAAGTTGTATGTGCGTGTGGTCGGAAGCAGGCCGTACTAACAGCGGAAAAGTGCGTGTTGCGTGTAGAAAATCATCCACCAAAATGGGTACCACCACTGGCGTTGACTGCTGCTTAAAAATTCAGCACTGCATGAAAACAGTCTCGTGTCCTCAGAGGGATACTTGTTACAACCAAACTGAATCAATTTTCAGGTGTTTTATGATGGCTGTTCATGCACCTTAGTCTACTAAACATCGACATCTTCCAACCGCTGAAGGATACCTCTCGGATGTTTTCATGCGCGGGCGTCCTTAAGTTCCCATAAAAGGCCTACTTTTAACAGAAAACAGCATTTTGGCGCAAATTATAACTTCTTAAGGAAATGGAATAACGATCTGCAAAATTGATGAAAATCCCTCTACACTTAAGTATTACTGTTAGCTATTTCAGCAGCGAAGGGTAGCCGCGCGGTCTGAGGCGCCTTGCCGCGGTTCGCGCGGCTCCCCCCGTCGGAGGTTCGAGTCCTCCCTCGAGCATGGGTGTGTGTCTTGTCCATAGCGTAAGTTAGTTTCAGTTAGATTTAGTAGTGTGTAAGCTTAGGGACTGATGACCTCAGCAGTTTGGTCCCATTTCCAAATTTTTGCTATCTCTCGTCTGGCCTCGCAACGTACGTAAAATATTTATAGCCTCAAAGAGTACTTATACTTTAATCACCCAAAATATTAATTATGTAATAAATCACGCCATCCCTAGAATGTGGCATTATAAATTCTTGCCGTACCATACCAAGCTAAGAAGACTGGAAAAGCACTTTAATAAGTCACTTGCACTAAGACAGCAAACATTATTAGCATGAAGTATCGAAGTTGGCGCGCGTACATGGCCTGGAGGAGCCACATGAAGGCCCATTGGTGCGCACAGTTCACTAATGCGCTAGCCTTGGGAACTCAGTGCTTAGGTGTCACAGCGAAAGGTGTTGAGCAACATTCCTCGCAGTAATAGCCCCGGTATCCGCAACGTACTTCTGTACAGGGGCATGCCCATTTCTATGCAGCACTGAGTGTTTCCAACAGAGTTAATACTCTACAAGGAGTGTTAGGAGCTTGTTATTAGTAGCTATAGGAATTAAATCCGTTTGTACATTTGTCGTTAACGTGTCGATCAGGTAGAAAATTTTTGTATAGTGGAAAAGTATAATTTTACCAGTACAGGTATTCAGAACGACAATTATTCGTGTTTCTGTATCATAACGCAATTACCGTATGATAAAGTGATTTCTACTCTTGGCCATGTGTTGGCAAGTCTTTCGGTGTTGTCTCGCTTTGGTACTCGCTGACAGAGAGTTATTTTTCTCGTTGTGATAGTACTTCAAGAATATACAGTTAAGTCAAGCCTGTTGTGGGATGCTTAGGCCCTATGTGTATAAATATTTTGAGTGGGCAATACTCCACATCTTCGACATATTTAAAAACACGTCATTGTATTCCTCCAAATGCTGCAGTATTGTTTACATCATTTGTTCAAATGGCTCTGAGCACTATGGGACTTAACAACTGAGGTCATCAGTCCCCTAGAACTTAGAACTACTTAAACCTAACTAACCTAAGGACATCACAGACATCCATGCTCGAGGCAGGACTCGAACCTGCGACCGTAGCAGTCTCGCGGTTCCAGCCTGAAGCGCCTAGAACTGCTCAGCCACCGCAGCCGGCATCATTTGTCGAAGTCGGCTGTAGTTACGTTATCGTCTTCTTTTGACCTGTAAGTAGAGGGTGGTAGCGATTATTAAACTTCGCTACTTGAGCCTGTGTAAACGGTAAACTAGTTACCGTACGGGTAGCAAAGTTTATAGGAATATGTTCAGACTGTGCGCTGCGGGATTTGCGTTGTTAATAGTGTTATTCTTATAAATTGGCGTTAGGCGGCGCTTCTGATATGGCGACGTAGGACTGAAACACAAACGTCAATGTGCTTTACAGTTGCAGACAGTTAACATTGGTCTGGAGAAGATGAGTAGGGATTTACTCATAAAGCTGTTTTACCGAAACAACAGCAGTAGAGCGGCTGCTCTGCACGTGTATCGACGCGTTAAAGGAATACGGAGAGATTCTCTTTCCGCGCCGGGGTTGAAGAGCATGATTCGGAAGTTCGAATTTTTGACGATGTGGGAACTGCTCCTGGGAGAGGCCGACAGCCATTTCCGTCATAAATTGTTGAAGTCACTGTTTCCATGGCTGAGAATGCTGACGCAACGTGAGATATTCAAGCAGTGCACGAGTTGTGCCACAACAGCTGAATATTCCATGGTTCACCGTTCGAAAAGTGCTGCAAACGATGTGAAATTGTATCCCTGGTGCGGTTTCCAGGCTGTCGTGAATGCCAATGGTAATCACATAGAGCAACATTACTAACCTGGAACGCATTATGATACGCAGTTAACAAATATTACCCTCTCATGAGGAAATGAAATTTTGGAAATTGTTTCTTGTTTCTTTGACTGGTTTATTCATTATTCCTCTTTCGCATGTTCTTAAAAATGTTTCCACGATGTTTCATTGTCCTACGATCTCCCGTTTCTCATGTGGGTCCTTTCAGATAGCTGAAGTTTAACTATAACCACCATGCATACAGAATACATACACTATGTAGGTAAGTTAACATAATCAGAAGGTTCTACGGAAGAGGTCGTCATTATCATAAAAGTTTCGTGAGTAGAGTTTTTACATGTTTGTACTTCAATGAGACCTGCGCTTAGTTCATTTTTCAAATATATCGTCACGATAATCTAAGAAATGATGTATATTACTTCATTTGAATTCTCAATCTTATTGTACAAACTAAACTGGGTTTTGTAATTTGATCTGTTTTGGAAAGTGGCACATGCTACTTTATTCGCAATAAGATCTACAGTAAATAAAGTTAGGTAGGCTCAGTTATATATGAAGTGATTTGATGGAAGAGGCAAGTGTGGGTCAAGGGCTCAGTTCTGGAGGGCGGTTACATCTCCCCCGCCCCCCTCTGATTTTGATAATGATTTTCATACTAAAATAATAAATTGTCTTACTATGATAAGGTATATAGAATGTTTTAATACAATAATTTCTTTATATTTGTGCTTTGTGCTTACCTTTAGCATAACTATGAAGAAATTTTAGTTCAAAGAAATACAGAACTTGAAAGGTATTGGTCGGAAAATATCGCGAACTCATGTATCATCCAATAGATTTAACAATTGTAATAGCAACAAACTGTCAGAAATTTGGCAACGTGATATTGTGCACGGTGGCTCATAGCTATCAGAAAACCGAGCGAGGTGGCGCAGTGGCTAGCACACTGGGATCGAATTCGGGAGGACGACGGTTCAATCTCGCGTCTGGCTATCCTAATTTAGGTTATCCGTGATTTCCCTAAATCGCTCCAGGCAAATGCCGGGATGTTTCCTTTGAAAGGGCACGGACGACTTTCTTCCCCGTCCTTCCCTAATCCCATGAGACCGATAACCTCGCTGTGTGGTCTCCTCCAACAAAACAACCCAACCAGTTATCAGAATTTCGCTTTTCGATTAGCACTACGACTGTGGACGCATATCTGCAGATTATGGCTATATGAACGTGTAAATGAGTGGGGGTGCTGCTCCTTTGAGTCTGTAATATGACCCATTTTGTCGTATTGGCTCGCTGAATTACGTCACGATACAGTCAAACGCTGAAGAGAAGAATGTTTGCTACCCTTGGAAATGGAGCCGGCAGAACTCAGCTTTTCTGTTTTTGTTTTTCTTTTTTGACTTTTTTTCCATTATGGAGCGTCTCTCTGTTTCTGTGTTAACTCAATTAATTTCCTGTGGTTCACTGATTACACTTGTGATCTCAAGAACCATGTCTGCCTTGCTGTTGACAGCCGGTATGTCAACCTGAGAACAACAGCTTTGGCGTGGCTGGGATGTTCCTGGTAAGAGAGTAGGCTACCGGGCCTCCAAGTGGGTTGATAGTTAAGCAAGCAGCTGAACATAGCTTTTAATTTCTAGACTTCTTCACAATTTTTGGAACTTTTACAATTAATAAAATATTCCGGGCTATTATGCCGTGGTCTAAGGGATTTCACTTCAAAACGTGACGTTTCGTCGCCATCTGTGGAGGACAGTTTCAAGGGGGATCGTAGCTTTGTTGAACGTCCGATCACACCCTGGCTTGCTATTGTAGCAGTAGTGGGGACGAAACGTAGGGTTCTGATGTGAGATCCCTTAGACCACTGCATAATAGCCCGGAATATTTTATTAATTGTGGCAATTCCGGCAGTGCAAGTTTACATTTGACAACTTTGGAACTTTTATTTTTGCCGATACTTTATCGTTTGAAAGTTATACAACACATTTAGAAATTTGTATACGTAAAAATACAGTGCTTTTACCAAAATTTTTATTGCTTTTGAGGGGAAGGGAGGGGCGTCACTTTCATGACATCCCAACCCCCACCGTCCTCTCTGGATCCACGATTCCACAACTGTTGTGCTACAGTTCCTAATTACAAGAACGTGCTGAAATGTAATGTCCGGAACTTTTTCTGGTGTTCTTAATATCGACTGAGGTGTTACACGCTATGCATATCACTCGATCGACTTCCCCGCTTCGCTGGCGCAAGTTTCAGCCCTCTGCCGCAAGAGGGCTCGGGTTTGCAGCGTGTAACATGGCGGTGTGCAATGTAACTATGTTGGTGTGTGAGAAACCCTCAGGAAACTGAAAGGACGCATTCGAAGAGTTCGTCCACACATGGAGCACCTTCCCCTTCAGCATGGCAATGTCGGACCACACACGATGCCTTGAGTTCCCTGTCGTCGATCATCCTCCATATAATCCGGACTTAGTCCATCCGATTTCCAACTGTTTTCAAAACTCAAAGGCTCTACACACGCACCACTCTATCAGCAAATCGAGCGACGGACTAGTTTCGTCCTGTTCCTATCTTTTGTGTATGTGTGTGTGTGTGTGTGTGTGTGTGTGTGTGTGTGTGTGTGTGAGAGAGAGAGAGAGAGAGAGAGAGAGAGAGAGAGAGAGAGAGAGAGAGAGAGGTGAGCCGAAGTACTACCATGCATCGAGGCATTAAGGCTGGACCTCTGTGGTGTCTGGGTACAGATATTTTTTAAGTTTTATTCAGACGTAAGTGGGGTGAAGTGATCGTAGCCCGTGGCCCCACTGAGGGTGTTGGTTACCGTTGAATCCAGTTACTCGGGGGGGGGGGGGGATGGGGGGGGGGGGATGATTGCACGAGGGACCCGCACTCAGTTCCATCGTTAAAAATAGGTGTCGGGTAGTGAGTCTGAGTTCATCGACCGTATGCGTTGCATATATGATGTGAGATGCATGGGATGTTCAGCTCGGCGTGAAGGTCTGCAATCCGGGGGCATCTTGGAGCTCCTTAAATGAGGTGGAGATATCTGTTTTAAATGATTTGTAGGGGCCGAAGACTGGATGGGCTTGTATTTCCCCACGTGGAGCAGCGATAAAGAAGTGCAGGTAGAACTGTTGCTCGATACAGCCGAAGCGTCGTTCCAACATGCATTTGGCAACTGCTCAACAATGGGTACAATTGGTGTACGAAGTATAATAGTTGAATCCTCTTGTTATGGATATGATGTTTGAAAAGGAGTTTACTGTACAGCGTCATCCTCAAGTATTTTACTTTGTTCATCCATGCAAGTTTTTGATGGTAGCGAATTGTTTATAGTAAGCACATGAGCTTATGTTTCACGAGACGTCTCTTGGTTTCACACAAAACAAAAACTGGGATTTGCGTTGGCCGTTTTAAAGGTAATAAGGCCAAAAGAGAACCGAACGAAAATTGTGGGCACAGAAGTAGTTAATGCAGAGAAAGAAAATCACCAATTCTCTGTTACGTAACGATGAGCGGGTTCATGATTTTGGTAATTATCTAAGAATGGATGAAGCATGCTTTTCGGAGTTGCTGAATATCATCAAACCATTCTTAACGAAAAAGAAAAAAGCTCCTAGCCACTTGCAGAATTTATGAGGACCTCAAATTCAGTAGAATTATATTCTTACAATTATCTAAAATAATACTTGAAATCTGCAACGTGAGTTGTAGTTGCCTGAGGAACTACATCACGGAAAAGAAAAGTAATTAAAATAAAAGATGTTCATGTAAACGTTATCAATTTATGTGTGCAGAATAAAAGATGTCCCTTGTAAATTTAATACACTGATAACAAATTAGAAGACTGCAAATAGCGGTGGAGCGCACCATCTAATACATACATTAACAGATCCGTAATAAATGTAGCAATTAATATCTGGCCGGCCGGTGTGGACGTGCGGTTCTAGGCGCTACAGTCTGGAACCGCGTGACCGCTACGGTCGCAGGTTCGAATCCTACCTCGGGCATGGATGTGTGTGATGTCCTTAGGTTAGTTACGTTTAATTACTTTTAAGTTCTAGGCGACTGATGACCTCAGAAGTTAAGTCGCATAGTGCTCAGCGCCATCTAATATCTGTTGGAACTGTAAAAACAAAGCTCTACACTTCGCTCTTCGTAGCGGAAGACTTGGATATAGGCTGGATTTTTAAACTATTCTGAGAATGAAGCAAGTATATTTCATGAACATAGGGTATCCGACATGTATCGAAACTGCAATTTAAGATCTAAAAAATATATTTTTTTGTTTTTAGATTTCATTTCCGCTAAGCATCAGCAATAAAACCTAAAAGCCGGAATACATAAGATCGATGGTTTTTTATTCGCGAAATATACACTTTTTACTCTCTCCTTGAGCCACGTGAGACAACACGGCTCTTTAAAAAATGAAACGAGTATGTCATTTCATGTATCTATGTTGCTTTACTCCACACACGAGTCCTACAAACATCTGCAGTCTTTAAATTTATCCAGAAACTGTCATTTATATTTTGACCGCCTCGCTCTCTGTCATGTATGTGAGAAAATAATTTAACCTGGCGCGCAATGACGAAAGGCGAACTCTTGTCTGCGCTACACGCGGATCAGTTTGTCGGGTGAAGTGGTAGGAGGTGTTGGCTGTCGGATGGTCATACACGGCCGACAGCCCGACAAGAGAAGTCTGTCTGTTGGCTGGCCAAAATGCCAACACGCGTCTACTTTGTCAGTCGGTTGGTTGATTCATGTGCATCGACCCGTAAAGAACCCTCTAGCACATCACTTAGAAAGTGATGAAGCGACGCTAGTAGAGGTGAGGTTGTAGCTCCAACAAACTCAAACATTCTACAGTGACGATATCAACAAACTGGTATCTCGTGTGTGTTAATCGCCAGGGTGACTATGTTGAGAAATAAGTCTGTAGACACGAAGAACAGTGATGTAGAATCATAACATGTAAGCTTTCACAGCCGGCGTCTTCATTAATTAAAACTTCCGGGCTGAATTGCCGTGGTCCATATATAAAACTTCTTCTCCTTCCCGACGTTTCGTTGCCTACTGCGGGCAACATCTTCTGAGGTGAGTCGGCGACTGGCTGCTAGGCGCTGGTGGTCCCGCTTATATAGAGCGCTTAGATGGCGCCACCACTCGTCACGTGCTTTCGACTTTAAAACAATCTCTGGCTAGTGCCATCTCTCTCGATTACAGGTAATCGATTGTCACTTCGTTGGTACAAAGTCGACCGCCATATCTTGTCTAGTTTTAATCCTTCTTCTTTTCTATTAAAATTATTTCCGTGCTTGTAGATCTCTATAGTTACTTTATACATGCGAGTATAATAATGTGAGGTCCTAACTATCACGTTTGCCTCACTATATTTTATTTCGTGATCACCGTCTTTGAAAACGTGTTCCGCTACATCTGATTTGTCAATCTGTCCCAATCTACAGTTCCTTTTGTGTTCCGTTAGGCGGGTATTAACACTCCTTTTAGTTGTTCCAATATAAACCATGCCACAGCTACACGGAATTTTATACACACTTGGGGTAGCTAAGGGGTGTCTTGCGTCTTTCACCGATCTTAAACTTTCACTAATTTTCTTGGTAGGTCGAAAGATTGTCTCCACTTGAAACTTGGCCAAAACTTTACCAAAACGGTCCATGAATGAATGGAAGAAAAACTTTTCCAGCCGACTGTTGTCGTTGTCGTGCATTTTCGGGCACTTTTCTTCTAGGGTGGAGTGCTCGATCTATTTCCTTGTCAGTGTACCCATTTCTCTTGAAAGCTGTTCGCAAATGGCTTAATTCATCTTGCAAGTAAATTGGCTCACAGATGTTATTAGCTCTGTCCACTGAAGTTTTTATAACTCCTCTCTTCTGCCTAGGATGATTATTCGAATTCTTATGTAGGTAACGATCGGTGTGTGTGTCTTTCCTGTATACCTTGTGCCTTGTACCAACGAAGTGACAATCGATTACCTGTAATCGAGATAGATGGGACTAGCCAGAGATAGTTTTAAAGTCGAAAGCACGTGACGAGTGGTGGCGCCATCTAAGCGCTCTATATAAGCGGGACCACCAGCGCCTAGCAGCCAGTCGCCGACTCACCTCAGAAGATGTTGCCCGCAGTAGGCAAAGAAACGTTAGGAAGGAGAAGAAGTTTTATATATGGACCACGGCAATTCAGCCTGGAAGTTTTAATTAATGAGTGATGTAGAATGTTAGTAAACTTTTTTATTTAAAAAGCTCCAAGAGTTTTCACGTAGAACATTCGGAGGCATTGCTTATCAAGACGCCCTCGCAGTTTTAAGCATAGATTGTCAGTATTTTCATTGAGCATTAAATCTGGCTGTCGCTTTTGGTTTCTCTATATTTTTAATGAGTGCATGACATTTAGATTTAAGTCCTTTCATGACTTGTTATTGTGTACGCTTTATTCGTATGTTATTTTGTGTCTCGTTACATGCAGAAGGGTTGCAACAGCTGAGTTAATGGAATTCTTTAATCGAGAGGCTGCCAAATATTTACAGAGTCAAATATCAAAGGTTATCTTTGTGCCACGTTTTTATGCTCTTATTAGATCAAAATACTGGCTTGTAAAATAGTCTGTTTTGCCGTGTTGGCACGTCGTATTACGTCGCCAATAAAGTCAAACGCTGACGAGGAAAATGTTTGCTACCAATGGAAATGGAGTCGGCTAACCTCCAGCGGAACGCAAATGCAAAACCGCCGTCTATCAAACTCGGAACTCGGTCGCGGCCGTGGGCGCTATGTCGGCGTTGCGAAGAGTCGGAGTAGGTGAGGGAGGGAGAGTGTGTGGTGGAGGGGCGGCTGACAGCGAGTCGCGAAGGGCAGGGGGCGCTGTCGAGCCGTCCTGCACCGCTGTTTAAGCATGCGCTAAACTCGCTACCAGGGGCGCCGCACCATCAGCTCCAGCCCCGCACTGCATAAAAATGTCACTCACTCCCCTGCACGTTAGACGCTGGGCCGCAGATAAAGTTGTGGAATCACACGGCCGTGTCTCTCCGCCGCAGGAGCAAAGACGTCCCACTCACTGCTTTGCACCGTTCAACTTCCCATACTACCGGTCGTACATCCACTCCAGACTGCTGACACGTGCGACGCAACTTCATTAATCAAAGAGATCAAAATCAGTGCGAACTCTTGTTTGTATCGACCTCGAATTAGCACTCCACACAGCAGGTACATGGCGCAAGCGGGCCGTGAGCTAGGGATGGGAAAAACCGTCCAGTTAAAACCAATACCGGTATTTGTTCTGAATAACCGATATTTTTCGGTATTTGTTTGGTCTCGGTAATAAATGCTTTTGTTAATTGTTTACTAATAACCTGGTAAAACAACGGAAATATTGTTTATCCATAGCAGTAGGCTAATTTTTTTCGTTTTTAAATAAACCTTTTTTAAAGAACTGTAGTGTCGCGGAATAGTAAAGAGTTGGAAACGTGAAATATTGTCAAAGTTGCCTATGCCGAGAGCCAAAGGCAGTAGGTTAGCCAAGAGGTAGGAGCATTGCACATATATCTGAATGTGTGGTCACGCAGGGGCAATGGCCTGGTTACACACAACAGGTGAGAGAGAATTGCTTAGCACGCGGGTTTGTGTTAGACGGAGACTTTCGTAGAGTGCAAGACAGAGGTACACCGTCAGCTGTACTCCATTTCACAACTTCCAGTAAGTTTGCCATAACAACACGTACCTCTGTCGCAAGAACACCTAAGGGGCGTGTACGACAGACGAATCAGCAGTATAAGTGGAACGAATGCTTTCATTACAAACGAGCATGACGTCAGGACGTCGCTCGTGCTTCCTTTAAATACGCCAGCTTTGATAGCAACAAGGCACTCGCAGTTAGACTTGCAGTTAAATGTGTACTGGGTCGCTGCGTAGCGCTCAGCTCGGTGATCGACACGTTAATCTCTGTTAAGGAGATGTTGCAGTAAGGGCAGCCCATCCAGCAGCAGATGTGAGGGGACAGTACCAGCTCTGGTCCTCTCTGCTGCCGCTGTCAGTCATCAACCCAGGATTAGCAGACATCGCGGCAGACTCACTCGCTGCCAATACTGACCACATCAGGGAGCCGTCGTCGAGATCGTGCGGGGCCTAGGCCCTGTGCATCCGCCATCACAACCGGGTGAGCCGACGACGCTGGGGGACTGCAGCCCGTTCCACCCGTTCACCACGGGCGAGCCACCAGGAGGAGCAGGGAAGAAGACGGGGTGGGATACACTCTGCACTACGAGAACGTCTCTCGTGCCGACAGCGCCAAGACTCCAACCCGCAGCCTCATATGCGCAGCGGCCTGCTGTCCACAAATGAGCCGGCCGGCCAGCCACGCGCCACCAGCCACGCGCAGCAGAAGTACGAAGTAAGGACATTCCTTCGCTACGTCACAGCACGCCGCGCTGCGCTAGCAAGACTGTGCGGCCTGGAGCTGGTGTCATCGCTACGAGTCAGCGAGGACTTGGGGAAGGTCATTGATATCACCAACCCACATTGTACTCAGCAGGAATAAAGGTGTTATGAATTAATAATGTTTCTTTGGCGTTTCTGACGCGTCCTCAGTCATTTCCTGGCATCCTGGAAAGACCTGCCCCACCTGTCTATATGGCAGTTTCTCGCTATCGTTGTTATGATGACGACGAACGAGTCGTTGCCATTGTTGACTGGTGGCCAATGCTAAATAGAAAGATATAAATCACAGCAGGTTTGTCAGTGACATTGATAAGGTGCTGGCTGCATGGTCTGGATCTAAATAATTAGAAGTCGTTGGTAAAAAATAATATATATTGTACTTAACTGGTTGTACAGGATTCTTCTTGGCCGCATACATATAATTATAAACAGATAGCTATTGAAGCCTCACTTGGGCTATGCGTTACTAAGCGCCTTGTTAGAGGTTACTTCCTATCAGCTGAGGACTAAGCTACTTTACTACTTGACGTCCCGAGCAAAAGCGGACGAGAGCTCGCTATAAATTTGATACAAGCCGCGGAGTGGCGCTGGCGGCGCTGTTCGCGGCTAGCGAGTCCAACGATAGTGGTATGCAGATAGAATAGCTAAGTCTCAGGATAAAATTAAAACCATATGGTCAGTCGTAAAGGAAGTGGCTGGTCTGCAGAGACAGGTCGAGGATATAGAATCAGTGCGTAGTGGGGATGTCCGTGTTGCTGATAAGTCGCATATATGTACAGTACTTAATAATCACTTTCTGAATATAGCAGGTGAACTAAATAGAAACCTAGTCCCAACAGGGAATCATATAGCGCTCTTAGAAAAAAGTGTTCCGAGACTGTTACCTGAAATGCTCCTCCATGATACTGACAAGAGGGAGATTGAGTTAATAATTAAATCACTAAAGACCAAGAACTCTAATGGATATGACGGGGTATCTAGCAGAATACTGAAGTATTGTTCCACGTATATTAGCTCAGTACTTAGCCATATCTGTAACTTTTCCTTTAGCAGTGGTCGGTTTCCTGACCGATTAAAGTACTCGGTAGTGAAGCCACTTTATAAAAAGGGAGACAGGGATAATGTTGACAATTATAGACCTATTTCTATGCCATCGGTGTTTGCTAAAGTTATCGAGAGGCTTGTATATACAAGGTTACTGCAGCATTTAAATTCACATAATTTGCTGTCAAATGTACAGTTTGGTTTTAGAAATGGCTTAACAACTGAAAATGCTATATTCTCTTTTCTCTGTGAGGTTTTGGACGGATTAAATAAAAGGTTGAGAACGTTAGGTGTTTTCTTTGATTTAACGAAGGCTTTTGACTGTGTTGACCACAAAATATTACTGCAGAAGTTGGAACATTATGGTGTAAGGGGAGTAGCTTACAATTGGTTCGCCTCCTACTTTAAGAACAGAAAGCAGAAGGTAATCCTCCGCAATATTGAGAGTGGTAATGATGTTCAGTCCCAATGGGGCACTGTTAAATGGGGCGTTCCCCAAGGGTCGGTGCTGGGGCCACTGCTGTTCCTTATTTATGTAAATGATATGCCTTCTAGTATTACAGGTGATTCAAAAATATTTCTGTTTGCTGATGACACCACCTTGGTAGTGAAGGATCTTGTGTGTAATATTGAAACATTATCAAATAATGTAATTCATGAAGTAAGTTCGTGGCTTGTGGAAAATAATTTGATGCTAAATCACAGTAAGACTCAGTTTTTACAGTTTCTAACCCACAATTCAACAAGAACTGACATTTTAATCAGACAGAATGGGCATGTTATAAGCGAGACGGAACAGTTCAAGTTCCTAGGAGTACGGATAGATAGTAAGCTGTTGTGGAAAGCCCATGTTCAGGATCTTGTTCAGAAACTAAATGCCGCTTTATTTACCATTAGAACAGTATCTGAAATAAGTGACATTTCAACACGAAAAGTAGTATACTTCGCATATTTTCATACGCTTATGTCATATGGTATTATTTTTTGGGGTAATTCTTCTGATTCAAAAAGGGTATTTTTGGCTCAAAAACGGGCTGTTCGAGCTATGTATGGTGTAAGTTCGAAAACCTCTTGTCGACCCCTATTCAATAGTCTGGGAATTTTGACATTGCCCTCACAGTATGTATTTTCTTTAATGTCGTTTGTTGTTAGCAATATTAGCTTATTCCCAAGAGTTAGCAGCTTTCACTCAGTTAATACTAGGCAGAAATCAAATCTGCATGTGGAATGCACTTCCTTGACTCTTGTGCAGAAAGGAGTGCAGTATTCTGCTGCATCCATTTTCAATAAGCTACCACAAGAACTCAAAAATCTTAGCAGTAGCCCAAACACTTTTAAGTCTAAACTGAAGAGTTTCCTCATGGCTCACTCCTTCTATTCTGTCGAGGAGCTCCTGGAAGAGATAAAAAATTAAGCAAATTCCAGTGTTACATTCTTGATTTTCTTTATTTAAACTAACGACTTGTTTCATTTTATCTGTTTCTACAATCGTGTTATAATTTCATGTATTGACTCGTTCCATGACCATGGAGACTTCTCCTAAATGTGGTCCCACGGAACAATAAATAAATAAATAAATAAATAAATAAATAAATACTGATACGGACCGCGGTCGATAACTGCAACCCATAACAATTGTGGTATCGAACGTTGATACCACAATAGTCATCAGAAATCAGTTGTATCAGAGAATGACATCATCCCTAGTCTGGAAGTATTTTAGCCGGCCGAAGTGGCCGTGCGGTTAAAGGCGCTGCAGTCTGGAACCGCACGACCGCTACGGTCGCAGGTTCGAATCCTGCCTCGGGCATGGATGTTTGTGATTTCCTTAGGTTAGTTAGGTTTAACTAGTTCTACGTTCTAGGGGACTAATGACCTCAGCAGTTGAGTCCCATAGTGCTCAGAGCCATTTGAACCATTTGGAAGTATTTTACGAAGTGCGGTAGCAATGAAGTACAATGCTCTACTTTCTTTAAAAGATTAAAAACGAAAAAAGCTACAACAAATTTACGATATAATATAAGGAGAAAACTGGACAGTTCATTCATGGTTTACAATAAAAATAAAAAGTGGCTGCTCTGTTACTTAGGTCTACGTAACAAGGCGTTTATCTGCCTGTAGCCCTTGAAAACGGGTAAATTAAGTCAAAATAGAGTTCTTCAAGCTCTGTTCAAAAATGGTTCAAATGGCTCTGGGCACTATGGGGCTTAACAGCTGAGGTCATCAGTCCTCTATAACTTAGAACGACTTAAACCTAACTAACCTAAGGACATCACACACATCCATGCCCGAGGCAGGATTCTAACCTGCGACCGTAGCGGTCGCGCGGTTCCAGACTGAAGCGCCTAGAACCGCTCGGCCACCTCGGCCGGCCAACCTCTGTTGTCACCCGTTAGTACTGACTTTTCGTAAAGTCCAAATAGTCATAAGATCCCCGATAACAACACGATTTTCGAGCAGAGTTTCAAAAAAATTAGAATCAGTAGCAAAATACTGATGATTTCACTGTAGTAGTCAACCATTTATCACTTGCTGAGAGAAGCAGCGAATGGTGGAAGGACAAAGTCTTTTTTTTATTTGCCTATTTAATTTAATATTTTAATTCTATGTATCTTGAAACTGAGCGTGTCAACATTTTTCAATCTTCGTTCGATATCTCTATTCAATTACAGGAAATAATAGAAATAAAAAACCGAAATAACTGTCATTTCAGAAACCAGTTATTTTGAGTGTTTTTAATAATCCGACTAGGCAACGGCCTTGCCGCAATGGATACACCCGTTCCCGTGAGATCACCGAAGTTAAGCGCTGTCGGGCTTGGCCGGCACTTGGATGGGTGACCATCCAGCCGCCATGCGCTGTTGCCATTTCTCGGGCTGCACTCAGCCTCGTGATGCCCATTGAGGATCTACTCGACCGAATAGTAGCGGCTTCGGTCAAGAACACCATCTTAACGAGCTGGAGAGCGGTGTGCTGACCCCACGCCCCTCCTATCCGCATCCTCAGTGAGGATGACACGGCGGTCGGATGGTTCCGGTAGGCCACTCGTGGCCTGAAGACGGAGTGAGTACTTTAATAATCCGACTAAACCGGCGTTGAAATAAACAGATATAACCGCAGACCGGTTGCTTCAGCGATAACAGCCGTCCCTAGCGTGAGCGAGGCAGACTCAGCTGGCGCTGTCAGACAGGCTCGGGACGGCCGTGCTACCGCTGTCGAACCACCAAATTCCTTGTTGCGGCGAACAGCAAGCGGAGTGCAAAAGCTTTGAAATACAGTAAATTTACGTTTTCCCAAGTGCGGAAATTTACAGCGTGCTGCGGAATAAATACTCTTGCGTCTTCCGCTGTCCGATGTGGGTCGCAGGACGCTGCGTGTGACGTTTTCCTAGGCGCAGGGCGGTGCGCATCAAACGTGAAAAGTGAAAGTGGTGTTTTTCATAATATGCCACTGTACGTAATAGAGTGATACGAGAACTACCTTCTGACGCCTTTTTTTACTACAAAGAAAATTTTGTGTTTCTGAAATAGAGAAATATTTTATCTTTCAAGGAAAATTGATTTTCTGCGCTACTGCACATCTATCACGCCAAATACCCTAAACTACGTGAAGCATAAAAAACATAATTTTATAGTGGCCTTCAGCAGTATATGTCGATACCTTCTGCATACTTTCTAGCAACTAGTCATTAATAATGAAATAATAAATTAAAGTCTCACTTCTGGAGCAGTACTTCTACCCAATCAATGTCCTAAACGTAGTAAACGACATTTCCCTTTTACATTTTTGTCAGGGATGACAGCGAGAAAAAGATAGGGAAACACTTGAATTTATTTCTACAGTTTGTTGGAAGTCGGTAGATGTTACAGTGTCTCCTAGCCGACAGCAACACCGTGTGGTTCATTGGGACGATGTGAGTTCCAGAGCACTGGGAGGAACATTTTGCTAGGTGGGGGGCACTAGCGGAGACAGCGAAAGCCAAACATGCATCGCAGTGCTCGATCTAAAAGTAAAAAAAATTAAAAAAACTATTACTAAAAGTACACGGGAGTGAGCATCGCAAAACACGAAAGTTTTCAGGAGGCATGAATATTATCTACTCCATATTTAACTGGTGTTTGGAGTGACATCTCGTAGCAATTATGGGAGAATATCATGAGGTAACTGTTCTCTTTACTACCGATGTAAGTATTCTGTGCAAGCCATGGGTGTACGTATGTGTGTCATTGGATATATATTTCAATTTGTAGCATTTCACATAGTGTCAGTGATTTATGTTTGAAGGCCATAAAGAAAATAAAATGAAAGAAAAAGGTCTCATGTAAACGTGTGACATCACTGCTGTTGTAAAGCTTTGTATGCATTGCTTCATTCTTGAGACTCACTGTTGTGATTCTTATCACAGACCTTTTATTTCAGACTTCGTTGCCCTGACACTCAAAGAATCGTATTCACACGTATGTTTGAATAAAGGAAAGCAGCATTGCCAGCAGGTGATCACGCGCTAATGAGCTATAGCAGATTGTAAATGTCGCCATTTTTCTTAGAATGCAAGCCAGAAGTCGCACAAAAATTACCCCATTGTTTTTCGAATGCATCAGACGAAACCATGGTCTGATGTGACATCATCCCTGCCAACATTCAGAGTGCTACGTTGTTCACAGCACCAGGAGAGAATTTTTCTTTGAAATTGCGTGTAAAGTATTGTGCAAGCAACATCACTGATTCTGTAGGTGATCTTCTAAAGAGGTTATTTTTCAATAATAGCTTATGAGGAGATAGTGAGAGTTACCTACTCCAAATTTAAATTTAACAGGGAGAGGTCGTGGGACAGGAATCACCAATTTGACTCAAACTATGTAACTAGAAGCTGGTAGATGCATGTTCCAAGTACCTAGAATATTTCACTCGGGTGGGCTGTAGCAGATCCAATGGCGTTGCCACAGTGGTAACATCGGTTCCCTTCAGATCACTGAAGTTAAGCATTGTCGGGCAGGGCTAGCACTTGGATGGGTGACCATCCGGTCTGCCGAGCGCTGCTGGCAAGCGGGGTGCCCTTGTGCCCTTGTGAGGCAAACTGAGGAGCTACTTGATTCAGAAGTAGCGGCTCCGGTCTCATATAGTGACATACGGCCAGGAGAGCAGTGTGCTGACCACATGCCCCTCCATCTCCGCATCCAGTGACGCGTATGGTCTGAGGATGACACGGCGGCCGGTCGGTTCCGTTGGGCCTTTATGGCCTGTTCAGGAGAAGTTTAGTTTTTTAGGCTGTAGGAAAAAGAAAAACGCTCTCTAAAGATTTACAAGTAGAATATGAGAGATTTTTAGCAGTTTTTCGCTTGTCGGTGCCATGGTGCAGAGAACAAGTGCATAGACTGGCAGCTCGTCGGCTCGGATGGAAATTCCGCTGCTACCATCTTTTTATATTTTATTTTGTGCCTCACAGTGTTTAAGTATTAGTTATAAGATTCTGAATATAGAAAGCTGATTTCGCAACAACATTAAGTCGCGCCTGTCATGGTGACAGATCATGGAACACAATTTGTTTATTTTTGTAACAATGTAGGACACGTAAAATTTTGTATGAGCCGCCAATAAAAAGCACAAAGGAGAAAGCTGAAAGCTGAATCATTTTCTGCGGTCGCAGGTTCGAATCCTGCCTCGGGCATGGGTGTGTGTGATGTCCTTAGGTTAGTTAGGTTTAAGTAGTTCTAAGTTCTAGGGGACTTATGACCTAAGATGTTGAGTCCCATAGTGCTCAGAGCCATCCATCCATTTGCTGCGTTGCTGAAAAACTTCCTTTATGTAGACAAAGCAAAGCTGGATCCCGTGGTGAAGCAGTTTTTCGGGAAACACTTTACTTTATGCACAAAAAACTGAAAAGCGCCGATTTTGGAATCGGATGTTGTTCACTGTACAATTGTTCTGAGACAATTGCAATCGACTGGACGTCACTTAGGTGACTTGTGTATCCACAATCATTTATCCAACTGATGAAGGTGGACGAGGAATGAAAACCACGTTTCGTTTCTGGCGAATATCTGCATCATCGAGAGATAGTCTGAAAAAAAGGTCTAAGTGGGATTAATTCCCACAACCTTTCACTAACCACGAAGGTAGTTTGTCGCTAGATCACAAGACCCAATATGCAATTTGTTTAAGCTTTGTTGTTCGGGCGAGTCGCTTCTGCTTTCTAGAGTTGTGGCGGCTAGAACAATAGGTGGCAATGGCATTGTTTTCACAGCGGCTTGTATTTCAATTCATGATAGTTCAGACAATTTCCAAACCTTCGTTCAAATGGCTCTGAGCACTATGGGACTTAACTTCTGAGATCATCAGTCCCCTAGAACTTAGAACTACTTAAACCTAACTAACCTAAGGACAACACACCCTCCATGCCCTAGGCAGGATTCGAACCTGCGACCGTAGTGATAGCGCGGTTCCAGACTGTAGCGCCTAGAACCGCTCGGCCACCCCGGCCGGCTTCAAACCTTCATTGTGAATTCGTGAACCTATTAGTCAAAACCTGTTACTTAGATTAGTCCGAATATACAGACCGAATAGAGAAAGCGAGTACAATGTATAGATATAGGGAAGATAGTGCTTCTCTACAGCCAGAACTTCCGTGTCGGCGAATTTTATTACGTGGTCCCACTTGCAATGTCGGGAATATACCGTATACCATGCTCATGCGGAAAAGTTTATGTCGAAGTGACTGGACAATCAATTAACACCAGGTTCAAAGAACATACGCGACATTGCAGGTTGGGGCAGGTGGAGAAATCGGCCGTGGCAGAGCACGCACTGAGTGAGACCGACCACGTAGTAAAATTCGCCGACACGGAAGTTCTGGCTGTGGAGAAGCACTATCACACGCGCTTGTTCAGAGAAGCTGTAGAAATACAAAAACATGCGAACAGTTTCAACAAGAAAGAGGAAAGCCTTAAGGTAAACGGATCCTGGCTTCCCGTACTGCAGCGAACGACCGTCGCAGGTAGCAAGAGGAGAACCGGACCGGAAATGACCGCGGAGAAGCCCTCGGACGTTGGCGCGCCAGGTACATATAGTCTGCGGCCGCGAGCTCGAAGGTTTTCTCCCACGGCACGAGCCTTGGCACTTTCTTCCCCTCTGCTCTTCAAATTGCTACCCTCATTCGAGTTTCGTCCACTATCTATCAGCTGATGGACCGTGTTAATGCGTAGTCTTACCCAGACGCATGGATAACATCACAGCCAAGCACCCTGTGATCCACTTACTAGGTAACTAACATGTTGACGGAGGTGACAGTAGAACGTTTGGTCTGGTCACCACGTTGGTGCGGGCGTGGAGGGGCCCCATCTCTCTTCTTTAGTTCGGCTCCGGTTCACCACCGGCAATGGAGGGTGAAGCTTTGACAATGCCAGCCACTCTTGCTGGTGAAACGTCACTAAAATAATTAGATGAACGTCGGCCGAAGAACCCGAGACAGAAGCCAATAGGCAGTTTGTCAAAAAAATGGCCACGAAAGCCTTAACAATTTTGTAGTGACTGGTTATTTTTCCTCCTTCGTGTAAGAAAACAGCCTGTGTCCTTATACAGTAACGGACTCAGCAAGTAGCACCAATGACACTGTAAAAATCTGGCATTGTTTCAGTGTAAGATTATGATGTCTACAAATATGACAAACACGAGACATGCAAATATGGATACATACACTACGGTCCTATACACCAGTGGTTAGACGCTGGCTGCCCCAGTTGACGCTGGGCCAAAGCAAGGTGCAGCGGAGCGGTCGCTGTCAGCAAGGCGTGACTGACACCTGCCGATAGCCCGCGAGCGAGCGACGCTATGCATGCCGGAGGCTCGGCGCAGCGCGGCGTCTGCACCTCTGGTGTGCCATAATTAACCAGCCAAGTCAGGCTGCTGACAAGTGCCTGATGGACCGAAGGCGGACATGCGGCGATCCAAGCGTTCTCGTCGGAAGGCACCGGCCAGTGGGAAACGGCGGCGCTGCACGCATCCGGACCAGCCCCCAAAGCTGTACATCAGCGTGAGGCGTCTGGTATCAAAACCGGTCAAGACATGGATGAAAAACCTCCAGAGACAAAACTGTGATGGTCACAGAAGTTTTCCTGCCATAGCTAGACCCTTAATGGTTAAATGTACACAACTGGCCATTAAAATTGCCACACCACGAAGATGACGTGCTACAGACGCGAAATTTAACCGACAGGAAGAAGATGCTGTGATATGCAAATGATTAGCTTTTCAGAGCATTCACACAAGGTTGTCGCCGCTGGCGACACCTACAACGTGCCGACACGAGGAAAGTTTCCAACCGATTTCTCATACACAAACAAAAATTGACCGGCGTTGCCTGGTAAACGTTGTTGTGATACCTCGTGTAAGGAGGAGAAATGCGTACCATCACGTTTCTGACTTTGATAAAGGTCGGATTGTAGGCTATCGCGATTACGGTCTATCGTATCGCGACATTGCTGCTCGCGTTGGTCGAGATCCAATGACTGTTAGCAGAATATGGAATCGGTGGGTTCAGGAGGGTAATACGGAATGCCGTGCTGGATCCAACGTCCTCGTATCACTAGCAGTCGAGATGACAGGCATCTTATCCGCATGGCTGTAACGGATCGTGGAGCTACGTCTCGATCTCTGCGTCAACAGATGGGGACGTTTGCGAGACAACAACCATCTGTACGACCAGTTCGACGACGTTTGCAGCAGCATGGGCTATCAGCTCGGAGACCATGGCTGTGGTACCCTTGACGCTGCATCACAGAGAGGAGCGCCTGCGATGATGTACTCAACGACGAACCTAGGTACAAGAATGGCAAAACGTCATTTTTTCGGATGAATTCAGGTTCTGTTTACAGCATCATGGTGGTCGCATCCGTGTCGGGCGACATCGCGGTGAATGCACATTGGAAGCGCGTATTCGTCATCGCCATACTGGTGTATCACCCGGCGTGATGGTATGCGGCGCCATTGTTTACACGTCTCGGTCACCTCTTGTTCGCATTGACGGCGCTTTGAACAGTGGACGTTAGATTTCAGATGTATTACGACCCGTGGCTCTACCCTTCATTCGATCCCTGCGAAACCCTACATTTCAGCAGGATAACGCACAACCGCACGTTGCAGGTCCTGTACGGGCCTTTCTGGATACAGAAAATGTTCGACTGCTGCCCTGGCGAGCACATTCTCCAGATCTCTCAGCAATTGAAAACGTCTGGTCAATGGTGGCCGAGCAACTGAATCGTCACAATACGCGTCACTACTCTTGATGAACTGTGGTATCGTGTTGAAGCTGCATGGGCAGCTGTACCTGTACACGCCATACAAGCTCTGTTTGACTCAATGCTCAGGCGTATCAGGGCCGTTAATACGGCCAGAGGTGGTTGTTCTGTGTACTGATTTCTCAGGATCTTTGCACCCAAATTGCGTGAAAATGTAATCACATGTCAGTTCTAGTATAATATATTTGTCCAATAAATACCCGTTTATCATCTGCATTTCTTCTTGGTGTAGCAATTTTAATGGCCAGTAATGTATGAGTTGTGTTGTTTTGGGAAATCTTGTTCATAATGAACCTTTTTTTTTTTTTTTGTTAATTTAGGCTTTGAATAATTCGTCCACAAGTGACGGCATTATGAGGGTTTCGACTGTTGATCAATAGAAATAAAATAGTTTCTGCGTCATTCATTTGTTTATTTTGCCACTACTGCGTTTCGGCGGTTCACACCATCATCTTCAGGTGGAGAATTGTTCATTTACAAAGCGGTGTTGGTGAAGAGTACAGATGAAGGACAGTGTAGGTTATTTTGCGTCTTTTGAGGGATGGTGGAGTTTAAAACGTCTGCATGCTGTTGTCTGAAGTATGTCCTCTTCTCTTCTCGTTACATTTACATTAAATGTAATGTGCAGCGGAGAGGACATACATCAGGCAACAATGTGCAAACCTTTTACAACTATACTGTCCGTCAAAAGACACAAAATAACCTACACTGCACTTGGTCTGTGATTGTGAGAAGACGTCTGTACTCTTCACCAACGCCAGTCATGTAAATAAACGCCGCGCGTAGTGGCCGCGCAGTTAGAGGCACCATGTCACGGATTGGGCGGCCCCTCCCGCCGAAGGTTCGAGTCCTCCCTCGAGGATGGGTGTGTGTGTGTGTGTGTGTGTGTGTGTGTGTGTGTGTGTGTGTGTGTTGTTTTCAGCATACGTTAGTTTAATTAGTGTGCAAGTCTAGCGACCGATGACCTCACCAGTTCAGTCCATTAGGAATCCACACAAATCTGAACATTTGTAAATAAACAAATCTCTGCTTGAAGATGATGGTGTAAACCATCGAAATGCGTAGTGGAGAAATAAACAAGTGACTGACGCAGAAACTGTTTTATTTGAATTTAAGTTTTGGCTTGGCGGTTTTCGTTGTGTTTTTATACGATTTTAACATTTTCTATAGATCTGTTCGCTTTCTCTATTCCAAATTCTTGTGAAAAAAGCCAATAAATGAAAATAATGTGCCACTGTAATTTCTTTTCTTCACCCAATAAAAAAATTCAAACTAAATTGGATAATATTACATCAAGAAGAATATGAGAAAACTAAAGAGAATTCAAAATAGGATTTCGCTTAGTAAGAGTTTGTAGTTCAGTTATTGAAACTTGAACACCATAAAAAGAAAATTATCTGCATATAATTAAGCACGTTAATTAAGTCATTAGTATGGTAGATACCGTTCGCACGTACTGAATAACATTATTGTCTTAAGGCTTCAATTTGTTCTCATTTAGATCACAATACCGAGCATTTCACGTGAACCACTTTAGAGACGTTGTTGGAACACTCATACCAGTAAAGGTTGTTTCATTAGCTGTTAATATTATTTGAAAAACTGCGATCAGTCAAGATATTCTCATATTGGGTCAAAGTGTCTCTGCAGGAGATTTTTTTATGTCTTTTGGTTCAGAGACACGAAGGGTCTGTAAGAATGTCGTGCCTTCTGAATTATTTTTCATTCTTCCCAATAGAGCGGTCTGGAGGTAGAAATGAATGGCCTACAATTGGGAAAACTATCTTTTATTTCTGTGACAACAAGAATCCCGCGAATACGGAGATTAGTGCAAAAGATTGGAGTTGTCAATGTACAAATGAAATTTTACGACTTCAAAGAATGTAAAATACAAGAAATTATTTTGCCTACTGATATGGTCACATTGTTGCGCAATCTAACAACGCAAGATTCCAGACAAAACTGCTGCGACTTGAAGACTGTTCCTCATTCCTTGACATGAGTGCGCTGCCTACAAGACTCGCATGACCGAGAATTCAGTGCTTTGTAACACGACGACATGGCTGATTTTGAAACGTATTTTTGTTTCAGCTGATTGTGATATACTTGTACCTTAAATTTATAACTTTAACTCATTTTCGTAAATCTGGTGACTTGGACAGGATTCAAAGTAGAACTCCATATGTGATGGGCGCTGCTTGGTGGAGGGTATTTACTATCAGTGTTGGCGGTTTCTTATGCTACTCCGATACACGCCAGAAAAATATGTAAGGAAACGTAATCCGAAGATCCAGAGACGAAAGCCAACAATTAGAGTTGCCCTCTACCAAAAGTACGGTTCGGCAATTTTGATATACTAGATAAATGATGTAGAAGACGGTAGGATTACGGTAGAATTGGTAAGAAAAGAAACGTAAATGAATGTGTAATTGAGAAATTGGGAGCCGACGATATCTTTCTCTCTCTCTCTCTCTCTCTCTCTCTCTCTCTCTTATGTAACCGAAACAATTACTTTGATGCAACTACTGTTTGCGTGCATAAATATAATATTATATATAATTATTGTTGTTATGTTGTTCTCAATGTAATGTTTTTCATGAGGATAAAAGGGAAGAGTTTCCACTTATTATCGATAAGTGCGAAAGATTTTTATGAGTAAGAGAAACATGTTTTATAGATCATCGACGAAGCAATGTTTGATATATTTTTGTTCTGCTTTTTTTTATTTTACTTTTTTGTTGAGGAAATTGTGTTTTCTAGCTCTATATGATAAATCTTTATTGTTTTGTTTGTGCTTCAATACCCTTCTGTACCTCGTTAGACATCAACAGTTTTCCAATAGAACCTGAATTAAACATTGACAGTTTCAGTTTTACTACAGACATTGTTTATTTTTAAGTAACGGACGGGTTACCCAGAGCTTTATATATTCTCGCGTAATTTTTAGACGGTTCATCGCTTCCGGTTTTTAGGGGAATCTAGCAAAGCACTGATTGTATACATAAAGAAAGCGATCGGTATGATGCAACGCCGAGACGTATGCAACATACCTAACATTAGGTAACACGAGTACGACCTTAAGTGACCAAAGCTATGTATTCTATTGTATTTTTTACCACTTGCTGGCTGGTTAACGAATTAGCGTTTTTAATTGGAAATAACTGTGAAGTCATAATTGGTAGTTAATGAAATTCTTTTACGCGGCTGCCGAGCAGAGACCATCAAGCATATCTGAAATAAACTTTCTAGGAAATATAAAAGTAAATGTCCTTAGTTGTATTTTCTTTTCAGTGGGAAACTTCACCTCTTGTTTCTACTGCGATAGTCGCCTCGAATTCAGCCGCCGTAGAAGTTACTAATAGTTGACCGTGTCGCGTAATGAATGAAACTTATATTTCCATGCGGCGAGATGAACTTTTTGCCAAATAAATAGAGAGACACTGTGTTTCACTTTATTTTTATTTGAGCCCAAAATACAAATTATTCAGAAAACTATTACAACTCGTCCTCTCTTCATCAAAATATACCACAGACTACTCTTTCTGCCGCCTTAAAAAAATGACAGTCACATCTCTCTAATGTAACAGCATCTCTGCTACAGCCCATCGCCTCCTTTTTTATCTCTTTGGAAACATTTAGCAAGTGCCATTACAGCTACTAGGAAAACTACCGCTGTCTATAGTTACTTATGATAGCCTACGGTAGTTTTACAACTCTGACAACAATTAATACGTCATACTAGTCAAATTTTAAAAAAAGTCGCACCAAAGAAATAGGTTCAAGTGAATGACGATTTATTCACTTGTAAAACAAATTATATATACCATCCCATAAAAACATGAAACAATCAGGAGACGTAATCACATGTCCCTGTAAGTTCGTACATGTACAGAACAGCAGCATGTATGTTACGCTAACAGCGTCAAATGATGGGTGATCAATTTGAAGGACGTGGAGACCGTGCGTATTCATATAGGATAGCGTTTGAAAGGGGCCTCTCCATTTGGCCGACTGGCAGAGTAGTGCAACCAGATCTATGGGCCATTCAGATGTTGTAATGACCTGACGCTGGACTGCCTGGAATACTCGTTGTCAATGTTCCGGTCGGCTACGACGGACAGGGGAGGATCGACGTACTGTGCACCAAGCACAACGTAACCGCTTCATGTTTTCGCCTGCCGTCCGAAAACAAGTAATTGACTCCCTACAACGTTCTGTGCCATCCTGCATCGTTGGTTGAAGATTAGCAGCAGCTGGACTAGGAAATTACGAACCCATGCGTTGGTTGCCGTTAACGCAACAACACAAACGGCTGCGTTTTGAGTAGGAGTAGAAAATGGCTGTGAGTACTATGGGACTTAACTTCTGAGGTCATCAGTCCCCTAGAACATAGAACTACTTAAACCTAACTAACCTAAGGACATCACACACACCCATGCCCGAGGCAGGATTCGAACCTGCGACCGTAGCGGTCGCGCGGTTCCAGGCTGTAGCGCCTAGAACCGCTCGGTCACCCCGCCCGGAAGAGTAGGAGTAGACCCGTGATCAAGAAGCTTGGATTTCTGGTGAATGACACTGGATTGCGTTCAACGGTAGTCATGGTTCTGCACTGCCCGGAATGATTATCGCCGGCGAGTAAGATGGCGGCGTGGATAAAGCTCCCATTCTTACACTGTTTTGGAGCGTTATATGACTTCGGCTCGTGACTGGTAATGATTGAGGGAATGCTTACGGCACGACGGTACGTCACGAACATCCTGTTTCTTCATGTGTTACCTCTCAGGTGACGGGTGTCGAGATGCCATTTTTTAACAGGACAAGGCTCGTCCACACGTGACACACGTCCCAATTAACTATGTGTATGAGATTGATGTACTCCCATGTTTAGGAAGATCCTCATATCTGTCCCCGATATATCATATTTGGGACCAGCTCGGCCGTCTTGTCTGTCTCTGTGCTACTATCCATAATACAAAGGACTAGGTACAACAGCTGCGGGCCAGCTTGTCTCAGGTTTTATGAGACTCTTCCCAACCGCATCAGTGCATGGTGCACGCCTCCAGGCCAGAGAGGGTGCGACCTGAAAAAGCATCACATACACTATGTGATCAAAAGTATCCGGACACCACCAAAAAATTACGTTTTTCATATTGAGTGCATTCTGATGCCAACCACTGCCAGGTACTCCATATCAGCGACCTCAGTAATCATTCGACATCGTGAGAGAGAGAGGAATGGGTCGCTCGGCGGAACGCATGGACTTCGAATGTGGTCATGTGATTGGGTGTCACTTGTGCCAAACATTCCTAGGTCCACGGTATCCGATGTGATAGTGAAGTGAAAACGCGAAGAGACACGTAAAGCACAAAAGCGCACAGACCGACCTCGTCTGTTGACTGACAGAGACCGCCCACAGTTGAAGAGGGTCGTAATGTGTAATAGGCAGAAATCTATCCAGATCATCAGACAGGAATTCCGGACTGCATCTGGATCCACTGCAAGTACTATGATAGTTAGGAGGGAGGTGAGAAAACTTGGATTTCATGATCGAGCGGCTGCTCAGAAACCACCCCCCACGCCGGTAAATGCCAGACGACGCCTCGCTTGGTGTAAGGACCGTAAACATTGGACGATTGAACAGTGGAAAAACGTTGTATGGATTGACGAATCATGGTATTCAATGTGGCGATCCGATGGCAGGGTGTGGGTATGGTGAATGCCCGGCCAACGCCAGCGTGTGTAGTGCTAACAGTAAAATTCGGAGGCGGTGTTATTATGGTGTGGTCATGTTTCTCATGGAGGGGGCTTGCGCCCCTTGTTCTTTTACGTGCCACTATCACAGAATAGGCCTACATAGATGTTTTAAGCGCCTTCTTGCTTCCCATTGTTGAAGAGCAATTCGAAGATGGCGATTGCGTCTTTCAACACTATCGAGCACCTGTTCATAATGCACGGCCTGTGTCGGAGTGGTTACACGACAATAAAATCCATGTAATTGACTGGCCTGCACAGAGTCCTGACTTGAAGCCTGTAGAACGCCTTTGGGACGTTTTGGAACTCCGACTTCGTGCCAGGCCTCACCGACGGACATCGATACCTCTCCTCAGAGCAGCACTCCGTGAAGAATTGGCTGCCATTCCCCAAGAAACCTTCCAGCAACTGATTGAACGTATACCTGTGAGAGTGGAAGCTGTCACCAAGGCTAAAGGTGAGCCAACACCATACTGAATTCTAGCATTACCGATGGAGGGCGCCACGAACTTGTGAGTCATTTTCAGCCAGTTGTCCGAATACTTTTGATCACACTGTGTTCTCTACCAAACCATGCAGTTTAATTTCGTTTCATCTTCCCTTTCTGGGTGCTTCCCTTTTGTCATGCAACATACACAGTAAAGAAAAGTTGGCGCACTCGGACTTCGCAGCACGGTTCCTTACATACTGGCAATACAGAATTTCGCTATGCGCATATTTCGGGCAGTAAATGGACGTTAAAGACAGGCAGTCTGACAACTCTACAATCACATGTACGATAGCTGCCTCTGTCAGGGCAGAGCAGTAGTGCTGGCATACGGTGTAGTAGATAGTGTTTTGCATTAATGTTCAGGACGTCCAGCGTTCGATTTTGGGTCGATGCTTATTTGTTTTTATCGGCTAAATACAGTCTGCGTGATACGGTATCTGGCGTCTTAGTCGTCATACAGCGATTACAATGGATCTTCTACAAAACATTTGCAGTTACGTACTACAAACACAGAAATAGAAGTACAATCGTTTTCACTTGTCATTTTTAAAAGAAGCCTTTTGCACCTCGTGGACACAAATTATTGCCCACCACTGCATCTACTAGATTCCAAACCTGTCTTAAATGTACCCTTCCCCACCTGTCCCATTGAAATCATTTGCAAGGCACATTGCTAGATCTACTGGTGACGTAAGGCTCGAAAGAAATGTAATGGACTTGAACGTGGCAAGAATAATAGTTGGAACTAATCGACGGGGCCACTGTATTAGGGTACTCATAAAACAGATCTGGAATCTAGTAGATGCAATGGTACGAAACAATTCACGTCCGCGATGTGCAAAAGGCCTCTTTCAAGGCTTACCCATGAAAACGATTATACTTCCATTTCTGCGTTCATAGTACGAAATGCAAATGTTTCAAGAAGACTCACTGCAATCGCTGTATGACGATGAAGACGCCAAATACCGTACTACGCAGACTGTATTTAGGAAATAAAAACAGACACGCCTCCACCCAGAATCGAACCCTCGCCCTCCCGTATGCTAATTGAAAATGCTATCCACTACATCAACCGCACAGTACTACTCCCGCATGCTGACAGAGATAGTTAATACAGATGTGATTACAATGTCACCAGTCTGCCAATCTTTAACGTTCATTCACTGCCAAAAACATGTGCAGGACGAAATTTTGAGAAAGACAATTTTGTATTACTATCATGTGAGGAACCACACTGCGAAGTCCGAGTGCGCGAAGTTTTCTTCACCCTGTATATTGTCAATTTATTACCACAGGTCACTCACGTTCGTACGCAACACACTCAAATGGGACATGACTAGGCGCGGTGTGAACGGGATTCGGTACTGGTGGAGGTGACGGGAATCTGTTTTATTTTCCCATCTTTCATCATATATCAACTGGAGTCCGGTAAGTTTTTGTCTCACTAAATTTGTTGAAACTAGGCCTCTGGCGTATTAAGTTATGTGATGTGAGACACGAGTACGGTTGTGAAGCGGTCTTTGAATGTAGTGTTTATGGTCTTTGGCGATTTGGGTATCGCGATGTGCGGTCAGCCCAGGTTATCAGAATTTGATGGAGTCGGCAGCAGACAGCATGCAAAATCGCAGAGTGCTGCAGGCTAGAAAGGGACTGGCACAAAGCTGATTCACTTGGTTCATTTTGTTTTTTCAGAATCGGTCGTATCTGTATCCTAAACTTTACCCAGTCCAATTTTCTAAAATTTTTATTGACTTGTGAATTATCAGCGCTATGGTGTGTGTATAAAAAGAGGAAGAAATCGAAGGTCATCAAAGTAGTCTGAGCAAATGGACTAATCTATTCATGTCTGATGATTAATGTTATAAATGTTGAAACAATGCAGGCACATCACACGAATTTTTTATTTATTTATTTATTTATTTTTTTTTTTTTTTTTGCGGAGGTACCTATGTTTTAGTTGTTACTGGATTTACTTAATTGTTCAGATCTATAGAGTGCGTGACATGGACTCGGTACTTTCCAGGGTGAGCCTAGGTCAGCTGACGTTTTGTAAAATTTATAATTTTTAATAGTCCATTTCTCAGTAGTTCGATGTAGGTATGTGCTAAAAGCAGTTTTTATTTACTTGGCGTGCTCTTTGTTGTGATTAAGTGGGTCTCATGTTTAATGGCGATATAATAGGAAAATGAACGTCTATAGTATTTTGTAGTTTTATTTGAAATCACTAAATACGGTTCTCGTATCCTCTGGTTATTAACACTGGTCATGTATTTAGACCTGCATGTAACATCCCACCTTAACCACGTTTATTAAGCCGGCCAGTGTGGCCGAGCGGTTCTAGGCGCCTTAGTCAGGAACCACGCAACCGCTACGGTCGCAGGTTCGAATCCTGCCTCGGGCATGGATGTGTGTGATGTCCTTAGGTTAGTTAGGTTTCAGTAGTTCTAAGTTCTAGGGGACTGATGACCTCAGATGTTAAGTCCCATAGTGCTCAGAGCCAAGTTTATTAAGAGTATGATAAAAAGACAAGTGTGCACTTCAGAGCAAAAACGGCAGTGAGCCCATAGCACCACCACATGAAATGTCTAAACTGATTACAAGTGTAGGGTTTGTGTTGGTTTCATTGGTGCACAATTTATCCTCCGGCCCTTACTGTACGTAATGCGGTTTGCCGCGTTTAAACGTAGATTTATATGGAATCAACAGTGTTAGTAGTGCCTCGTTGGTAGTACAGGGAACATGCTTAATCATGTAGTTACTTGGCTCTTCTTGACTAAATTACCTAAATAAATCTCGAGCGGAATAATTGACAGAGTTTTTCTCTTCCCGTTGTCAAATTTGGAGGAGATGTTATTACAGTCTTGACCTATTTTTGTCCTTTGGTAATGATCCACTTGATTTAGTTTATTGAACCATAAAAACTGAACACTATCAGACAGTATAAGACTATTCTCTGTTATCAACGTTGTTTAAATAATTTAGAAATTATACTTTTTCTTTTCAGAGAGACAACGCTCTTGTTCATGAACCGAAGACTGTAACTAAGACGTGAAGAAACGGGGCTTTATGGAGGCGGACGACTGTCCTGAATTCATAGCACACTTCAACCGACCATCTCAAAGGAAAAGTTGCCGCCACAACTGATCCAGTGCAAACTGTCCCACAGTTACAGATATGTTCAATATATCACAGGGACGTCTTAGGCAGAATAGCGATATGCCCTCCTCGAATGGTAACCAAATTAGAAGCCCGAATGTGGGGGAGTGTACATTAACAGTGAAATTCTACCTCATCTGTCTATAGCGTGTTTCTGGGGTTCACATCAGATAATAAGAATTGATTTTCCAGTGAGTTTATACATAATAAAGGCTATTTAATCACTGTATTATTCATTTAGTGTGACACTAAAGAAGTACAAAATGTTTTAAACGGACTGTAGCGAACAATATTTCGTTCTGTATGCACCAGCTTTTCCAGAGAGCCTCAACAAGAGAAGACGCGTTTCATTGTGGAGCATTTCCCAGTGTTTCCAGTGTCCAGAAGACAGAATAACTGATCGCAAAATACTGACACGAAATATTTATAGGAGAACACAAAAGCTGTTAGAAAGTGACTTCGTGGATGACCAGTTTGAATTCGGGAGAACCGCAGGAACTCGTTAGTCAATACTGGTTCCGCGTCTTAGAAAACAGAAGAAAGGAAAACCTACGTTTATAGCACTTGTAGATTTAGAGAAACATTTGACAATGTTGAACGCAATACACTCTTTGAAATTTTGAAGGTGGCAGGGAGCTACATA
Organism: Schistocerca serialis cubense; assembly: GCF_023864345.2. Lineage (NCBI taxonomy): Eukaryota > Metazoa > Arthropoda > Insecta > Orthoptera > Acrididae > Schistocerca > Schistocerca serialis. The sequence continues at coordinate 90,353,661 of NC_064638.1, read as the reverse complement.
TTAATTGCATCTGCTATAGAACTCTGACGGTAGTTATTATTTTTGAAGGACATTACAGGGAAGCGATAGTTGAGAAGTAAGAGAGATTTTACAGTCTTTCAACAGTATTATACAGTGTCTACATTGAGTAAACCATAGTGAAATTTTGGATAAGGATATTAAGTTCAGAAAGAAGAATTAAAAACTTGGAGGTTAGTCGATCATGTGGTAATTCTGTCAGAAATTGCAAAGGACTTAGAAAGAGAGCAGAATGGTATGGGTAGTGTCTCGAAGAAAGGTTATATAAAGAACATCTACAAAACAAAGGTAATTGTCTGTAGCCGGATTAAATCAGGAATTACATTATGCAGTGAGACACGAAAACTACAGTGGTATGCAAAACTTAAGGACGAAAGTAACTTTCAAATGATGTGCCTCTAGCAAGTAATATAGATCGACGAAACTTGCACCATAGCACAGCATAATACAGGAGATAACTGAAAGAAATCCGCAATGAGACGAACAATAAGTACACTTTTATGCAAAGACTATCGTCACACTGAAGCCAGCGCGATTTATAATTATCCGCTGGGCCTTACCGCATCCGCATATAGTGAAGACTCACCGGCCATTTGACCATCTTCTGTGCGGATGCACACACATTGCCTGAATTCTTACGGGAATCGCCAAAGCCGTGAGTAATGAGTGTAATGGGCAGGGGCACTATGAATATAGTGCGGGACAATAAGTTGGGAATGTGGATCTCACGGGAGGTGTGCCAGAGATAAATCCCTGCAGTTGCCCTATCCTCTGTTTCCTTGGTGGCTCAGATGGATAGAGTGTCTGCCATGTAAGCAGGAGGTCCTGTGTTCGAGTCCCAGCCGCGCCACACATTTTCAACTTTCCCTGTCGACGTTTATCAACACCTGCATGCAGCTAAGGGTATTCATTTCATTGTATTGATTTAATTGTAAATTCATTCTAATGAGCTGCACGTTCACTGATGGTATCTGTTCTTTCGGACTCATATTTAAAGCAGTACAGTGTCACGAAAAAGCTGACGGGTGAGTGTACCGTGTTCAGATGATGATGATTTTTGGTTTATGGGGCGCTCAACTGCGCGGTTATCAGCGCCCGTACAAATTTCCAACCTTTGCTCAGTCCATTCTCACCACTTTCATGAACGATGATGAAATAACGAGGACAGCACAAACATCCAGTCATCTTGAGGCAAGTGAAAATCCCTGACCACGCGGGGAATCGAACCCGGGACCCCGTTCTTGGGAAGCGAGAACGCGACGGCGAGACCACGAGCTGCGGACCCGTGTTCAGAGATGTGGATGTCAGTATGATCATGTAGCATTATGCCTCCCTACACCATAACATCTGGACACTGTTGCATTACGTAGTCTCACTTCTCGCCATACGAGTGTACGTCCAGGGTCACTACTCGACTGGAATCGTCCGAGGAAAGAACGCACCACCACTCCTAGTTGGTCCAGTCCCTGTGTTCTTTACACCACCGAAAACGGTGTGAGGAAAGAACGCACCACCACTCCTAGTTGGTCCAGTCCCTGTGTTCTTTACACCACCGAAAACGGTGTCACCAATGTGCGGGTGTCAACGGAACACAACGTGGGAGTCGTCGGGCAAAGAGACCATCAACATGGAGCCGCCGCTGCATCGTGAAGCGCTAGATTGCGTACGGTGCGAACTTGTTAAATGCCGTTGCAGCTGCGCCCGCTGTTTGACCTCAATCCGTTCTTCTCTCTTGCAGAATGCAGCGGCGATATGGAGTTGTAGCTGACCGAGGTCGACCACCGCCTCTCCTTCGGGTAGCAGTGCGTGCAAATCGGAACGCTCCCCGAGACAATGAAAGAATACTGTGAGCAATACCAAACTCCTGGGCGACACTCGTCTTCTAGTTTCGTCGTTCTTTCAGTTTCTAGACGATCGTTCACCTTATGACATCGTCCAGATGTTGTCTCAGCGCCAAGTCGTAGTGAGAACACCACTACGGCACACTGTAACTGCTCACTGACTAACGACGCTTTCTTTTTCTGTTCCTTCAACTCCCTCGCGTTGTGAGCCGAGTTACATCTGGCATTATAGTCACTCTGACCTCCCCATGTGGCGTCCAGCTTTCTGTGCACGACTGGAAGACCTCTGCCAACGAGCGTGGGCACTTTCTGTCATTTCCAACGAGGAGTTAATGTACACTACTGGCCATTAAAATTGCTACACCTAGAAGAAATGCAGATGGTAAACTGGTTTTCATGTGACAAATATATTGTACGCGAACTGACATGTGATAGCATTTTCACGCAATTTGGGTGCATAGATCCTGAGAAATCTGTACCCAGAACAACCACCTATGGCCGTAATAACGGCCTTGATACGCCTGGGCAATGAATCAAACAGAGCTTGGATGGCGTGTACAGCTACAGCTACCCATTCAGCTTCAACACGATACCACAGTTCATCAAGAGTAGTGACTGGCGTATTGTGACGAGCCAGTTGCTCGGCCACCATTGACCAGACGTTTTCAGTTGGTGGGAGATCTAGAGAATGTGCGTACCAGGGCAGCAGTCGAACATTTTCTGTATCCAGAAAGGCCCGTACAGGACCTGCAACATGCGGTCGTGCGTTATCCTGCTGAAATGTAGGGTTTCGCAGGGATCGAATGAAGGGTAGAGCCACGGGTCGTAACACATCTGAAATCTAACGTCCACTGTTCAAATTGCTGTGAATGCGAACAAGAGGTGACCGAGACTTGTAACCAGTGGCACCATCACGCCGGGTGATACGCCAGTATGGCGATGACGAATACACGCTTCCAATCTGCGTTCACCACAATGTCGCCAAACACGGATGCGACGATCATGATGCTGTAAACAGAACCTGGATTCAACTGAAAAAATGAAGTTTCGCCATTCGTGCACCCAGGTTCGTCGTTGAGTACACCATGGTAGGCGCTCCTGTCTGTGACGTAGCGTCAAGGGTAACCGCAGCCACGGTCTCCCAGCTGATAGTCCATGCTGTTGTAAACGTCGTCGAACTGTTCGTGCAGATGGTTTTTGTCTTGCAAACGTCCCCATCTGTTGACTCAGGGATCGAGACGTAGCTCCACGATCCGTTACAGCCATGCGGATAAGATGCCTGTCATCTCTACTACTAGTGATACGAGGCCGTTGGATCCAGCACGGCGTTCCGTATTACCCTCCTGAACCCACCGATTCCATATTCTGCTAACAGTCATTGGATCTTGACCAACGCGAGCAGCAATGTCACGATACGATAAACCGCAGTCGCGATAGGCTACAATCCGACCTTTATCAAAGTCGGAAACTTGATGGTATCCACTTCTCCTCCTTACACGAGGCATCGCAACAGCGTTTCACCAGGCAACGCCGGTCAACAAAAAATGGTTCAAATGGCTCTGAGCACTATGGGACTTATCATCTAAGCTACGCCGGTCAACTGCTGTTTGTGTATGAGAAATCGGTTGGAAACTTTCCTCATGTCTGCACGTTGTAGGTGTCGCCACCGGCGCCAAGCTTGTGTGAATGCTCTGAAAAGTTAATCATTTGCATATCACAGCATCTTCTTCCTGTAGGTTAAATTTCGCGTCTGTAGTACGTCATCCTCGTGGTGTAGCAATTTTAATGGCCAGTAGTTTATTATGTCACGGTATCCGTTGTTTTGCAGACCATTGAACTAGATGACTTTTATTATTTGGGCAGTGAAATAACGGATGCTGGCATAGGTAGAGAGGATACAAAATGACAAGAAAAGCTGTTCCTAAAAATAGTAATATTTTAACATCAAACATAAGTTTGTGAAGGAATGTTTCTGAAAGTACTCTGTGTTGTACAAAGTTAAACTTGGAGATAAGCAGAAGAGAATAGAAGCTTTTGAAACACGGTGCTGCAGAAGAATGCTGAAGACTGGACTGGTGGATCGAACAGCTAATGAAACTTAGTGGAACAGAAGGGAAGAGGAATTTATGGCACAACCTAAGTAAGAGAAGGTTCAGTTAATGGGGCGCATCCTGAAGCACCAAGGCATCGGCAATCTGGTAATGGACGGACCCTTGGCGGTTAAAGATCTAGACGGAGGCCAAGGCAGGAACATATTAAGCAGGTTCAAAAAGAAGAGATAAAGAGGCTTGCACAGAAAAGACTGGACCGAAGAGAACAACAGCGTGTGGGCAAAAGAGACGGTGAGTAAACTGGTGACACCGCAAAGTAGTCTTCATGTCGGTTTGCCCAGAACACGCCACGCGGCTCCTTTTAACGTGCGTAACACTCCAGAAGCGAAATCACCGTCAGTAGCGAAGGGCGGACGTGTGATATATTGACGCCCTAACAGATAAGCGCACTCCTACAGGTGTCTGGCCGTTAATAGCACAATAGTGCATGTACGTAGTTGTAGCGGATGGGTCCCCAGGCACCTGTCCGATCAGCGGGCGCGTGCACGGCGGACCATTTGTGCGCAGTGTTTAGCCAATCAGGTGCACGAATGAGCAAACTTCGTTGAAGTGCGATTGCAGACAAGTACAGAGCACATCGACTGGTTCCACCGGAGCCAGAAAAAGCGGTAAGAAAGGAGTACTTTCACTTCTCACACACAACTTTATTTTCTGTAACTGCATGATACATTTGCTATACGTAGTTTCTAAAACGGGCTTTGCTATTGCCTCTTAATTGTGTTTATATATACAACAAAGCCTACTTCAGGAATTTAATTTTATCAAAATCATTGTACTATATGTCCATAAAGTCTCGCCATCAGTTCAAAACATTATAACACGGAAATTGTTAGAGACAAAGAATACGCTTTGTTGTAAAACGTTTAGAATCTCTCAAAGTTTTTTCCCTTTATCCTTCGTTGCAGATTTGAACTGAAGTTCATTAAAATGGGATGTCAGACCAGAAGGTGAAATGTGTCATCTGATATGCAGAATCCAAATCTGTGACAACAGTACAGTGAAATTAACGACATCAGTATTGGAGGCCAACAGCGACAAAAACCAGCATAATGAGGTAGTTAAAAACTTTAAAAAGACAGGCAGTGTCAAAGACTTTCATCGGAGCGAACGTCACCCCGTGTCTCAAGCACGTGGTGATAGAGCTGCAGTTCAGCGCAGCCCCCATAAGTCAGTTCGTCGTGCAGCAGGCGAGACCAACTGTCCATAAAGTGTTACATAACCGCTTACGCCCTTAAGCATACAAAGTGCAAGTTGTGCAAAAATGTTGCAGTTAAGCGATCGTGTTCTGTGGTATACATTCGCGTAATCCACGCTGACCTCCATAGATGCTGATAATGACTGTTTTCAAATGTATCAAAGCCCACCATTTCAGCATATATGAATCGCCACACAGAAAGCTTGAACAAATCCGTGATACCCCGAAGATGATTGCTGTAGCTTAATGCACGGCGGCATGGGAAGCCCATCTATCTTTGGAGAGAAAATCATAAAGAAAAATGTTTATTTCGACATGCTCTAACAGTTCCTAGGGCAACGGCCTTGGCACAGTGGATACACCGGTTCTCGTCAGATCACCGAAGTTAAGCGCTGTCGGGCGTGGCCGGCACTTGGATGGGTGACCATCAGGGCCGCCATGCTGTGTTGCCATTTTTCGGGGTGCACTCAGCCTCGTGATGCCAATTGAGGAGCTACTCGACCGAACAGTAACGGCTCTAAGAAAACCATCATAACGACTGGGAGAGCAGTGTGCTGACCACACGCCCCTCCTAGGCGCATCATCATCTGAGGATGACACGGCGGTCGGATGGTCCCGATGGGCCACTTGTGGCCTCAAGACGAAGTGCTTTAACAGTTCCTGCTACCATAGATCGAAGAGATGCAGGCGTCCATCATGTCCCTGCTTGAAGGTGCACGCCCGCACTGGAGTTTGAAACCTGTACGATGTGGTAAATCACACATTTCCCGAGAGGCGAATGTTCCGTAATAATTCCATCGCATGGCCCCTGCGTTCTCACTATGTCACGCAGTTAGACTAGTTTTTTAGTGTGCAAAATACCAATCAATGACATTGCTTACTCTTTGCGCACGAATTAACGAAGCAGTCAGAGCTGTTGATGCTGCAATGCTAAACTGTAAATCGACAGAAATCGACCGTCGCCTCGATGAAGTGCTGGTGGGGTGCACACTGAAACTTTGGCATAACAAGAAAAACCTTTGAGAGCTGCTACAGATTTCACAGCAAACCACGATTCACTATCTGTAATAGATTGCCCGTTATGGTTTTTTGAAATGATACTGCGATTTCAGTGAACCCCCTCTATTACTTCCATCTATCCATTTGGGCGCTTATCTCCATGAGATGAGTGACCAACCCTATCATAAGGAAGCGGGCTCCTGAAACTACTTCCTATTTGATCCAAAGTAGAATACACGTCTTAATTAACAACTCTAATGAAGCATCTACCAAACTGAGGCAATCGAAGTTTCGAGTAATTGACGCAGTTACGTAAAAAATCAGATATCTACCTAATCATTGATTCTAATCCAACTTTTACCTCTAATTTTAGGTCCAACAGATGAATCAATGCAAAGATAAATGCGAGAATACAAAATCATTAACTGCATATTTTTGTCTGTACGTGAAATTCAACAGTGCTCAAAGGTACAATGTTCTACATATTTATAATCCGTATAAGACTCAAGCCACCATTTTTCTTATTTATGACACTGTATTCAGTTGTCATTAAAATCATATCCTCATCTTTGACAAATGCATATTTTTGTGGAAGCAGTTTTCTGAGGAGCTTTGAGCAATCTCGTTTTTGCACAACAAGGTTTCTTCTGTTCCACAGTCACGTTTTCTCTCTCTCTCTCTCTCTCTCTCTCTCTCTCTTCCCTTCACTTTTCCTTCTTGTCGTTACACTTCTGTTTGTGTTAGACAACATTCTACATTGGTGATGAAGAGAGATTTCCGACTTTTGGGCCTTCTGCCTCTGTCTGTCAACTGACGACACTTTTGGCAGATATCAGAAGTAGGCGTCTGCGTTTGGACGCTTCTTGCACTAAGTTCTAGCACTCGTGTAGAAGTTCATGGCTAAGTTTTCTTCCCTGTATCACTATATCGAGTCGTGTTATTGCACTCGATGATATGAACTGCAGTTTCGTAACACGAGGAGAAAAATCCTCCATCGAATAAACATTAGAATTTTGTGAGAATATCATCTTTACTTCTAATGCTTATACTGTCTTCTGCGCCGTTACTGTCCCGCAGTAGATACTTCTCAATAAACCATAGCAGAAGTGAATACTCGTGTTCCAAAGTTCGCAAGTTAACGAATGTATCGTCACACTGCATGACAGACAGGCAAATGGTTCAAATGGCTCTGAGCACTATGGGACTTAACATCTGTGGTCATCAGTTCCCTAGAACTTAGAAATACTTAAACATAACTAACCTAAGGACATCACACACATCCATGCCCGAGACAGGATTCGAACCTGCGACCGTAGCAGTAGCGCGATTCCGGACTGAAGCGCCTAGAACGGCGCGGCCACCGCGGCCGGCTGACAGACAGGCAACTGCTACTGCGTGGACTTGTACAATTAGCAGCTAATACAGTAAATTAAGCTGCAGTTGCTGGTTAAAACCCTTTAAATTACGAATGTTAACTTCCTTTATAAGAAAAATTCTTTTGTTATCTGAATAACAAGAAGGACTAGAGGAGTAATGACGAACTTTTGCCCTTATGACGCTACACGCTGCTGCAATAGCTATCCAATACCTATTTTCCGCCAAGTGCTGTCAACATAGAAAAACGTAAAGTACTTTCTCTTACACAATAGATATTCCTGAACGAATTTCGGTTTTTAAGATAATTCTCATTTATTGTTCCGTCTCAGTTGCAGACTGTGCAGTTGCATAAATATGCAACTGAGACGGAACAATAAATGAGAATTATCTTAAATATCTATACAGTCGCTGAATCTCTCAAGTAGATTGTATCGATTTAAGCGAATTTTCCCTTATCATAAATAAGAGTTATGATATAAATTGATAACAGTATATAAAACACGTGCTAATAAAGTTGGGAAAGTGGGGAGGCTACTTTGAAGCTTAATTCTCCATTCCAAGATTCTCACGATGCCAAGTGCAGCCTATCTTAGTCTTTTTGAAATCTGTGCTGTTGAAGCGTCAATTAACTCAGAGTTTTAATTGTTTTCGCTTATGTTCGGCACGTGTTTGACATATACTGTCTCCCCAAACAGCCAAGTTGTGCGGGCATCGGGCACTCAATTTTATATGTCGAATAGGTGTATCCAAAGAGGAAATACGAGGGCTGGAACTTTAATAGCGGCAACTATTTATATACAGCTCGAACAAAATAGATACGTGTTTCAAAGTTTTACTGACCTTTAGAGTAGTCACCAGCGTTGTGTATAACCCGTTGCCAGCGATGTGGAAGTCGTAGGATACTCTTAGCAGTGCCAGCTGTGTTGACAGTTCGAGCGTCGCGGTCTATTGCCCGACGAAGCGAATGCCGTGAAGTGCTTCCTTCAGTTTAGAAATCGAGTTGAACTTACGAAGGCATAAGTCAGGGGAGTGCAGTAGGTGGTATAGCACTTAGCAGCCCAATCAGTCAAACAAATCAGTAATAGCTTGCACTGTAGGTGCTTGAGCATTGCCAAAAATGGATCAAATGGCTCTGAGCACTATGGGACTTAACATATGAGGTCATTAGTCCCCTAGAACTTAGAACTACGTAAACCTAAGCAACCTGAGGACATCACACACATCCATGCCCGAGGTAGGACTCGAACCTGCGGCCGTATCAGCAGCGCGGCTCCGGACTGAAGCGCTTAGAACCGCTCGGTCACAGCGGCTAGATTGAGCATTGTCCTGCAAAATGATGATCAGGTCCAGCAGAAAGTGTCATCACTTCTGTCTCTATGCTGTTCATTTTTGGAACACAGCCTACGACCAGCCCTGTCTCAATTTCCCGTATACAGAAAAAACACCACACTAGTACATCCATCCAAAAAAAAGCTCAAACAACCCAGTGACACAAAAACAAGCCTGTCTCTGATACAAGCTACACAGGTTGATTAAAATTGAAGTTCAACGTTCTTCATCTAGCGATGGGTAAACTCGAGAACTTCAAGGAAACTGGAACACTCTTCTGAAGAACCAAAAGGAGTCGAATATATAATGAAAAACTGTTGACTTTTATGAGTACAGCGTAATTGCTTGGGGCCCGCATCCAACTGATCCGTCAGTCCTCGGTTCTCCGATGTATATCCAACATACTTGTGTCAATGAGGCCAGATTTGATGCCATATGCTGCCTGAAATTGTATGGGATTACTTTAATTTTGTTTTTCTAAATATATCTTTCAGTGTATCGCTCTTTTTTCTAGAAAAAGTGAAAGTTTCAAGGATTACCGTAGTAAGAGGCAGCTGGAAAAGGGACGGAAACGAATACACTTACGAGAATCGAAAACTTTTACGAGAATAGCCAGCAACTGGTCCAGATTGCGGCCGAAGCGAGCTGGTCGTCAAGGCGTAATGGGAGGTCCCCACACCCACGCCTCCGCGTTTACCAGCTGAGAGCCATTCCTGGCTGTCACCCCCTTACCTATTTCGAGAAAAAGAAAAGTAATTAATGGCGAGCTTTCCGGTGTTCAGCGGAGTAACTAATTCCATTTTTATACACGTGCATAACAATAGAATAAGCTACTCAGCATAACGCCCGAAACTGCATCATTACTCAAGTATGCCTAGAAAACTTGAGAGATCACGACAGAAGTCCTTATCTATAAACATTTATACAAAATAAGCACCCATACAGGAAAAATTGTTATTCTCAGGTACGTAAAACAACCAGAATTTCTCAAAATGTCAGTGAAAAATACGTATCATAAAATTAATGATTTTTTACCATTATGCTACGTACGGCGTATCTGCCGATTATGGACATAATAGAAATAATACGGAAGAAGCTTTCGAAGAACCAGTTGCGACATCAGTTGTACAAACTGATGAGGAACATATGGCGTCCTTGAGAACTGGGGCAGGTGGAAATAGGAGAAATAAAAGAAAAAAGGCAGCTTATCTGCTTCGTAAGCACTACTAACATTAGAACTACAATAGAAATGCTCATGAACGGAACGTGATATACACGAAATATAGCTGAAAAATGAGTTATTAATGAGGAATACCTCAAAGATTAATTGTTTAACTAATAACACCGCATCGCCTAATTACTTTCCAGATGCGCTATTGAGATGACACAGTGGTGAAAAATTCGTTTGTGGCAGGCAGGGTTAAATCCTGTCCAGCTCTAGTGTTTTGTGTTCTTCTGCACTGAAGGCTGTAGACAGAATAGTTACTCAAAATAGTCATAAGCGGATCCTGCCCCCTTCCTTTTTCAGCTGATTCAGTGCTCTGTCTCTAATCACGCCGACGTGGACGGGACTATGCTTTCTCTCTCTTTCTCTCATTATTAACGCCGAATGCAGATGCCATATTGTTCTGCTTTCAAAATACAAGGGAGTACAGTGCATCGTCCATTCTGTTGCCACATAGGATCTAGTCTAACCGTATTGTCCAGGGTTCTCTTAATCATTTTCGTGAATCCTTCAAATTTTTCAAGTTTAATTTCTTTCTTTACGCTTCCCCTCCCTTTCCTTCCCCCCGTCCCCTAGTTTGACTCCATCCCATTAAAAGCTGTGTCTGAACACACAGTGCAACGAACACTCCCCATGATGGGCCTCCACAGCCGACGCCCCATGCATGCGCCAATGTTGACACCACGATATCGGCAACTACGAAGGAAATGAGCACGTGACCATCGGCACTGTACGTTGGCGCAGTGGCAGAGCGTTCCATGGTCTGATTAACCCCGATATCTTCATCAAGCCGATGGGAGGAAGCGAATCCGTCATCTTCAAAGGGAACAGCTCCTTGACACCTGTACGGCGGGAAGGAAACTAGCTAGAGGCGACTCCATTATGCTCTGGAGAACATTTACGTGGGCATCCGTGAGTCCAGTGGAGATCGCACTAGGTACCATGACGGCCAAGAAGTGTCATACACCGATTGCAGACGACGTACACCCCTTCATGACGGTCATGTTTCCCGACGGCAGTGGCGTTTTTCAGCAAGGTGCCAACTCCCTCCAGCAATCTACCAAGGATTCATGCCACGACGCGTCGCCGCTGTTATCCGTGCCAAAGGTGGACATATCGTCTATCAGGTAGGACGTCATACCGTTCTGGCTGATCAGTGTATAAGGGTATAAAGGCACAAGCTGTTACATTTTCGTACAAAGCATATTTTCTATGAAATATACGAGATGCATTCGAATTCTAAGGCCTCCGATTTTTTTTCTCCGGACTGGAAGAGATAGAAACATGCGCATTGTTTTAAAATGAGGCCGCGTTCATTGTCAATACGTCCCAGAGATGGCAACGCCGTACGGCAGATGGAATTTTACCGCCAGCGGCGAGAATGAGAACTGTTTTAAATACTTAAAGTGGCGACGTTTTCCTTACTTGAACAGCGTGCAATCATTCGTTTTCTGAATTTGCGTGGTGTGAAACCAATTGAAATTTATCGACAGTTGAAGGAGACATGTGGTGATGGAGTTATGGATGTGTCGAAAGTGCGTTCGTGGGTGCGACAGTTTAATGAAGGCAGAACATCGTGTGACAACAAACCGAAACAACCTCGGGCTCGCACAAGCCGGTCTGACGACATGATCGAAGAAGTGGAGAGAATTGTTTTGGGGGATCGCCGAATGACTGTTGAACAGATCGCCTCCAGAGTTGGCATTTCTGTGGGTTCTGTGCACACAATCCTGCATGACGACCTGAAAATGCGAAAAGTGTCATCCAGGTGGATGCCACAAATACTGACGGACGACCACATGGCTGCCCGTGTGGCATGTTGCCAAGCAATGTTGACGCGCAACAACAGCATGAATGGGACTTTCTTTTCGTCGGTTGTGACAATGGATGAGACGTGGATGCCATTTTTAAATCCAGAAACAAAGCGCCAGTCAGCTCAACTGAAGCACACAGATTCACCGCCACCAAAAAAAAATTCGGGTAACCGCCAGTGCTGAAAAAATGATGGTGTCCATGTTCAGGGACAGCGAGGGCGTAATCCTTACCCATTGCTTTCCAAAGGGCATTACGGTACAGGTGCATCCTACGAAAATGTTTTGATGAACAAATTCCTTCCTGCCCTGCAACAAAAACGTCCGGGAAGGGCTGCACGTGTGCTGTTTCACCAAGACAACGCACCCGCACATCGAGCTAACGTTACGCAACAGTTTCTTCGTGATAACAACTTTGAACTGATTCCTCATGCTCCCTACTCACCTGACCTGGCTCCTAGTGACTTATGGCTTTTTCCAACAATGAAAGACACTCCCCGTGGCCGCACATTCACCAGCCGTGCTGCTATTGCCTCAGCGATTTTCCAGAGGTCAAAACAGACTCCTAAAGAAGCCTTCGCCGCTGCCATGGAATCATGGTGTCAGCGTTGTGAAAAATGTTTACGTCTGCAGGGCGATTACGTCGAGAAGTAACGCCAGTTTCATCGATTTCGGGTGAGTAGTTAATTAGAAAAAAAAAATCGGAGGCCTTAGAACTTGAATGCACCTCGTAGAAGTAAAGCAGAATTATTGATTTATCAATTCACACCATGTCTGAAACTTAATCAAATTAAAAACATAAAAATGAAAATGCCCATTATTAAAACACGCCACTGCAAAACAAATACCAGAATATCAAAGCCCCATATTTAAAAGGATCTCAGAATCACAGGATCAGCGCTTTCAACACATGCTGAACAGTGAACAAATTAGTGATAAAGCACCTACAGATTTTTCCCTACGCTCCTAAGGAAATAAACATCGCTTTATAAAGGTGAATGTCTTTGCTAAAAGACAGCAGAAGGTGAGTGAGGGAGTCATCAAAAATTTCTGATCGTTCACTATCGGATTTGGGACACGAAAATAAGATGGTTTACATCAGCGTTCAGCTCAGAATGACACTCTCACGCTGGGTAATCCATAAAGGTCCAAGTCTGTCCTTATAAAACACCATCTTGGAGGATTTTGAGGTTGTAACACCGCATAATAACCACCTTTAGTTTGTTGGAACACGTTCCACATTTCTTGCTAGCGATGTTGACCCTAGCTCTTGATCGTCTGTAAGTTGTCTTTATACGGTAATTTCAAATCAAGAAATGCTCTTATAGTAACAGCTTGCTTTGTTAAAGCTTCAACTTCCTTATTACAGCGGATACCTGCGTGGGAATGCACCCACAGGAGATGGATCGTAGGCACCCTCCGTTTACTACGAACATATTCCTGTACCACATACAAAATATAACGTTTGGTGGTTGTATTCTACCTCTGGTGTTGAGTATTTTAAGGAATCTGGGAGCCAGACACAGGTAATATCTTCAAAAATGGAGTTAAACATATAAAGTTGACAGGTTCCATAAGTGCCACTGTCTCCGCCGTAAAAGCATGTGCGCTTGTAGGCAGTTTAAAGGCTTTGATGACTCGAATATGAGGACATAGAAAAGCGCATCGAGTATACTCTTCTTGTGGTATTTTGGAGCCACCGGTATATAGGGTGTTTCACAAAATGTGTTGGCCTCTGTAAGTTACGAAGTAATAGGCGACGGAAATATTTAGTGCGGTAGGTCACCATAAGAAATGTTACACTCTCTGCCGAACTATGAACATAGTTTATTGTACTATTATCCAAAGAGCTACAGCAAAAAGATACAATTTTTTAAATGGAACAATAGTTGCTTCTATCATGCACTGAAATCAATTTAAATTACATTCCTATCATTTTTAGTTTGGGAGCTACAACCCTTCAAAATTTCAGGGGCAGATACCACACACGCTGCGCATAACAGAATGAGCCTTCTAAATGTGGTGCGGCCGAGTTGTAACGTCTCCGGTGTCACGGAACGAGAAACTTCCGGGATGCGCTGTTGGACTGCCGACTGTCACCGCACACGGCCGTTTACCGGACAGTTCGTGCCACACAAACAAACGGGGGCTCAATATAACACAGTTACTGACATCGGATGAAGATGGCATACATGAACAACGAGTACGTTGACATGTTTCTGATGCTCGGCGAGTGCCGACACGATGCCACTGAAGCAGCCATGGCGTTCGCCGTGAGATATCCTAGGCGAAGAGCTCCGGCAGCCATTACGTTCTTACGTGCAGAGCAACGGTTTCGGAAAACAGGTAGCTTGGTAATGTCCACAGTAACAGACGAAGAACTGCAAGAAGTGAGGAGATGGAGGTGTTTGTTATAGCTGCAGTACGCCACGATCCTCATGTGAGCTTATGAGCCGTTGCTGCAGTCGCTGGTATCAGTCTCACATCTGTGTGACGTATAGTACACGGCCACAGGTTTCACCCGTACCGCCTGTCACTGACCCAGGAACTGCATGGAAATGATTTCCGTGCGAGAGTTACATTCTGTGAATGGGCCATGCGTAATTTCACGCTGGAGTCTTTACAAGCTATTATGTTCTCTGATGAGTCCACGTTCACAAATTATGGTGCAGTGGATCGCCATAACGTGCAACACTGTGCCGCAGACAGTCCTCGGTGGGTACGACCTGTCGACCGTCAACGTAGGTGGTCTATTAAAGGAAGGCGTGGAATCCTTGGGTATGAAATCATCGGTCAACACTACTTCCCAGGCACACTGACAGGTGAGTTATGTCGCGCGTTTATAGCCGACAGTTTGGGTGGACTCCTTGAACATGTGTGTCTACACACGAGAGTCCATATATGGATGCAGCACGATGGTCACCCAGCCCATTCTGCGCGTGCTGTTGCGGAAGACCTAAACAACAAGTTTGCAGGAAGGTGCATGATTCTCATTCATGGCCCGCAAGGTCGCTCGATTTAACACCATTAGATTTCTTTTTGTGGAGATATCTAAAGGATCCTGTTTATGTCACTGAGCCCACATCCACAGATGATCTAAAACGGCGCATCGAGGACGAGTGTTGCTCTGTGACACCGGTGATGTTACGTCTCGTCCGCAGATTCTTTAGAAGGTGCACTGCATTGTGCATTCAGGAACATGGACACACATTTGAACATATCATTTAAATCAACTTCCCACCGCCAGAACATCCATCACCCACCACACAGCCATGTATTATGAACAGCGTGTGGTATCTGCTCCTGAAACTTTGAAGGATTGTTGTTCCCAAACTAAAAGTGATAGGAATGTAATTTAAATTGATGTATACACAGATGGTGTTACTGATTCCAGTGGATAATAGAAACAACTATTGTTCCATCTAAAAAATTGTATCTTTTTGCAGTAACTCTTTGGATAATAACACAATAAACTATGTTCATAGCTCCGCAGACAGTGTAACGTTTCTTATGGTGACCTAACGCAATAAATATTTCCGTCGCCTATTACTTCGTAACTTACAGAAGGAAACACATTTAGTAAAACACCCTGTATATATACAGACAAAATAAGGCCAGTAAGCTCCAACGGGACTATTAAATCCGCATAGAGGTTAACGCTTAGTATAAGACTGTAATCTGGAAGGTAAGTATGTCAAGATCGAATCAAATAAAGGCACATGCGAAGAGAATAACGCGACGGCAGACGAAGTGGCGAAGCTGGTACCGACAGCGGGAATTTTATTTCTTCTTTCGGAATCGGCTAGTAATCGGTAAATGCAATCTCTACTTTTAGTGGCTGAACTATCCATGGAGGTCATGCCTC
Source organism: Schistocerca serialis cubense (assembly GCF_023864345.2). NCBI lineage: Eukaryota > Metazoa > Arthropoda > Insecta > Orthoptera > Acrididae > Schistocerca > Schistocerca serialis. The sequence continues at coordinate 90,337,890 of NC_064638.1, read as the reverse complement.
CAATGTAAACATCTAACGTTCAAAGGCATCTCCCATGCCTCCATGAAAAGGGCGTAAGTGGTCGTCCAACGCATGGTTCCAAGACAGGTACGAATGAACCTTTATTGAAGAGCATATAATTTTACGATATAAATCTTAGGCACCGTGTGATACAGTCCAGGCGAGATCGAATAATCCGTCGATACATGGTGGGTAATATACTCTGATGCGCTCCCCACACACGCGAGTGAGTGAGCGAATGATACTTAAACGCTCTTCTCACTTAGTAACCGTAGATCGAATATAAAGTTCCCAACTTAACCATAAGTCAAATGGAAAATATGGGAATTGTAAGTCCGCCTTGTTGCGAAGCACTTTTGTTGTTAATTTACGTAATACAATTTTCATAGCCTTCTCGCAATATACGATACATTTCTCGCGTCACACGCGAAGAGCAAGATGGCGTAATGTTTTGGATTATGCCCGAAGTGTGAAAGCTATGTTTTTCTGTGCGTAAAAGTAGCTGCAAGCCGTCCAACGACGGTGAGTACACGTGAAACTAGGTAACAGCCTAGCACACACCAAAACTGCGTCCACCACACTATCGCAATCCCAATTGTATAATACTGCGGTACGTTACGTTTACATTTTTGTTTTTATTTATTAACAGGCATCCAAACAGTTGCTGATGACATGATGCATGCCGAGAAAAACGACAACAGAAAAACAGAAAATATGCTGCGAACAGCGACAACAATCTTATACTCATGCTGTAATGTATAATAAATAAAGTATTATGAAAGTATTCACAGAAAACGATATTTGAAAAACATACACTACACATGTAGTAATGTTTTTCGGTGTTTTACACCTATGCTATTTTCTGCAGGTTTTAGATTTAAAGAACCAATGATGATGGCGATATTTGTTGCTCAAACTAGTTTGGCGGATAAATAAATAAATAACAAAAGTATTTTGCATCAAGGTGGACTCACAATTCCCATATTGTTGTTTTTGTATCCAAACACAGACCAAATGGAAGAGTTCCAAGATAAAATTATCATAAGTCAAATATCACACTCAGGAATCAGCGTGAGATTTTATCCGGAAAGCATACTTTCCACACATTGCGTGGGCGCTAATGGGGCCAGCTTTTGATTTGCAGGAAGGAATGATCAACGTTTTTTCAGCAGCTATATCCAATCCATTGGCAAACAACCACTCATCGACGTGTTCATGTTAGTGAGTAACACTATTTTGGTCTGAAGATACAAGTCTGCAGCTGAATAAACACACATGCATCATCTGCTTACTGCAATATGTTAGTGGGGAGCGTGAGTGCACAGAATATATAAGTGGGGACTTAAAATTGCACCCTGTGCCGAGCCGTGGGAGATAAGAAAAGACACGAGCAAGTTCCCTTTGAATTAGTCATCGATTGTTCTTTGAGTAACCGAGGTACTGATGCAGTAAATCATCCTTGACAGAATACAGAGTTCCGCCATCTCGTCCAAGAAAAAGGTATCTAAACGTGATCTTAAGCTCTCTTAACGTCAAGAAAAACGGCGACGATATTTTTTTTAAATACAAATTGTCCAAGGTCCCTCTGCCTTACCGTATTTACTCCGAGGCATCAATTATTATTTTGAAAGCACCATTCCCGTCTCCTTTTGACGATTCACCCCAGCGTTTTGCTACATTGAGGACAACTTGTTCGGTCGATAATTCGAGACCATATTTCAATATTTCCCACTTTTCAGAACTGGGGTTATACCTTGCGTCTTCCATGTTTCCATGACGTCCTCTTGGGTTCAGTACTGATTAAAAATGAATAGGAGCAAATGTTTCTCCTCCAGGTGTAGATTCGCAAGCATAGAATAATGAATGAAATCAACTCCAGGACAGCTTTACTCGATGGTTTTATCGCATTATTTAGTTATTCTTGAGAGACGGGACGAAGCAGGACATGATAAAAATCATCTTCAATAGGAAACGGAGCATTCTGGAATTGGACAGTGGAAGGAGTGAGCCTCTAGGTAAATTCCTCTATCCAGGAGTGGTAGTAGGAGTGGGGGAAGGCAGTCGGTTGTTTCGAAAAGCCTTTGTTTCATTCCAGATGATATACACATTGCCTCGTTGAGCAAAGAACAGAACTTAACCGAACTATCCTTTTTTTGATTTTTTCAGGAATTTTTCAACATACGCCTTTGCTTTTCGCATTTCCAAAAAGTTATTCCAGTTAGATTTCTGGTGAAAAGGTTTCAAAGTAAGTCGGCGTTTTGCAAATTCTCTAGAGCGTTCGGTTCTCTACCAAGGAGAGGACTGTTGCTTGATGACAGTGAACTCCTTTTTTTTTCTTCGAAATGCAGACACCTGGCGCGCCTTCCATAGAGTAGGATAAAGTGTGATACGCGTCTTTGTCCTTTTTAGTCTTGCCGCTAACTTTCGAGATCCCAGTCTAACTGGGTCCTTATATTTGTCCCATTTGACTCCCACAATTTTTCATTTACTATTGGTGTACTATAACTGTGTAGTATCAGCGTCTATGTTAATGTAGAACACCGTCGGGATGTGACAGGATCTCACTGAGTCTGTTTTAATACGCTAATTAGAATTGTTAGCAAAACAGGGGCAGTGAAGTGTGTCATCTATTGCTGAACGTCTACGGAAGACTGGAAGAATCTACAGTAGAGATTCCATCGTTGACTATCACGAGCGTATTGTCTTCTGTAGCATCCATCAAAGCACGGTAGTTTCTGTCTCTTTCTCCTCCACGTGCTATATGACGGGAATTCGGGTCTCCCCCTATTGTAAAAGGAGGCCGCAGCTGGCTTATTACGCATCTCACATCATCTGCCACAATACTACAGTGGTGAGGTTTATGTATTGAAACAACTGTCGGGTATTGTGAACAGATTGCATTCACACAGCAAAACAGTTTGATGTCGTCGTTTCTCACATGAAGCGAGTATGGTCCACCTTTCGCATAACAGGACTGTATCAGGCTGACTTATGAATAGTTCTCTTTGCAAGCTTTGTGTTGGAGTTAGCTGAGCGTGCGTTCCACTATAATATATATTTTTTTGATTTCGTAATTTATCAGAGAGAGAATGAAAGATACTTATGACAAGATTCCGAACGCCAGTATCGTTCATAACACTGTTTTGCCGCATATTCTGAATTACAGTCTCGGTAATGTTTATTATCTTATCGATCAGTTCAGTGTGAACTGAAAACTGTCGTTGATTTGGCACTGTGGAGATCGATCCTTTTGGCACCAGGCTAACAGGGGTTCTGGCTTATCGGTGGGGCCGCATGTTGCGTGGGATATAGCGGGCTTGCTATTGAGACCACTCACGTACGTTACTGTGTTTACCTACTTCCGCCTGCCGCCTGCGGTGTTTGCCTGCCGAGGCACATCCGCACAATGAGTTTCCTTCCCTGCTTCCTCACAGTTGACTCTGAATGCTGCTGCTGATCACTACATGAGTGGCGCTTGTGCATTAAGTGCCTGAGTAGATAGGGGCGTGTTGTCTGAAAGACATTCCCTCCAAGCCTAGGTATTTATTTATGGTTGCTATTTACCAGTTTGTCCTATCGTTTTAGTATTTTATTTATGTTCATTGACGGGCAAGATTGCCGGAGTTTATTTATTTATTTGATTTTCTGTTTTGTTTGTTTTATTTACTTGTTGTTTATTTTGTCTTATTTATTTATGCTTGCTTTTCATTATTTTCATTATCCTGTTTTATTTTTATTATTTCTGTATATTTTTAGTTTTGTTTTATTTACTTTTTTTCCTACTTTTGCTTTTAGTCTATGACTAGAATTTTATTTTCTTGCACATAAATAATGTGTAGTAGTACTGACAAAGTCCAATGATTATTTAATTTTCGGATCGTTCTGACTGAATGCTTTTGCAATGACTTTGAATCTATCTAAAAGCTCCTGTACCGCTGTGGCTTCATGTAAGTCGGCAGTCGGTAATCTGTGGTCCACATGAAGTCCTCTCGCTACAGTGCTCGGTTTTGCACTGTTTGTAGTTGTTTCAGATGGATTTTCGCCGCTTCTCTCCACATAGGGAACGCATACTCTACTATTGGCCTTATCAGGCGACGGTAAATGCGGAGTCCTAGTTCGTCTGACAGTCCACGACTTTTATTTAATAGTGGCCAAGAATACGCCTAACCTCGTACTCACTTATCTTCTGAGGCTCTCTGCGTGAGTCTAGCATGGGAGACGTTCGTCCGTGATGACTCCTAGATAGTTCACATTTGGCCTCCACTACAGATTCCTCCCTTGAAATGTTAGTACTGGTGTTGGGCGTCGTAGAGATAGTCTTTTTCCTAGTTTTTTGTGAAAGTGTTTGCTTGCCTTTTTTCCTGTATTCAACGTGATTCTCCAAAATGCTTGCTGCGGGTAGCGGCTGGAAAAGTTGTGTGTTGTGATATTCAGGAGCTCTAAGCTTTGCTGGAGCCGTTATGATCGGCGCAGGCAAGAAATGTTGATATCCCCAGTGATGGACGTATAGGCTGGCGTGTGAACAGTGTTCAGAGCATACCTGAAGTCAGTGTTATTGAGTGTTGCTAGTTCTTGAACTCATCACCGGGTACGATATTCAGAGCAGAACCGACCTCTGCATGGGTGTTGTCTGCCACAGTAAGCACAAACAGCAATAGCTCAGGTGCTGTATTCAACAGACTGGGACCCACTACTTTTAAGGCATCTTTTCTTATGCCGGCATTGTTTGCTGATTTGCCCGTAACGTAGGCATTTTAAGCACTGACAGACAGTTGGCACATAAAGATCTACATGACTCTACTTCCATGAATAGACAGAGAATTCGGTAGAGTCTGAGAGTAAATTTGTTCATCAGCATGCAGTACGTAGCCCTTAGTGAACACCTATAATAGGGAAGACAGACTGGACAACTACCAAGATCTCCATTTCGTCATGTTCAGTATTAACTTTTCTTATTGCTTCCTGTTTGTGAACAACGAAAGAATGAATGTAAACTTCTATTCTTTTAGATTTAATACTTCACTGTTTGCTAAGAAATTAGCCTTATCTTGAAATTTCAGTTCAGCCTTGTCTTCGCTTTTGTCGACAGACGAGATATTAAATGTAGCATTCTTGAATTCTCGCAATGAAAGACGCACAAGTTTGTCAAGGGCCACAAGGTGCAGACGGCCATGTTTTTGTCCAAACGGTCAACATAAACTACGTAGAGACCACGATTTGTAAGCTTCTAGAATTTACGAGACCACTGAGGAGGTATCGTCCTCATGAGAGAAGTATTGACAATATTTTGTTGGTTAGGAGCAGAACCAGGAGCTACTGTTATACGATGAGCAATTACATTGGCATCAGTAACAGCAGATGAGACTTGGTTAGCTTCTGCACTGAAGGTAAGGGAACTCGTCGAGTCCAGACTGACAACACTTGGCCGCTTGTTTCCCGTGCTAGCGAAGCACTAGGAATTCTGTTCTGACAACTCCATCTTCTTTTCTTCCAGATTCAGCCCGAACGACAGCTAAAGAATTACTGATGGCATCCATCGTGTTGTCCAGTGTGGTTCACGGAGGCGCTGAGAAGGGAATTTTATGTTGATGAAGTAGCTGGGGAGCCGGTTACTGTAGATGCTGATCATCAGGGGCGACGAAATCTCCACCCCGTCGCCATGTACCCAACCATACGTGGCGGGCATTGTCGCCACCGAAAGGAAAGTAAAATTTTATAGACAACTGTACCAAACTTAAAATCAGTGTTCCCACTGTATAAAGAAAACTCATTTATCACACGGAAGAAGCACGTCTTAAGATTTCTGTTCAAAAAAATGGTTCAAATGGCTCTGAGCACTATGCGACTTAACAGCTGTGGTCATCAGTCCCCTAGAACTTAGAACTACTTAAACCTAACTAACCTAAGGACATCACACACATCCATGCCCGAGGCAGGATTCGAACCTGCGACCGAAGTAGTCGCGCGGTTCCGGACTGCGCGCCTAGAACCGCGAGACCACTGCTGCCGGCAAGATTTCTGTGTCCGCGATCTAACAGCGTGACAGAACTAGTCACACGATTCGTGACGTAAATGTAATGAGAAAACCACATTTTTCTGTTAATAATCCTTAGTCTCTTTTTTGTGTCCTGGAAAATTATCGTGACACACAGATACAAGAGGAAGAACATAGTGCTTCTGTTTCCATTTTTTATGACAGCAGTCCACTATGATATTTATGCCTCTATAAGCTAGATTATTTAAAAACCATCTGTTAATAATCTAGCTGTAGATTGTTGGCGAAATCTTCATTTTCATACCACTGTAAAGAATCTGCGTTAATTAACCCACCACTCAAGTCAAACCTGATAAAAACTAGTCCTGTTTTATTAGCAACGGTACAATTCCTTTACTGACAATTTCTGTGTGTATTCTGTTCTTACTGGAACCTACTTCATACCTTCGTCTGATGACGCCGCCTCGCAGTTCAGTGCATTAATAATTTTTATTTTTGATTCAGAAGACAACTAAGGTAATTCGCCAGCCTACTGTTGCCAAACACAGGCTCATAAACAAACAAACGACTATGTCTGATGAAACGGATTGTATTTACCGACTGTGATTCTGTCATCAGAAAAGCCTTTGAGATAAGGACGCGCAACAACAGCTTTGACTGGGACAGCAATTACATCCTTAGCGAAGCATGAGAACGAGCTCTTGACGCCAAATTCTGCAGATAAATATCGTGAATTACCCACCATCTAACGAAATCAGCACTGCTACCTATGTTCCTCCACCATCGACAGTGACACAACATCTGGTAGCATATGGTTGTTTCGTGACCTCATTACGTCTCCATGACTTTTTTTTTCAGCTCAAAGTATCACACTGTCTACAGGTAAGTCCTGGCTATGACGACAGAGGAAGTCGTTGTAAGCACAAGTAATCCGTGAAACACTTACCGAAAAATAAAAATTACTCGAACAGCCGCAATATCTGTACTTTTTACAATTAAATATCAAATGTTAGACAAATGACCGACGGAAGATGCCAGAAAGATGAAACCTAATCATACAGTAGTTTCGCGTATGCTATTAATATTCATACAGATTAAGGCAGCTAAAACAGGCCATCTAAACATATCCAGAATTAATAAACATACCGAGATGCGGTTTGCGCCAAGTTTTAGCCGACGACATGACGAATTTCCTAACGTTCGCAAATAATTTTTATAGTGAATAGTCGCCAAATTATGATACCGACTTTGTATTTTTCTAATGAAACTATGTATTTATTCTGCGGCATTTGAGGGAAGCTTCTAGGAGAACTTTAACTACATAACACTAATCAGACTTGATTAAATCGGTTCAAGATAACAGCGCAGCAAACTTCCGTCCCGCCGTCTAGAGAAGACCTTCCACAAACGTCTATCCTATTGTATCAGATTTTATCAAGCACGTAACTCATGTACTCTGCAGTTAACGGCAACACAGGTCAGTGTTATAAGACATTTCATGCCTTTGGAAGTCGTCGGTGTTTCATAATAGACCACTTGTTTAACTTTTCACCGTAAATGAAAGTATAGAAATGGTAAGTTTGGTGTGTATGTAGACCATTTTGTTCTTCTTGAAGAACCGTTCCAATGCTCTCCTCTTATGACAGTCACTACATGTGCGGAATGGGAGAGGCATCCGTTGAATTGGTACCACACTGGTTGTCTCACGTCCAGTGGTTTGTCTTTCAATAACTAAGGCAGCGGCAAACACTACGAACTAGAGGTATTTGAGTGTATTTAGATCCCCATCAATAAAACGGGGACCAATGATGATGGGCTTGGAAAACACGTCCAAACTCCGATAGACCAAGAGCGTTGTTTTCATATACTTCTTTGAGTCATGTAGATTTTCAAATGACTGTTAGTGCATATTGTGAAGATTAACTTGCCCATGGAATGTTTTTAATAAGAATCATTAATTAAATATTCCATGATCAAAAACTGATTAGTTAAATGACACACTAAAATGCAAAATCCAGATGTAACCTACCAAACTACAAAAATAATTGTTGAAAATGATAGATGTATGAAAGAAACTGAAATAACTCCAGAAATAAGTAAATAAAAGAAATATACATCTTTGTGCAAGTAGTCCTTGCAAGGACAGCATCAACAAACTCCAACTGTAAATATAAGTAAAGCTATCAAAATGACAGCATATCTATATGTCACATCGATGTTATAAAATGCTCAGCTAAAAACCATATATGGCCATATTTATGTCATATCCGTAAAATGAATGTCCATATCGTGTCAAAAGACCAAATGTAGCAATTCACCTATTTCATAACTTCTACAGATGAAAAAACCCTTCATGGTATTATTAAGAGTGAAGAACATTTACACATCAATGCGTCCTTATATCAAGTACTGCCATAAAACAAAAATATCGCACATGAAAAACTAACTGGTGTGTCAGAAACTAATAATATACATCCACATAGCATATAGTATCTGTAGATCATATAATACGTTACCAATAATATTAGTGAAAAAGAGATTCATACGTATGCAACATTATACCGAAGAATTAGATATAGATTAAAAACGACATTGTACCTAATAATGTGTAAATAATCCATTAACTAGTGTTATCGATACCAAAAGCTCAACAGCCACAAAGCACAAAAAGTATACATGACTTGTCCATATACTATGTTTCGAATACAAATAGAGCCTGGATATGTGAAGATAATACTTACGTCGTAGCACAAAAATATGGATTACCTACATGAAACCTACATAGACCACTGCGTAATGTTGCATATGGTGTAACGGTGCAACACAACCACTTATACCAACCTCAGGGCGACTTGTTTAACCAGGTAAATAACTAGACAGTACTATAAAGTCAGAAAATCTCCCAGTCATTAAGGTTACACATCAATAGACAAACCAAAATAGAGGACAGTCAGAAGTATGTTATGGTAGATATTCTGTAATAATTGTGCCCACTGGAAGGCACACCGTCAACATCTACGTTATACCCTACCAAAAATAAGTGGTACTAGCCTGTGTGTAACGTGTAATGTTAATGCCTCTTGCATTTGCTGACGTTATAGCATATTACTGTGTGGTTGTTTACTTGAATACACAAGTTGCACTGAGCTTGGTATAAATGGCTATATAAAATGTTACACTATTTGCAACATTACTCAGTCATGAGTGTGGATTTTACACAGAAACTCCATGTTTTTGTTGTTTTATGAAATGGATACTTTCTTCACACGTCCAGACTGTATCTCGTCGTACACAGTGCAGGATACGTGGATAGATCATATTTATTTAGTTTCTGTTGCCCACTTTACCTAAATATGAACCAGTTAGTGATTTACACGTATTCTATACGCTATTCGGGAGAATACACTATTTTATTGTATAAAATACACACATCTGCCCATGCTTGTTAGCAATGATTCATCACTCCGTATATTTTTCGGCGTGTTATGTAAGTTGGAAGTAGTCGGCTTGATGACGCACGATCGCTCGCCATTAACCACATTTATAAGTCTCTAAGTTCCCCACTATGTGTTTCAGCATGAAATTTAGCCCAACTTTTCCTCCCACTCTACAGAAAATCTACGTATTACCAAAAATATGTACTCACAAACTATTATTCATCTTAAACTCGTAAGCTAACCTTCGACTAAGCAGAACCTAAATTGAAGTGAACTGTAATTGAACTGAATACAATTTGTCTTTGTATTGGATGCGCAACTATCTTGCCCTTACCAAAATTTGCATTTATCTCGCGTCTTGACAACATTGTTGCGATCTTTTCGAAAGCACAATAGCAGATAGCAAGTAGCAAATTTCCAAACAGTATTCAAACTGTTGCATACCATATGGTGCAATGTGGTAATGCGTAATGATAAACCTTCTTTAAACAGTGGGACGGGGAGAGTAACTAATCCTATGAAATGATATTCCAAGACAACGATTTTAGAATGATGTGTGTATTCAAAAAGACAGAGTAAAATTTCGCGTTATCTTCACACATAACATTGGTCTGAACAATACTATGGTTAACAAGTGAACAATGATTTGAAAATCGTGCAATGTTAACGGATAATTTCTATAAAAACCAGACAGCTTAACCAGTTGATTCTTAATGCGTGACTCAGGGTGGTCTCCCTTTCAGCTCTGAGTACGTTAACTAGCTGACGATAATCATTCCAACAAAAGTGCTGCGCGGTACTGCAGTCTTACCTCATACTTCTTCTCTTCTAAACGAGTAACTTTATTCAAAATTTATATTCTTTTCGCATTCCAATATATACACGTAAGTATGTATGTATTAAACTAGAAACGACGGAGAGGCTTCGTCCCGCCGTAGCGCCCAGTGGTTCACAACCCCACAACAGGTCCCAGCAGTCCACCCACCCCACCGCCGCCCCACAGCGAACCCAGGGTTATTGTGCGGTCCGGTCCCCAGTGGACCCCCTCTCCCTCGGGAATGTCTCATACCAGATGAGTGTAAGCTCAAAAGTTTACGTGGGGTGTACGTGCAGCAATCGTAGATAGTGTAACTGAGGCGGAATAAGGGGGAACCAGCCCGCATTCATCGAGCTAGATGGAAAACCGCCTGAAAACCCATCCACAGGCTGGCCGGCACACCGGACCTCGACACTAATCCGCCGGGCAGTTTCGTACCGGGGACCGGCACGCCTTCCCACCCGGGAAACAGCGCGTCAGAGCGCGCGGCTAGCCGGGCGGGCTTCCAATATATACAAGATATCATACTTGCTGTCCTTTACAATAAATGTTTCTGCATTTGACAGATAAAATCACAAGTCAACACAGCACCAATACACACCTCCATAACCTACCACACTTCAACTAAGAATGTAGCAGATTGCGCAGAGGCAAAGACCGTGCCACAACAAGACCAAAGATTGTTTAACAGTAGAGTAACTTACTCCCTAACTGACGTGCACATCCTTAATTTACAAAAATCAAAATGAAATTTCCATTTTACTAATAGAGCTTGCAATTATCATGTCTTTAACGAAGTCTGATAAATATTGTTATCATCGTGCAAATTATTTCATTGAAACGTAGCATTAACAAGGTTTATGTCACCTTGCTCCTCGCTTAACGACGACGGTTTGTGACACTGAACTATCCATCAGCATAGTATTCGATGCAGAAAAACCAGGCACCAATGGAGCAAGTATTTCACTTAAAGATAAATGACATCATTCTGGATTATACACATTTTTGGGCATTAATCATACACCACTGCCGACTATATAGTGCTGAGTCCCTTCGTTTTATTTTACTTTACTGCTTAAAACTTTAACACGAAACAATCAACTTAAATGGAGAGTCAGCAATATAAGATCCGTTGCAGACAAAACTTGGCCTGTAACTGAACACGTTGAGACATAGCAAACAGAGTCGCACGTTACGGACCGTGCTGCTGTAAATTTACAGCCTCTCTCAGCGGGTGGCGGAAGCTACTGGAGAGATTGGCTTATAACGTAATAGACGAGATTACAGTGAGACGGTAACAGTTTCATTGCCTGTGGTCCGCTGTGGGCCCATTCGTATTTGCGGCGAACAAGTTCGGCCCAGTCGGCGGCGGTCTGAGTTATGGTATCAGATAACAGCGGATGTACGAGTTTTAGCAGGACCCGTGGTCGGCGCTGCCGGTCTTGCAGTGTGCGCCACAAAGCCGTTTAATACAATCTCCTGCTGGGAAATCGTTGAGAACGCTGCAGACATTACTGAATAAAATGCTCCATAGCACAAAATGTACGCACAATCGAAATATTTACAACAAAAATGTTTCTGTCACAATTATGACTCAGAAATATTACTCCTCTTAACCTCATGCTCCAAAGCTTGAACGTATCAACCAGCTGTGGATAACGCTTCTTTCGCAATGCTGTCGTAGACGTAATGAATGTAAGTATTGAAATTGTGGGGGACAACCTCACAAGTAACAGTGAGTCTAGGCTTACCACCTTAGAGAAATACGATAACTGCCTTGTAAATTTATTCCTACAGGATGATTTATCATCGCTATTTTGTCGAAAACTGGCATTCAGCCGCAAATAGAAATATTAAAAAAGGTAGGAAGATTTTTCTGTTTAGCAAAAGTGACAAAAAACAGATTTCAGAGTACCTGATGGCTCGACACAAAAGTTTTGTCTCAAGTACAGATAGTGTTGAGGATCACTGGACAAAGTTCAAAACCATCGTACAATATGTGTTAGATGAGTATGTGCCAAGCAAGATCGTAAGAGATGGAAAAGAGCCACCGTGGTACAGCAACCGAGTTAGAAAACTGCTGCGGAAGCAAAGGGAACTTCACAGGAAACATAAACATAGCCAAAGCCTTGCAGACAAACAAAAATTGCGCGAAGCAAAATGTAGTGTGAGGAGGGCTATGCGAGAGGCGTTCAAAGAATTCGAAAATAAAGTTCTATGTACTGACTTGGCAGAAAATACTAAGAAATTTTGGTCTTATGTCAAAGCGGTAGGTGGATCAAAGCAAAATGTCCAGACACTCTGTGACCAAAATGGTACTGAAACAGAGGATGACAGACTAAAGGCCGAAATACTAAATGTCTTTTTCCAAAGCTGTTTCACAGAGGAAGACTCCACTGTAGTTCCTTCTCTAGATTGTCGCACAAATGACAAAATGGTATATATCGAAATAGACGACAGAGGGATAGAGAAACAATTAAAATCGCTCAAAAGAGGAAAGGCCGCTGGACCTGATGGGATACCAGTTCGATTTTACACAGAGTACGCGAAGGAACTTGCCCCCTTCTTGCAGCGGTGTACCGTAGGTCTCTAGAAGAGCGTAGCGTTCCAAAGGATTGGAAAAGGGCACAGGTCATCCCCGTTTTCAAGAAGGGACGTCGAACAGATGTGCATAACTATAGACCTACATCTCTAACGTCTATCAGTTGTAGAATTTTGAAACACGTATTATGTACGAGTATAATGACTTTTCTGGAGACTAGAAATCTACTCTGTAGGAATCAGCATGGGTTTCGAAAAAGACGATCGTGTGAAACGCAGTTCGCGCTATTCGTCCACGAGACTCAGAGGGCCATAGACACGGGTTCCCAGGTAGATGAAATGTTTCTTGACTTCCACAAGGCGTTCGATACAGTTCCCCGCAATCGTTTAATGAACAAAGTAAGAGCATATGGACTACCAGACCAATTGTGTGATTGGATTGAAGAGTTCCTAGATAACAGAAAGCAGCATGTCAATCTCAATGGAGAGTAGTCTTCCGAAGTAAGAGTGATTTCAGGTGTGCCGCAGGGGAGTGTCATAGGACCGTTACTATTCACAATATAAATAAATGACCTTGTGGATGACATCGGAAGTTCACTGAGGCTATTTGCGGATGATGCTGTGGTATATCGAGAGGTTGTAACAATGGAAAATTGTACTGAAATGCAAGAGGATCTGCAGCGAATTGACGCATGGTGCAGGGAATGGCAATTGACTCTCAATGTAGACAAGGGTAATGTGCTGCGAATACATAGAAAGAAAGATCCCTTATCATTTAGCTACAATATAGCAGGTCAGCAAGCAGTTAATTCCATAAATTATCTGGGAGTAGGCATTAGGAGTGATTTAAAATGGAATGATCATATAAAGTTGATCGTCGGTAAAGCAGATGCCAGACTGAGATTCATTGGAAGAGTCCTAAGGAAATGCAATCCGAAAACAAAGGAAGTAGGTTACAGTACACTTGTTCGGCCACTGCTTGAATATTGCTCACCAGTGTGTGATCCGTACCAAATAGGGTTGATAGAAGAGATAGAGAAGATCCAACGGAGAGCAGCGCGCTTCGTTACAGGATCGTTTGGTAGTCACGAAAGCGTTACGGAGATGGTAGATAAACTCCAATGGAAGTCTCTGCAGGAGAGACGCTCAGTAGCTCGGTACGGGCTTTTGTTGAAGTTTCGAGAACATACCGTCACCGAGGAGTCAAGCAATATATTGCTCCCTCCTCCTTATATCTCGCGAAGAGACCATGAGGATAAAATTAGAGAGATTAGAGCCAACACAGAGGCATACCGACAATCCTTCTTTCCACGAACAATACGAGACTGGAATAGAAGGGAGAACCGATAGAGGTACTCAAGGTACCCTCCGCCACACATCGTCAGGTGGCTTGCGGAGTATGGATGTAGATGTAGCTGTTTACAAAATATAGGTTGACTCTTGCAGAGAAGATAAAGCAACCAGCCAAATTTTATAACGAAGTTTATTTATTCACATATTGCCGTTAACTGTTTCGAACGGACAGGTTCATCATCAGACGGCTTGCTCACGTTAAGATATATTTTACATTAGCTTTCATTTTTTGTTCTCCCAAATGATGAAATTTCCTCGAGATGGTGGTGCCGTTGAAAAATCCGCGTCATTACGTTCCATGTGGAGAAACTTACTGGTGTGTGAGTAGCGCCTTAGATTATGTGTATCGATATATATAAGGAAAGTGCTTCATACAGTCTTCGCTGCTGCATGAACAAAATCAGTTATGCTGGAACGTAAAGGCGTGGAATTTTCATCCCCAAAGAAATTTCATGATTTGAGAGAACAAGAAGAGAAAGCTAATGTAAAATGTATCTTAACTCATTTTACTAAGGTTTGAAACTCCTCTTTTCTTTCTTCCGTGTTTGCGATTTAAAAACTGGGTAGTTTTGGATATCAACCTTATGCAAGCACAATTAGTTTATTTTTTATATATACCCAGACATGTTTCGACACCAATTTTCTGTGGGTCAATTTTGTTTATTACTGTAATGTACAACATCACATTTGTAGTAGTTTAACTGCTGGAGGCCTTCGTTTTGTTTGGACACTCACCTTAAAATTACATCGCTAACTGAACTGTATTATTATACATCGATTTTAGTGTTCGTTTTCGTCGATTTTTTTGACAGCATTTCATCTACAAACTAGCCATGAAGAAAATTATTACGTATTTGTGGAGAGCTGTTTCGAGGGTAGAGGATATGTACGTTTCTGTACTTACATTTTCCGTATCTTAACGTCAATAAGCCGTCTGGTGATGAACCTGTCGGATCGAAACCGGTAACGGTGCTATTTAAATAAATAAACAACGTTGTAAAAACTGGCTGGTTGCTGTTATCTTCTCTGTAAGAGTCAACCTATATTCTTATTAACGTTTAAAAGCACCCGAAGCGACGTAGACGCAGTAGCGACAATTTAATGCAACACACATAGGGCCGCAAATGTCAGGTAATGTCCCAATCGTGGATGACAACTGTGGACCACGTGACGTCACCAGATGACGTACCTCGCCGCACGTGCAGCGGTTGGGCTGCTCGATCCTACCCTCGCCGGTAGAGGCCAGTGCTACACATTGCTGCGCAACGGTGCGAATTTCGAACACCTTTTGCAAATGTGAGTTGTTGTAAATGTAGAAGTTGCAAAATTATTGCCCTCGTTGTAACCAAGCAAAGGCTGTTCTTATATGTTTTTCTTTTCTTTTGGCCCTTCGTTTTTTGGATACAGACATTATTTACTAATAAAAACGCAAGTGATATACTGGTAACGATGAAATTCAAAAGCTTATACTTGTTTCATTGCGACGCATCACGGCCCTTTTTTGATGTACTGTACATTGCAATAAACCAGCGGAGACCACCAGACCAGTAAATAAAATGATCTTACTTCAATGTAAACACAAAAATGAATAACGTAATGTAAAAGTACTGCCTGTAAGACGCAAGACTCGGACCCTCAGCACCATGCGTCAAAATCGTGTACGTAGGTCCGGAGCCAAACCGACTTGAACACTTGCCCTGAGTTGGGATGATCAGCTGCGACAGACCGACGCCCACTAGAAAGACAATCCGCGGCGCGTGCGTCACATTACGTGAGATTGCAGGTCTTGCGAGTTCCAGCAGCTGTCTCCGGCGAGGAGGGAGCATCTATCTGAGGCGAGTTTAGTAATTCTTGACTGCGTGTTTAAATGTAAACAAGTTCTCGATACCACACGACAATTGGATACCTTTGTGGATACCTTTCAAATTACATATTAATTTCTCGTGTGCCTTGCTCGGAGCCGGCGTTTGCGAAGTGTGGTGGACAAGCCTACCAGTGTGACGTCACAAGTTCCTTGCAGGGCCCGTGTACCTCGTTGGACAGACCGTCAGGGTCAACCGCTGCACCTGCGGCAGGGTACATTACCTGGTCTGGTGACGGAACGTGCTCACCATTTGTCAACCATTTTTGGGGTATTTCCCGACTTTTACGGCCCCATTTACCCTATGTCAAATTACTTGTCTTGCTTCGTCGCCTCGGAGCTTTTTAAACATTAATAGGAATAGTTCTGTATATTCCAGAATCAGATGACATAAATGGTCTCACAACCAGTTTCGACTTGCCACCAAGTGCTCATCAGATGATCTGTTTGAAAGAGAAAAAAGGGAACAGCAAACTACTAGGATAAGAAACAATAAACCAAACTAATTTCTATACCAGTGGTGTCTCGCCGTGAAGGCTAATACCATCATTCAGTGCAAAGCACTCTTCGTTCAAATTCGTGCGGACTTCGCGTAATGCGACGAGCAAAAATGAGGAAAAAGCTAGGGGACACTACTTAGGTAGTTTGTGACAAACGGGAATTTGGACTGAGGTGGGTTGAGGGTGACGCGGGGAAAGGGGGAGTGCTTCGGTAGTCCGTGTAGTTGTGTCAAAACACTGTGCCAAGACGGCGCATATGGATAATGCATCTGCGTAATAACCAGGAGTACCTGAGTTCGAATTCGACCCTTAGTACAAATTTTCATTTTTCGACAATGCATTCTTTGCCGGGCGGTGTGTCCGAGCGGTTCTAGGCGCTTCCGTCTTGAACTGCGCGACGGCTACGGTTGCATGTTCGAATCCTGCCTCGGGCATGGATGTGTGTGATGTCCTTAGGTTAGTTAGGGTTCAGTAGTTCTAAGGGACTGATGACCGCTGATGTTAAGTCCCATAGTGCTCAGAACCACTTGAACCATTCTGAATGCATTCTTTCATTGCCCGATTGCGGCAGAGATCGGAATGTCTCCTTTCTGAACACAAACTAACTTCCATACCTATCTCTACGTACAGTGAGAAGCCGTTTATTCGAACTGGGTGGAACCATAGCACATCCGGATAATCCGGAAGTCCAAAATATGGCTTGGATTAAATAGTATAAACACAAACTTCATATTTTTTCCGATTAAAGGCATTAACTGTATGTTATTTTCGCATAAATGTTGACCGGATACTGGAAAACGGACAATGAGTTTTTTTGCACTGAAATAATCAATAATTTCTTTTTGAGCCAGATTCGTGTCATTTGTACTGAGCAACCTCATATAGGCGTTTCGCCAGCAATATTTCGGCCAAAGTTGTCGCCACAGTTTATTTCCGTGCCTCGTAGAGTACGGCCGCGGCTACAACTGCGCTCTAGAAGATGCGTAACTGGTCGCGTTCAGATTAATTTGTGTTTATCTGTGTTAGTTGGCTCATGTGTTAGTGTTCCACTACTTCAGTGTGCTAACATGTTATGGGGAAGTTGGTACCGCTAAAAGTGAACTGCTCCTGTCAGCCGGCCGTTGTGGCCGAGCTGTTTTAGGCGCTTCAGTCTGGAACCACGCTACTGTTACGGTCGCAGGTTCGAATCCTGCCTCAGGCATGCATGCATGTGATGTCCTTTAGTTAGTTAGGTTTTATTAGTTCCAAGTCTAGGGGACTGATGACCTTAGATGTTAAGTCCCATAGTGGTTAGAGCCAATTGAACCATTTTGCTCCTGTCAATTCTGCACCAGGCCATAGACAACTCCAGACCAACAAGGGACGCACTGGTTGATGCCCTAGTAGTGGCACATCAGGAACAAATAGCGTGGAAATGACAGAAATCTTTGGTGATGACATCGAAATCGTCGACACAGTTATATCAAGAGCTCTAACAGAGAAGTGTGCCAAGATTCGTGAAGGAGTAGGAAGCAGCAATCACAAAATAATGAAAACGGCGCATTGTCCTGAGGCAACTTGACAACAAACAGCGAGCATAGCGGCGGCTACATCCGTCAGTGACAATCAACAGCTTTACCAAAAAAAAAAGATAGGAAGCAATATGGAACATTCCTATGTACAGTGTAGTGTTAGCCCTTACACTGTATTCATTGAACGTGTGCAAAAAGAGAAAACCATTTGGAGGTTACGTCCACTGTCCACAGGTCGGCTAATATCTGAGTCCGCACGTCACTAACAGCGTTACGGAAATTGCATCACCTGACCGTAACCGCGTTAAAATCGAATTAAAGGCCGCAGCAGCTGCTAATTATATTGTTCAACGTGATGTTTTCGCGCATGAGGGTCTTGAAGTATATCTCCCAAATTGCCATACCAGACACTAGGGAATATTAAAAGATGCAGTGACTGAAATTTCGGAAACAGACATTTATATATATTCTCGTATATGGTGTGCGCTGTTCTGTTGAACCGTACGTGAAACCTGTTCTGTTTTGCTTGAACTGCCTACCGTCCATTCACGTTAGTAAACAATGTAGTATTGAACGCTGTACTCACTGCTCTGGACCTCACGATATTCACTAGTATGACAAAAAACACCTTCTCTTACATGCATGATTTGGATGGCTTCTATCTGATTCTAGGGAGGTTCGCAACTCAACATCGTGACGTATGCAGACGTATTCACAGGAAATTTGACGCCATCCTAGACGCACGTACATTCGCAGCCTAATAATGCTCATCGACTGATATATGCAGACAACACGACACCACATAATGAAATCAACAATTTCCCCGCACGGCAGACGCTTCAGCACACACCTCATGTTTTACCGATGTCGGCGCCATACACCAGTGAACGGCTTACACATCTTAATACTTCAGGAGGCAATAATGAAGCAAACGGGGCTCAGGCGTAGACAGAAGCAACCTAACAGAGCACTTCGTGGGAAAAAGTTACTTCGGTACTAAGTAATATGTTCAAAACTTACGGATGGCAAACGGAGTTGAAACAATTCCTATCGGAAACAACCCATATCCAGCGCCGCCCCACACCCTTCAGGTGAGTTAAATTGTTCAAGATCATAATTGTTCAAGATAATAATCAATGTAAGACAGATAAATAGACGCCCTTACGTAGGCTCTGTCCCCAGTAACGCAAATGAATTCGTTGGAGAATCGCTAGTGGGTATGGGATTGCACAAAGACAAGATTTGTGCAATACCTGAAACAAGGCTACTGCCAAATGAACTGTTTTTTGTTTCCTGTATTTAATACAATTAAAGCTGACAGACGATGGATATTGGCCAAGTGCACTTTCCAGAAGAAAAGATATTCGTATAAAATTCAAACAGATGTGACGCAAGAGATGAAACTTAAAGCTGCTGCAGCTACATTATAAACGAACGGAAATGAAACAAACATAACGTACGTTTGCAGATCGCAAAGAGAAACCGTAATGGGACAACAGCTGAGGATGTTGATAAATTCGATAGTACAACAGCAGACAATATTTGATTACAATACTCGTCGCCTTTATTCGGGCTCAGACCGAGAAACCAACGTCAGTAGAATGATAGCAAGGATTGCCGACGACAGTAACATAATAGTTTTAAATGAGAGTTCCCTTACGATGATAAAAGCACCATATCAACGATTGAGCGCTGTATATGCAATGTTTCGTATCAGCTAGTTTAACATTAGACTTGAGGAGAACTCCTTGGATCTGATCATCTACCCAACACACTTAGACGTGACTCTGGAGTGATATGAGGTGTCATTGGCCAGCCTGTTAATGGAATGTTCGGAAAGCTGGCAGAAGCCGTAACACAATTATGCTTTCGGAGAAGTTAAATGAGTTTTCGAGAAACAAGAACAGACTTCACGAATTTTATAGCTTGTATTGAAAAAGCTACAACGGTGTCTGTCCTGAAAAAAAAACCTTTGTTCCAAAAACTGAATCATTACCAGTATAGTGAGAGGAGGAAAGTAATAATGCATTATTGGAGCGAAGGAACGCTCTAAATCTTTACAGAAGACACTGCTCGGAAGGGAATTACGGAAGGTTAAATATACTGTAAGACAGGAAAAAATACGAAGCACGAAGGGATTATCCGATTGGGAAAGAAATTGATAGGTGTGATGTTCATATACACCTAAACAAATTATTACAATTTCAGAAAAATTGGATAATTTATTCAAGAGAAAGAGGTTTACAAATTAAGTAAGTCAATAATACGTTGGGCCACCTCTGGCCCTAATGCAAGCACTTACTCGGCTTCGTATTGATTGATCATTGCTGGAGGCCTCGTGAGGGATATCGTACGAAATTCTGTCCTATTGGCGCGTCATGTCGTCAAAATCCCGAGCTGGCTGGAGGGCACTGCCTGTATTGCTACAAACGTTTTCAATTGGAGAGAGAACCGGCGACCTTGCTGGTCGAGATAAGGTTTGTCAAGCAAGAAACCAAGCAGTAGAAGCTCTCGCCGAGTGCGGGCGGTCATTATCCTGTTCAGGATGGCTTGCCACGAAGGGCAACAAAACGGGACGTAGAATATCGTCAACCTACCGCTGTGATGCAAGTGCGCTGCAGATGACACCCATAGGTCTCCTGCTATGGAGTGAAATGGTACTTCAGGGCACCGCTTTTTTTTGTCTTAGACTGTTATATTGTTAATACTTCCAATCATTTTTCCTCAGTAGCTACTGCAATTAGATTTATCACGCGTATAAAAAAAGTTCCATCTACTACAACTCGATGTTTTATTTGTGTCTACCAAGTGTGTTTCACCTATGCATGCTAGGCATCTTCAAAGGTCTATAATAAAAAGAAAATAATTTAATTATACATTTTGGTGGGAGATCTGGGAAGAATCGGTATGCCAATCAGGCTCATTCGCCTTGAGCGTTGAGGCAATCATCCCACCTGCGCACCAGGTTCAACATAACTATTTGGAAGACACAGTGTCCTGCTGAGTGAAGAAGTCCGTAACTTCCTGCTACACCTCCTCTCCGGCAGTAACCGCAGACGCTTTGAAGCCTTTTTGAGGGACCGAAGGCGTGATGGGGAGATATCAGGACTATAGAGCGGGTACGCCAGTGTATCACACTCAAGTTGGCGTAACTTTTGCGTCATGACATTTGCGATATGGGGATCTGTTTTATCATGAAGCAGCAGCACCCCTTATTGCACCGATAAACAATAATGGTTTTCAAGAGACATGTTGCCCATTCTTCGTTCCCCGCTGGATGTCTATCGGTGTTTGCTCTTCGGGAGCCAAGAAAAAAATAACAGTATGCTGGTCGCATTTGGAAACATTTGGTAATGAAATGAAATGAGTGGCTAGAGCTTCCGTTCGGGGAGACCAGTCGCCTGGTACAACTCGTTTTAGCTGAAGCCACTTCGCCGGCCGGTGTGGCCGTGCGGTTCTAAGCACTTCAGTTTGGAACCGCGTGACCGCTACGGTCGCAGGTTCGAAACCTGCCTCGGGCATGGATGTGTGTGATGTCCTTAGGTTAGTTAGGTTTAAGTAGTCCTAAGTTCTAGGGGACTGATGACCTCAGAAGTTAAGTCCCATAGTGCTCAGAGCCATTTTTTTGAAGCCACTTCGGCGACTTGTGCGTCGATGGCGATGAGATGGTGGTGACGAACACAACACAATACCCAGTCCCTGAGTGGAGAAAATCCCATAACCAGCTGGGAATCGAACCCGGGCCACTTGGCATACCATTCCTTCACACTGACCACTTTTGTTTCTGAACTCATCATGTTCGTTGCATTTGCTCGAGGTGGACGTCCCATGACACCCGTTCAAGTTCATCGTTGATCCGTTCACTCAGTTTCTTTATTACAGCTAACCCCCTGACCGAACACGCTGAGATACCGTGCCGGCAACCACTCAGCTATCGAGGCGGACACACATTTGGTAATAACGTCGCCATAGTTCATATGTCCGCATTTGTCACATGTAAGTCCGAACACAGTAATCCCTAACCTGCATGTCGGTCCTTCAAATATCAACACTTAGGAGTCGCGCCATATATACGATGCAGCAACGCCCTCAAACGGAAATCTTTTGACCGCTACTCATAATTTAACTACACACATAAAAAAAATTCCATCTCCTCGATTCCGAGAGTTCCGGAACCTGTACAAAAAATTGGAATAGAGATGAACATAAACATCATTTCCGCCCTTTTTATTGCTCATGAAAACCACCAGTTGCATGTTGTACCACCATACAGCGAGACCTTCAGAGGTGGTAGTCTAGATTGCTGTACACACCGGGACTTCTTACACCCAATATCACGTCCTCTTGCACTGATGCAAGCCTGTATTCGTCCTTGCATTCTGTCCACAAGCTCATCAAGGTACTGTTGGCCCAGATTGTACCACTCCTCAACGGCGATTCGGCGTAGATCCCTGATAGTGGTTGGTGTGTCACGTCGTCCATAAACAGCCTTTTCATTCTATCCCAGACATACTGGATGCGGTTCATATCTAGAGAAAATGCTGGCCACTCTAGTCGAGGGATGTCGTTATCCTGAAGGAAGTCATTCACAAGATGTGCACGGTGGGGGCGCGAATTGTCGTCCATGAAGACGAATGCCTCACCACTATGCTACCGATTGGTTATACTACAGGTCGGATGATGGCTTTCACGCATCTTAGAGACGTTACGGCGCCTTCCATGACCACCATCGGCGTACATTGTCCCCACATAATGCCAACCCAAAACAGCATGGAACCTCCACCTCGCTGCACTGTAAGGCGTTCAGCCTGACCGGGTTGCCTCCAAACACGTCTCCGACGATTGTCTGGTTGAAGGCACATGTGACACTCGTCGGTGAAGAGAACGTTATGCCAGTCCTGAGCGGTCCATTAGGCATGTTGTTGGGCCCATCTGTAACGCGCTGCATGGTGTCGTGGTTGTAAAGATGGACATCGCCATGGACATCGGGAATGAAGTTGCGCGTCATGCAGCCTACTGAGCACAGTTTGAGTCGTAACACGACGTCCTGTGGCTACACGAAAAGCATTATTCAGCATGGTGGAGTTGTTGTCAGGGTTCCTCCGAGCCATAATCCGTAGGCAGCGGTCATCCACTGCAGGAGTAGCCCTAGGACAGCATGAGCGTGGCATGTCATCGACAGTTCCTGTCTCTCCTGTCTCTCTGTATTTCCTCCAAGTCCGAACAACATCGCTTT
Source organism: Schistocerca serialis cubense (assembly GCF_023864345.2). Taxonomy (NCBI): domain Eukaryota; kingdom Metazoa; phylum Arthropoda; class Insecta; order Orthoptera; family Acrididae; genus Schistocerca; species Schistocerca serialis. The sequence continues at coordinate 90,314,639 of NC_064638.1, read as the reverse complement.
GGTTCACTCCGAGACGCCTGGACACTTCCCTTGTTGAGGCCCTTCGTGGCACAAAGTAACAATATGGACGCGATCGAACCGCGATATTGACCGTCTAGGCATGATTGAACTACAGACAACACGAGCAGTGTGCTTCCTTCCTGTCGGCCATTGTGGACGAGCAGTTCTCGGCGCTTAAATTTGAAACCGCGGGACCGCTACGATCGCAGGTTCGAATCCTGTCTCGGGTATGGATGTGTGTGATGTCCTTAGATTAGTTAGGTTTAAGTAGTCTAAGCTCTAGTGGACTGATGACCTCAGATGTTAAGTCCCATAGTGCTCAGAGCCATTTGAACCATTTTGAACCTCCTTCCTGGTGGAATGACTGGAACTGTTCGGCTGTCAGACCCCCTCCGTCTAATATGCGCTGCTTTTGCATGGTTGTTTACATCTTCGGGTGGTTCAAAATGGTTCAAATGGCCCTGAGCACTATGGGACTTAACTTCTGAGGTCATCAGTCCCCTAGAACTTAGAACTACTTAAACCTAACTAACCTAAGGACATCACACACATGCATGACCGAGGCAGGATTCGAGCCTGCGACCGTAGCGGTCGCGCGGTTCCAGACTGAAGTGCCTAGAACCGTTCGACCATCGTAGCAGGCAGAACACTAACATCACAAGTAAGTCATCAAACAACGTGTAAACTCTCAGTGCCAATTTTTTCCCCTTAGATGTCACCCAGATGACCGAAAAAGACTAGATATTAAGTTGCTGTCACTGTTGATCGTTTCGTAGAATTTTTATTACGTACTTGACATGACTGAATGCATCCCAGTAACTTATTTAAAAGTCAGCAAACTCTTAATAGCTGCTAGGGAGTTCGTGGTATCAAGAGCCGTCGAGTGATAGACTAAAACAGAAGCTGACACAAAAGGAAGGTGCGAACACGAAGCCCTTCAGGCCCCCGAAGCATTGAAAGTCCTCGAAGTAGATGGAACAGCTTCGCAGAATTCCCGCTCAGCAAGTTTCTCACAGGCGTTGGTCTCTTTCCACGAACAGAGGCACCGCCTGAGATGCAGATGAGGATGGACAGAATCGGAACCAATCACTGGTATTGTGTACCACGAACAGCGCCTGGCTCTCTCCACGGGTTCACAGCGGCCTACCTCCAGGAATCGTTATTTCAGAGACGCAGCGTACTTCACATACACCGAAGCAACACAGATCGACTTCCGAGAAACTACTTCTGCACCTTTCAGTGAGTAGCTCTGCACGTCAGCACACAACAGTACAGTTATCTCGGTGCTTCTGCGTTAGGGTTCCACATCGTGAAGCGCAAGGGCCCCCAAACTATTTCGTCGAACGGAACACTTTTAAAACCCTGGTACGTTAATGGAATATCTTGCTTATTTTGCAGGTTACTACAGTTTTTAAAAATGAGAAAAATTGTTTTATTCCGTGATTATTTCAATGTTAAATCATAACTAATAACAGAGAAATAATTTAAAAATTAGTATCATCAAAATGTCGATAAAAAGCGCCGTGTTACTAATAGTTTTTCGTGGAGCACTTATTAATTTCCCGCTGAACATCTAGGTTCTGCGCAACAGTATGGTGTAGTGTAATGGTTTGTCAGTGTAAAACTAGAGTTTCGTACGAATTTTAAAGAAAAAGAAAATTCAGAAATTCAGAAATAAAGGATATCTTATCTGTACAACAAAAAACACTGTGTACTATTTTCAAGACCATGATATTCTGAACTTAAGGCAGTCAAGCTTGGTTCACCACAGGGTTTTGTCATGTATCGCTTGTTCTTGCTAATAAACAAAAACTAAGCTCACTGGTGAAAAAATTAGCCACCCCTACAGAGATGATTACACGCATCATGTAATACCGTGTAATTCCGACTTTGGACTTGATAACCGCCTGGATTCGATTAGAAAGGAGTCAGCAATGGTGTGCAGGTACGTCGCACCCAAGTTTAGCCACTCGCTGACGAGCTGACCGCGCAGTTCCACCAAACTGCTGCGATGCTGATGTCGGCATTTTGCCCGCAGATTTTCTATGCGGTTCAATTCAGGTGATTTTACAGGACAGTCGAGTTGGAATATTGTGGGGAAGTGTTCAGAAACCAGTCACATATTCTTGCAGCCCGATGAACTTTCCTGTTGTCGTCTTTCGCGCCTGTGTGCACAGTAGCCTCTTGCGAGATGACCAATTCCTAATATTCAGTGAATGCAGTTCCCGTCCCAATATTCTCTCGCTAACGTATCCACACGATACGTGGCCTGTACTTGAAAAATTGTCATGATGATCTCTCCATTGGCAAAAGATTTCGGAATAGTCCCCCATTCGGAGGTCTGGTAGGAGACTGTCAAGGGGGAGGTGGCCATGAGAAAAAGATCGAATAGTCAAGGAAAGGATAACGTTCTTTGAGACGGAGCGCGCAATGACAGAAGCATGAGCGTGGTAGGAAAATTAGAAAATCTGAAAAGGGACATGCAAAAGTTCAGTCTAAATATAGTAGGGGTCGGTGAAGTGAAGTGGAAGGAAGACAAGGATTTCTGGTCAGATGTGTATAGAGTAATATCAACAGAAGCAAAAAATGGTAAAACGGGAGTAGAATTCGTTATGAATAGGAAGGTAGGGCATAGAGTGTGTTACTGTGAACATTTCATTTCAGTGATAGGATTGTTATTATCAGAATTTATCAGAATCGACAGCTAACCAACACTGACATCGATAGTTCGGGTATACTGTAGGGGAAAGGGTAGAAGAAAATGTTACTGGAGAATGTGTGCTTGTAATAAGGTATGAGAGGGGAAAAAGACTAATTGAGTTCGGTAGTAAATTTCGGCAAGTACTCTGTTCAAGAATCACAAGAGGAGGAGGATGTATACTTGGGACAGACTAGGTGATACGGGAAGATTTCAGTTACATTACATCATGGTCAGACACAGATTCCGAAACCAGATATCAGACTGTAAGGCGTATCCTGGAGCAGATACAGAATCAGATCACAATATAGTAGTGATGAAGAGTAGGATGAAGCTTAAGAGATTAGTCAGGAAGGATCAATACGCAAAGAAGTGGGATACGGAAGTGCTAAGGAATTACAAGATACACTTGAAGTTTTCTAAGGCTATAGATACAGCAATACGGAATATCTCAGTAGGCAGTACAGCTGAAGAGGAATGGACGTCTCTAAAAATGGCAATAACAGATGTTGGAAAGAAAAAAATAGGTAGAAAGAAACCAAGGGTTTTTCAGTTGATCCATGAAAGGAGGAAGTACAAAAATGTTCAGGGAAACTCAGGAATACAGAAATGCTAGTCGCTGTGGAATGAACTAAATAGGCAGTATTGGAAAGCTAAGACGAAATGGCTGCATGAAAAGTGTGAAGAAATCGAAAAAGAAAAGATTATTGGAAAGACAGATTCAGCATACAGCAAAGTCAAAACAATCTTCGGTGACATTAAAAGCAATGGGATTCTATTGTTAAATGCAGAGGAGAGAGTGGCTAGGCAGAAAGAATACACTGAAAACCTCTATGAGGGCGCAGATTTGTCTGATGTGATAGAAGCAGAAAGAGGTATCGATGTAGAAGAGATAGAGGATCCAGTATTAGATTCAGAATTTAAAAGAGCTTTGGAGGGCTTAAATCAAATAAAGCGGAAGGGATCGATAACATCCAATCACAATTACTAAAATCATTGGGGGAAGTGGCAACAACACAACTATTCACTTTGGTCGGTATAATGTATGAGCCTGGCGACGTACCATCTGACATTCGGAAAAATATCATCCATGCAATTCCGAAGACTGCAAGAGCTGACAAGTGCGAGAATTATCGAGAAGAATGGAAAAAAACTGAGGATGTGCTAGGTGACAATCAGTTTGGGTATAGGAAAGGTAAAGGCACGAGAGAGCAACTCTGAATGGCCGGCCACTGTGGCCGAGCGATTCTAGGCGTAGGTTCGAATCCTGCCTCGGGCATGGATGTGTGTGATGTCCTTAGGTTAGTCAGGTTTAACTAGTTCTAAGTCTAGGGGACAGATGATCTCAGGTGTTAAGTCCAATAGTGCTTAGTGCCATTTGAACCAGCTCTGAATGAAATGAACAGAGTATGGATTCAGAGTAGATCGAAGAAAGGCGAAAGTAATGAGAAGTAGCAGAAATGAGAACAGCGAGAAACTTAACATCAGGACTGATGATCACGAAGTAGATCAATTTAAGGAATTTTGCTATGTAGGCAGTGAAAGAACCAATGACGGACGGAGCGAGGAGAACATCAAAATCAGACTAGAAATGGTACAAAAGGCATTCCTGACAAAGAGAATCTATTGCTATCAAACATATGTCTTAATTTTAGGAAAAAGTTTCTAAGAATATACCATTGTATCGCAACGAAACATGGACTGTGGGAAAAACGGAAAAGAAGAGAGTCGAAACATTTGAGATGTGATGCTACAGACGAATGTTGGAAATTAGGTGGACTGTTAAGGTAAGGAATGAGTAGGTTCTGGGCAGAATCGGAGAGGAAATGAATATGTGGTTCAAAGTGGTTCAAATAGCTCTAAGCACTTTGGGACTTAACAGCTGAGGTCATCAGTCCCCTAGACTTAGAACTACTTAAACCTAACTAACCTAAGGACATCACACATATCCATGCCTGAGGCAGGATTCGAACCTGCGACCGTAGCAGTAGCGCGGTTCCGGATTGAAGGGCCTAGAACCGCTCGGCCACGGCGGCCGGCAATATGTGGAAAACACTGATAAGTAAAAGGGACAGGATGGTAGGACATCTGTTAAGACATGAAGGAATGAGTTCCATGGTACTAGAGAGAGCTGTAGAGAGCAAAAACTGTAGAGAAAGACAGAGATCGGAGTACATCCAGCAAATAATTGAGGACGTAGGTTGCAAGTGCTACTCTGAGATGAAGAGGTTGGCACTGGAGAGGAGTTCGTGGCGGGCCGCATCAAACCAGTCAGAAGACTGATGAAGAAAAACAAAAGGTTGTGGTGGACGTTTCATTCGCTGCCTGTAGCAATTGCTGTCGGGTTTGGAAGCGATTTTGATTCACAAGCCGAGAAATGCGTAATCGGTCCTCTGCGTCAGGATCTCTTTCCGACAACAATTCAGTATTTGCGCTTCATGGCCGCGGGTGTTACATCGCTGCTGGTACACACGAACAAACCACCGCGAAACACCAACAAATCCACCAACTTCACACACCGTATGGCAGAACACGATTGCCCCCTTTCCCCACTTTGTCGTGTCCTTCATTTACTTATGTTTTCATACGACGACCACTTGAAGCATAAATGTTCAGCGAGTGAGAGCCGATGGGCACACGGCATCAGGCGTGCAGTCTGATGTGCCTGCTGGCGGTCTCGCGACGGTCAACGTGTTACGTAACATGTGGTGTGCCCAAGGGCAAAGTAGTTACTCACTGAACTAGAAGAATAGTATCTACATCTACATCTACATCCATACTGCGAAAGCCACCTGACGGTGTGTGGCGGAGGGTACTTTGAGTACCTCTATCGGTTCTTCCTTCTATTCCAGTCTAGTACTGTTCGTGGAGAGAAAGATTGTCGGTATGCCTCTGTGTGGGCTCTAATCTCTCTGTTTTTATCCTCATGGTCTCTTCGCGAGATATACGTAGGAGGGAACAATACACTGTTTGACTCCTCGGTGAACGTATGTTCTCGAAACTTCAACAAAAGCCCGTACCGAGCTACTGACGGTCTCTCTTGCAGAGTCTTCCACTGGAGTTTATCTATCATCTCCGTAACGCTTTCGCAATTACTAAATGATCCTGTAACGAAGCGCGCTGCTCTCCGTTGGATCTTCTCTATCTCTTCTATCAACCCTATTTGGTACGGATCACACACTGGTGAGCAATATTCAAGCAGTGGCCGAACAAGTGTACTGTAACCTACTTCCTTTGTTTTCGGATTGCATTTCCTTAGGATTCTTCCAATGAATCTTAGTCTGTCTGTCAACTTTATATGATCATTCCATTTTAAATCACTCCTAATGCCTACTCCCAGATAATTTATGGAATTAACTGCTTCCAGTTGCTGACCTGATATATTGTAGCTAAATGATAAAGGATCTTTCTTTCTATGTACTCGCAGCAAATTACACTTGTCTACATTGAGAGTCAATTGCCATTCCCTGCACCATGCGTCAATTCGTTGCAGATCCTCCTGCATTTCAGTGCAATTTTCCATTGTTACAACCTCTCGATATGCTACAGCATCATCCGCAAAAAGCCTCAGTGAACTTACGATGTTATCCACAAGGTCATTTACATATACTGTGAATAGCAACGGTCCTACGACACTCCCCTGCGGCACACCTGAAATCACTCTTACTTCGGAAGACTTCTCTCCATTGAGAATGGCATGCTGCATTAGTATTTGTTGCAATCTCAGAATTTTCCCGGATGACATAGTTACCTATAAGGAAATTACGTACAGTAAAAACTGCAGTTATATTCGGTCAGATCTAGGCAGAATGTAAGTCTGTACCAAACACTGTTAAATTGCTCTTATCATAGAAAAATCTAAAGTTCTACACTTCATGAAGCGTAAAAGCGTCCTATGTGTTGACTGCAAAGTTGACGAGTCATAGATACAGCCATTTATAAGAATATTTGACAGTAAACTGTGTGAATGTGAACTGAAATGACAAAATAGACTTAGTGTGGGCACATTAAACAGTGAAACAGTGGGAAACTGGATTTAAGTCTTCAGTAGAGATTACACAGAACAGACAAAACTCAAAAATAAGATAAATCAAGAATGAATAAAATTAGATGTACCACTGTAACATGTTCGACATCGGACAAACAAAACGAAAATTCGGAAAAAGATACAAAGAACATGAAACAAATGCGTAAACCTTCCCACACTTAGTACGCAACTTAGAGAAATCCGAAACTCTACAACAGACATAAGCATTAACCATTCCTTTCTTCACAGAGCCGAAAAAGAAAGCTACTTCAACATCTCAGGGGAAACACAAATCTGGATGCATTTGGCAAAAAATTCTAATAACGTTTAAAACGAACAAACAGAAATGAGGAATAAAAATATATCCTGAGAACTTTTATGAACTTCTTATAGATTTTCATAGAAAAGCTAAACACCACCAAAACAGAACTTGAAGGCCCATAAAAGATGTAAATTTAATAAAGACCATTTCTGAGACACATAATCGATACTATAACAGTCTTGAAAGACATGACAAAACAAAGGTAGATCATAAATAACAAGTAACATTTAAGATCTCATACCGCAAGCTAAAATTACATATATATGCCGATAACAGCTTCATTATATCCAGGTGCCGCTTCAGAATGAGCCACCGCTGGAAACCGGTAGTGGTAAATGAAAAATAAAAAACAGCTCTAGTGGATTATTATTACATAGTATGCATTTGATACAAATATACGTCTCTTGCATGAATACTATCTGCGGAACCCACTTCATTTTGGACTAAAAGGAGATATCTATCATATACAATGATGCGAATAGTCACAGCCGTGTTTGAGTGTCATGTGAGTATAATAGAAGTATTGAAAATTCGTAACTTAGTGTCACTTCAAGAAAGAGCAGCATATCTAGCAAGAGCATGATTAGAAAGCTCCACGAGCGCCATTTACGGCAGAAAATACGAACATTCTTCAACACCTACGTATCTATCGTGTCGAGATCGTGTAGGTAAATTTCGGAGACAGTTCTCATAAAGATGTACAATCAACCATTCTTTTCACGCTCCACTTGTGAGTGGAAAGAGAACAAACCATAATGTATGACGAAGTAGCCAAGGCTGGTCGTCCCAAATACATTCAAAACGAGTAAATATGTAGAAGTGACTTTTTCCCTGAGTTACAGCGGGTTATATGGTAAATTTTATTACGTTCGCAAGTAATTTTTAATGTTTATAGGTACCAACAGGTTGTAACATTAAAAAAAATTACATCCACTGCAAACTGAAATGCGTAAACAAGACGGAAATGTAACACAGGATATATAGAGGTAATATGCTTCAAAAATACTACTGGTAACACAACAAGAAATGATAAATCGCCATAGGAACACATTTGGAACATTCTCAGTTCAATCGATTTTAATAACTATGTACTTAAATCAGCAATGAAATGCTATTTTGTATTTCCTGTAGGGATTGCTACCAAAGCTGCGGATAGAGAATTAAATATTTGTGCAGGTCTATAAGTACCATTTAGACAGAACAGGAGACCTTATAGATACACATACGTATAGACATATAGGTAAGCATACACGCAGGCTGCACATACTGACATATCCTGCTCACAATGGCAACTGCCCATCGCGCCCTCCTTAGATTTAGTGGTAAGAGGGCCTCGTGGACAGTCCGTCAGAAACTGAACACAGATTAAGAATGAAAACAGGGAGGAGGTGTACTAGACTACGCAAAAAAGCAAAATAGAAACAATGAACGTTCAAGAATAAGAAGTGCAATATAGAGTAACTAGAAAGAGATACGGCGTTGTTAGACTGCCAAGCGGGTGAGCTATGTTCAAGGCTCCCTCGGGCCAGCTTTTTTTCCACACTATTTGCTCTATTTAAATTTGTGTCCGTGTCGTGGTTAAACGTCCGTTTGCAACGGCGAGGTGCAAGGAAGGGACCTATAATGAAATTTGATTCTGCACAACTATTCTGTTAGTAGCGAAAAGGGACTGGCTCTCGAATGGGAACCGCTAACGTTTGATGACATGGTGACAAGTTGGCAGCCCTGTAGCCAAGTGACAGTGCGAGTTTTGGTGTTCTCGTAAAGATAAGTCATTTTAGATTATGAAACATATAGTTTACTACTGATTACGCGGTAAATAGGTGTATTAGTGCGCCTTTTAAGTGTACCATTAAAGATTTAATTTTTCTTTACGTAATACAGCAGAAAACGCGAAAACATCGTACAGTCGTATTTTCTGTTTACGTTTTGGCGCAACAAATCTATAGAATTTAGTTGTTCTTTGTTCCCTCCAGCAATTTAACTGTAGCTTACCTCTTCATTCTTTAACTAGCATTTCCGGAAAGTGGCGTAAAGTTTATGTTGTTGTTGTTTCAGAAACTTTGCGTTGTTGTTTAGTTTACACACAGTTGCGTATAGTCCAAATTTGTGGAACCAAATTTTCGTATTTATCTGTAATTTATCTGACTTATTCTTAACAAACTATTACGTTTATTATGAGTGAAAAGTGCTTGACTTGCTGTAGAGTTGTTAGGTCGGGGCTTTGGTGTGATGGGTGCTGTAGTTTTTCCATGTGGGTGATTGTAGTGGCGTGGGAACAGGGGAAGTAAATGAGACTCATCAGTGGTTTTGTAGGATTTGTACTAGAGATAGGAAGATACTAGAACACGAGGGGAAAATTGCCACCCTTCAGGCTGAGTTAGACAAGGCCAGGGGAGATCTTGACAGGTTACGGAGGGAGAAGGGTAAAGAGAGGTGGGAAGTGGCAACAGGAAACAGGAGGAACAGGTCTAGAACTTTGTCTGACAGCTTAGTGGTGAGTGTGGAAAATAGATTTGACCTGTTGCTTCAGTTAGAAACTGGTGAGCCTCAAGCAGTTGTAGGTGTAGACAGGGCACAACAAACTTTCAGCAGCAAATTGAAAAGTAAGAAAGTAGGGAAATCAGTAAAGAGAAAGAAAGTGTTGTTAGGTAGTTCCCATGGAAGAGGTGTTGGCCAACTTTTGCAGGATGAACTAGGATCAGAATACCAGGTCACCAATTTTTTGAACCTAGTGCTGGTCTGGAACAGGTGACAGTGGATTTAGGATCACTTTGCAAAGATTTCGCTCAGGAAGACACCGTGGTTATAGTGGGTGGGGCAGGTAATAGTATTGACAGAGATCTTGGGTACAGTATAGAGCGTGACCTGGGAAAGATTGCATCATCATCGAAGCATACTAGTGCTGAGTTTGTATCTGTTTTTGGGTGCCATGACCGACCTCATTTGAGCTCCTCTGTCAAGAGAGTTAATTCGGATTTGGAACGGTTGCTTATGTCGGGTGCAGGGTCACACATAGGTGGGATATTACTAGGCATGACCTTCACCTCAACAGGAAGAGGAAGGGTAAAGTGGTTGAGAAAATAGCGGGAAAGTTAAAGGGGAGAGGCACTGTCATGAATGATAAAATACCAGTGGTTAAAGGGTTCAGAAAAGACCATTTTTTAGGGTAGTGAGGACAGAAAGAAACCAAATTTTAAGAGAGTGTAAGACTGAGACAAACCTTCAGTTTGAGAAATAAACCAAAGAACATAATTCTAGCTTATTACATCAACATAAATGGCCATTGGTTAAGAATTTTCAACAGTCAGCAGATATTTAAACTCTACCTAATTTTAACTCAGTCAATGTTATATGTCAGCTATCTTTATTGCATCAGAATATTCGAGGACTGAAAAATAAAATTAATTAATTAATAATCTGCATAGGTGAATTAGAGTCTCCAAAGCCAGCTGACATAATCTGCCTCTCTGAACATCACGTGACCACTGGTACAGAACTTTTAGGTACAGGGTTTAGGTTATCATCTCACTTTTGTAGATCAGAAATGGAGAAAGGAGGAGTCGCCACATTCATCAGGAACTGTCATAAATTTAAGAACGTAGACATTCATAAATTGTGCCTAGAACAGCATATGGAAGCATCTGCAACAGAAGTAGAATTTCACAAAACATCCTTCATAATAGTAAGTGTATATCGAGCAGCTGCAGGTAACTTTAATCTGTCCGTAAACCACCTTGAAGCTGTACTGGCCCATTTAACAACCAAAAACAAAGAAACAGTGGTTGCTGGTGATTTAAATGCAGATTTCCTTAAAGACTCTCCCAACAAGAAATTATCAGAGTTAGTAACACTATCATTCAACTTAATTATCACTCTAAAGTTCCGCACTAGGGAAGCCAATTGCTCACAAATAGCCATTGATAATATCTTTATAGAAAAGTCCAATGAACAAATTTATATTACAAAATCAATAGTCAATGGCCTCTCAGATCATGACATGCAGTTCCTTCTGTTAAATGTTAACACTGAGTAGAATATAAAATCTGTTAAATCTGACATCAAGAGGGTAATCAATAAGCCAAAAACTGATTATTTTAGGACACTACTCAAAGACTTTCACTGGACTGATGTTTACAGTGCTCATGGCATGAATGAAAAATAAAACACTTTTGCTAATAAAATGCTTACCTTATTCGAACACTGTTTTCCCCAAAAACTTACCAAGGTTAGAGTAAATTCTACAAAGAAGCCATGGATCACTCAAGGAATAGGGGTATCTTGTAAAACAAAAAGAAAACTGTATCTGTCAGTCCGAAACAGTTCTGATGTTGATGCTACAGCACATTACAAGAAATACCGCAAAATATTAAAGACTGTAATACAGACATCAAAGCAAATATATTACAAGGTTGGTTGGTTGGTTTGGGGAAGGAGACCAGACAGCGTGGTCATCAGTCTCATCGGATTAGGGAAGGATGGGGAAGGAAGTCGGCCGTGCCCTTTCAGAGGAACCATCCCGGCATTTGCCTGGAGTGATTTAGGGAAATCACGGAAAACCTAAATCAGGATGGCCGGACGCGGGATTGAACCGTCGTCCTCCCGAATGCGAGTCCAGTGTCTAACCACTGGGCCACCTCGCTCGGATATTACAAGGAAAAGATAGTCATATCAGATAACAAAATAAGGACAATATGGGATATAGTGAAGGAGGAGACCAGTAGAACCAGACATGAAGAGGGACAAATAGCATTAAGAGTAAATGATACATTGGTGATAGATGTATATAGTGTTGCAGAACTATTTAACAAATATTTCATAACTGTTACTGAAAATTTGGAGTTGTCAGGTTCTGTAGATGCTGCTATGGATTACCTCAGACCAGACATTTCAAGTAACTTCCACAATATCAATTGACCCTCACTACCCCAGCAGAAATAATGTCCTATCATAAAATCCTTAAAATCAAAAACATCTAGTGTGTATGATGAAATATCAACAAAGCTAATTAAAGAATGTGATTCTGAGTTAAGTAACATATTGAGCTATCTGTGTAACCAGTCGTTTATCAGTGGAATATTTCCTGAATAGTTAAAATGTGCTGAAGTTAAGCGACTGTTTAAGAAGGGAGATAAAGAAATAGCATCAAATTTCCATCCAATTTCACTTTTTCCAGCACTCTCAAAAATTTTAGAAAAAGTAATGTACAATCGGCTTCATAACCATCTTATCTCAAATAATATACAGTCAAAGTCATAGTTCGGATTTCTGAAGGGTTCTGATATTGACAAGGCTATCTACACTTACAGTGAAAATGTGCTTAATTCATTAGCACATTATTGCAATGTTTGTATCATCGGCAAACGAAACGAACTTGGCATCTGGTAATGTTACTGATGAAAGGTCATTGATATACACAATGATAGGACATTATTTCTGCTGGGGTAGTGAGGGTCAATTCATATTGTGGAAGTTACTTGAAATGTCTGGCAGGCAACTGGTATATTTTGTGAAATGTCAAAGGCATTTGACTGCGTAAATCACGATATCCTTTTAAGTAAATTAGAATATTATAATGTAACAGGAAATGCTGCAAAATGGTTCAAATCTTATATCTCTGGCAGGAAACAAATGGTGTTATTAGGAAAGAGACATGTATAGAGTTATCAGGCATCATCCAACTGGGAACTAATTACCTGTGGAGTCCCACAAGGTTCCATTTTAGGGCCCTTACTTTTTCTTGTGTATATCAATGACCTTTCGTCAGTAACATTACCAGATGCCAAGTTCGTTTCGTTTGCCGATGATACAAACATTGCAATAAATAGCAAATCAAGTGTAGTCTTAGAAAGATCAGCTAATAAAATATTTGTGGACATTAATCACTGGTTCCTAGCCGATTCCTTGTCACTAAGCTTTGAAAAAACGCGCTACATGCAGTTCAGAACTTGTAAGGGGTGTCCCACGAATATATGCCTAACATATGATGACAAGCAGATAGAAGAAGTGGACAGTGTTAAATTCTTGGAATTACAGCTTGATAATAAACTCAACTGGGAAAAGCACACCACAGAACTGCTGAAGCGTCTTAACAAATGTCTATACATCCAGCTCTTTAGCCAATAAGCTCGAAAATACGTAAGGATAAATTAGTATAAAAAGTTAAACATTTTCATATGTTTTCAAAATTAGTAAATAGATGTATTTCTTTTGTTGCGTCGATATAAAATTAAACTCAATACTTCCTCGTTTACTAATGTAAACGAGAAAACAGATAAAAATTAAAAAAAGATTAAAAGATATTTAAAAGACGTTTTGGACAGGTGACGATCTTAAAATGAAGCGCTGCAGTTTCACTAAAAGTTAAATCGTGTGCACCATGGAAGAATGTTCAGGCGAGGGAAATCTATAGGCCTTCTGAGAGAATGAAAGATTTTAGCATGTTGGTCCAAGCAGAGGGATCCGCTGAGTTGTAACCACGGAGTTGAGTGTAGGCCTTGGAGTGCACGGTAGTAAACAGATACGGGGTAGAAGAGTGGGATGTTGGCAGGGATACAGCATGAAGAGAAAATGAGATATATAAAGGTACAGAGAAAATGGGGAGAGATGTCTGGTGGAATACTAAGAAAACGTTACAGTTGATAGTATGCATAAATATCTGGGCTGATTTCATTGTCTGGACGAAGGAGAAGGTTTTAAGTTTCATTTAAAGAGAATACGGAGTGTGTATAGGTGCAGAGTTGGTGGAAAGCCTCGCTATAAGCGCGGCAGTATACCAGCATTCGAAGATGGAGGGGAAATAACAAGGTTGTTAGAGTTTAGTTATTGGCATGGAACGTTCAGTTTCGTACTTTCTGTTTTTCACAGAACATGGAGTTCTGTAATAGTGGTTTTTAAAACTCACTAAGAGGTATGGTAAGTTTCTCAATGTTGGTGGAACAAACCCGGTAACATAAGGATACGTGTCTTTGTTTTGTCACGGTACTTCCATCTGCTCATTAAAATCCCACTTGTTGTTGGAGTGTTCCCAGTAGGAGCCGTTCCCCACGATCCCAGTGGCGCATCCATTTCCTGTTCGTTGGCAGCGGTGAAGTCCGTAGCGTTGCGTGTGCGCAGCGCAGACGCCACCTGAATAATAAGCCAGTCACATCGACTCGCACTTCGCCGCCGAACAAACGAACTCGTTTCCTCCTGCGTGGCGCAAGATTCTGTGACACAGGACAGTCATCTTCGATCATTTTGTTAGGGAGTGAGCAATCCAATTTAACTCTACACAGAGAGCGACAACACTAGAAAGAGTAATTAAAGAAGTTAATTACAGTAAGCAGAAACTATGACCTCAGATGTAGTTTTTCCCTTTCCCTCATCTGCTAATGACGGGCAATCGTACATCTATAGTCTGGTTCTTACGTTACGTTTAATCTGCGGTCAGGCACACTCCTTACAGTCGCAGTCGCCAGTTTGACCAAAGGGGGAAAGTTGTGTGCGTCTGAGGTCGGTCTGCGTATCACGTAAAAGATTAAACGTAAATACGGGGTTTGTGGCTAAAATGGTTCAAATGGCTCTGAGCACTATGGGACTTAACTTCTAAGGTCATCAGTCCCCTAGAACTTAGCACTACCTAAACCTAAATAACCTAAGGACATCACACACATCCATGCCCGAGGCAGGTTTCGAACCTGCGACCGCAGCGGTCGCGCGGCTCCAGACTGTAGCGTCTAGAACCGCTCGGCCACCCCGGTCGGCACGAGGATTGTCCAGAAAGGAAGTTCCGATCGGTAGCTGAATGGAAACCACAGTGAAAATCGAAAACACTTTATTTGAAATAGTTAGCTACACTTTCCAGATACTTCTCTACATAGTCGCCACTCCGACTTAGACATTTGTCGGAGCGTTATACCCAATTTCCAACACCATCGTCATAAAAGGCAGCCGCCTATGCTTTCCGATAATTCTCTACGCTGGTCTATAGCGTATAGCCCGTGCCCAAGTGTTGTCTCCGTATCCGGCGTTTCATGTGAACAGAGATGATACTCAGGACGAGCCAATTAGGGCTGTGTTGTGGCTGATCGAACACTTCCCATCGAAAAGGCTGCAGGAGCGTCTTCACTGCACCTGCACAGTGCGGCTGAGAATTGCCATGAAGAAGGAAGTGCGTGGCAGTTGTGTTAGGTGGGCTGCATTCATTAAGGCGAAGCCTCTCAGCGGGCCCTCCTACTTGGCGGGAGACATCGTTGTTCTACACCTTTACTCGCTCAACTGGAAAGAGCGTCTTGATGCGATCGCCGGTCATTCTAGAGACACTGCCCAACACACCTGTGCAAAACGTCATAGGTTTTTCACTGCGGTGTCCATTTCGCGACCGATCGGAACTTGCTTTCTGGACAACTGTCGTAGATGAAACAATTTTCACAGTGAAAAATTTGGTTCTGTTCTATTCGAGGAGAAAATAAGTTGATCCTGGAGTTACTCGGTATTTCTAAATAAAATAAAAGACAAGGGATAATGTAAGAAACGCTATGTAATGACTGCTAAATGTTGATCGATGCCTGCGTTTGTATGTGGTTATTTTCATGAGTAAATAAATATTAATGAAAAAATGTATCGAAATTCCGCCTTATGCAAGACGCCACTCGCCTAGTTTTGTTTTACCCAAACATTTTTCGGTGCTTGCTGTGCTGTTTTCAGTGTGTAAGCCTATCTTCTTGCTGCACTGAACAACACAGTGTGACATAAGAGTCATACTTGATGGAGTTCACAACGCAATAACCTATCACTGCCTTTCTATCTTAGCACATTTCCCTAATATTTTATGAAAATTTGAACGTCAACATTAACAAGTATTATATCACTAGAAAGTCATTAAATACCCTGTATGCATATCTTAAACAAAACACATATTTATTTGAGGATCTAAGTTGATACAACAGGTAAGTGTATTACCCGTGGAAAAACGTACGCAACTTTCTATCTCCTACCATTTTTTAAAAGCTGCTTTCAGTATTTTGACCGTTCACGAAATGAAAGTGGTTCAAGTTAAAGGCGAACCATGATGTAGAATAAGAGCCCTCATTGAACCTTGAGACTTTGACCAACCAGTTCACTATTTACGTGATGTAGCATTTATATCCCAGTAATCATGTAGCTAATATGCACAAGCTGCCATAATATTAGATAAATTTTTAAAAAAATAAGCATGTACTAGATATCTCACGAGAGAGTTCAGAAAGTTTGTAGAAATAGTACAAATCAGAAATCTAGTGATGAAGTATCAGCTACATAAGACAAACACCTCCTTGATCCCGGTTTTGGGTCGAAATATGCTACACTAGCACTGGGCTTACGCCGTAGATCAAGCGCGCAGCAGCGAAATTGGTACCCCAATTAAGTGGCTGAAAATAAATCGTCTGCCGGTAAATACGAGTGTGTTCCCATATT
Organism: Schistocerca serialis cubense; assembly: GCF_023864345.2. Lineage (NCBI taxonomy): Eukaryota > Metazoa > Arthropoda > Insecta > Orthoptera > Acrididae > Schistocerca > Schistocerca serialis. Next base: position 90,298,154 of record NC_064638.1, on the reverse strand, counting down.
TTTACCAGACAATGTCAGTTTGTTATATGAAATTAAACTATTAGCGTTTCACTATAACATATACATTAGATTATTAGAAATTTCTTTTCTGATAGTGTAACGCTGGAGGAGAATTAATTTGGGGACATATTACGATATTTTGGTATTTTTACACGATACTCACGTTTTGTTAGAGTTCCGTTTTCGTCACCAAGTCTGACACCATCTCCGCAAGGGACAGTTTCAAATTCGCGACTTATCCCCTCTCCATCGTACCGTACATATATTGGCCATTTATGTAAATGTAAACAACGATATGGCACGTTGCTATGCAATGAACTCGCGGTAGTCTCGTGTTTCTTACTGAGTTCCAACGTTATTATTGTACAGTTGTGTTTTCCTGTGATTGCGTTGGTTGCTTTAAAAGAGAGCGTGTGCTGTGTTTTATTCGTATTTTAGTTGTGAAGTACAAAGTTCTACAGTAGTTTCATGTGGGTGCTTTGATCGGGTAGCTAAAAACTGACATAAAGCTTTCAGTAGACTTTAATTCATTCATTCATTTATTGTGTTTCGTAGATCATATACAACGGAGAGCCTTAAGAAATGCGGAACGGATCAAAGTATACAATAAGAAGAAAAGCAGCTGTTGGGATTGATGGAAGCATACAGTAAGGGAAAGAAGCAGCTGTCACAAAGGTATTCTGTAAACGGAACCTGCAATTAACTATCATGAATGCGCTTTATACTATGCGTTCTTATAACTGCTAAATTTAAGAATTAAAACTAGTTATAATAAGTTAAATTCCATTAAAAAAAGTTGAATTCTCAGTTCATTACATAACCACCGTATACTTGTTACTTCATATTTGATTTGCCCATGATTACACTAATGTTTATCGAAGAAGGCGAAGCCTCTCAGTGGGCCCTCCTACTTGGCGGGAGACATGTTGTATGAAGAGAACTTTGCATAAAAATAAGGTTGTTCGGTTTCATTCTAGTAACAGAACTTTCTTGTTCCTACTACAAGACAATTAAATATTTTTCAGGAAAGACCTGTAAGACGCAGTTTCAATTTTGTTTTCAATGTGCAGAAATGTCAGTCTTTCTTACTTAACATCTGTTGTCCATGGTTAAAGACTCTTGTACCAAAAAAAACAATCTGTACTCTATACTGGAAGCTGACACGTACATAGCAATTGAATCGCTCGTTTTTGAAAAACACTAAGTCCAATTTCGAAAGTTTTGAAATAACGACAAAAAAATTGTGGCTTTTGTAATGTAATATGAGACGTAATTGTTTGAAGTGTAAAGTGCACACACGTCGTTATAATAAAGCCAAAAAAGTATTTGTCCGTAAGTTACTAAGCTTTTATTGGCAAAATAGGTAAATGGGCTTAGTTTCTTTCAACATGAAACGAACAGAACCAGTAAGCGATCAATGACATTCACATTCGTGGTTTATTTACTTTATTTCTAAACGAATATATTCATAAGCAAGCATGAAAACAAAAGATAACATCAACAGTTTAAATATTATTTTCTTCTTACAAATCATGGAATTGCTTATTATTTTCTTATCCCGTATTTGTATATAACCCACCTATCCATAAAACAGCTGCACTATAATCATCGATATCGAACAACAAAACTGCTATTAAAACGAGTCACACTGTTAGGAAAGGCAGGTAACGCGTTTTCATTGTCACAGACGTTCTAGTAGTCCATCAGAGAATGCTTCACTGCCTCAGAAGTCGTGACATAACGACGAACGTCCTTGAGATCACCCTGTTTCGTTGATTTGATTGCTACTCGTCCTTGCTCACATGGTTCGTAGGAGGACCAGTCCTTGTTCCAGGCTGAGACAAATAGAATGTATGATGGACTGTGCTCCCAATGAAGGGAAGAACTGGAACTCGGAGAACGACACAGGAGCAGACAGCACCTTCGCACTTCTAGGAACGTCCTATCCTGATGATCCATCACTTAGAGTTATTTACCTATAATGCTTAGGCAGCCAAGCATCCACATCAATAATGTCAGGTCCCTCCACCATTTTTATTGTAACATAGCTTTTTTTCATTACCAATGACTGAACAATTTTCTTGGAATGTAGATTCTGTCGAATGACTTAACTTTTTTCTTGAAAACACCAAAATCCCTATCGCTAGGCTGGAAGGAATGACCTCTAATAGGGAAGCGGTGAATAAGTTCCTCTAATCGTTTATCTTCGACCAAACACATGCAGAAACGAGTAAAGAGGTAATTATTATTTTGGCCCGGACACGCGTCCGAGTGCAAGTGAAGTTTCTTCGTGCCTGATTTAGTTCCACTGGCGAGATAGTCCAGTATGAATGTTCGCACTTCACTGGCCTCTTTCTTGGCCTGCGCCTCATATACATATACACTTTGGAACTATTGTCTTGGAGGTTGTGTGTGGTAAATACATGTACCCACAGCTGCCTCGTGTAGAATATTTCCTGAACAGGTATATGAGGTAGAGGCAACGGCCTTGCCGCTGTGGATACACCGGTTCCCGTGAGATCACCGAAGTTAAGCGCTGTCGGGCGTGGCCGACACTTGGATGGGCGACCATCCAGTCCGCCATGCGCTGTTGCCATTTTTCGGGGTGCACTCAGCCTCGTGATGCCAATTGAGGAGCTACTCGACCGAATAGTAGCGGCTCCGGTGAAAGAAAACCATCTTAAAGACCGGGAGAGCGGTGTGCTGACCACACGCCCCTCCTATCCGCATCCTCAACTGAGGATGACACGGCGGTCGGATGGTCCCGATGGGCCACTTGTGGCCTGAAGACGGAGTGTATATGAGGAGGAGGAGGAGGATATTGGTGTTTAACGTCCCGTCGACAACGAAGTCATTAGAGACGGAGCACAAGCTCGGCTTAGGGAAGGATGGGGAAGGAAGGCGGCCGTGCCCTTTCAAAGGAACCATCCCAGAATTTGACTGGAGTGATCTAGGGAAATCACGGAAAACCTAAATCAGGATGACCGGACGCGGGATTGAACCGTCGTCCTCACGAATGCGAGTCCCGTGTGCTAACCTCTGCGCCACCTCGCTCGGTAGTGTATATGAGGTAGAGGTAAATTTTGCATGTAGTAGCACAGACTCTACCATCGGGCTGGCAGGATTCTGAGCAGGTTTTCTCGGACGAATAAAATTTGCGACTTCTGCGCTTGAGAATACTTAGCTCACTTGCTGCTACTAATTTAAGATTTTATGGTAAGTGTGGAGACTTTGTTTTGACTTGAAGTTCTTCGCAGGTGCTACACACGTCTATTTGGTGTCTACAGAATCTGTAGCCAAAGTTCTTATTGAGATAATCAACATAAAATGTATATTTTATTTCAAGGTTAGAATGTTCCTCTCAAAATAAATCATGCATTTTTTAAGGTTCAGCCTTGAATCAAAGTAATTTGCTTCTTTACTCCGTAATGAGATATTTTGACAGGAAACTTGAGAATGCGGCCCCGAATTACAGTTCAAATTTCACGTGATAAAGCATGCGCCCCCACTCTTGTCCACCAGGCCTTCGGCTTTCGACAGCAGCTTAGCAATCCTAAATACACGCTTCTTCGTAATTCAGTGTAAGATAACGAATGCATTCATACAGCCTGCAGACGCCCCTGATGTCTAATTACGAAACATATGTATGCAGATTCACGTTCCAATTTTGATAGTTCTCCGTGTTGACTAACAGCCATAGTACTTCGTCTTTTAATGGGTTACCATTCAGTCAGTCTCTGTACTTGGATATCCTGTTCATTGTTGGTTTCATAATTGTAAAAGGCACTAAATATCTCCAGCCTCTCTTCTTCTTGAAATATGTTGAACTAGTGACGATTACACCTGAAATAAACACACAAACTACCTAGATAAAATCGTTGTGAGTTAACACAACTTTAGTATCAACAATTGTTCCAGTCCCTTTTATGGAAGTGAAATGGCTGAGTTGATGATACTTAGATAAAACGATAATTTCCATCATAACTGTCGGGAGATCCGATGCTTTTCTGAGGAACTGCCTTTGCTAGAAGCTTTTATGTGCAGTACGTTTTGCCCTTGATTGCTTTACTATTGTTCCAGGCGTAATTTTCTTCTTTGCGTTAACGTTTCTTTCCTGCCACAACATGCAAAATCACATGAAAACGAATTTGTCGAAAAAGTGCCTTTCAATAGCGTCAGAATCAATTATTTTAGTGTCTTCTTGGTGGTAAACATATGTGTATGGGGCGAGGGGGGAGGGGGAGGGAGTGGTAAAAATCGTAGAGGGAGACCAAAGAATGAATACAATAAGCAGGTTAAAGTGGATGTAGGTGGCACTAGTTATACAAAGATAAAGTGGTTTTCAGAGGATGGATTAGCGTGGAGACATGCATCAAACCAGGCGTCGGACTGAAGACAATAGCAACAACCTGGTTGTTGTCAAAACACACTTCATGTGAATCTGATCTTTTTATTTTCTTATAACAACCACAATAACATTTCAAAATGACGACTACCTAGTTGATACCGATTGCTGCGTTCTGAAATTCTTTTGTAATTACTGTAGCAAGAAAATAAAAAGGACGATTTTGTCAATCTCTATTTCGCCATTGACTGTATGGTTGGTAGAATCCTTGAACAGGTCCTTGCAAGATATTACTTTTCATAATATTGTTATTACTAATTGTTTCCGACTAAATAGCGTATATTTTTCTACATTGCCCTAGAAGTAAACCTTAAAACGTAGTTGGAAGCACAAGTAGGATTAAAAAGTTAGCATCAGTGTCTCTAAGGCAACACAATGTCAGATACTTCTAAGTACAATACACGTTGAACTTAATTTGGCTCTAAGCACTATAGAACTTAACATCTGAGGTCATCAGTCCCCTAGACTTAGAACTACTTAAACCTAACTAACCTAAGGACATCACACACATCCATGCCCGCGGCATGACTCGAACCTGCGACCGTAGCAGCCGCGTGGTTCCAGACTGAAGCGCGTAGAAACGCTCGGCCACAGCGGCCGGCTGAACTTAGTTTATCGTCATGTTGAATTGATTTCTGGTAGGCAATTGGCCCTGAAGGAATTTCTCATATTGAGTTTCATTTAACACGTCACAGTTAATATCTGATTTCAGTAACTGGAGGACATTCTTATTTGTTTGAAATTGTACGACATAAGTGTTTACGATATTAAGACTTACGATGTTGGCTATGAACCAGCCTGTTTAACAATAAATCTTCATTCTGTATAGAACAACTTTACGTCTTCAGCTACACCCATCTATTTAACACTTCTTGGACTAGCACTCTGCCCTGTGACACACAGCTTCCTTCTCACAATGTAATCACACAATAATCAGATTTTTGTAATTTTTTGTATTATATTATGGTATGTGAAGTTGAGAATTCAAATATCGGTCAATCAAAGCAGTTGGATGCAACTCTCACGCATTCTAGAGAAAATCGACTTTGTAGTTTTCTGAGTGTCTTTAACAACCTAAAGCAAGGTCGATTTTTCAACAAGCAGGATTGGCGTCTAGTAGAACGCTTGCCTTCCATGTGGAGGGTGGGTGGAGCTGGGAGGGGGCGGGGGCGTGCTAAATTCAAGATACATAAATATGAGAAAAACTGTAGCGTTCGAGACTGGTAATCGCTGGAGTCATTAAATACAACACTTTCATTTTTTATGAAAATGCTCGTCTTCTTATTTGTAATTAAGTGTCGCACACAAAATTCATTTTCATTGCAAATACAAATTTTTAATTACCAATCTTTTATAAAAGTTTCTTAATAAAGACCTATAAATTTAAAAAAACATTACGAATTAATTTTTTTCAGCTGTATGTACATTTCAGGAATCGAAATTCAGCTGCCCGCCTTGTTAGCACCAAGTATCCAGATGTTGAAAATGCCACACCATAACTCAAGGGACCTGAGTGACTGCAATATCACACGCGCTGTGTGGATCTTCCCACCCGAACTTAGTTTCCATGAACTCTGGAGATGGGCACTTGCATTCCGACACCCTCCTACATTAATCTCTGTTAACGTATAACCCCTCTATCTTTTTAAATTTTAGGTGTATATACAGATGAGGAGGGGCAAAACAATTTGAAAAGCTTGTAACGGTGTTGCAGGGTACATTTATCTGAGAAACAATTGTTAAGAAAAAAATTCTGTACTTTGCACCGTTTTCGAGTTGCAGGCGCAAATTCAAGTGGCACGTGGACCGTTTCATAAATAAACTTGTTTTAGGTTATTAAAGAAACCCGTAAAACCTCTAAGTCGATTTTCTGGAAAATGTTTGGCAATTCCATTGTTCTTCATGCACAATGAAGTTAAAAAAAAGGCGATCGCTGTATGGTCACCACTTCAGACTGGAAGACGCGCAACTTTGTGCTGCCTGTGGCGTACTGAGTACAGATCGCTACATTTTAATTGACCGTATTTTATACCTTGAGAAGACGGGATAAGACGGTTTATTAGCAGAGCACCCCTCAATTTTAAGTGACGATGAGATGACTATGGCCCAATTTTTGAGACTTTCTGTTGTGTGCAACGTCCTACGTAAAGTGTTGGGCACGAGACGTCAGTGCTTCAAGATAGTCTGTAAGTGATCAGTCAACCAACATTTCCGTACTCGCTGTTACGTGGTATTTCGGGTCTATTAGATCACATTTTAATAGTTCTCCTTAAGACACAGTCGGAGTTAACAGTTTTCAGTTTTGTACCGTAAAGAGTAACTCTTTGTCGTAGTATAAGAAAGAGTCAGGTAGAACAAATGCGATCTTTACTAGATTTTTGGCATGTGTGCATTTTATACGAGAGCGTGCTACGAGGGTAGTCCCAAAAATAAGGTCTTCTATTTTTTATAAGTACATAGACCTGTTTATTTCTACAATGGCTTACATCAGTTTACAGCTTGAACATTTAGCTGTTTTTCGTCATAATCACCATTTCTGTCTATGCATTTTTGTAAACGCAGTGGCAGTTTTTGTATGCCCATGTCATACCAGCTCGCCGCCGTACTGTTCAGAAGGTTATGAACGTCTTCCTTCACCTCGTCTTCGGAGCTGAATCGCTTTCCGGCAAATGTTTTTTAACCTGGGGAACAGGTGATAGTCATTGGGCGCCAAGTCAGGACTACAGGGTGGGTGAGTGATTGTGTTCCACTGACACTGTTGCAGGAAAGCAGCGGTTTGCCAAGCGATGTGTGGGCGAGCGTTGTCATGGAGAATGTGTACGCCCTTGCTCAACATTCCTCTTCTCCGGTTCTGAATTGCCCGTTTGAGTTTTTTCAGAGTCTCACAGTATCTGTCAGCGTTAATTGTGGTTCCAGCGATTCAGCTCCGACGACGAGGTGAAAGAAGAGGTTGATAACTTTCTGAACAGCATGGCGACGAGCTAGTATGACATGGGCATACAAAAACTGTCACAGTGCCTACAAAAATGCATCGACAGAAATGGTGATTATGTCCAAAAATAGCTAAATGCTCAAGCAGTAAACTTATTGTAAACCATTGCAGAAATAAACAGGTCTACGTACTTATAAAAAATAGGAGACCTGACTTTTGTGATAACCTCGTTCAAAGTAGTGTTTCCGAATATTTTATACGTAAACTTCTGAAGCTTTTTAACCAACACAGACGTTATTAACATTCTCCATCTTCGTTCTTCCTGTGTACAAATTTGTTTCTCCATACAGTCACCCTGGTCACGAGCACAACGAGAGACCGCTTTGTTGATACCGTCACTGAAGAATGGTGCCGCAACTTCAACTTTACTGCCACCGTTTCGTCACTGTTAAAGCGAAATCTCCGAATATGTTCTTCAATTTTTGGAAAGAGATAAAAATCGAATGGGACCAAGTTGGGACTGTATGAAGGACTACCAACGACGGTGAACGAAAAGCGTTGGATTATTGCAGATGTCACACCACTTGTGCGTGGTGTAGCACTGTCATGCTGAAGGAGAGGATGCCCTATGTGTCGACGAGATCTTCGAATTCGAAACTCGTTTGCACCACGTTGTTTCTCACGCACCGACATGACGTTACGCACTGCCATGTTACGCGTTATAATTCAGAGCTCTCTGGCGGCAGAGGACTGCAGACGCTCGTGTGCAGACACAAAGAATAAAGGCACAGAGTGATAACAACGTTTACCTCATTTAAAAAGCTTTGAGAGTTCAAATAAAAAATTCAGAGGCATTTCTTTTCAGCACGTCCTTGTATACTTTAACAAGATCATGTGGTATTTGTAGGGGCGCTAATGACGACGATGTTGAGGGGTCTGAACAGCAACAACAGCCTTAACCAAACGGGCGAAACGCGCCACTCTTCGTTGTATCCTCCCTATCTTTGCTATTAAGGGGGGTAGGACGTCAAACGGACCGACTTGGAGCAGGAAAGGCACCACAGGACATTTTAATTTCCACTGTCTATACTTTTACAAAACAATTCATAAAACTTTGTCAGCATGACCAGGAAGGATTCAGAATTCACACTCATAGCAGTGGAAGTTCGAAAACATAACGAAATAATTTTTTTTTACATGTGAAATTTCATCATTTTTTTCACTTACTAATGACAGTGTTTGTTGTTATAGGTACACTTTTCTTCATAAGTAAGAGAAATTGTTGCATGAATTGTGCACAGCATACAAACCATAATTAAAGGTGTATGAAACTCTAGACTTTTCGAAATCTGTTAATAACTGTGGTAAAAATTGATGTAATTAACTATAAAATGTGTGTTTTTCCTAAAGATGAAGTTTAAAATATAACAGTTCATGCGTTTTTTCGTAAATTAAATAAATTCTAGAGTTTCATACACCTGTGAATATGGTATGTATGATGTGAAAAATTCATCGAAGAATCTCTCTAACTTATGAAGAAAAGTGTACCTACAGCAACAAATGCAGCCATTAGAAATTGAAAAAATGATGAACTTTCACATGTAAAAGAAATTTATTTTGTTATGTTTTCGAACTTCCACTGCAATGAGTGTCAATCCTGAATTCTTCCTGGTGATGCTGACAAAGTTTTATGAATTTATTTGTAAAAGTATGGACACTGGAAATTAAAATCTCTTGTGATGCCTCTCCTGCTCCAAGTCAGGCCGTTTGACGTCCTACCCCCCTTAATCCTACCTGGTAATGGTTCCAGACTAAAAGGCGTTATTTAAGAATCGAGTGAATAAGTATTGTGAATGAATTAGGTCCTTTATTAGTATCCCACGGTCAATATCGAATACCTTACAATTTTTTGACACTAGACTGAAAAATGAACCCATGTTCTCGTAGTGCTTTATGTCAGTGCGACTTTTTTTTCGCTCGAACGTCCTGCCACAGTCGTCAGTCGTCGACCGCAGACGAGGAATGCACCTGTCGCCGCCAGTGAGGCTGGGAAGGCGCGCCCCAGCGCTGTGGAGGCTCCCCTCCGATCCCTCCCCCCGCGGGGGTGGTTTGTGAGTGCTTTCCTGCAAAACCGCGATACGACACAGCGGCGCAGCGCAGCGATTTCCGAGTCGACGTGTTGTCACGTAGCCGGCGGGGCGAGGAGCGCCGGAACGCCGGGCCAGATCAATGGGACGTGGGCCGTCCCCCGCGGCCGACAAGGCAACGGGACGGTACAGCCGCGGCTTCGGGCTGCGCAGGTATTGAAAAATAGCACTGCCGGCTGCCTCACCCCAGAGAGCGTGTCTGATCGCCTATTTGTCTGCTTTGACATAACGGAAAGATATCCGCTAGGTATTCCTTTTCAGTTCAAGATAGCACATCACTATAAAAATCTGTGTTCCCCAATGGTCGGTGCTGGAGCCACTGCTGTTTCTTATTTATACAGGCTGTTACAAATAGGTACGGCTAAACTTTCAGGAAACATTCCTCACACACAAAGAAAGAAATTATGTTATGTGGACATGTGTCCGGAAACGCTTACTTTCCATGTTAGAGCTCATTTTATTACTTCTCTTCAAATCACATTAATCATGGAATGGAAACACACAGCAACAGAACGTACCAGCGTGACTTCAAACACTTAGTTACAGAAAATGTTCAAATTGTCCTCCGTTAGCGAGGATACATGCATCCACCCTCCGTCGCATGGAATCCCTGATGCGCTGATGCAGCCCTGGAGAATGGCGTATTGTATCACAGCCGTCCACAATACGAGCACGAAGAGTCTCTACATTTGGTACCGGGGTTGCGTAGACAAGAGCTTTCAAATGCCCCCATAAATGAAAGTCAAGAGGGTTGAGGTCAGGAGAGCGTGGAGGCCATGGAATTGGTCCGCCTCTACCAATCCATCAGTCACTGAATCTATTGTTGAGAAGCCTACGAACACTTCGACTGAAATGTGCAGGAGCTCCATCGTGCATGAACCACATGTTGTGTCGTACTTGTAAAGGCACATGTTCTAGCAGCACAGGTAGGGTATTCCGTATGAAATCATGATAACGTGCTCCATTGAGCGTAGGTGGAAGAACATGGGGCCCAATCAAGATATCACCAACAATGCCAGTCCAAACATTCACAGAAAATCTGTGTTGATGACGTGATTACATAATTGCGTGCGGATTCTCGTCGGCCCACACATGTTGACTGTGAAAATTTACAATTTGATCACGTTGGAATGAAGCCTCATCCGTAAAGAGAACATTTGCACTGAATTGAGGATTGACACATTGTTGGATGGTGGAGGCCAATCAGCTGCTGATTGTGTCTGCACACGCTGTACATGGTACGGAAACAACTGGTTCTCCCATAGCACTCTCCATACAGTGACGTGGTCAACGTTACCTTGTACTGCAGCAACTTCTCTGACGCTGACATTAGCGTTATCGTCAAATGCAAGAAGAATCGCCTCGTCCATTGCAGGTGTCCTCGTCGTTCTAGGTCTTCCCCAGTAGCGAGTCATAGGCTGGAATGTTCCGTGCTCCCTAAGACGCCGATCAGTAGCTTCGAACGTCTTACTGTCGGTACACCTTCGTTCTGGAAATCTGTCTCGATACAAACGTACCACGCCACGGCTATTGCCCCTTGCTAATCCATACATCAAATGGGCATCTGCCAACTCCGCATTTGTAAACATTGCACTGACTGCAAAACCACGTTGGTGATGAACACTAACCTGTTGATGCTACGTACTGATGTGCTTGGTGCTAGTACTGTAGAGCAATGAGTCGCATGTCAACACAAGCACCGAAGTCAACATTACCTTCCTTCAATTGGGCCAACTGGCGGTGAATCGAGGAAGTACAGTACATACTGACGAAACTAAAATGAGCTCTAACATGGAAATTAATCGCTTCCGGACACATGCCCACATAACATCTTTTCTTTATTTGAGTTTGAGGAATGTTTCCTGAAAGTTTGGCCATACCTTTTTGTAACACCCTGTATAAATGATATGCCTTCTAGTATTACAGGTGATTCAAAAATACCTCTGTTTGCTGATGACAAAAGCTTGGTAGTGAAGGATTTTGGGTGTAATATTGAAACAGTATCAAGTAATGTAGTTCATGAAATAAGTTCGTGGCTTGTGGAAAATAATTTGGTGCTACATCAGAGTAAGACTCAGTTTTTACAGTTTCTAACCCACAATTCAACAAGAACCGATATTTTGATCAGACACAATGGGCATATTATAAGCGAGACGGAACAGTTCAAGTTCCTAGGCGTTCTGGTAGATAGTAAGCTGTTGTGCAAAACCCATGTTCAGGATCTTGTTCAGAAACTAAATGCTGCTTCATTTACCATTAGAACAGTATCTGAAATAAGTGACAGTTCAACACGAAAAGTAGTCTACTTCGCATATTTTCATACGCTTATATCATATGATATTATTTTTTGGGGTAATTATTCTGATTCAAAAAGGGTATTTTTGGCTCAAAAACTGGCTGTTCGAGCTATGTGTGGTGTAAGTTCGAGAACCTCTTGTCGACCCCTATTCAATAGTCTGGGAATTCTGACATTGCCCTCACAGTATATATTTTCTTTAATGTCGTTTGTTGTTAGCAATATTAGCTTATTCCCAAATGTTAGCAGCTTTCACTCAGTTAATCCTAGGCAGAAATCAAATCTGCATATGGAATGCACTTCCTTGATTCTTGTGCAGAAAGGAGTGCAGCATTCTGCTGCATCCATTTTCAATAAGCTGCCACAATAACTCAAAAATCTTAGCAGTAGCCCAAACAATTTTAAGTCTAAACTGAAGAGTTTCCTCATGGCTCACTCCTTCTATTCTGTCGAGGAGCTCCTGGAAGAGCTGAAAAATTAAGCAAATTCCAGTGTTACATTCTTGATTTTCTTTATTTAAACTAACGAATTGTCGCCTGAATATGTTACTTATATTTCATTTTATCTGCTTCTATTCTCGTGTTATAATTTCATGTATTGACTCGTTCCATGACCATGGAGACTTCTCCTTAATTTGGTCCCACGGGACAATAAATAAATAAATTAAAATCTGTGGAACCTTCGTATGTTCAGTCACTTCGCTATACCTCGCAGAATATGTTTTACTTTCACACGTACGACTGGCGTTCAATAACTAATGCAACACACTTTTTTTGGGCCAATTTCGGTCGACAAAACGAGGAATTTGTTGTGGGACTTCGTGGTAATATTCTCGCTTCACCCCCTGTAGTTTCAAAAAGTTCCTGTGAGTGGCAGCGCTATACGTAGGCTTCGAAGAGGCATCTGTAACGCAAGTGCGTTCCAAGCAGAGAGCTTTCATTCAATTTACTTTTACGGAAAACCACAGTATCGCAGATATTCATTGAAGCCTGCACATTGGAACGACGGAAAGTTCCACAGGACTGGAAGAAGGCCCAGGTCATAGCAATCTATAAAAAGGGTAGAAAATCGGATACATATAATTACCGGCCAATTTCACTGACATCGATTTGTTGTAGAATCATAGAACATATTTTGCATTCAGACATAATGACCTTTCTAGACACTGAGAAGCTCATCTGCAGAAACCAGCACGGTTTTAGGAAACAGCGGTCATGCGAGACACAGGTGGCCGTCTTTGTGCATGATGTACAAGTTCTAGATACCGGCTCCCAGGCTGATACCATATTTCTCGACTTTCGAAAGGCATTCGACTCAGTTCCGCACAGTCGCTTGCTACAAAAAGTGCGCGCTTACGGTCTATCCGATGACATATGCGGTTGGATAGAAAGTTTTCTAACAGACACGGAGCAGTACGTCGTCCTGCACGGGGTAATTTCAACAGAAACAAAACTAACTTCAGGTGTGCCCCAGTGCAGTGTAATAGGTCCTCTGCTTTTAACGATTTACAAAAACGATCTGGTTGATGGTATTGACAACGGCCTTAGACTGTTTGCCGATGACGCTGTAGTCTACAGGAAAGTAGTATCACACAAACGTTGTGAACATATCAATGAGGATTTGCAGAAAATAAATGCGTGGTGTAATGGCTGGCAATTATCTCTCAATATTAATAAGCGTAACCTACTGCGTATAACAAGTCGAAAATCCCCATTAATGTATGAGTACAAAATAGATGACCAGTCTTTGGGAGCGGTAACATGAGTCAAGTATCTGGGTGTGACTATTCGAAATGATCTCAAGTGGAATGACCAGATTATACAAGTAACGGGTAAAGCGAACTCTAGATTGCGGTTTATTGGTAGATTCCTGAAGCGATGCAGTCCTTCAACAAAGGAAATGCCTTACAATACGTTAGTTCATCCAGTCTTAGAGTATTGTTCGTCTGTATGGGACCCTTACCAGTTGGGTCTGATTCAAGAGATTGAGAAGGTCCAAAGAAGAGCGACAAGATTTGTGACTGGTACATTTAGCCATCGCGAGAGCGTTACAAATCTCGTAGAAAGTTTGAACTGGGACACACTTGCAGATAGACGACGCGCTAAGCAGAAGGAGCTGCTCACTAAATTCCGAAATCCAATCTTCACCATGGATGTAGAGCATATACACTCCTGGAAATTGAAATAAGAACACCGTGAATTCATTGTCCCAGCAAGGGGAAACTTTATTGACACATTCCTGGGGTCAGATACATCATATGATCACACTGACAGAACCACAGGCACATAGACACAGGCAACAGAGCGTGCACAATGTCGGCACTAGTACAGTGTATATTCACCTTTCGCAGCAATGCAGGCTGCTATTCTCCCATGGAGACGATCGTAGAGATGCTGGATGTAGTCCTGTGGAACGGCTTGCCATGCCATTTCCACCTGGCGCCTCAGTTGGACCAGCGTTCGTGCTGGACGTGCAGACCGCGTGAGACGACGCTTCATCCAGTCCCAAACATGCTCAATGGGGGACAGATCCGGAGATCTTGCTGGCCAGGGTAGTTGACTTACACCTTCTAGAGCACGTTGGGTGGCACGGGATACATGCGGACGTGCATTGTCCTGTTGGAACAGCAAGTTCCCTTGCCGGTCTAGGAATGGTAGAACGATGGGTTCGATGACGGTTTGGATGTACCGTGCACTATTCAGTGTCCCCTCGACGATCACCAGTGGTGTACGGCCAGTGTAGGAGAATGCTCCCCACACCATGATGCCGGGTGTTGGCCCTGTGTGCCTCGGTCGTATGCAGTCCTGATTGTGGCGCTCACCTGCACGGCGCCAAACACGCATACGACCATCATTGGCACCAAGGCAGAAGCGACTCTCATCGCTGAAGACGACACGTCTCCATTCGTCCCTCCATTCACGCCTGTCGCGACACCACTGGAGGCGGGCTGCACGATGTTGGGGCGTGAGCGGAAGACGGCCTAACGGTGTGCGGGACCGTAGCCCAGCTTCATGGAGACGGTTGCGAATGGTCCTCGCCGATACCCCAGGAGCAACAGTGTCCCTAATTTGCTGGGAAGTGGCGGTGCGGTCCCCTACGGCACTGCGTAGTATCCTACGGTCTTGGCGTGCATCCGTGCGTCGCTGCGGTCCGGTCCCAGGTCGACGGGCACGTGCACCTTCCGCCGACCACTGGCGACAACATCGATGTACTGTGGAGACCTCACGCCCCACGTGTTGAGCAATTCGGCGGTACGTCCACCCGGCCTCCCGCATGCCCACTATACGCCCTCGCTCAAAGTCCGTCAACTGCACATACGGTTCACGTCCACGCTGTCGCGGCATGCTACCAGTGTTAAAGACTGCGATGGAGCTCCGTATGCCACGGCAAACTGGCTGACACTGACGGCGGCGGTGCACAAATGCTGCGCAGCTAGCGCCATTCGACGGCCAACACCGCGGTTCCTGGTGTGTCCGCTGTGCCGTGCGTGTGATCATTGCTTGTACAGCCCTCTCGCAGTGTCCGGAGCAAGTATGGTGGGTCTGACATACCGGTGTCAATGTGTTCTTTTTTCCATTTCCAGGAGTGTATTATTACCACCAACTTTCAAATCGCGTAATGATCATCATTCAAAGATAAGGGAAATAAGAGCTTGTACTGAGGCGTTCAGACAGTAGTTTTTCCCTCGCGCGATCCGCGAGAGGAACAGAGGGGTGCAAATATGACTTTGGCGCAAATTGTGCCCCCCCGCCACATACCGCTTGGTGGCTAGCGAAATATATATGTAGCTATGTCTACGGAGACCTGGCAATGAACAAAAGCACAGTGAGCCGTTGGGCGAGACGTCTGTCACGATCGCAAACCTGTCCGATCTTCCGCGCGCCCGAAGTGATAGGCGGATCACAAACACGTCGCTGCTCAACTGGACGTCTCCATTGATAGTGCTGACACACTCGTCCACCAGTTGGGGTACTCCAAGATAGGTGCCCACTAGGCTTCTTGTCCCTGATAGAAGACCATAAAGAGGAATGAAGGACTATCTGTGAAGACTTATTTGCGCATTACAAGGCTGATCGTGACAATTTATTCTCATACATCGTCACAGAGAATGAAACATGGATTCATCGCTTGCAACCAGAAAAAATAACGGCAATCCATGGTGAGACCTGGTAGTCAAGGAAGACAGAATTCGATTACGATTGTGCACTGGGCCCGAATCAGTTACTGTTGGTTTGCTTCTGGAATTTCACACACTTATTTTAAGACGATAATTTCAGACTCAGAAATTAACAAAAAAATATCACACCTAAATGAGAGGGAAGAAACAACTGTGTAATTAATAGTACTTTGAGTACGTTACAATTTAGCAGATGAGCATAAAATACAAACACAGAAAATGTTTTGAAAATTAGAATTTTAAGGCAAGTAACCACAGTCACGGCTTGGCCTTTAACGCCAAGAATGGCAATTATTAAAAAATTCAGAGACGCACAATAAAACATCAAATATAATAACAAAAGTTAATTCAAACGACAAGCAACTGATCACGAAACATGTGAGACAAATGATGGTAACTAGGTAATACAATAATAAAATAATAGCGATAACAATAAAACACAAGGGCCAGTCACAGACGGTGCTCCAGGAATTGACCTCTGAGTAGGTCAGGCCAAAAACTCTTTCGCGAGTGATGAGAAAGGTAGCCAAGAGTTGCTTTTCACATCACAAGATGGTAGCTAAGGTTAGTGGCAGTCTAATGAGTAATTAATGATAATGTTGGTGACGTTACCTGACTTCCAATAAACCAAATGCAAAGATGTAAAAATACGCCAAAGCCAGAACCGGCGGTCTGGACTCTGCCCGCAGAATAATGTGCTTAGGGCGCCTAGAACAAGAAAGGAATCATTACCACCAAGGCAGAAGAATCGCCAACCAACCTACAATGAAGTAGGCTGTCAAACTTACACGCCTCACCGGACAGCAGCGGCAAGGCGAGAAAACGTACACTGCCGTCATGTACACTAACCGCCAGAGTAGGTAACTGGGGCGTCAGCGGCCACCAGGCAGGAAAATACCGCTGGTTGAACTTAACAAATTGTAACAAGCTGAAGGTAGTACAGAGTGATTAGAAGCGTAGGAAAGCTCATCAGATCCGCCTTCCCCAAGCACTCCACTCGCTGCTCTTCGCCTCTGCGACACCACGAACAGCAACACGAACCCAAGTCACTGGAGAATCGCGAGATTTCACAATGGTGGAGGTTTCTCCACTCGAATTGAAATGCACTCAAAACTTACGCGATCCGGTTTCGACGAGGTCGTGCCGCCAAAGTTACTACATATCGATAACGCCGCTGCTGTCACTAGCGGACAGGCAGCGTTTGCGAAACCAAATGGCGCCAGTCGACACAAGAAGAAGACAAAAAACCGCAGCCCTGTCAACTAAACGATAGAGTCTGGCCTCCAACAGAGGACAGGAACCTACAAGAGCACCAATCCGAGCAGCAGCGCGGCTCACATGGAGTGGCACCACGCCACCTCTCCTCTGAAGAAAAAGTTCAAAGACGCACCCTCAGCCAGTAAAGACATGGCGACAGTCTTCTGGTACTCTGAAGAGGCTATTCTCTTTGATGCTCTCCCTCACGGTGCAACGATCATCTCTGAAATACGAGTATAGTGTGCTACCCTCAGGAAATTGAAGAAGCGATTTCACTGGGCTCAAAAAAATGGTTCAAATGGCTCTGAGCACTATGGGACTTAACATCTGTGGTCATCAGTCCCCTTGAACTTAGAACTACTTAAACCTAACTAACCTAAGGACATCACACACATCCATGCCCGAGGCAGGATTCGAACCTGCGACTGTAGCAGTCGCGCGGTTCCGGACTGCGCGCCAAGAACCGCTAGACCACCGCGGCCGGCCACTGGGTTCGTCGTCACAAAAATAGAAACGAACTACTCCTTACTCCACAACAGCGTAAAGCCTCACACAAGTCTGCGCACCCGAGAGGAGCTCACGAATCTTCACTGGCCTGTTCTCCCTCATCCACCCTACAGCCAGGGTGTCGGCCTTCCGACTTCCATCTGTTTCGCCCACAGAAGGTTCACTCCGAGGGAAGCAGTATGTGTATGATGGGGAGATTATTGATGTAGCAGGCGATGGTTCCGACGTCGACCAGTAGAGTGGTACCATGCGGGCACACAGGTCGTTCAAATGGCTCTGAGCACTATTGGACTTAACATCTGAGGTCATTAGTCCGCTAGACTTAGAACTACTGTACTTAAACCTAACTAATCTAAGGACATCACACACATCCATGCCCGAGGCAGGATTCGAACCTGCGACCGTAGCAGCAGCGCGGTTCCAGATTGCAGCGCCTAGAGCCACTCGGCCTCAACGGCCGGCTATACAGGTCGTCCCTGTAAGGTGGCGTAAGGTCGTCGCATTCAACGAACGTTATGCTCGGAAATAGGGTTATAAAAACTACCTGCTTTCACGAAAAAAGTATATTGCATTACATATTGAACGCCATTCGTTAATGTAACAAATGAACGTTAAATAACTGAAAAATGAATTTTCTTAACTCTATGACTTTCTCAGGTCATGCCCCGAAACATGATCCTTTCTCCTTTATAAACGCCCTCTTCCGCTTTCCGTCACGTTTCTCAAGTCCGTTAAGTCGTAATCAACCCTTATTTGATTCTCTAAGTACTTCCCTATCCCAAGGTTCCAACCCATAAAATCGTCCCCCCTTGTAAGACCTCTCTCGTGCGTCTACCCACTACCACTCCTCCATTCACACTACCCGTAAGTCTTACGAAATCAAAGTTAGTGCCACTTGCGATAACACACATGTTACTTATCAGTTAACTTGTTTCCGTTACCCAGCGTTTTAAATAGGAGTTGTCGTCACTAAATTGGTTGAACAAATGACAGGGGATAGAAAGCCGCCCGTCTTGTCAACGCCCGGAACCCAGATGCTGATTACAGCATAACTCAAAAGACCGGAATGCCTGTTACACCACAAGCGCTATTTTGATCCTCCCACCCGAACTTTGTTTCCCTGATTTCTAGAGAAGGGAACTTCTCCTTCAATATATCCTTGCATCCCCGTACCTTCCTTCACTTAGTCTTTCTAAATTTTTTGTCACAAAAAGTGTGAAAAGCTTGTAAGGATGTTGCAGGGTAGGTTTGCTGAGAAGTAATTGTTAAGAAAAAAATTTGATACTTTGCGCCTTTTCCGAATTAATTAGTATTGAAGTCAGCCAGTCATGCCGTTGCGCGCAAATTCAAGCGATCCCTCAAAAACGGAGAACGACTGACATAAATTATATCTTGAAGGTCGCTTGAATCTGCGCGTGCAACGTCCTCATTCGCCAACTTCAATGCTAATTTACTCGGAAAAAGTGCAATGTTTAGAATCTTTCTTCTTAACAATTATTTCCTGCAACACCCTTAAAATATATATACTGCACCGCAAATATTGTGGAAATGGAAAGTGCTATTAATGTTTGGTTTTCACAAAATGGATTAGTGCTCAGGGGCTCGTATTGTTAGCCAATAAACAAATTGTAATAACACTTAGAAAGTTTTTTTTATGCAGTCATACTCTTTTTTAGATAGAACAATGCCTGTTGACATTAAAAGATTAGAGTAGGGTAAATGGCAATGTCAGTGGTGCTTGTTGCCGGATACTACTGCGAGTAATTTACGAGATATCACGTTTTGAAAAGTTTCCACACCGACGCTTGTTTGTGCCATTCGACTTGCGTAGTTTCTAAGTACGATGCTGTTATGTTTGCTTACAGTGTGCTTGTGCGTTCCTTGAGTGCATTGCGACTGGCTAGTCAGTTAGTGTGTGACAGCCCAAACAATCCAGCAGTGGACGATGGGATTTAGTAGTGCAGAAAAAGCCAATATTCTCGTGATGTATGGAGAGTGAGGGAGTATAAAATTCGTTCTTCTGCTATGTATGCGGCAAGATACCCCAATAGACGTCAACCATCTCGGAAATTATTTATCAACTACTTCAGCCAATTACGAGGGAGTGGTAGTGTGACAGCTAGACAACGTAACAGAAGTTGCAGTTGATCCGCACGTTAGCTTCCACTCAGTTGCACGAGGAGGTGGCATGAACCAGGCAAGTGTCGTACGCATTCTCGATCGACATAGGTTCCATCCTTACCACATCTCTCTACCAAGAGCTGCATGGACACGACTATGAGAATCGTTTCAACTTCTGTGCACGGGCATTAAGATGTATCATGTATCTTGTTTAGTAACGAAGCTATATTTATCAGTGGCCGAGCGGTTGTAGGAGCTTAAGTCCGGCACCGTGCTGCTGCTACGGTCGCAGGTTCGAATCCTACCTCAAGCATGGATGTTTGTGGTGCCTTAGGTTAGTTATGTTTAAGTAGTTCTAAGTCTAGGGGACTGATGACCTCAGATGGTAAGTCCCATAGTGCTGAGAGCCATTTGAACAGCATTTATCAGTCATGGCCAGGTAAACCACTGAAACATGCACTGTTGGTCTGATGACAGTACCCGTTGGCTTCGTCCTGTGGAACGCCAGCGTCCGTGGAGTGTAGCCGTGTGTTGTGGCATAGTGAACTATCGCCTCATAGGCCCGATTTTCATAGACGGAACTGTGAACGAGCACAAGTTTCGCAGCCTCTTAGCAAAACCATCTTCCACTGACGCTAGAAGACGTTCCCCTGCACACTAGGAGGAACTTGTGGTACCATGTGTGCAGCAGTCGATCCATACCAGCCTGAAAGCGTGTACTGCCGCTGCAGGAAGTCATTTTGAACACAACCTGTGATGGTCAGTTGTCTTGTTACTGGCCAGAATCCACGTAAATGGTGTACGCATTTGTGTTGCTCCTTAGAGTGTGCTAGCACAGGTATTCTACAAGTGTCGGTCAATTGTCTCTTTACTGACCAGAATGCACATAACTAGTGTATGCATTTGTGTCGTTCTTCAGTGTGTGCTACCACAGGTATTGTACAAGTGTTGTCGTGGGAACTTCTCAAAATACAGTATCTCATATACAACTCGTACTAATATCCTTCAACAGACACCCCTGACATTCTAATTTACACTAATTTTGGTTTGTTAATGTCGATAGGCACTGTTCCATTAAAAAGCGCACGTTTGCACAAAAAATACAGTTTCTAAGTAATATTACAATCTGTTCATTGGATAACAGTAAGAGCCTCCAACTACCAACCCATTCTGTGAAAACCACACATCGGAAACAGTGGACCTAGGGATGTTTAGGAATGTGGAAATCTCGCGTAGAGACGTATGACACAAGTGACACCCAATCATCACGTTCGAAGTCCGGGAGTTCTGCAGAGCGCCCCATTCTGCACTCTCAAGATGTCTAGTGACTGCTGAGGTCGCTGATATGGAGTACCTGGCAGTAGGTGGCAGCACAACGCACCGAATATGAAAAACGTATGTTTTTGGGGGTGTCCGGATACTTTTGATCAAATAGTGTAAGTCGGCTCGTACTGCCGAGTTGATTGTAAATTTGATCCCATCTTGTAATCGCTACAATAACACCACATACGCTCTAAACCTATGAAGTTTGGTTTCGTTTCCTCCCCCTCCCCCCCCCCCCTTACTGGTTAAAAAAAATGGCTCTGAGCACTATGCGACTTAACTTCTGAGGTCATCAGTCGCATAGAACTTAGAACTACTTAAACCTAACTAACCTAAGGATATCACACACATCCATGCCCGAGGCAGGATTCGAACCTGCGACCGTAGCGGCCGCCCGGCTCCAGACTGTAGCGACTAGAACCGCACGGCCACTCCGGCCGGCCCTTACTGGTTACTTCACACTTTTTATCAGACAGTGCATACATTATTTGTTGAGATTTTTTGCCCTTGTATTCACTGTAAACTGTGGTATACAGTTTGGTAAGAAACATAGTTTAACACAGTAGTGTCTTTAATATCCGCTCACAACATTGTTGTTGTTGACAACAGAACTAATTTTGCAACTCACTACTTTGTAAGATATCCCTTCTGCTTTATAATCGCTTCCAACCCTCGTGCATTTTAGCAATGATTTTTGCAGTGTTCTCAGGACTAATTCGTTCCTATTATCCTTTCACCTTTCATATCAGATATTCTAGCAAATTCATTGTATTTCCCTTGGTCATTGTATCGCTTTCGTCCAATAAATTATCTCTTGTGATATAGTCTGGATACTGAGGTGTGTCTCAGTAACTGAGGGACGGATATTAGAACCCATTCTTTTACAAAACACGATGTCCGTTGCGGACCATTATCTTGGAAAAAATATACATTTCATATGACGCCAGTTTTTCCTGCGCTCCTATGCATATTTCGCTTCAGAGTGTTGCGATGGCCCTCCTTGTTTAACACGCTGTCAATGAAAGTAATTTTTCCACACCAGATGACGAAGTACAGCCCCATTCCAGAATATCTCCGCCACCCTCCACCGTGTTTTGCAGTGTGTTGCAAATATTCAGGATGCGGCTCGTCCCTTGGATTTCGGTACACCACAGCTCCTCTGTTTGTTGAAAATATGTTGAATTTCCTACCACCACCAAATATAACACGATCCACCAGTCCAACGTTTTGTTAACATGGGTCCTTTGCCTCGGTGCACTTGTTCACGTGCGGCTTCTTGGGGTACCTTTGTACTTTAATCTACTTAGCACACTCCTGCAGCAGCTGGACTGCAATTTTAGGAGGACCTAACAGATGATTGCGCTTAATCTTTCTTATGATTAATAGTCCATCTCTACCATTTAACTTCTTTAGCTGCCATTTTAGAGGAACATATTATATGCGATCCTTTTTTTTCAAGTCACCAACTGTAATTCCGGATATACTCGGCAAACTAGCAACAGCTCTATGACTACAGGCATATCTACGGTGAAAGATGAAAAGTTTTACTGTTCAAACACCGCGTTAGTTACATTAAGCAACAATGCACCTTGTAGACTACGCAGCAGAGCACAACAGTGACAAGTGAATCGACAGGTATAAACAGGGTACATCACATCACAGTCATCGCGCATTTATGCTGGGGAACTTATGTCATGCTCTTACGTGACCGAATATTAAAATGTCATTACCTTAGGACACTTTTATATTTATTTTTTTTTAAATAACCCGAACAAGCGCGACTAAGACTAGCACACCGAGAGCTCCGTACAAAATTAGGTATATACACTCCTGGAAATTGAAATAAGAACACCGCGAATTCATTGTCCCAGGAAGGCAGGAAGGGGAAACTTTATTGACACATTCCTGGGGTCAGATACATCACATGATCACACTGACAGAACCACAGGCACATAGACACAGGCAACAGAGCATGCACAATGTCGGCACTAGTACAGTGTATATCCACCTTTCGCAGCAATGCAGGCTGCTATTCTCCCATGGAGACGATCGTAGAGATGCTGGATGTAGTCCTGTGGAACGGCTTGCCATGCCATTTCCACATGGCGCCTCAGGTGGACCAGCGTTCGTGCTGGACGTGCAGACCGCGTGAGACGACGCTTCATCCAGTCCCAAACATGCTCAATGGGGGACAGATCCGGAGATCTTGCTGTCCAGGGTAGTTGACTTACACCTTCTAGAGCACGTTGGGTGGCACGGGATACATGCGGACGTGCATTGTCCTGTTGGAACAGCAAGTTCCCTTGCCGGTCTAGGAATGGTAGAACGATGGGTTCGATGACGGTTTGGATGTACCGTGCACTATTCAGTGTCCCCTCGACGATCACCAGTGGTGTACGGCCAGTGTAGGAGATCGCTCCCCACACCATGATGCCGGGTGTTGGCCCTGTGTGCCTCGGTCGTATGCAGTCCTGATTGTGGCGCTCACCTGCACGGTGCCAAACACGCATACGACCATCATTGGCACCAAGGCAGAAGCGACTCTCATCGCTGAAGACGACACGTCTCCATTCGTCCCTCCATTCACGCCTGTCGCGACACCACTGGAGGCGGGCTGCACGATGTTGGGGCGTGAGCGGAAGACGGCCTAACGGTGTGCGGGACCGTAGCCCAGCTTCATGGAGACGGTTGCGAATGGTCCTCGCCGATACCCCAGGAGCAACAGTGTCCCTAATTTGCTGGGAAGTGGCGGTGCGGTCCCCTACGGCACTGCGTAGTATCCTACGGTCTTGGCGTGCATCCGTGCGTCGCTGCGGTCCGGTCCCAGGTCGACGGGCACGTGCACCATCCGCCGACCACTGGCGGCAACATCGATGTACTGTGGAGACCTCACGCCCCACGTGTTGAGGAATTCGGCGGTACGTGTACCCGGCCTCCCGCATGCCCACTATACGCCCTCGCTCAAAGTCCGTCAACTGCACATACGGTTCACGTCCACGCTGTCGCGGCATGCTACCAGTGTTAAAGACTGCGATGGAGCTCCGTATGCCACGGCAAACTGGCTGACACTGACGGCGGCGGTGCACAAATGCTGCGCAGCTAGCGCCATTCGACGGCCAACACCACGGTTCCTGGTGTGTCCGCTGTGCCGTGCGTGTGATCATTGCTTGTACAGCCCTCTCGCAGTGTCCGGAGCAAGTATGGTGGGTCTGACACACCGGTGTCAATGTGTTCTTTTTTCCATTTCCAGGAGTGTAGATAGTTCATCCATGCCGGGAACCGAGAATTTCACGATTCTGCGTGTTATTGATAACGATACTGACAAGATATCGAAAAATGTGACATAAATGGGCGTATCTTTTGACTGCCTCTACGTAGAATCTTAAATGTTTTACACCGCCAAGAGGCCACAGACTTTAGTATGTAACATAAATTTCAACCTGATATGTCTACACGTTCTTGAAGAAATGGGGTGCTGGACGGAGAGACATAATCGCATAACATGTCAAAAAAATATTTATTTCCCGTGATATAATTGAAATTCAACAATTTACGGATTTTTTTCGTTTACTTCTACTATGAAATCTCAGTTCTTGCCAAATTTCATGATTCTAGCCCAACGGGAAGTACCGTCTAGGTCTTGAGGAATGAGTTTGCGGGTATCAGAATATGTGACATCAATGGCCGTATCTTTTGACTGCATTGATTTGGAAGCTTAAAGTTTTTACGTCGCCAAGGGAACATAAACCTTAGAACGTGATAGAAACTTATAATTGATACTTCTGCCTTTTCCTGATAGAAAGGGGTCTTAAAAAATGGACTAATGGACTGCCGGATAGCGAATGACAAAAAAATGTTTTTTTCGTGTGATATAATTACAAATAAACAATTTTCGGATCTTTTTTCCTTTACTTCTACTTCCTGCCCAATGTCATTATTTCAGGTCAACGGGAAGTATAGGGTTCTATGTGTTTGCGAGTACCAAAATACGTCCATAAATCGCCGTACTTCTTAATATGCGACATAAATTGCAACTTGTAAGTTTACCTGTTCCTGAGAAAAATGTTTCTTAACAGTCGGATAGACAGGCAAATAGACAGACAGACAGACCAGAATCATAGACGGGGAACAAAGTGATCCTGTAAGGGTTTCGTTTCTACCGACTGAGGTACGGAAGTCTAAAAACAGTTTATTAGCATTCTACAGTGCTTCAATGACGATTTGGTACTTAACAGCTCTCTCTCTCTCTCTCTCTCTCTCTGTCTCTCTCTCATTCTTTCTGTCTCTCTCTCTCTCTATCCCCTCTCCCTCTCTACTGCTCCACTGTTTCGGAACATTTTGTGTATCTATCATGCGGAATCACTCAACTGACACAGAAAATTACTAAAAACAGTGCTTGACTGAATGTTAATGATACTCGTTGTGCTCTTCCAATCTGTGAATAGCTGTGAAGTTCATGACAGAGGTTAGTTCCTATTGTAGCCGTAATTGTATCATTGCACAATTACTGAATAGTCACCGGAAGCAGCGATATTCATTGCATGTCTGTGACCGTGCGTATGGGACGTTTTAAAGTGGCCAGATCACATAAAGGAGTCGTAGAAGAGACAGATGCCAGATTCATGGAAGAATCCTCAGTAATTTTAGCCCAGCCATGAAGGTGGTAGCTTACAAAACATTCGTTCGACCAGTACATGAGTATTGTTCATCCGTCTGGGATTGCGCCTTTCGTCACAGGTTCCTCTAGTACCACGCATAAGTGATACGGATATGCTCCTCCATCTCCAGTGGCAGACTTTACAAAAGAGGCATTGAGTATCACGGAGTGATTTATTGTTTAAATTTCAAAGCCGTGTAATCCTGGGAGAATCACCCAATATATTACTTCCTCCTACTCATACTTTGCGAACAGATCATGAAGATAAAATCTGAGAGGTTAAAGTTCACATGGAGGCTTACCAACAACCGTTCTTCCCGCACTAGGAAAGTAGAGAAGTGACAGAACACGAAGTAACCCCTTTACACACAATAAAACATCTAGATGTAGGCGTAGATGTATCATACACTACAGTCCTTTCGCTTTCCATTCGCGGATGGCATGCGAGAATAATGACTGCTTAAATGTTCCTGTGAGTGCTGTGGTTAGTCTAATCTTGTTCTCGTGGTCACTACGATAGCGCTACGTAGGTGGCTATATTATGTTCTTAGACTCCCCACTTTACACTTTTCTTTGAAACTTTATAAGTAGACTTTCGCGGGATAATTGACGTCATCTAGTTTAGAAATTACCACATTTTCGTGCCGCTTGCCTGCGAGTTAATGATCCCTGTGACCATTCGTGCCACCAATCTCTGTAAATGTCCAATACCCGCTGTTAGTGCTATCTGGTATGGGTGCTACACAGTTGAGCAATATTCTAGGTTGTGTCCTACGAACGTTTTGTACGGAGTCTCATTTGTAGACTCATTACATGTTCCCAGTATCCTGCCTGTGAACCGAAGCCTACTTTTAACTTCGACTGAGTCATGCTATCGGCGTTTTGCGCCCATACAATCGTTGCACCCCGACATACCGGATTGTTATAATTAAAAAGTGCAGCTACTCACAGAGATCCACTGCGGCCTGTAATTGTAGTATGCCAGCGGAACTAGGTAAATATTCTAATACGTTAATGCGGGACCGATTTAAGTTGGAAAAAATTAGTTCCAATTTTGCCCAAAAGGTTCAAATCTGCCGCAAGAAAGACGCATAAAAATGTTTCCATATGTAATGGATTAGGAATGGAACATGGGCAGAAAATATGAAACAAGCGAGGAAAGTGTAATATTGATTTTATTATTAACCGCCGCTTACACTATTTGTTCAATATGCTGGAGACAAATGTTCAAACGTGTGTGAAATCTTATGGGATTTAACTGCTAAGGTCATCAGTCCCCAAGCTTACACACTACTTAACCTAAATTATCCTAAGGACAAACACACATACCCATGCCCGAGGAAGGACTCGAACTCCGCCGGGACCAGATGCTGGAGGCGTCGACGAGATGGTGTACAGCGCAAGATTTTCACCTGGTGGGCACAATTCGAACTAATTTATTTCCATCGTTAATGGGTGCAACATTAATATGTTAGCTTATCTACCAAGTTTCGCTGTCATATGATAATTACAGCCGACGCTAGACCTCCGTGGGTGCTGCACTTTAATTA
Organism: Schistocerca serialis cubense; assembly: GCF_023864345.2. Lineage (NCBI taxonomy): Eukaryota > Metazoa > Arthropoda > Insecta > Orthoptera > Acrididae > Schistocerca > Schistocerca serialis. The sequence goes on along the minus strand of NC_064638.1, from coordinate 90,270,782 downwards.
TAGCCACCCAGTATTAGTATAAGGTGACTGATTCTAATTGTAACTGCTGTTATATTCCTAAAATACCATGTTGCTGGAGTTTATAAAGTGTGCAAGACTACGTTCATGAAAAATTAAAGAAACTTTCCAGTCTTGGCACCGTTTTGAAATAATGATTTATCAGAGTATTTGAGCATCTTATTGTCAGATAGTACGTAATTATATATAAACGCGTTATCTGCAAATGGTCTGAGGCTACTATTGATGTTATCTACCATGTCACCAACATACAACATTAACTGCAAAGTTCCCAACGCACTTACTAGGGGTAGAGAACAAGTCACTTCAACATCTGTTCACAACGCCCCATCAAAAATAACATGTTTCGTCTTCTCTACTAAGACATCTTCAGCCGAGCGATAAATTGTCTTTTTATTTATTTTATTTATTTACACGTCAAGTTCCGTAGTACCAAATTGAGGAGCAAATCTCCAAGGTCATGGAACGTGTCAGTACATGAAATTACAACACAAAAGTAATAACATATAAAAATAAAATGTTTATAAACCCGAAAAAAGTAAATCCATAAGTTTAAGTAAACGCAATCAACAATACAACAAGAATCAGCTCATTTTTTCAAGAAACTCCTCGACAGAATAGAGGCAGTGACTCATGAGGAAACTCTTCAGTTTCGATTTGAAAGCGCCTGGATTACAACTAAGATTTTTTAATTCGAGTGGTAGTTTATTGAAAATGAATGCAGCAGTATACTGCGCACCTTTCTGCACAAGAGTTATGGAGGTCCGATCCAAATACAGGTTTGATTTCTGCCGAGTATTAACTGAGTGAAGGCTGCATATTCTTCGGGATAAGCTAATATTGTTAACAAGACAGTGAGGAATATTATTATATATTGAGATGCCAATGTCAAAATACCCAGCCTCTTGAAGAGGGGTCGACAAGAGGTTCGTGAACTTACACCACTTACTGCCCGAACCGCCCCTTTCCTTTTAGAATGGGATGAGTTACCCCAAAATATACTAACATACGACCTAAGAGAATGAAAATAAGCAAATTAGACTAATTTTCGTGTCGAACGATCATTCACTTCAGATCTGGATTCACGCTGGTTGGCATTGAGGAGGCTAAGCCTTTTCGAAATACAACATTATGTTGAACTCAGATTATGTTCTAAGATGGATGTCAATCACACTGGTCCGTAGCTTTTTGGATCACTTCTATTTCGCTTTTTTTAGAGTGTTTTGACTTGTGCTTTATTCCAACCAGACTTTTTATGGTCCATGGAACTACGAAATATTATGGCTTAAACAGGGGCTAACTTAGCATCAAATTCTGTATATAATGTGATAGACGTTCTATAGGAATCTGCGACCTTGTTAAATATTAACGATTTCATCTGTTCCTCAGCGCCACTGACACTAATATCTGTGCCACTCGTCGTTACAGTGGCGCGACTACTGAACTGGAGCAGTACTACTGTTTCCATCTTTGTAAAATAACATTTTAAGACGTAGTTCATTCAGACTTGTGGCGTGTCGGTGCCATGGATCGGCCCAGGTGAGCTTCCCGTGTACCTGGTCCAGCTATTAATTATCTCGACTATAAAAAAAGGCATTGCAGAACCATATTTGTAAAGGAACTGCCACTAAAGTTTTCTAAGCAGACCTGCGAGTTTGCGGCTTAAAATTCGTTCTCGTAAGTGCTTTACGTTGTTAGTCTCAAAAGTTCTCGGAATGGAATAGAAATAAACGACGTAACTCAGCAAACTTTTTATTTTCCAATGTAGCCACCGAGTACACTAACGCACTTCGTCTAGCGATGTTCCAGCGCCTTGATCCCATCTCGAAAATTAGGTTCCTTCGGGTCTGCAAAATACCCATCAACTTCGGCTATCAGGTCTTCGTTTTAAGAGAATCTCCGCCCACTGAGAAAAATTTTGATATTGGGGAAGTGATGGAAGTCTGATGTAGATAAATCAGGCGAGTGAGGTAGGTGTGGTAACAGTTAATATCGTAGTTCATTCAATTTTTGCCATGGCAAAGGCACTTCTGTTTAGGTGCGCTTTGTCTTTATGAAATATGACTTCCTTCCCCTGTGAAAAATGGGCGGTTCTCAACTTTCTTTTGCTGTAGTTGATCCAGAAGATTAGCGTAGTGTTGGCCAGTGAGAAGATAATCTTATCAGCAGAATAGCATCCCAAAAAACTGACCCGATGACCTTTCCAGCGGCTCAATTGCCTTTCCTTTCTTTGCTGGTGGTGAATCAACATGCTTCTACTGCTTTGACTGTCGCTTTGTCTCTGGAGCATATTAGTGGACCCAAATTTCATCTGTGGTCGCAAACCGGCGCAAAAAATATTGTTAATTGCTTCGAAAACGGGTCAAACATTGCTCGGACATTTTCATTCTGAAGCAGAACCCATCTTGTAGATACTCTTCTCATTTCCAATTCCACTGTTAAAACGTGATCTGCCCGTTCAGGTGATAAACATGATGCTTCAGCAGTTTCTCACACTTCCAGTCGGCGATCCTCCATGATCATTTTATGCACTTTTGTACTTTTGTCGTAATTTCTGGAGTAATGGCACGTCTTGGCCGACCGCTACGCTATCATCATCTAAGTTGTCCGTACCAGATTTACACTCGTTACTCCACTTGGCAATAGTTGAATATAAAGGAACAGAGTCCCTCATTGTGCAATACAAATCGGCATGAATTTCCTTTGCTTTCATATCATTCTGTATGGGATACTTAATCATTGTTTGAATATAGATTGTTTCCAGCTTGACAAATCACTACACGGGATTAGCAGAGACGTCCGCAGTCATAACACTGACGCAATACGTGCATACAAAGGACACGGGAACTTCGTTGCACTAGCAGTGATATCTAGTGGTGACTCCACGAACTTTGGAAACTGTCCTCGTATTTTCAGCACCCGTCGTTAGAATTCTATAAAACCTTGAAACCCACAGTCAGGAGTTCCTCAGTACCCGTTTGCGTGGCTTGGAACTTCTTTCCAAGCTACTCAGGACCACGTTCTCCAGGCTGTAATTACCGGTCCGCTTAAACCCAAATGTAGATGTTCGTAATGTAATCTCTCAGTGGATAGCGACATTTTTAAGTAGTGTCCGAACCAAAGTGCTGTAACATCAATAAATTATTTTCAGGGGCGGAGAGGGTGAAAAATGACAGACAACTTCCCTGGACCGACTTGAGACTGAACGGTGTGTTTCTAGTACGGTACTTTCCACTACGCCACATTAGTTGCTTTCACTTGTAATAATAACTTACGTCATAGCGGCAGATTAATGTAATGTAGTGTATTTTGTCTTTCTTCGTATAGGATTAAAGTGACAGATGTGCATAAACGAACTTCTTCTGAAAATGATGGATTCTCGGCCCACAGTACATGATTCTGAAACATGTGGTGTAAATCTGGAAATATCATCTATACAAGTATTTCTATCCTGAAACCAGGTAAAAGTCCAATAAACTTTAGCAGATAGCCTTATGTAGTAGAAGCAAGCCATCATCTAAGATATTCACTTGAAATCATAATCTGCTGGCCACTTGTATGATTTTAGCATTTTGTTGCGGCTGGGAATTGAAGCCATCTTAGCTTCCCGGATTTATTTGAGGTTCAGAAACCAACAGCGACCCATCCGAGAGATCGATACTGAGATAACTGAGCAAAGTCAAAGATGAAATTTTCTCACTGGCGGTATACGCCCATTCTTTATAATTGATTTTTCATAATACTTCTCCTTCATTTGATTTCACTTACTGCTTATTGGTGTGTAGTAGTGTAATAATGTAACTGATGGGCAACTAGATAATACAATATTGATAAAATTTTCTTTATTACAACCCTCGTAAATTTCAGTGGAATATTGGTCATGGTACATGAATATGTTGTACCTTGGAGTATGTTTTCACAGTTTGGGAAACCTTAATTTTCCAAACTATTTTTTTCAATATTTTTTGAAGAGGGCTACATTACATAAAATTGAATGACATAATTTTAAATGGATTAAAAGAATATAATAAACTTCTGTTACCTACCTGGCTAGTCTCAACACTATACTGCACTTTTTAAAGAGCAAAAGATATTCATTTTTACGCTCTTCTTAAAGAAATTCTTTTGTCGACCTGCGAAAACTTGATGAATAATATTAGTGCCCTTGTTTCCTTCAATTTTGTCTATATAAGAATTTGTAAATGTTTTATGCAAAATATATTTTAATTATCGAGTCAGCTTTGGACTCTCCGTGGTCTAGAAATGTTTTGTGGCCTTTCAAAGTCACCAGCATCCCCACGACTATTCTTAATTAAATAATGTCCAGTTGACTGCTTAATTCACAACTGAGGGTAGACTTGAGTACGATACTTCCGAAACTTCACGGAAAGGAAGTTCTTTCTTTGGCTTCAATATACTGGAGGAACTGGCAGATAAATCAGATATATCGCCACATAGTGTCGTAGGATACACCGCAAGCTTAACCGTTCCAGTACCGGTGGTTTATACCTGAAACTACCTTTTTCTTTTCTTTGTTGAAGTATCAGTGCCTTTCACAAGAAACCACCGATGCTATTGCAAGACAGGGACGAGGTACAACGAGGCAGTCCTTCGAATGTAATGCATTATAGGAGTCACAATGTTCAGCGCAACAGTCAGTTTGAAGATTGTGCTACGTGGCTGTAGAAGATTGACACGGTTTTCTTTAAAAATAATAGTGGTCAAATTGAAAGAGATCATTGACAGTGAAACAAAGTATGCCTAAAGTAATTGTAACCTAAAAAGTTTGTACTACTGCCGTCACGAGTGGTTTCAAAATGAAACTATGTAATTTTTATGTAAGTTTATTAGATTTCGGGCCCATTTTTGCTTGTTATTTAGGTCTGTAATTTAGTTTGGGCATTGTGAGTTCATGTGAGTTCCTAGATGCGGGTCTGGAGCTCATGGTCTAGTGGCTAGCGTTGCTGCTTCTGGATCACGGGGTCTGGGTTCGATTCCTGGCCAGGTCCGGGATTTTCCCCGTCCATGTATTTTCACAAATGACACATGACTGGGTGCCACAGTTTGTAGAGATATGAAATAGGATGATCATACAGGCTCAGTCATAGGTGAGCTAGTAGGTAAAACAAGGGTCTGTGTCTGTGTTCTCCCCAACATCTCATCATCATTCGACAAGTGGCTACACTGGAACTGGAAACAATGGGAACTTGTACGGGCGCTGATGATCACGATGTTGAGCGCCGCACAAATCAACATCATCGTCATAATCGATATGTGGGACTGTGTCCAGAAAACATGCGAAATTACTTTCAAATATACCTCATGAAGTGATGAGTGGTTGAAAACTGTGTGTTCCAGTGGTTCCAAAGTGAATCACAACTTTAAAACAATTGATTACTTACTTTTTGCCAGCTTCTTCTTGTATTCGTTGCTTACTATGACGGTAAAGATCAATTTTGTGAAAAGTTGTAACATTATTCTTTTTATATTGTTGGGACTCAAAGGGTTAAATGAACATACGAACTGACCTAGTTAATGCAAGCCGATTGAATTGTAGAACAAATGGTTTGTCAGCTGCCTTTAACTGAAAGCAATGAACTCACCGAAATTAACTGAAAGTGACAACTACATAAGAACTGGCGTACATGTAATTTTTCCTAACTTGTTCCACTAATGCCCCAATTAGGACGATCTACAATACAAATTTCTCTATTTGCAAGCCTTTAATTAGAATGAAGCGTTGAATTATTTTCGTCAAGCTGATTACATACATTTATATTCGTAGGATTTCTCCGGACGGCGGTCATTCCGCTGCCACGCTAAATTCCCCGGCACGTTTGTGGCAGCTTCGCGTGAATTAACCACTCGACCTGCGACGGCGCAAAGTTTCGAGGGCTAGACATCAACCCGGCTGCAGAAACATTCTGCTCCCTCTCACGTAGCCCTCGAGTGAGCATCGTAACGGCGGGCTAAGAGAAATGAAGTCGCGTGCCGAATCGCTTCTCCCGAGCGCGCCCCGTGGCCGGAATAGGAAGCAGCGCGCACCTCTCACCTCTCCGGGCACAAATACAGCCGTCAATGGCGACCCGACAGCGGACACAGAGCAACCACCAGCCCGTGCTCCGCCCCATCCCAACTGCCTCACTTCACAGTGGCGCAGCGTTTCGGAAAACTTCACACTCCTCCTGAGATGCCTAACGCAAGTGTTAGTGGATGAAAGGCAAAATTTAGAGATAGATGTAGCCAGACATGCGCTACCGACCTTATACAGGCTTCTGCAGTCTACTTTTTTATTGAACTCCCCCCCCTCCCCTCCTAGTACAAAATGGCCATTGTTTTTATCTTAACTACTTAGCAGAAAGCAGGGTATTTCAAACCTACCACAAACAATAGCCCCTTAGAACGTGAAACAATCAGTCGTGGGTACCACAGGGTTTTACTTTGGGTCCACATTTGTTTCTAATCCACATAAATATTCTCCCACTCCCACTGCCAAGAGTTGCAAATGTGATCCTTTTCACAAATGACACATAACTGAGTGCAACAGTTTGTAGGGATATCAAATAGCATGCTCATACAGGTTCAGTCATGGGTAAACTCGTAGGTGGTAGACTGTGGTTCGATGCTCGGATATTGAGAAAACTCAATGAGTCTACAAAAGCTTTCATACAAATCATTTGTGCGTCTCATTTTAGAATATTACTCAGCTGTGAGGAGGACATACCGAACAGCAGTAATGGAGAATACTGAACGTATACAGAGATGAGGAGCACCAATGGTCACAGGTTTTTCCCACTCTGAGGAGAGTGATACGCAGATGTTGAAAAACCTGAGCTAGCGGACTCTTGAAGACAGACAAAAATTATCCAGTCAAATCCTACTTACAAAATGTCAACAACCATTATTAACTGAATAATGTAGCGATACTCTTTGGCTCCCGACATATCGCTCCCTTATGGACCATGAAGACAAAACTACACTAGTTACTGGTGGCACAGATGCGTTTAAACAGCCATACTCCTGTGCTCCATACGAAGAATTCTAACATTTGGTACCATGCTAAGTACCTTCTGTCATGCAGCGTGTGTATAGAGATGTGTATGATACAAGTGAAAGAGTAAAAAAATAGTGCTGAAAAGGCAGAAAATAAAATAATTAATTCTAGAGGATCATCTTTCTTGCAATACGACAACTTTTGTTTTGCTTAATCCCCGAACCATATTGAAAACAACCACCAACCACACCAGGGGCGTAGAAACAGACCTATAGATCTTCAAAGATAGCAATAATCTATATCATGTATTAACGATAGAACAAAGATACAACATCCAAAAAACCGTCATCCAAGCCAAAATAGTAATCAATGACAGTACTACACAAGCGAATTGTCAAAGAACTCGTAATGAACTCGAGTGTGCGCACGAGCACAACACACACGCACACAAACACACACACACGCACACACACACACACACACACACACACACACACACACACACACGCCACAGATTTCGCCCATTAGTACAATAAAATGTAAGTGAACACTGTTATAATTCCGCAGCTCAATCTAAAAAAGCGTACACACACCATGCAATTTTCCAATCGAAATCATCACGAAATTTTGCCGATACGCAAAGGTCATTTCAGACATAAAAACAACACATTCAGCAGGCAAATTATTACTAAATCCAGCTGAAGACAGGTAAACTACATTGGCAAGGCTCATTACACACAGTCCAGTACTTCTCAAATTATCTCACATGTTGTTCTAAAGCACCCCACTCAAATAATGAAATACGAGAAGGAAGCAAGGTTTAGGTTTAGGGATTCTAGACTGTTCACGTCATTAGTCAAAAATCCCACTCTCTGGAAGAAGCGCTTCACTTAAACCACATTTGCAATATCATGTTACCACTGTTGGTGATATAAAAATGAAGAATCTAGTTTATAGAGCATATTTCCATTCATTGATGAGTTAGTTACTACGTTAAGTGTAGTGTTATTCCTAGAACATCCTGCACACACCTCTTCAATAAATGGGGTATTTGGGATACTGTTTGTCACTGGAGATATTTATTAATGTTCTTCACCGTTACCAATATTTCTTTCTTCTGTAGAAAAAAGTGTAAAGTATAAATACATTACTGGGACAAAAAGGTACTACGTTTGCATATTGAAAAAAGTAGCTGAAGTGAAGTGCTTCTTTCAGAGAGTGAGATTTTCAAGTAATGACGTGAACGGTCTGTAATCCCTAAAACTAAATCTTACTTACTTCAACTGATTAATATAATAGAAAGGAGTTAAAGAGAAACAGCTGACCAGAAAATAATAAAAATATTTTGTAAAATGTGGTGGACTTTAAGACTAAATTAGGCATCTTAATGTTGCTCAACTCCTTCTATTCCATTGCAGAGCTTCTGCACAGAAATTCTTAAAATTAAAGCTATGGGTTACTTTGAAATACTATGAAGACTATAATGCAATATTTCACAATGTTAACTCATTTCATTGTTGCTTTTTGTAATATATACTGCAGTTTCATGTCACACAAATTGTATCATTAATGGTTTCTACTTATTACCATATCATCATCAGATGATCTGTTAAAAAGTAAAGAAAAAGGAGATGATAAAATACAAGGAATCTAAGTTATAATGAAACTAATTTCCATGTAGAGCTCTACGTACTTGAATATATTACAAAGTACCTTTTTAACTGAGAAGACTCGGTGAGGCGCTGATGATGTAAAGGTATCTGTGTTCTGATTGATGGCAGTGAAATCCACAGTTAACTATGTTGTTATAAAAAAATATGGTAAATTTTAAATCGCGAACGTAAGATTAAAATATTGACAATATACTCGTAAAATCTGATTGTGAAGGAAAGCGTTGTCAATGTGGAAACTAGTAAAAAATTATTTAAACTAGATGTGAGTTAAAAGCAGGACAGACGATAACCGCCTGTAGACGCATATAGCAAAGTAATAGCTAGCGGACGCAACTGTACACACAACTGAGAAATAAACTCTTAGACAAATGTGAGTCCGCAACTCGTGGTCTTACGGCAGCGTTCTCGCTTCCCGCGCACTGGGTTCCGGGTTTGATCCCTAGCGGGGTCAGGGATTTTCTCTGCCTCGAGATGACTGGGTGTTGTGTGTCTTTCATCATCATTGACTCGCAAGTCGCCGAAGTGGCGTCAGCTAAAAAAAGGCAATTTCGGCGGCCGAACACCCCGTAAGGGGTCTTCCGGCCAACAATGCCGTACGATCATTTCATTTTCAGACAAATGTGAGTCGACTGATACAGGAGTCCCTGGAAAACAAAAAGGCAACGAACAGGGAGAGAAACAGACATCATAAAAGATTGTAAGATACAGCATTCCTTGGAAGCATAATGACAAGTATCAAGATGTTGATCTACACAACTTGCTTTATTCTCTCATTTTTGTTTAAGTGAAACCAAAGGCTGCTTTATTACTACCTGCGTTTCAATGTTCTATGCCACGGACATCAAAAGATCGATTTATCTCTGTACGATTTCGGACAACACCAAATTTTGTATGCATACGTTTTTAAGTATCAGTGTACCGACACTGATTGTTATTAAGGAAGCCTAATTATTTCAGGCGTCTATCCTCTGTAAGCTGATATATATATATATATATATATATATATATATATATATATATATATATATATATATATATAATTTTTGTGTTTTGCTTTTATGATCCGCACTGTTCCTCTACTTCTTAATGAATTGCTTCTGTAAAATAATGTATTTTGCTTCATAACCGTTAGTCACAGCCACCTGTTTTAAAATACAAAGTTCAGAAATGTACTCTAGCCGATTTAGAGATACACTGTGTAATTTGTGTATCATATCCCGTAAATTTTATTGCGTTGTACTCCAAGACGTATAGTCTTAACTTCTTTCCAGCTCCTAGAGGACACTCTTCGCGGGGCCCTTCCACTACGACTGATATAATCTAAAAATGTAAAAACTCAATCTTTTTTCATTTGTTCCTTTACTATGACCGTCATCCAAAATATGTCAGCAGGCAATAACAGGTCACTTTATAATTTCATTCCGTAATTAACCATCCTGCTGGTCCTGTTACGCACGCTTGTCAAAGCGAATAACAGGAAACAGAGAGTGACTGTACTGAATTTCATCCTGGGCGTGGATGCAGATGTGGTCTCTACCGGTTTCGCTGTAATTCGACCTGTAAATCCCTGAACTATTCTCGTTGCTAGCAGCACGAAAGGAAGCACGCTAGATTTATGAATCTACTAGCTGAATGTCAGGCGTTGCCTGCCTGTGTATTTATTCCTATCTTCCATTAGCCCACCTCCTGCTGCCCCCTCTCTCTGTCCATCTCCTCCTCACACTCTCTTCTCATCTCTTCATCTACATCTACATCTACATCCATACTCCGCAAGCCACCTGACGGTGTGTGGCGGAGGGTACCTTGAATACCTCTATCGTTTCTCCCTTCTATTCCAGTCTCGTATCGTTCGTTGAAAGAAAGATTGTCGGTATACCTCTGTGTGGGTTCTAATCTCTCTGATTTTATCCTCATGGTCTCTTCGCGAGATATACGTAGGAGGGAGCAATATACTGCTTGACTCCTCGGTGAAGGTATTTTCTCGTAACTTCAACAAAAGCCCGAACCGAGCTACTGAGCGTCTCTCTTGCAGAGTCTTCCACTGGAGTTTATCTGTCATCTCCGTAACGCTTTCGCGATTACTAAATGATCATGTAACGAGGCGCGCTGCTCTCCGTTGTATCTTCTCTATCTCTTCTACCAACGCTATCTAGTACAAATCCCACACCGGTGAGCAGTATTCAAGCAGTGAGCGAACAAGTGTACTGTAACCTACTTCCTTTGTTTCCGGACTGCATTTCCTTAGGATTCTTCCAATGAATCTCAGTCTGGCATCTGCTTTGCCGACGATTAATTTTATATGGTCATTCCATTTTAAATCACTCCTAATGCCTACTCCCAGATAATTTATGGAATTATCTGCTTTCAGTTGCTGACCTGCTATAGTGTAGCTAAATGATCTAAAGGATCTTCCTTTCTCTGTATTCGCAGCACATTACACTTGTCTACATTGAGAGTCAATTGCCATTCCCTGCACCATGCGTCAATTCGTTGCAGATCGTCCTGCATTTCAGTACAATTTTCCATTGTTACAACCTCTCGATATACTACAGCATCATCCGTAAATAGCCTCAGTGAACTTCCGATGTTATCCACAAGGTCTTTTATATATATTGTGAATAGCAGCGGTCCTACGACACTCCCCTGCGGCACACCTGGAATCACTCTTACTTCGGAAGACTTCTCTTCATTGAGAATGACATGCTGCGTTCTGTTATCTAGGAACTCTTCAATCCAATCGCACAATTAGTCTGATAGTACATATGCTCTTACTTTCTTCATTAAACGACTGTGGGGAACTGTATCAAACGCCTTGCTGAAGTAAAGAAACACGGCATCTACCTGGGAATCCGCGTCTATGGCCCACTGAGTCTCGTGGACGAATTGCGCGAGCTGGGTTTCACACGATCATCTTTTTCGAAACCCATGCTGATTCCTACAGAGTAGATTTCTAGTCTCCAGAAAAGTCATTATACTTGAACATAATACGTGTTCCAAAATTCTACAACTGATCGACGTTAGAGACATAGGTCTACAGTTCTGCATATGTGTTCGACGTCTCGGGAAAACGGGGATGATCTGTGCACTTTACCAATCTTTTGGGACGCTACGCTCTTCTACAGGCCAACGGTACACTGCTCTTTGTCCACCTTCTCCTCTTTCCTTTCTCTGTCCATCTCCACCTCTCCCTTCTAGCTGCTCATCTCCTCCTCTTCCCTTTGGGTCCATTTCCCCCCGCCCCTCTCTGTCTGTTCATTTTGCCACCATTCCTATTTGTATCCATTTCTTCGTTTCCCCCTCTCGGTCTGTCCATATCCTCCTATCCCCTTCTCACACCGCTTTATCATCTTTTTTCCAAAACCACTACGAGGCTGACAGTTATAACACCAACGGTACTTATACAGTACAGATAGTAAATGATGTGTGTATCAATTTTGGCTGAAATCGATCCAGGGGTTTTGGAGGAGCTTTCTACTCGTGGCTTTGCCGGTGTACGCATATGTTACATATATTTCGCATGTATTTATCTTATTTCACTCGTATTTGCACACATGCTTCACTTATACCTCTAGCGAATTTCACCCTGAAGTTTCGTTTTCATGCAGCTTCTTCTATATGACGTCATATGTCCTGAGATGTGTGTCGCACAATGATATTATTTTGCACGTACATCTAGCAGTGTATGTTGATACGGTCTGCGAAATGAGATTCGAACACAACTGGTAATGAAGCAGTAATAAATTCAAACGTCACACATGATGCGGCAGTTTTTCAACATCTCAGTGTTTATGGCGTCATATCTCCAGAAGTGCCTCTCGTAGAACGATATATTTTTGCAGTTGCAAATACAGTCGGTAGTATACGTGAATACTACGTGCGAAATCTGTTCCAAATACAGTTAGCAGTAACGAAATAATAAATGAGAAGGTCAAGCCTGAGATGGCAGTTTTACTGCATGACCGGTGAAAACGTAGTAAGCGACAAATTACCGGATAGTTTTGTTTACAGTGCAGCTGCTCATAGTGTGAGCTGTAATTATCTTATGGCAGCGAAAATTTGTAGATATGGTCATGCGTTAATGCGGAACCGATTTACGGTTGAAAAAATTAGTTCCAATTTTCGCCACTAGGTGAAAATATGCGCTGTACAGCATCTCGTCGACGTCTCTGGTGCTTATATTGTACAAATTGCGTGAGTGGTGGTTAATAATATGCCTTTCTCACTTGTTCGGTCTTTTCTGCCCATGTCCCGTACCTAATCCGTTACACAAGGAAACGTTTGTATACGTCTTTCATCCATTCACAGCGCCGGATATACACCTGGCGGGGAAATTTGGAACTAAATTTTTTCCAGCAAAAATCTGTTCCGCATTAACGCATTAGCATATCTACCAAGTTTCGCTGCCATACGATAATTACAGCCCACATTAGATCTCTGTGAGAAGCTGAAATTTAGTCATAACTGGCCAGTATTGTCCTTTCATCGGTTTTGTGGGGGGTGTCATTGAGAAAATGTCTTGTAAAGTTACATGCTGGTCACGAAGTGCTCTCCATTATCTAATAGCTGATGCTGGCTATTTGCGCGCCATGAGCAACAACGCTTTTTTACCTACACTACAACGCCTTTGAGTTGTAGGTCAGTGTTAAATCCGCACAGATTCTTTCCGGACAATAAGTGATATATGAACCAAGTTTAGTTAAAATCGAGCCAGCGCTTTAGGAGGAGATGCAGAACATACATACAAACACGCACTTTTGTAATATGTATGGATTCCACGTACTCACACGGATTGAGTCCACCATTTGCTTTGTATGTTAATACTCGTACAACTAACAGCACCATCATCCTCATACGTTCAACAGCGACGCTGGCTCCGTTTTTTTAATGTACTTCCGGGTATAATGGCGATAGTTGGTCTTTGCGCCGCAGCGGGAACGAAGGCGGCTTGAAAAGCCGCGGCGAGCTGCTTGTGTACACAGGGCGCGGCTTTGCGTGAGAGCGGCTGTGTGTGGAAGCCGCGCCGGCCGGCGACACGAGCGGCTCGCCGCGTCTTCCTCAGTACCCGGCGCACAAGCTAGCCGCCAAAAATACTCCGCTTTACCCAGGAAAAGCGTTCAAAATCTATCGCTTCGTTGCGGGCCGAAGAACAGCATTAACCTCTGTTGTTGTTGTGGTCTTCAGTCTTCTGTATCGAAGATATTGTTGATTTCGCTGATTGCTCTTATATTTTTTAACTTTACACCTTACACATACAGCATTGCAACCTAAACTTCTACAGTAACTCTAATCATAAGTATGGAGGTAAGTCAGGGCTCCTTTGGGAGTGGATAATAATTTGGCCTGCGCATTTCAGTGAAGAACTAATGAGAATAAAAAGAGTGCGAAATAGCTAGGTTCGGACTGTAGTACATAAAGTACACTCCACCATACACTGTATGGTAGTTTGCAAAGTACAGATATTGTTGTTGTTGTGGTCTTCAGTCCAGAGACTGGTTTGATGCAACTCTCCATGCTACTCTATCCTGTGCAAGCTTTTTCGTCTCCGAGTAACTACTGCACCCTACATCCTTCTTAATATGTTTAGTGTATTCATCTCTTGGTCTCCCTCTACAATTTTTACCCTCCACGCTTCCCTCCAGTACTAAATTGGTCATCCCTTGATGCCTCAGAACGTGTCCTACCAACCGATCCCTTCTTGTAGTCAAGTTGTACAAAAAATTGCTCTTCTCCCCAATTCTATTCAGTACCTCCTCATTAATTACGTGATCTACCCATCTAATCTTCAGCATTCTTCTGTACCACCACACTTCCAAAACTTCTATTTCTTCTTATCTAAACTATTTATCGTCCATGTTTCACTTCCATAGATGCCTACACCCCATATAGATACTTTCAGAAAAGACTTCCTGACATTTAAATCTATACTCGATGTTAACAAATTCCTCTTCATCAGAAACACTTTCCTTGCCATTGCCAGTCTACATTTTATATGCTCTCTACTTTGACCATTTGCTCCCCAAATAGCAAAACTCGTCTACTACTTTAAGTGTTTCATTTCCTAATCCATTTTCCCTCAACATCACCTGATGTAATTCTGCTACATTTTATTATTCTCCTTTTACTTTTTTTGGTGTTCATCTTATACCCCCCTTTCGAGACACTGTCCGTTCCGTTTAACTGCTCTTCCCAAGTCCTTTGCTGTCTCTGACAGAATTACAATGTCATCGGCAAACCTCGAAGTTTTTATTTCTTCTCCGTGTATTTTAATTCCTACTCCAAATGTTTCTTTTGTTTCCTTTACTGCTTGCTCAATATACAGATTGAATAAGATCGAGGTTAGGTTAGAACCCTGCGTTTCTCCCTTTTCAACCATTGCTTCCCTTTCATGCCCCTCGACTCTTTATAACTGCCACCTGGTTTCCGTACAAATCATAAATAGCCTTTCACTCCCTGTGTTAACCTCTAAAACTGACAATTGGGACTGGACGTAGAAGAGGTATCAGAATTTATTTCTGTG
Organism: Schistocerca serialis cubense; assembly: GCF_023864345.2. Classification (NCBI taxonomy): domain Eukaryota; kingdom Metazoa; phylum Arthropoda; class Insecta; order Orthoptera; family Acrididae; genus Schistocerca; species Schistocerca serialis. The sequence goes on along the minus strand of NC_064638.1, from coordinate 90,255,580 downwards.
GGAATCTAGGTCAAAAAGAACTTCCTGATAGACTAAAACTGAGTGCGAACCGGGTCCAGAACCCGATCCCGTACCTTTGGCGAGCATTGCTCATACCGACTGAGCTATCTAGGGTTCAGGGACGATTGACGAACCGCCGTCGCACCTTTACTTCCGCCACTGCCTCTACATCTACATGGAAACACCAAAAACGAGCGATTCTAGGCGCTACAGTCTGGACCCGCGCGATCGCAGGTTTGAATCCTGCCTCGGGCATGGATGTGTGTGATGTCCTTATGTTAGTTAGGTTTAAGTAGTTCTAAGTTCTAGGGGACTGATGACCTCAGCAGTTCAGTCTCATAGTGCTCAGAGCCATTTGAACCATTTTGATAAATACAAGTCCTGTATGGTTTTGAAGGGAATCTTATACCAATCTTTCTGCAAAATAGTGGCAACTTCAGAGACTGTTGATGGAGATGAATACCGATCATGCACCCTTCTCTCCAAAGTAGACCACAAGGGCTCAATAATATCGCCATCTGATGACTGTGATGACCAGGTGAGGTGCGACAATTCTTCCCCGTGCTCACCAAACCAGTCCTGGACGGAGCGAACTATGTCAACAGGGGTGCTGCCGTCATGGGACACGGCATCACCATTGTGAAAGAAACATTGTACCGTAGGATGGACCTCTGTTTTTTGTTTCTTATCATCAGTCTTCTGACTGGTTTGATGCGGTCCGCCACGAACTCCTCTCCTGCGCTAACCTCTTCATTTCAGAGTAGCACTTGTAACCGACGTCCTCAATTATTTGCTGGATGTATTCCAATCTCTGTCTTCCTGCACGTTTTGCCCTCTACAGCTGCCTCTAGCACCATGGAAGTCATTCCCTCATGTCTTAACAGATGTCCTATCATCCTGTCCCTTCTCCTTATCAGTGTTTTCCACATATTCCTTTCCTCTCCGATTCTGCGCAGAACCTCTTCATTCCTTACCTTAATTTTCGACATTCGTGTGTAGAATCACATCTCAAATGCTTCTCTTTGTTCCGTTTTTCCCCACAGTCCATGTTTCACTACCATACAACGTTGTACGCCAGAGGTACATTCTCAGAAATTTTTTCCTAAAATTAAGTCCTATGTTTGATACCAATGGACTTCTCTTGACCAGAAACGCCCTTTGTGCCATTTCTAGTCTGATTTTGCTCCGTCCGTCATTGATTATTTCACTGCCTATGTAGCAAAATGCCTTCATCTACTTCGTGGCCATCAAACCTAATGTTAAGTTTTTCGTTGTTCTCATTCCTACTACTTCTCACTACCTTCGTCTTTCTTCAATTTACTATCAATCCATACTCTGTAATCATTGGACTGCTCATTCCATTCAGCAGATCATGTAATACTTCTTCACTTTCACTCTGGATAGCAACGTCATCAGCGAATCGTATCATTTATATCCTTTCACCTTGAACTTTAATTCCACTCCAGAACCTTTCTTTTATTTCCATCATTGCTTCCTCGATGCAGGGATTGAACAGTAGGAGTGAAAGGCTACATCTTTGTCTTACACCCTTTTTAATACGAACATTTCGTTCTTGGTCGTCCACTCCTATTATTACCCCGTGGCTGTTGTACATGTTGTACATGACCCGTCTTTCTGTAGTATGATTGCCATAGATACTGCTACAACGCCGCGCCAACACAAGGTTGGCAGCCGTCGTCTGCCGAGCACAGCGCACTCTAGCGGGCTGTGCAGCTCGACGGAACTGGAGTGTGCCTCGTTCACTTCTTAGCTAGATTTCAACCTAGGCAGACGCACTTTCATAATCGGCACTCAGCCAGTTCTGTGATGTTTGCATTGACTCTCTGAAGAGGGCCCATTAGGCTTAGTCCCCGAGAATATGTTGTATTAGTTCATGGTATTCCATGTTACGAGATTGTCAGTTCATAGCCGCAGCTGCAGTCCTACAAACTGCAGAAGATAAGTAATTTCATTGTACTGTGTGTTTCTTGAATAATAATCCTTCTCTCTAACAGTGTGCCGTACCGCATATTATTGCAACCTAGACTCCTTCAGCTCCTATCAACTTGGCCTCCTACTTATTTGCATTTAGAAACGAGCTGAAAATATCCCTGATGACTGGGTGTTGTGTGATGTCCTTAGGTTAGTTAGGTTTAAGTAGTTCTAAGTTCTAGGGGACTGATGACCATAGATGTTAAGTCCCATAGTGCTCAGAGCCATTTTTTTGAAAACACCCACGCGTTTTGTACCTCTAAACAGTGAGACACAATACTTTTCCTGTAGCTTACCTCTACTTTTTTCAGAATTTCGAACATCTTGCACCATTTTACATTGTCGAACGCTTTTTCCGGGTCGACAAATCCTATGAACCTGTCTTTATTTTTCTTTAGTCTTGCTTCCATTGTTAACCGCAATGTCAGAATTGCATCTCTCGTGCCTTTACCTTTCCTAAACCCAAACTGATCGTCATCCATCAGATCTTCAATTTTCTTTTCCATTCTTGTGTATATAATTTCGTGTAAGCAACTTGGATGCATGAGCTTTTAATCTGATTGCGCGATAATTCTCGCACTTGTCAGTTTTTGCCGTCTTCGGAATTGTGTGGAAGATGTTTTACCGAACGTCAGATGGTATGTCGCCAGGCTCATACATTCAACACACCAACATGAATAGTTGTGTTGTTGCCACTTGCCCAAATGATTTTAGAAATTCTGATGGAATGTTATCCATGCCTTCTGCCTTATTTGATCCTAAGTCCTCCAAAGCTCTTTTAAATTCTGTTTCTAATACTGTTCCCCCTATCTCTTCTAAATCGACTCCTCTTTCTTCCTCTGTCACATGAGACAGATCTTCCCCCTCATAGACGATTGAAATGTATTCTTTCCACCTATCCGCTCTCTCCTTTGCAACAGTGGAATTCCCGTTGCACTGTTAATCTTATCACCCTTGCTTTTAATGTCACCGAATGTCGTTTTGACTTTCCTGTATGTATGATTTGTTCACATTTTTCATGCAGCCATTTCGTCTTTGCTTTCGAGTACTTCCTATTTATTTCATTCCTTAGCGACTTTTATTTCTGTAGTCCTGAGTTTCCAGGAACATTTTTTTACTTGCTCCTTTCGTCGATCAACTGAAGTATTTCTTCTGTTACCCATGATTTCTTCGCAGTTACCTTCTTTGTACCTACGTTTTGCTTCCCAATTTCTGTGATAGCCCTTTTTAGAGATGTCCATTACTCTTCAATTGCACTGACTGCTGAGCTATTCCTTACTGCTGTATCTATACCCTTAGAGAACTTCAACCGTATCTCGTCATTCCTTACTACTTTCGAATCCCACTTGTTTGCGTATTGATTCTTTATGACTAATGTCTTAAAAGTTCAGCCTATTCTTCATCGCTACTATATTGTTATCTGAGTCTGTACCTGCTCCCGGGTACGTCTTGCAATCCAGTATCCGATTTCGGAACCTCTGTCTGACGATGATGTAATCTAACTGAAATCCTCCCGTATCACCTGCCTTTTCCAAGTGTACCTCTTCCTGAACAGAGTATTCGCTATTACTTGCTGAAACTTGTAACAGAACTCAATTAGTCTTTCTCCTCTCTCATTCCCTGGCCCAAGCCCATATGCTTCTGTAACTTTTTCTTCTACTCCTTCCCCTACAACTGCATTCCAGTTCCCCATGACTATTAGATTTTCATATTCTTTTACATACTGTATTACCTTTATTACCAGCGCGGAACGTTACAAGGCACCTTAGACGGCGCGGCTACCCCGCGCGGCATTAAAGTGTGTATCCCTTATATTTCAATATTAGTAACATTCAGCCTTACAGTACCACATGTCGACTGTCTTTCTGCAGTGCTGTACCTACAGTGGAGATTATCATCTTAAGAATTTAATGACACTGCGGTACGTCTAGAGTATTTTAAAGCGTTGAGCTTTATCCAGTAAACATGCTAGAAAATTCCTGTTTAAAGGAACTAAATAAATTTATTAAATTGAAGAATGTTTAGTTTCGACTGTTCAGCTGATATCGTTATCTTCAGCCAATTTAACCAGCATCTGCACCCTGTAACACAGCAGTTATTAGCTGGAGCAACTTAGTTTACCTGGGCATTTGCTCATCGTCTATTGGTTATCGGTTTTTTGGCCGTACATCCGCAACGGTGCGTTTCCGAGCTATTGGTATCTGACAAATTTTTGTCGGCTCGATACGTTATGAGGTAGTTCTTCTTCGCCGTGTAACCGGACCTGGTATTGCAAAACAGAAGCAAAACATATAAAATTAAAAGGAAACAGTAAAACAGGATATATCACTCATTTATGGACCTAAAGAAAGACTTCGATAATGTGAAGTAGAATCAACCATTTGAAATTCTGAGATTTTTGGGCGTAAAAAGAAGAAATAGAAAAATTTTTCTCTAGTTTTTACATAAACCCTCCAGGGTTAACGAAAGTGAAACATAAAAAAAAACAGTAAAATGACATTGAGTAGGATAAAAAGTATGGCTGCAGTTTATCGCCACAGTTGTTTTAACTTGTAGCTCGAAAATGTAATGCCTGCGACGGTAGAAAAATTTCAGATGATGAACTATACGTGTAAGAGCACCAATTCTGGCGTTCGTAGAACACAGGGCTGGACGGGGTTGGACAAGGAACACCGCGAGAAATGGGTGCTTGTACACGAATGCAGATGCTGGGCAAGTTTGCTGCCTGCGCCTTTGTACTTGACCACTAAGGGAACCTGTGCAACGTCATAAATACATTTCAAGTTTCAGTTCTGGCCAAAACAGTCTCTGTGTGGTTGTGAGAGCATTGTGTCGGAGCTAAGTGGCTTCCCTGGGCCAGTTGCTGGCAGTCGCATGGTGGATGCTGTCGTAATCAAGGCAGACGAAGTATTTGGTGTTTCAACAGGCACCGTGTCGAAGATTTATGCCGCATACAGTGAAAGCGGAGAAACATCATACGCTGAGTCATAATGTGGACGAAATTGTGTGTTGAGTCGTCGTGACAGAAGCTTACCGAAGATGGTTGTGAAGAAAAATGGAGGACACCAGCTGCAAAAATCACCGCAGAAACGAATGCCGCAGTCGCAAACTCTGTCAGCACCAAAATAACGCGAAAGGAGCTTTATAAGAAGAAAGTTTCAGGGCGACAGAATTTCAGAACCACCCACCATTTGGTCGGATGTGTCTTGCTTCACTCTGTTTCCAACTTCTTGTCGAATTTACGCCCCAAGGGTGAAACAAGGCGGGTGTTCGGTGATGACGTGGGAAGCTATACAGGGTGGTCCACTGATCATGACCGCGCCAAATATCTTACGAAATAGACGCCAAACGAAAACACTACATTGAATAAAACTCATCTAGCTTGAAGGGGGATCCAGATGGCGCTATGGTTGGCCCGCTAGATGGCGCTGCCATAGGTCAAACAGATAGCAACTGCGTTTTTTTATTACATATTCGAGTAGTACGTAAAGAATTATGAATATTTTAGTTGGACCACTTTTTTCGCTTTGTGATAGATGGCGCTGTAATAGTCACAAACATATGGCTCACAATTTTAGACGAACAGTTGGTAACAGGTAGGTTTTTTAAATTAAAATACAGAACGTAGGTACGTTTGAACATTTTATTTCGATTGTTCCAATGTGGTACATGTACCTTTGTGAACTTATCACTTCTGAGAACGCATGCTGTTACATTAATGCAATAAATGCTTAAAATGATGTCCGTCAACCTCAATGCATTTGGAAATATGTGTAACGACATTCCTCTCAACAGAGAGTAGTTCGCCTTCCGTAATGTTCGCATATGTATTGACAATGCGCTGAAGCATGTTGTCAGGCGTTGTCGGTGGATCACGATAGCAAATATCCTTCAACTTTCCCCACAGAAACAAATCCGGGGACATCAGATCCACCTGTCATGAAATATGCTATTCAATGCCGCTTCAACCGCACGTGAGCTATGTGCCGGACATCCATCATGTTGGAAGTACATCGCCATTCTGTGATGCAGTGAAACATCTTGTAGTAACATCGGTAAAACATTACGTAGGAAATCAGCATACATTGCACCATTTAGATTGCCATCGGTAAAATGGGGGCCAATTATCCTTCCTCCCATAATGCCGCACCATACATGAACCCGCCAAGGTCGCTGATGTTCCATTTGTCGCAGCCATCGTGGATTTTCCGTTGACCAATAGTGCATATTATGCTGGTTTACATTACCGCTGTTGGTTAATGACGCTTCGTCGGTAAATAGAACGCTTGCAGAAAATCTGTCATCGTCCTGTAATTTCTCTTGTGCCCAGTGGCAGAACTGTACACGACGTTCAGAGTCGTCGCCATGCAATTCCTAGTGCATAGAAATATGGTACGGGTGCAATCGATGTCGATGTAGCATTCTCAACACCGACGTTTTTGAGATTCCCGATTCTCACACAATTTGTCTGCTACTGATGGGCAGATTAGCCGCGACTGCAGCTAAAACACCTACATGTCCATCACCATTTGTTGCAGGTCGTGGTTGACATTTCACATGTGGCTGAACACTTCCTGTTTCCTTAAATAACGTAACTATCCGGTGAACGGTCCGGACACTTTGATGATGTCGTCCAGGATACCGAGCAGCATACTTATCACACTCCCCTTGGGCATTTTGATCACAATAGCTATACATCAACACGATATCGACCTTTTCCGCGATTGGTAAACGGTCCATTTTAACACGGGTAATGTATCACGAAGCAAATACCGTCCGCACTGGCGGAATGTTACGTGTTACCACGTACTTATACGTTTGTGACTATTACAGCGCCTTCTATCACAAAGCTAAAAAAATTGTCCAACTAAAACATTCATAATTCTTTACGTACTACACGAATACGTAATAAAAATGGGGGTTCCTATTTTTTAAAAAACCAGTTGATATCCGTTTGACCTATGGCATCGCCATCTAGCGGGCCATCCATAGCGCCATCTGGTTTCATCCCTTCAAGCTAGACAATTTTCGTTCTTTGTAGTTGTTTCGTTTGATGCTTACTTCGTGAGATATTTGGCCCAGTCACTATCAATGGACCACCCTGTAGAAGGTATACCACGTGCCCATGATTTCTCTGCAAGGTGGCATTACCGCCAACAATTATGTGAATGTTTTGGTTACTCGGGTCAATCCCTTGGCACAATGATTATTCTATATTGGTGATGCTTATTCCAAGGCGACAGGTCTACTATTCACATCACTAGCATTTTCCAGGACTGCTTGCGTGATCATGTGGATGCATTGTCGCATCTCTCCTGGCCACACAGTCACCAGACCTCATTATTACTGATCCTTTGTGGTCTTATTTCGAGACAAGGGTGCGTAATCGCTACCCATTTCCATCATCGTTATCTGAGCGTGCCACTATTTTGAAGGTAGACTGGTATAAGACTCACTTGCTTCATGCAGGACCCGTATTCATCAGTTCCGAGACGACTAGGAGCTTTTTTTAATGCCAACTGTTTTCCTACAGCCTATTAAGTATGGTAATGTGATATTGGTAGATAGATAGATATTCAGCGAGCACAGGCCCTGCAGATTCTAAAAATAACCCTGCAGATTCTAAAAATGACCCCAAAAAATTTTGGTCGTACGTAAAATCTATGAACACTACAAATAATTCAATACCTTCTCTTGCTGAGAGTACGGGTAATGTAACTGATGACGATAAACAGAAGGCCGAAATTCTAAACCTTGCTTTCAAAAACTCGTTTATGATAGAGAACTGCAGCACCATTCCCCCTTTCAATTATCGAACAAACGAAAGGATAGCTGACATAGTGTTTAGTGTATCTGGGATTGTAAAACAGTTAAGATCCTTAGACGCCAGAAAGGCATCCCCGTAAGATGTTATGTTGACTATGCTACAAATATAGCACCATTCTTATCCGTCATCTATTATAGATCATTGGAACGGCGGAAAGTTCCACGGGACTGGAAGAAGGCCCAGGTCATAGCAATCTATAAAAAGGGTAGAAAATCAGATGCACATAATTACCGGCCAATTTCACTGACATCGATTTGTTGTAGAATCGTGGAACATATTTTGTGTTCAGACATAATGACCTTTCTAGACTCTAAGAAGCTCATATGCAGAAACCAGCACGCTTTTAGGAAACAGCAGTCATGCGAGACACAGCTGGCCCTCTTTGTGCATGATATACAACAGGCTCTAGATACAGGCTCCCAGGTTGATGCCATATTTCTCGACTTTTGAAAGGCGTTCGACTCAGTTCCACACTGTCGCTTGCTACAAAAAGTGCGCTTTTACGGTCTCTCCAATGACATATGCGGTTGGATAGAAAGTTTTCTAACAGACACGGAGCAGTATGTCGTCCTGAACGGGGTAACTTCAACAGAAACATGAGTAACTTCAGGTGTGCCCAAGGTCAGCGTAATAGGTTCTCTGCTTTATCGATTTACATAAACGATCTGGTTGATGGTATTGACAGCGACCTTAGACTGTTTGCCGATGATGCTGTAGTGTACAGGAAAGTAGTATCACACGAAAGTTGTGAACAAATCAATGAGGATTTGCAGAAAATAAATGTGTGGTGTAATGACTGGCAGTTATCTCTCAATATTAGTAAGTGGAGCCTACTGCGTATAACAAGGCGAAAATCCCCATTAATGTCATTAATGTATGAGTACAAAACAAATGATCAGTCAAGTATCTGGGTGTGACTACTCGAAATGATCTCAAATGGAATGATCAGATTACACAAGTAACGCGTACGGCAAACTCTAGATTGCGGTTTATTGGTAGAATCCTGAAGCGATTCAGTCCTTCAACAAAGGAAATAGCTTACAATACGTTAGTTCGTCCAGTCTTATTGTTCGTCTGTATGGGACCCTTACCAGTTGGGTCTGATTCAAGAGATTGAGAAGGTCCAAAGAAGAGCGGAAAGATTCGTGACTGGGACATTTAGCCATCGCGAGAGCGTTACAAATCTGATAGAAAGTTTGAAGTGGGACACACTTGCAGATAGACGACGCACTAAACAGAAGGGGCTGCTCTCTAAATTCCGAAATCCAATCTTCACCGAGGTGTAGGGCATATATTATTACCACCAATATTTTTCCCTCGCGCGATCCGTCAGTGGAACAAATGGGGGGGGGGGGGGGGGCGGAATGACTTTGGCGTGAATTGTCCCCTCCGCCACACACCGCTTGGTGGCTAGCGGAGTATATATGTAGATGTAGATGTAAACCACACGCTGCTTCCACAGATTGCCTCCATTCCGCCCTGTTTCGTGCCCGGTTCCTCCAGGTGTCTTCAATTCCCAAGCCTGCTGTGTCCTTCGACAGGTCGTCCATCCAGCGCAGCCTTGGTCGTTGGTGGGGCGTTTGGTCTTTAGTTTCCCCGCTAGTGCCATCTTCACCTGTCTTCCATCTGGCATACGGGCTACATATCCCACCCATTGTATTCTTTTGCTCTTTATCTTCTGTAGGATACTTGGTTGTCGCATGAGAAGGTAGATTTCCTCGTTTTTCCTCCTCCTCCATTCTCCGTTATCTGAAACTGGTTCCCATATCTTCCTCATTACTCTTCTTTCAAATATTAATAGCTTTTCCCTTTCTCGCTTTGTGATGCTCCATGTTTCTGAACCATACGTTACTGCTGGGCATGTCACTGTGTTGTAGTTCACTGAAGTCGATTTAGAGCCGAGCGTCTCTCTGAGGGAATGCACGCATTTCATTCTTTGCCCGCCTGAGTGGCCTAACGGTTCTAGGCGCTTCAGTCTGGAAGCGTGCGACCGCTACGGTCGCAGCTTCGAATCCTGCTTCGGGCATGGATGTGTGTGATGTCCGTAGGTTAGTTAGGTTTAAGTAGTTCTAAGTTCTAGGGGACTGATGACCTCAGAAGTTGAGTCCCATAGTGCTCGGAGCCATTTGATTTTACTATTCTTTCTTTGCTGTCCACTTTTATGTTGTCCGTGGTAAACCAAGATCCCAAGTACTTGAACTGGTGCACTCTCTTGAACCTCTTGCCATCTAACTCAAGAAATTCTTCCTGCTCTTGTCTTCTTCGGGCAACGACCTTGCCGCAGTGGATACACCGGTTCCAGTGAGATCACCGAAGTTAAGCGCTGTCGGGCGTGCCTGGCACTAGGATGGGTGACCATCCAGCCGCCATGCGCTGTTGCCATTTTTCGTGGTGCACTCAGACTCTTGATGCCAATTGACGAGCTACTCGACCGAATAGTAGCGGCTCCGGTCTAAGAAAACCATCATAACGACCGGGAGAGTGGTGTGCTGACCACACTCCTCTCCTATCCACATCCTCAGTGAGGATGACACGGCGGTCGGATGGTGCCGATGGGCCACTTGTGGCCTGAAGACGGAGTGCTTTGCTTGTCTTCTTCCCAACTGCATGAACTCTGTTTCGTCTCGATTTACTTTGAGCCCTACCTTCGGTGCATAATTGTCCATTTTCTGGTACATTTCTTTCAACTCGTGCTTTGATTCACTTCGTCGTACTATGTCATCTGCATATGCGAGACAATTGAAGTGACCGCCCATCTCTACTCCAGCCCACTGCTGTTGCCTACACTCTTTTATTACTTCCTCTAAGATGACATTGAACAGAACACACGAGAGAACATCCCCTTGCCTGAGGCCTGTCTCAGTCTCGAATATTTCTGATGTGGCTCTTCGGAAACGTACTGCTGCCTTTGATCCTTCCATGCAAGCTTGCACCATTCTCACTAGCTTCTCAACGATTCTGAAGTCACGCATTGTATTGTATAGGCTATTCCTGTGGATGCTGTCATATGCACGTTGAAAATCGACAAACAGGCGGTAGATATCTTTATCGTATTTCCAGTGTTTTTCAGACAATTGTCTTAGTGTGAAAATGTGATCTATTGTCGATCGGTGTGGTCGAAAACCCGCTAGGTACTCCTGTATGTTGTTCTCTATGAATGGTTGCAATTTCCAGAGGGTAACAATGAACAGCACCTTATACGTTACATTCAACAAGCTGATTCCTCTGTAGTTACTGCATTTCATTTTGCTTCCTTTCTGGTATATTGGGCACACTATAACCAGTTTCCAGTCTTCTGGCAGTGTCTCCTTCTCCCATACCAACTGGATCAGTTTATATATCTCTAAATGTAAGCTCTCACCTCCGTCCTTGATTAATTCTGATGTTATTCTGTCCTCCCCTGGAGCTTTGTTGTTTCTGAGTCCTTTGATTGCGATCTCCAAGTCTTCCTCCCTAACTTCCCATTCTTCTTCATCTTTCCCCTCTTCCGTAGTGTTTGCAGGTAATGTCTCATCTTGGTCTGGGCGACTCAACAGCTCTGAGAAATATTCTTTCCATCTTTCTACAATTCTTTCCTTGTCGTTTATCAAGTTGCCGTTCTTATCTCTAACGAAAAAAGCTGGACTCTGAAATCCACGTTTCCGATATTTTATTTATTGGAAGAATTACCTTGAGTTCTTGTTTTGGCTCTGTGCCTCAAGTTGTCCTAGCAAACTGGTTAGATATATTCTCTTCTCTGCTCTTAGGATTCGCTTTGTCTCCCGTCTGATATTGATAAAACGTTCCCTTTTCTGCTCATTCTCCATTTCAGCTAACCACTTCTCTCTCATCTCCCTTCTCTTTTCTGTAGCCTTTTGGCATGCATCGTTGAACCATTTCCTGCTCTTCTTTATCTTCTTTTTTCCCAATATATCCTCCGCTACGCTTAGTACCGTGGACTTTATTTCATTCCACCTTTCCTCCACGTTGTGATATTGATATTTCCTATTTTTGTCCACTTCTTGTATGTTCAACGGTGAAAAGTATAAATACTTTTGCAGATCTGTTGAATAGGGCAACGTGGTACTAAGCAATAATGTGAATTAAGGTCAAAGAAACTAAAGAAAGTAAGGTGGATAAGGATTTAGCGTCCAGTCGAAGACAGTGTCATTAGAAAAGGAACACGTGTTGGATAGGACAGGATTGGGTAAAGAGATCGGCCGTGTCATTTCTAAAGTAGCCATCACGCTATTTTCCTTAAACGACGAAAAAAAAGAATAACTCTGGATGGCCGGACAGAGATCTGAAAGCGCTCATCCCAAATGCGATTTCGGTTCCATAACCACTGGGCCACATAGGGCGGTAACAACACTATGATAAATTAGGTTTCCAGTAGCAGAAAGGAGTTTCTTAATATCAAAATTTGATTAATGTAATAACAGAATAGGTGAGAGAAACTGCGATACATCACGCGCTTCTACCTACTTCAACAGGGATCATTCCAGTCAGATAACCGTTTTAGATCATTTGTATTTTATTCAGAGTTTGTTTAAAGCTCATATCTTTGCTGCGATATCACATTCAACTAGAAGGTAAGTGGTAACCGGTAGAGAAAGGACGCGTCTGATAATCGGTGCTAGTTTGTGTGGATCATTACCAGCTGAATAATAGAGCAGAGCTTTCATTTACAGTTATGCTGTTCCGCGTATTTATTTCAACATTATACATGTGAATTATTAGTGCTTCGTTCGCGTGCCGAGATTAGCCGACGTGATCGTCCTGCATTATTAATTATGGGGAGGAAGTGTATTTCGTAAGCATACAGCGGCGACAGCTTTCATTTACAGAACTGACGAACAGAATACAAAATCTTGTATCTAGGAAGCCATACCGCATTGCTTTTATTACATTTATTTTATCTGGGAATCGAGCTGTAGGCTAAAATACATGTTTTAAATTTTTAACTGATGTTTGTTATCTGTGATGTCAGTGGTGCCATGCGCTATTACACTCAGGATGTGTTGTCACGACTTTGATATATTGCACTGTAGACAGCTACACAGTATTATTTTCGGCCATCGTGGCTACGTTCGAGAACCGTGACTATGTGGGATGATTATTTATTTGTAATTTTTGCTAGTAGTCACTTTTATTTGCTTAATGTTGCATGTAACATAATACAAAGCGTTTCGAACATGTTCTGTTAATCATCAGGCGTTTATACGTACATACAGAGAAATGCTACTTAAAAACAAATCGTCTTAAACTAAATTAACTTACAACTTTTTGTCCATTGTCCGTTACTGTAGTGGCTGGAGTGGCATTCGGAGGGGGGAGGAGGGTGGTGGACGGCCATCCACTGCTCCCTCCCACCCTCCACCCCACTCCTAAACGACACACCAGCAATCACACCAGCAACAGCAGAGGAACTTTTTACAAGGGAGAGGGGTGATGGTTAGACATTACGAAGTGTGGGACATACCATCGAGCGTGCTGGGCAGAGATGAAAAGATTAATACGAAAAATAAATAAATCAAAAAATGGTTCAAATGGCCCTGAGCACAATGGGACTTAACATCTTAGGTCATCAGTCCCCGAGAACTTAGAACTACTTAAACCTAACTAACCTAAGGACCGCACACAACACCCATCCATCACGAGGCAGAGAAAATCCCTGACCCCGCCGGGAATCGAACTCGGGAACCCGGGCGTGGGAAGCGAGAACGCTACCGCACGACCACGAGATGCGGGCAAATAAATCAAGGAACACATCAAATAAGTGGAGACAATATTTGCTTTAATAAATTAAAAATGTGAAAATTGATCGGTCTACACCTACTGTGAGCAGAAAATAGACGTGAGGGTGAATTTAGGAATGTTCTGTTGTTTTTATATGGCTACAAGTTTTCGTTGCAAAGAAATTAGCTGCAGCTATATTACGTCATACCTCATCGGAAGAAACGAGGGAAAAACTGAAATCATATGCTTCTTCGAAAACCAGGTGAAGAATATGACAAGAAGTAACTGGCACTATGCGGGACTGAGAAACTGAAGATTATCTGTATATACACTACTGGCCATTAAGATTACTACACCACGAAGTTGACGTGCTACAGGCGCGAAATTTAACCGACAGGAAGACGGTGCTGTGATATGCAAATGATTAGCTTTCCAGAGCATTCACACAAGATTGGCGCCGGTGGCGACACCTACAACGTGCTGACATGAGGAAAGTTTCCAACCGATTTCTCACAACAAACAGCAGTTGATCGGCGTTGCCTAGTGAAACGTTGTTGTGGTGCCTCGTGTAAGGAGGAGAAATGCGTACCATCACGTTTCCGACTTTGATAAAGGTCGTATTGTAGCCTACCGCGATTGCGGTTTATCGTGTCGCGACATTGCTGCTCGCGCTGGTCGAGATCCAATGACTGTTAGTAGAATATGGAATCGGTGGGTTCAGGAGGATGATACGGAACGCCGTGCTGGATCCCAACGGCCTCGTATCACTAGCAGTCGATATGACAGGCATCTTATCCGCATGGCTGTAACGGATCGTGCAGCCACGTCTCGATCCCTGAGTCAACAGATGGGGACGTTTGCAAGGCAACAACCATCTGCACGAACAGTTCGACGTCGTTTGCAGCAGCATGGACTATCAGCTCGGAGACCATGATTGCGGTTACCCTTGACGCTGCATCGCAGACAGGAGCGCCTGCGATGGTGTACTCAACGGCGCACCTGGGTGCACGAATGGGAAAAACGTCATTTTTTCGGATGAATCCAGGATCTGTTTTCAGGACCATGATGGTCGCATCTGTGTTTGGCGATATCGCGGTGAACGCACATTGCAAGCGTGTCTTCGTCATCGCCATACTGGCGTATCACCCAGCGTGATGGTATGGGGTGCCATTGGTTACACGACTCGGTCACCTCTTGTTCGCACTGACGGCACTTTGAACAGTGGACGTTACATTTCAGATGTGTTACGACCCGTGGCTCCAACCTTTCATTCGATACCTGCGAAACCCTACATTTCAGCAGGATAATGCACGACCGCATGTTGCAGGTCCTGTACGGCCCTCTCTGTATGAAACGTCTGGTCAATGGTGGCCGAGCAACTGGCTCGTCACAATACGCCAGTCACTACTCTTGAACTGTGGTGTCGTGTTGAAGCTGCATGGGCAGCTGTACCTGTACACACCATCTGTGGTGTCACCGCCAGACACCACACTTGCTAGGTGGTAGCTTAAATCGGCCGCGGTCCATTTAGTACATGTCGGACCCGCGTGTCGCCACTGTGTGATCGCAGACCTAGCGCCACCACAAGGCAGGTCTCGATATACGATAGAGCACTCGCCCCAGTTGTACGGACGACATTGCTAGCGACAATACGGACGAAGCCTTCCTCTCATTTGCCGAGAGTCAGTTAGAATAGCCTTCTGCTAAGTCCATGGCTACGACCTAGCAAGGCGCCAATTGTAACAGTACTTGACGCCAGTCGGCGTGTGTGTACGCGTGCCTTTCTTTCGGCTACTTCAGTGTGGCGTAACAGTCTTGTTACGTCACAACAGATTGGCGACGAGTAAAGATTTCTTTCTAATTGCTTACATTTACTTGTGTCATGGCTTCGCCACAATCTCCAGATGTACTGTCCGAATTTTATCGCTTGCTGAATCAGCAGACGCAGGCGTTATTGGATGCCCTTGGACAGCTCGTCCAGGGTCAACGTGCCATTCAAACCGATGCGGCAGCCGCCGCTTCGCCGCTACCGCAGCCACAACATGCAATTGCACCGCAGTTTCGCCAGTTTAATCAAAACCACGAGTCGTGGACCGAATGGTCCCGACAGTTCGCCTTCCATCTAGCCGCCTACAGAATTCAAGGTAATGAGCGGCAGCCGTTTTTGCTTTCTTGTGTCGGTGTGTCCACCTACCGTGTGATAGTGAAATTGTTTCCCCGACGCGATGTAGCAACTCTGTCCTACGAGGAAATTTTGTCTGCTTTAGATGCCTATTTCAAAGAAACAGTTAATGTGGTTGCAAAACGGTATACGTTCTTTCGTACAAAACGTACGGCCGGTCAAACTAATAGGGAGTGGGTAGCAACATTGCAAGGCCTTACTAGGGACTGTGCCTTTGAATGTGACTGTGGCCTTTCTTATTCAGATACAATGGTGCGTGATGCAATTGCACAGAACGTTTCTGATGTTCGCATACGGGAGCAAATTTTGAAACTAGTTAATCCCTCCCTTCAACAAGTGATAGATATATTAGATAGACAAGACACACTTGACTGTGCTCAGGAATCTTTTGAAACTTCGCCAGCCGTGTGTAACATTAACCGGCCCGCTGGACGCGCTGCGCAGCCGGGTAACCGGGCCTCGCGCACGTCGAAGCAGCTGCCGCCGCGCTCTAAGCCACGTGTGCCGCGCCAGCACACAAATGCAGTGAAATCATGCCCGCGGTGTGCTACTAGACATTCGCGTGAACATTGCCCGTCACGCCAAGCTATTTGCTTTTTCTGCAATAAGAAAGGACATGTTCAAAGTGTTTGCCAGAAAAAGCTCAGATCAGACAGTCACAATCATTCCAGGCCCTTTGCTTCGCGCCGGAATCGAACCAAGGACACTCAGGATCGTGGACCTTGGCCCATGGACATTCATGTCGTTAATTCCACTTCGTCCAGTGACACTTTCTCTAACAGTGATTGTGTTCGTCCCACAAAAACTGTGCGTCGACGTCGCCGGAAATCACGTCCATTAGCAAGTGATTCTGTACCAGTGTCTGTTCCAATTGCACAAAACAGTCGCTCTTGTCGTCAGCAGGACAATAAACTTTTTGTAGATTGGGACTTTAATGGCAAGGTCATACCATTCCAGCTCGATACCGGAGCTGCAGTTTCATTGCTCAATCACGACACGTACAAACAACTGGGCAAACCTCCGTTGCATTCCGCAAATGTTAAGCTAACCACATATTCCGGACAGAAAATTCCTGTGTTAGGACAGTGCAGCCTTCTTGCAACGTACAAGGGACAAACGAAACTTGTGTCATTTTACGTTCTTCGTTCTTCTACTGCAGTGAACTTGTTTGGTTTAGACTTATTTCAGTTGTTTAACATGTCTATTGTAAATCAGGTCCTATCAGTGAATCAAACTGTGCCTTCAGACAGTGTTTCTCGTCTGTGTGACGAATTTGCAGACATTTTTGCACCGGGCCTTGGTTGCGCTAAGAACTATGAAGCACATTTGGAACTGAAAGTAAACGCGCAACCGAAATTTTTCAGAGCGCGCAATGTTCCCCACGCATTGCGTGATGAGGTCGCAAGAACATTAAACGATCTCGAATCACAGGGTGTAATTGAAGGTGTGCAAGCTTCTCTCTGGGCCTCACCCTTAGTAATTTTGCCAAAACCTTCCGGAAAATTGAGACTTTGCGTGGACTTCAAGGCCACAGTGAATCCACAACTAGTGACTGCTACTTTTCCTTTGCCCCGCCCGGAAGATCTTTTTGCTAAACTGTGCCCGGGAAAATATTTTTCAAAGTTGGACCTAGCCGATGCATACTTGCAAATACCGGTGGACGACGAATCCCAGCGCGTATTGGTGGTTAA
Source organism: Schistocerca serialis cubense (assembly GCF_023864345.2). Classification (NCBI taxonomy): domain Eukaryota; kingdom Metazoa; phylum Arthropoda; class Insecta; order Orthoptera; family Acrididae; genus Schistocerca; species Schistocerca serialis. The sequence continues at coordinate 90,238,170 of NC_064638.1, read as the reverse complement.
CACGCATCTTGGATTGTACCGATTCAAAGGACTGCCATTCGGGTGTGCATCCGCCCCTGCATTGTTTCAGCAATTTTTACAAACTATTTGTGCGTCGGTCCCTACTGCAGCAAACTATCTGGACGATATAGTGATCTCCGGACAGACAGAAGAAGATCATCTTGCGAACCTACGAACATTATTTCAGGTCTTGCGACAAAATGGTCTTCGCTTGAGGAAGGACAAATGTGTGTTTTTTGCTCGTGACTTACCATACCTGGGACATGTCATTAATGCCCAAGGCATACATCCGAGTCCAGAGCACCTCCGTGCCATACAAGAATTGCCTTCGCCGCAGAATGTGAAACAGCTACAGAGTGTGTTGGGTAAAATTAACTACTATCATAAATATGTGCGCAATGCCTCTTCCATTTCAGCTCCGCTTCATCGCTTACGCCGTAAAGGTGTTCCGTTCGTCTGGACGACGGAATGCGAACGCGCCTTTCGCCAGTTGAAATCGGCGTTGCTTTCTCATACTTGCCTTACGCCTTTCGATCCCCAGAAACCCCTTTTGTTGATGGTAGATGCATCGGATTTCGGGATCGGTGCTGTGCTTGCGCACAAAGTTGGCTCGCATGATCGCCCTATTGCCTTTGTGTCAAAATTGCTCTCGTCTGCGCAAAGAAATTACTCACAGATAGAGAAAGAAGCTTTGGCTCTCGTGTTTGGTGTTACTAAGTTCCATGATTTCTTGTATGGTCGTCACTTCACCATCATCACAGACCACAAACCTTTGACATCGCTTTTTCATCCGACCAAGCCTGTACCTAAGCGTACAGCGCAGAAATTCATTCGCTGGTCTATTTTCCTCTTGCAGTACCGCTACGATATCTTGTATCGGTCCACTGCTAAGCACGGAAACGCCGATGCGTTGTCCCGTTTGCCTGTTGCTGAGGATACAGCATTTGATTCTTCCGAACTTGCTTGCCTGTTCATTGATTCGGAAACCGATGACGTGATCGAATCGTTTCCGATTGATTTTCGTCGTGTAGCTACAGCCACCGCTGCTGACCCTATCCTTGCTACCGTTTTGCGTTTTGTTGCTACGCAATGGCCTTTGTCAAAGTCTCGGATCGAGGATCCGTTGGTTCGCCGATTTTTTGCTCACAAGGAGAGACTTTTTGTACGACGTGGTGTTTTGTTGTTGCGTTCTGATAATGATCAGTCCAGAGTCGTGGTCCCACGTTCGTTACAGTCCTCTGTCTTACGGCTTCTTCACCAAGGACATTGGGGTATAGTGCGAACGAAACAACTTGCTCGTCAGCACTGTACTTGGTTCGGAATCGATGCTGCGATTACGAATATGTGTTCTTCTTGCATGGCGTGTGCCGAACAACAATCCGCACCGCCGCGGAAAGTCTTTGCATGGCCAAAAGCCACTTCCCCTTGGCAACGCTTGCACATTGATTTCGCTGGTCCGTTCTGGAATGCTCGATGGTTGGTTCTGGTAGATGCCTTCAGTAATTTTCCTTTTGTTGTCCGGATGTCTTCCACGACGTCATCTGCCACCATCCACGCGTTGTCTGCTATCTTTTGCATTGAAGGTCTTCCGCAGACTATTGTTTCCGACAATGGCCCACAATTCATGTCCGCAGAATTTCGGTCATTCTGCCAGGCCAATGGTATTCAACATCTGACATCCTCGCCGTTTTCGCCTCAGTCAAACGGTGCCGCTGAAAGATTGGTCCGGACTTTCAAGTCACAGATGTTGAAATTGAAAGAGTCGCATTCTCGGGAGGACGCATTGTTGCTCTTTTTGTCTTCGTATCGCTCTCAGCCCCGAGATGGTCGCTCGCCGGCTGAGTTGCTCCACGGTCGTCCTCATCGCACCTTGATGTCTTTGCTGCATCCGCCGCATCAGGTTCCTGTGCAGCGGCAGACTCCTGCTTTTGCTCCAGGCGACGTTGTATTTTATCGCAACTATCGAGGTTCACGGCGTTGGCTCGCAGGGCGCATTCTTCGCTGCCTCGGCCGCGCGATGTATTTGGTTTTGGGGGCCTCTGGTGAGGTGCGTCGGCATCTGAATCAGCTGCGTCTCTGTCGTCGCACGGGTTCTGCCGCTCCCCGTCTGCTTTCAGCGATGGTGCCGTCCGGTCGGCGCCCTGGGGACCCATCTACTGGCTCGCCTCATCCCCAGGTGTTACCGACGATGCCTTCCATTTTGCCCCATGGTGACGCGCCGCCGCAGCAGCCGCCGCCGCCGCCGCCAGTTCTCCCGCCGGCGCCGCCCGCATTCGACGCTTCGCTGCAGCCGCCAAGCGCCTCCCTGGGTCACGCGCCGCCGATCGCTTCCCGTGACCAGCCGTCCTCCGCCATGGCCCTCTTGCCCGCTCCGGACCACATGACGTCATCGCGCGTCGGGTACCCCGACGCAATGGAGGTCGACCCTTCGGCCCCTCCTGTCTCATTACGGGCGCATACACCGCATGTTGACGTGCACCCTGGACTAGGTTTTCAGGCGTTTCCTAGATCCCCTCGGACCGAATGGCCGGGTGCGGGTGGCACAGCCTCGCCTGTTGTTAGGCTCCCCACCTCATCGCATACGTCAACATGGGGTCCTCCCCACGGCGGGCGGAAGTCTTATCACACGACCGTTCGCCGATTTGCGGGGGAGGAATGTGGTGTCACCGCCAGACACCACACTTGCTAGGTGGTAGCTTAAATCGGCCGCGGTCCATTTAGTACATGTCGGACCCGCGTGTCGCCACTGTGTGATCGCAGACCTAGCGCCACCACAAGGCAGGTCTCGATATACGATAGAGCACTCGCCCCAGTTGTACGGACGACATTGCTAGCGACAATACGGACGAAGCCTTCCTCTCATTTGCCGAGAGTCAGTTAGAATAGCCTTCTGCTAAGTCCATGGCTACGACCTAGCAAGGCGCCAATTGTAACAGTACTTGACGCCAGTCGGCGTGTGTGTACGCGTGCCTTTCTTTCGGCTACTTCAGTGTGGCGTAACAGTCTTGTTACGTCACAACACCATCCAAGCTCTGTTTGACTCAATGCCCAGGCGTATCAAGGCCGTTATTACGGCCAGAGGTGGTTTTTCTGGGTACTGATTTCTCAGGATCTATGGACCCTAATTGCGTGAAAATGTAATCTCATGTAAGTTCTAGTATAATATATTTGTCCAATGAATACCCGTTTATCATCTGCATTTCTTCTTGGTGTAGCAATTTTAATGGCCAGTAGTGTAGCTGGTGCCAAACAGGCATACCGCTCTGTCTTTACGCACAACTTCGCTACACAAAGGTTGACTCAAGAGTGTTCTGTCGACAATGCTGCGCGCTTCTCGCCGCGCTCCCTATGTATCAGTGCGCGGGCTCTCCCGCCAACAAAGAGCTTGGTGCAGATACTTCACTGTCACCATCGATATGCAACAAACTTAAATTTTACAAAACATTTTTCTTAACATTTTCTTGCACACTATAATTCGATTTTCTATTGACATATTTCATCCGTACCAGGTCGAATTAAAGGAAGACATGAAAGCAATTTGGAGGAGGGCCCTTAGGTTTGTTACCGGTAGCATCGAACAACATGCAAGTGCAAAATAGATGCTTCGAGAACTCAAATGAGAATCCCTGGAGGGGAGGCGTCTTCCTTTCCGAAGAAAATTGAGAAAATTAAGAGAAACGGCATTTGAAGCTGACTGCATAACGATTCTAGTGGTGCCAACCTACATTTCACGTAACAACCACGAAGACAAGATTCGAGAAATTAGGGCTTATACGGAGGCATATAGACAGTTTTTCTTCCCTCGCTCTATTTACGAGTGGAACAGGAAAGGAAATGGCTATTAGTCGTACGGGGTATCCTCCTACACCCGCTGTACAAGTGGATTGCGGAGTATCTATAGATGCAGATTTAGAACCTGGAATGATGCTCTCGGGTGCTACATATATTTTTCTCTTTTCATAGCACGCCCCCTTTGGTTGTCGTCCGCAACACCCTTACAACACAATGGTACGTCGCCCATATTCTAAGCCCCGTTTTGTTGCTCTTCATGGCAAGCCATCCTGCGCTTACATTTCAGAAAGACAATGCCCGCAGGCACAAGGCGAGAGTTTCTATTGCTGGTCTCCTCGCTTTCCAAACCCTGCCTTGACCAGTACGATTGCCGGATCTCTCTCCAGTTGAGAATACTTGGAGCACTATGGGCAGAGCCCTCCAACCTGCTCGGTATTTTGAGGATATAACATACCGCTTGAACAGAATTGCACAAGATACCCATCAGAAGGGCATCCAATAATTCTGACAATCAACACGAAGCCAAATAACGCCTTGCATGAGGACCAGATATGGAGCAACGTGTTACTGACTTACTCAAGTTATCAAGCTCTTTCTCTGGACTAAAACATCCAATTTTCCTGAAATTGTAGTAATTTTTTATCTGTGCATGTACTTCACATACACTAATTTCCGTTACATTCGGATAATTCCTTCGTAGTGCGTAGGTTTTTTTGCGCCTTACATGTGTAAGTAGGCTGTTTAGGTTTTTATGTTGGTAACGACATGTAGCGCTCTGTATTAAAATCGCTGAGTGCGCTGTGTGCAGTCTGTGGCTGGTTGGACTCGTTGGAAGTTATTCGCCAGTGTAATGTTGGGCAGTTGGACGTGCACAGCCCGTAGCGTTGGGCAGTTGCAGGCGAGCCGCCATTAGTGGTGGTTGTGGGGACAGAGATGCCAGAGTTCTGAGATGTTAATATGAGCGGACGATCTGGATGTGTGTCCGTCAGAAAAAGGAAATTTGTTAAACTGGATGTCCAGAATATATATGATTTTGAACATTATTAAGGTAAGTACATGGTTTGTTCTCTATCAGAATCTTTCATTTGCTAACTATATGCCTATCAGTAGTTAGTGCATTCAGTAGTTAGAATCTTTAATTTAGTATCGGCGCTCGCTGTGTTGCAGTAGTTTGAGTAACGAAGACTTTTGTAAGGTAAGTGATTCATGAAGGGTATAGGTTATTGTTAGTCAGGGCTGTTCTTTTGTAAAAATTATTAAAAGTCATACTGCGTTGCGCTAAAATATTGTGTGTCAGCTTAGAAATGATCAGAATAAGAAAAGAGAAAACAGTCTCATTACGTTCAGTTTCACACTGGAGTTTGAAAATCAAGTAATGTACACGTTTTATCAGCACAGTCATTCTTTACATTGCAATGGCCTTCCCGCAGCGGCTACACCGGTTCCCGTGAGCTCACCGAAGTTAAGCGCTTTCGGGCGTGGTCGGCACTTGGATGGGTGACCATCCAGGCCGCCATGCGCTGCTGCCGTTTTTCGGGGTGCACTCAGCCTCGTGATGCCAAATGAGGAGCTACTCGACCGAACAGTAGCGGCTTCGGTCAAGAATACCATCATAACCACCGGGAGAGCGGTGCGCTGACCCCACGCCCCTCCTATCCGCATCCTCCATGAGGATGACACGGCGGTCGGATGGTCCCGGTAGGCCACTCGTGGCCTGACGACGGAGTGCTTTGCATCCTTTACATTCAAAGGGTAAGTTTCACATGTATTTTTATAATGAGGTTCGACAAATGTCTTTTTAGCCTACGTATTTCATATAATCGATTGTATCTCGTCCGAATTACGAAAAAACAAGAAAAGAGACTTTGTGAGGAGAGTGGGAGTGTGGCAATGCCATAGCACCAGATACAAATATGCATACGCGCCTATGCACACACACACACACGCGCGCGCGCGATAGAGAGAGAGAGAGAGAAAGAAGTAGACAACAAACACGGGAAAAATGCACGAGTTGCTCTTTCCTGCATGGCATCACATAGGAGTCAGTGTCATGGGTGAATAACACTTTCACAAATGGAATACGCTACGTGAGCCGGCGCCGTGTTGGGGGAAGAGGGCCCGGCGCGAGTGCTGGGAAAGAATATGGCAATACGTGCCGGCAGTTAAAGTAGTGCACAAGAGCCAGTGAGCCTTTGATCTGCGGCCGCAGTTACTTCCGCGGAACGCCAAACGAAGTGGCTGACTCTGTTATATTAAATTCGACAGACTGGGTTCAGACAGACAGCAATCATTTCAGAAGTTCCACCGCGCCCGAGTACTTGAAGGTGCGAGATGAAATGGCAAAAAGTTGCCTGCGCAGCTTCTAGCCGGAGAGTATCGGGGGGATGGGGAAACGATGAGGACGACTAAGAAACGGCGCAGCAGCCGGTAGTTCATACTGTAGTAATTACATTGATGTTTCCGAACGTAAATTTTCTTACGGTTATTGCATTACACTAGAAGTAAGGCAGCTGGGATTTCAGTGCAGTTATATTGAGTGCTGCGGATCGTCGGTCGCCCTGGGACAGAAATCGGATATTTTATTAGCTTCCTGCCTGATGAAAAAATGAAGTAGTGCGTGGATCATTTATCAAAATGTACCTCGAGGAGCTGCGGTACTACTCTGCGCAAATCTTGTCAGCCTTGACCCGTAATTAACGAGTGCTGCGCAGAACAATTTGACATCTAAAACAGAAAGCGCAAACTGTGTATGATCTACGCTATTGACAGATACTTAAATCCATGAAGATGTGGCGTGGTTTCTTGGTAATTGGCTTTCACATGGTTTCACAATAAATTATTAATTTGCAACTATTAATGTTCTACGTCATTTGTTGATGGTTTTTATAACAAATGTATGCTTACAGGAAATTAAAAGCAATAAATCCTACCATTAATTGGTTATTGAATATTAAGGCACACTTTTCGTTATTACAGGTATTTACTTTATCGGCAATTTAGTAATATTTGAAATATGTCGCAAAGTTCTTTTTGTGATTATTTATAGTCAACAATGTGTCTTTTAAACTACTTGCATTGTTAGCTCAATTGGAGTTATATTCATTGTTTTCCATTGTTATAAAATTTGGTGTACTCGAAATAGGACACTGGGACCTGGTGTTATCATTTCAGTTATTTGTATTGCTGCACGTTCGAATTCGAAACTCTGCTACTGCGGATGTATTTTCTTGTTAGAACGTGGTAATTTTACCATATTTTGTTTCTGAGGTAAGTAACGACCCCTCTTTTATAAATATATATTACAGCATATGAAGTTACTTTGAAATTTACAGCGTATTATGTAAGTATATTTACTAATACGTTGCCCATTAGTAAATAATACAGTTCCAGATGCACAGAGGTACTTACACATTCCCTTTTCTGTAGTTTGTGATAATGTATTATTTTTCATTTCACTTTAGTTTCTTACATATTATTTCATTTCATTTTATATAGATTATAATGGCCTTCAGACGAGATAGATACCTCAATAACGAAGAAATAGAAGAAATAATAAACAGTGAAGCATTCTATAATGTGGTGTCAGACGATCAGGACCATATTGATATCACCGTATGTCTTCCTGAAGTAGACTATATGACCAACGAAGAAGGTCCAGACGATGTTACTGGAACCGTGGAAGTCTCAGATGTGCCAGGGGCTATTGAATTACATTATGTTGCATCAGAGAATAACGAAGAAACTGTATGTAAAACTTCACTGCCAAGTACATCCCAAGTTTCCAGAAGTGAATCGAAGAATGGCCCTCGTAAATGTCTGGCTCTTCTACAGATTAGTAAGTGGGAAAAATGCACTGGATTTACTAGATTTCAGACGTGCTGCTAGTTACATTCCTGAAATTAGACACTGGAAGACCGAATATTGGATGTCCAATGGAATACCCATCAAGTCAGTTGAGAGTGATACCAGACATCAGGTTTGATGGAATTGGCCATACGATTGACAAAACAAGCATGCAAAGAAGATGTGAAAGAGCTAAATGCAACGGGAAACCAAAAACATATTGTGTTAAATGCCGTGTAACACTGTGTGTGAAGTGTTGTGTAACATTTCACAAGAAATAAATAGTTAAGACTTGAATACAGTTTAGTATATGCTATATGATACTGTTAGATCCCAGTGACTTATTTTGAGGACGGCCATTATATCAGCATGTATAAATATTCTTTGGCTATTTTTGTACTTATTGTGGTTCATACACTATGTACATTATAATTAAGGAATAAAAAATTCAATTTTAAAAAAAAATTAATTTGGGACTTAATGGGTTAAGTATAGCTGTGAGTCCTTAACTTTAAAGCCGCCCTCGAGCAGCCCTGATTTCCCGCAGCCATTGTACGAACACTAAGATGGCTAGGACCGCGGAAGACTGTCATTTAGATCTGGGACTAAAAACCCGCTGATTTTGAGCATGAGCACTCGCGTCTAGTCACGCACTCGCTCGCGGACAGAGAAGTTGCAACGTGTTGGGGAGTGCGGGAAATGCGCGGTGACCATATGGTCGCTACAGCACGGGAGCAGCTCCAACTCTAAATTTGCTGGAGGCTCAATTTTGACAGCGGTGTCACCCAATTACAATGGTGAGCAGGCATTGTGTAACAGCGATGGCGTTTTCACATATCACTGCGCGGAGCGAGGAATCTTATTATCGTACAAAAAAGATGACTTTTAAAAACGTATATAATATGGTAAGAAACTGAATATTTTCAGGAAGACACTAAACGTTTTACCGCTTCAGACAATATCGAAACGGAAAATACGAAGTACCTGAGACTGTACAAGAGATTTTAAAACTTAAAATGGAGCTCTCTGAAGAGGAAGAAGAAAACAGAGAAAAGAATCAAGTGAGCGTGCCGTTTAGATGAGCTACAAAACTGCATCACTCTTAACAAAGACAGCGTCCTATCACGGATGGTAGTTGCACCTGAATCTTTACGTCGACTTCAAGTAGAACAATTTCACGTGGTGCCGTTATCAAACATGTCAGTCAAGCGTCCCACACAGGTTATGGCAGACAACGTTCAGAGCTAGCTTGAAAAATTTTTGTAAAGAGAGTGTTGCTTATTCTGTAGCGCTGTATGGACATGTGGATATCGCAGGCACACAGCTCTAATATTCATTGCAGCCTTGAAGAAAGTGTGGAAATTGTGTTTGCCATCGAATTTATTAGTTTATGTGTCTACAGATGTAGCGCCATTCATGTTGGGGGAAAAAAATCAGAATTCGTAGCCCAATTTAACGGAAAAAAGAAAAAACTTCCAGTACTTTATTTGCACTGATCTGCAGCTTGATCCAACTGATTTGTAAATCGGCAAGAAACACAAAGACGGTCTAGATTCCTCCTAGCATTTCCCTCAGGATCGATTTCCTCTTTTACACAAGTCTCCACACCTCTCCCCATCTCATACCCTGTGCTTGGTTATGCCCCTGAGAAGCAACAGACAGCAGGCATTCTGCGACTTTCGTATGCATTTTATATTGCCTGTCATCCAGTCATCTGCCCCATGTGGAAGACAGTCGTTCCTGATTGGCTATAAAATATCTTTCTCTTCTTACAGATACTCGTTCTTATAATTTTCTTGTTGTAAATCACTAACAGTTTACTGGGGAAGGTACTGGATGGTTGTAATTAAAGTGCAGATGCTCACAGCGGTCCAGTATGGGTTGTAATTATCGTATGACAGCGAAACCTGGTAGATATTCTAATGCGTCAATGCGGAACCGATTTACACTTGGAAATATTAGTTTCAATTTTGGCCACCAGGTACAAATCTGGAGCTGTGAATGCAAGAAAAACGTATAAAAAGGTTTCCATACATAGAGATTAGGAATGGGACATGTGCAGAAAAGGTCAAACAGGTGACAAAGGCATTGCGTTTATTTTATTATTAACCACGGCTACACAGTTTGTTCAATATGAGCACCAGAGGTGTTGATGAGTTGCTGTACAGCGCCCGATTTCCACCTGGTGGCCAAACTGGAACTAATTTTTTCCGGTGTAAACCATTCCACATTAACGTATTAGCAAAGCCATCAAATTTCGCTGCCATACAATAATCACAACACACACTGGACGTCTGTCAGTAACTGCACTTAAATTATAACCACCCGGTAGTAAATCGCACACCTGATTATTAGGCCTCGCTAGTTCAGTGAAATCTAATGCCCCCAGGGCCAGCGAATTCTAAAGGACGCCTAGCGTCGCTTGGAAGCGTCACCGAATATTTTGTCCCCGACGAAAGTTATTCCCCATTACCTGATATATCACCTCTAGACATTTGTCGCAAAAACTTTGAAACGTCCTCTATATAAGTATTTTCTTCAATATTATTTCAGTTCCTCGCCCACCCCGAGCGATTGCTAGTATTACAATGCTGCATTTGACAGCTATTATAAATAACACAACAGGGAAGAGTCAACATTAATTTATCCTTTGTAGTAGTTTTATACCATATTAAGAAATAAGCAACCAGCCACTTTTCTTATGTATTTTTATTTATGCAATGTGTAATACATATGTAAATCTTCATTTAACACATCACTAAAAACATCGATGCATACAGCATCCAAATTGCTCTCACAGTTTCTAATAGTGTTTTAATTGAAGATTCAGTTATGTATTACTCCAACTGAAGATACGCGAAAGTCCGAAATGCGTGTTGGCATAAATGACAATACATAAAGAAAGGTGCTGGTAGCCGTATTTGTTAAAGTGTGCCATGAGTTCGTAATGTTCAAGTTGTCACCAATCTGAAAGTTCGTTAGAACACCACAGTGCTCTACTGGCAGAGCCCTATCGAGGTGATCCTCTCAGGAATGGCCGATTAAACTGCAAGTAATCCATTAATAGTCCTGGTCATCAGTTATGGACGTGCCGATATTTCTTTCATGTAAATTAATTTTTCCTAAACGGTTGTTCATACGATTAATTATCGATTGTAAATTTTCGTTTCAAGCGGCTCCGTTTTCAAGATCCCTTGGCAGTAAATGCCGTCATTAGCACGTTAAACAGTGTTATTCAGCAGATGCAGGTACAGAAAAAAAGCCGAAGTCGAAGAATCACATATTCAGTTACCGGCTTCCGCAGATGTTTTGTGGAGCATTCGTGAGGCGTCGGTTTCAATACACCAGCTGTATAGCTCTACTACAGTCAAGACCAGTTTAAGGTCGAAGCGACACAAGCCACTGCAAAGGGCGCAGATCTGCGAGGGCTGCCAGGGGGGACCAAGTGCAAGATTTGTATTAGGTGCGCATCACAGTTAGTAGCGAAAACCAAAACGGATGAAAGTGGACAAGGGAAAAAGGAGGATGATGGGCGCCAAATGATAAGTCGCTTGTGTACAAAAATGTTGTCGAAACGGCCGTGGCCACAGTAAAAGCACGAAGAATTTAGTCGCTGAAGTTCAACTGTATTTACCCTAACCTGTAATCAGTCGAAAAACAACTTCTCTGCAACTCTGGAAAGACAATAAGTCAGCATATCCTGTTCCACATAGTGTGGTTTGTAAATATCGGGATAGTGACTACCTCCGTTCCTTCTGATTGTTATCTAATGCAGGATACACAGCAACAGATTGGCATTCGAGACTCACTGAAAAACTGTTAACATAAATTAGTGCTCCTCGATTCACATATTGAAAAATTTTCGTTTTGTAAGCATATTCATTACCGTATATGTGTTAAAAACAACTATATTAATTAGCTTTACCTGTAAATGTGAAATAGGTATATGCTTCTGGTAAAAACAGAAATGGTAATCACGTATTTCATAAAACAGAGCAACTACTGTTATTGCCAAAAAGAAAAATATTAGGTTATAACATAGTTTTACTTTTTGTAGAACAACACTTTTTTCATAAGGAAGTCATTTTAGAGGAATGCGTTACAGATTAAAAATACCTACCATAATATTAAGAGAAAAATCTATTATTAGTATACAACTAATCGATACAAATAATCAGCTCATTTAAATAATTGAAAAACGCCATTTAATCGACTCATTTAAAATCGCCCATCCCTCGATCGTGCGCCCCCGACAGACCTGCCTAAGATGCGTCTCTCCCCTCTCCTCCTCCCCCTGTAGACCACTTTTCTGCAATTTTTTCTACGCGGGTTTACCAAAATATAAAATATCGTAGTTAGGGTTAGTAAAAATGGAGCATTATTGAAAATTAATATTCAAATCGACTACATGATATAAAATATTGCACGCAACAAATTAAACGTATGACTGTAGCAAATAAATTACAAGTTGTATGAACTTTCCAAACGAATTGAAAGTATAACAAATTCTATTTATCTTACTGTTTATGGCAGCTACTGCACATTGGTTTTGGTATGAGAAATAACAAAAAATACATTTGATTGGCTCTTGATAAATTATTAATAGTGGATAAATAATTAATTATAAATAAAAGAAAAGAGACTATAATGAGAATGTGTCCTTCTCCACGAATTACGTTTTTATTTTAACTTTACTTTGCATTTCCTTTGCTTTATGCGAAATTCATTGAATGATCGTTACTGCGCGTGTACAATGTTAGACCATATGTAAGTTTACAGTAGGGTACAACTCAGATGAACAGAATATAGCTGACAATAGGCGCAACTACTGTAATATTATTTTTCCATCACAGAAGATTTATTCTTAATTTCGTTTTTTGATTGACAAAGCAGATCGTACCAACCAAAACTTGTGAGCAGCAAAAATACTGATCGAAGGTGCAAGTAAATTACATAGCCCATCCACCTTTTTCCCTTGTCTCCTCTACCATCACGTCCCATTCTAATGGCGAGTCGGTAGCAAGAGGCAGAAACCGGAAGCTCTACGTCAAACAGCGTATCTACTTTAGCATCCGCTCATCGACCTTGGAGATCCTACAATACTGTAGCGAAATAGCGACAAGAATTCCTTTGTTGGAGGTGAGCTAACCGGGTAGACGGCTGCTGTGTGAACCAAGCGCACTGTTTCCACGTAATGTTAGACTTCGGATTCTGCGGTTGGAGTTTCTTTATGGTGCTACCGAGGCGAAACGACACCGTAGAAAAGACTCTGTGATAAGAACGCGTGTTTACAATCGTAGGCTTAGAGAAGGGTTTCTTCTCGTAGACAGAAGATAGGGACACAAGGGGTAGGTAATCCCGCGTACCTCTCCCTTTAATGTACATTTAAAACTACGGTGTAGTTTTACATTTTCTTAGATTAAAAAAGCATTGGCAGAAGCTATAAGAGATAGAAAAAAAACAAGGACTGTCTGAGGATTGAGCCCCGTACTTTTGAATTTGTAGTATGGGCCAACTCTCTAAGCCACTGAGCAACACTAAAGAGTTCTCAATGAAATCTAATAGTTTAAAGAATAGAACTGTGAATTCATAAAGGTGTGTTGATGCGTAATGGCACTGAACTAAATGAGACAAAGTTGTTGTTGATTTTCTCTAAACGGGTTTTGTTCACTCGTCATCAACAGATAACTGGTACCTTTGTGTGTTTCTGTTTGCTGGAAGCATCACAGTATGGGCAGAGGATGGAAATGATTAGTAATCAATTGAAACGGCAGGAGTATTCTGGAAAGGAAAGATGAAGGAGAGAAATACTTATCTCTCGCATGTAAGAGAGTACGGACTGGATTTCGGAGTAAAGTATTGGGTCTGGGTGAATTCATTACCTGAGGAGGAAAGTCGATCAAAGCTTCATTGTAAACGGACACAAAGTAAATAGAACTACAGAATAGATTAACGTGATGATAACGGAATCGGACAGTATTGAAATTTGAGATCATGGTCGAAACGCAGGGATCACTGGCGTTATGTTTACAATAGTTCCAGGAAATTCAGGAACTCTATATCAACGAGGAGACAGCGTACTACGAAAGGCTACAGAAACATTTATATTGACAGATCAAAAAGTGAGATTCAGTGCAGCTGATTAACTATGTAACTTTACAAGCTACGACCAGCTACGATAAACTGAAAGACCAACCTAGGAAAACAGAAAAGCCAATCAGAGAAGTAATATCAGCTACACAAACGCGAAGAATGTGTTGGGGAAAAAGTAAAAATAAGAAAGGGAAGCTTAGGGTTAATGTCCAGGGGACGACGAAATCATTAGAGACGGAGCAGAAGATCGTCTTGGAGAAAGTGGGAAGGGAATTCGGTTGTGTCTCCTTGAAAGCAACCGTTCGGGTAGGTACCTTCAGGTGACAAAATCGTGTTTCCAGCATAACAATCAAATAAAAGTCATCTACTCTTTGCGAATAGCAATGCATAAACCTCCTCAGTTTATTATGCAATTCCAAGCCTTCCACGAGTTAAGAGATGACAAATATTAATACCAATAAGTCCGGGGCAAAAAGTTACACACGGTAATTCCAAAAGTATAATAATGGTACATGTATTTGCCAATAGTAGTTGAACGGTTAAGCGGAAAGCCTAAATTTCCATAGCCTGGCGGGAACTGGAACTCCAGTCCTCCAGAATGCGAGACCAGACATGAAGGCCGCTTAAGCGTAAGGAAGGCTGATTTGGAAAATATTTTGTAAATCTATAGGGAGGCATAGGCACGCATTAACATCTTCGCCAAATCAGTAATAGTTGCAGATTTTCTACGTACGTACCGTACATTAATTAGAGTCCTTTTTATGAGTAGACGATGGAGGGGCAAAATGGTTCAAATGGCTCTGAGCACTATGGGACTTAACTCCTGAGGTCATCAGTCCCCTAGAACTTAGAACTACTTAAATCTAACTAACCTAAGAACATCACACACATCCATGCCTGAGGCAGGATTCGAACCTGCTACCGTAGCGGTCGCGCGGTTCCAGACTATAGCGCCTAGAACCGCTTGGCCACTCCGACTGGGGCAATGTAATATTTAAAAAAAAAATTGACAGAACGTACTGAACACGGTAAAACAAGCAATCACGGCGAGGTGAAAAGCTAAATCGCAAGACAGAACGGGAAGAACAGGGACGTAATGAGAATAACTAAAAATCTAACGAAGTTACATTCGGCCCTTTGTAAGTATATCAAATTCCGTATCGGTAAAGTAGTGGGGAGAAGCTATGCAAACCAAATATTCACTGATTACGTGACATCGTCACACGTTTGAAGCTCCAGCTGAATTTCAAGTCTACAAGAGACGGTGAAAGACGTATAACTCAAAATTGCCATCTGGGCCAACGAATAACCATTACGTTGTTTCTAACAGGAAAGCACCGACGCATATTAAAGAACAAATATTCTCACCGCATCACCAGGAGTTAATGGCATAGTCGAAACTAGAAGCGTTATATCTTTTGCGATTAGTTTCCTGCGGAAAATATAACTATATGACCCACAATGTACATATAGGGGTGTCCCAGCAGACATGACAGGGACGATCATTCGAATCAGAAACGTCTAGAAAACATGGGTCTAAAATGCATAACTTCAGAGCTATGAGCACTTTGTCTTCCACACTGTAAAACAGATTTCTTCTACTGCAGACCTCTTCTTTCCATATCTTGAGAGTTTGTAGTATACACTGAAACAAGAAAAAAATGTCCAGTAAACAAGGGCCCTAAAGTGCACACCTTAAGAGATATGAATACCAGTTCATCTTGGCTACTGAGAAACAAGTGCATATCGCTCTTAAGGTATGCATTTCAGAGCCAGTGTTTACTAGCTTCCTCCTTCGGTCTCCCTCCTAAGAACCGTCAGGCGCATTTTCTCTGATACTTCAGCAGATATTTGCAGTTTCGTTTTTGCCTTGTGTACTTGGAATCAGCATATACATACGATAGGATATCACAGATTTTGGCCTATTCGCCTGCTCTTTATACAATTAAGAAACAGTCTAACAGTTGTAGAGTTAATTCCGTCTTCTCCCCACCCCGTCCACACCAGTGGGCTAGAGTCGATTCGATGTGGGTGAAAGAGGGCCCAAATTTCTTCACATGCTCAATGCCAAACCGCAATATCACGCTATCACAGGCAGCACTCGAGATAGCCTTTGAGGGACAAGTGTTGCTGAGGGCATCGAGAACATGATGCAAGAGCGTCAGGGCCAACTAAAATTCGACGGCCACATGTAAGGCTAGCCACAGTGCCTCTTGACACTTTTTACATACTCGTATTATTGTGAATGAACAACATATCGTAGTTATTATGTTATCGACTTGAGCATAGACCTTAACCAGTTGTTCTCTCTATTTGCTATTTCCTGAAGCCGAGTCATGCCAACTGCCGCTAGTCAGTAGGAATCATTCTCTTTTTTCCATTACCCGTATCTGTATTGAATCCCGCCAGCCTGTGCTGCCTATGTTGTTTTGAAGCTATCTGGGCAAAAAAAGAACTGGAAGAGTCAGACGAGGTGCAGGTTCATAGGTCAGATTGAGCAAACGAAAAGGAAAAAAAAAGAAAAGATGTAGTCTTACAAGCTGATGGTCCAGTTCACAGTGGGGTCCTTAGAGATAGAGCATAACTCAGCTAGGCAAAAATAGTCATGAACATTACAATTCATTCAAAGTAATTTCAGCTAACAACGGAAAGTCTTATTGTGGGTGGATTCAAGGGAATTTGAAACTTGCTCCTTCTGAATATGAGTGCAGTGTGTCAACCATTGGTGAACCTCCCCCAGTAAACAACTACACAGGGACCCCCTAATCTGATCAACGGATCGGCATCAGCAGTTTCCTCAGGCCTTGCTCTCCATAACAGACTTTCTAGTTCTAGATTTTAACTTTATATTTCTCACAATGTTGGGAAATAAATACCGGAAAGGACGCGCATGACAGAACGCATACGATGTGGATCATCAGTCTCACTAGACAATGATGCTTTATCCAAGCAATTACGATAGACCGTGATTAATTTCTGGTCCTACCATAAAATTCGCAAGTGGAGTGTGTAGTTATGTCATGTTGTAATAGTGATCACCTCTCAAAACATTTCTAAATTTTGAAAGACAGTTATGCTATGACACAAATGCTCCTCCAGCTCATCAAGTATCTGCATTTTGTCATCTCGTCAATTTTCTTGGCTCGTGAATTAATCAATAAAGCGAGACAAGTATTTCTTACTGTTCCTTAGAATGTTAGAAGCAACGAGAAAGGGGTCAGTGATTAAGACATGGGACATGTATTTGAGACAATCTGATATTAATTTCTCGTCTAATTACCCTGATTTGAGCTCCCGAGAGTATCCAAAATCCCTTCAGGCGGAAATTGAAATGGGTCCTTCAAAGAGACTGTGACCGATTTCGTCCTCCATCCGTGTCCAACTGAGTAGGTGTTCATAGGCTCCCATTGCCTCTTGCGCCAGCACGAGTAATGTTTCGTTAGCGCAGCATATACTCTTCACAGATGTGCGTTGAGAATTCGACAGAGGACGGCGGCCCAGACTGTCGTACTGCTGGCAGCGATTGGCCCATTGTGGGCAGCGTGCCCTCCCGCTGGAACAGCACACCTGCCGACTCGGTTGTCTTTCGTCATGACGGTCAGTGTGCTGTTTGTCGGTATGCGGTTCCCCCTTATGCACGTTATCTGGCTCCAAGTAATTTTAAGCCGAATGACTTGAGTACGCATTCCGTGGTAGTCGATATCAGTGAACGTACCCTCTATGATGTTGAGCTATGCTTTTGAAAATATGCTAGTGTAGGTCACAATATCTTCCAGAACGTCCAGAGCTGTGTGAGGTGGTTTCATTACAAGGAGCTTTTGTTCCGTTCGTTAACGCAAGTCCCTAGGTCACAAACAACTGTAACGATGCTACTGGTATTAGCTCGCTGTGATTATATTACTGACAATAATTTTGGTTTAGAATCTCACATACTTTTCAAATAAGTAAATGCAATAGTCTACGAAATTTGTCCTGTACACTCTAACACAAAAAAACACTACAAAGCACTCAGGATTTATCCAAATGGGTCAGAAATTTGTGGAAGTGATGTAAATGTATGGACAGTTTCTTAAAAACTGAATGACATGTTCAAAGTAAAGAGCTTCACAAACTGGGGAAGTCACTAAAGCGTTGAACCGCCTCTGGCCCTTATACAAGTAGTTATTCGGCTTGGTGCTGCTTGATAGAGTTGTACTCTCTCCTAAGGGAAATCATGACAAATTCTGTCCAATTGGTGCTTTAAAGCGACTAAATTCCGAGAGCATTGGGGACTCTGCTCGTAATGCCCCACACATTCTGAATTGGTGAGAGGTCCGCTAACAGTGCCATCCAAGGCGGTTTGGGAATCATAAAACCACGCGGTATCAACTCTTGCCGTGTGCGAGTGTAAGTCCAGGATCGCTTTTTGTTAACGGCAAAATATCTTCGAACGAGAAAATTACATTCAGACATAGCCTAAAGTGAAGTTTTCATTTTATTTTGCTGTGAATCAAGTATTGCTTCCACTTAAGTTGCAGGACCGTGTGTTACTTAGCTTCAAACAAACGTGGTTTTAGCAGAAATGTGTCACTTCACGTACTACTCGACACTCGATGGCAGTCGTTCCGTCCGTTGCTTCAAGGCGAAGGCCTTTCACGTAACGCCGACGTTACGCAACCTCTGTGATCTCCCCATACCGCTGACTGCGTCTTCCTAAATATGTTGCAAGCAGACCACAACACTCCAAACAATGGTCCATAAAAAAGACTGATCAGTGCCGCTAAAGAAATCTTTTATCATTTAACCTAATCTTACAAACTGCCTGGCAGACAGGAAGTCGAGTTTTTTTAAAAAAAAACAAACGAAGCCTTTTTATGGTCAACAACATCCGTAATATAGAAAATATTACACACCTGTTCCTACGTTTAATTACGTATTTAGTTCTGCTATTAAACTAAATATTTATTGCTGTTATATTTACTCATCTCGCCACAGCCCTGATGATATAACCACGTGAATGTATGGTAGATGAATCAGGGAAGCCATTTTGCTGGGTTCCAAGAGATAAGAGGGAACTGAAAAATATTCCATTTTATTTGAAAGACACAGGTTATTCCAAATTTTGAAAAGAATTTGAGTGAACATAGACGGAGCTACATCGCTGACTTTGCGTATGAACAGTGTTAATGCCCATGTACATAACGTGTTGTCGAGATATGATGTGTTTATTTAATAATTTTTCAGTAGAAGAGTAATTAGAATCGGAAATGTACAGTTATTTTATTGTTCTGCAACTAATATCACGAAGCGAATCATTTCAGTACAGTCTGAGCGCCCGGTTAACTTGATATTATTTATTATTATTAAAAGTATGTAAACATGCAGAAGAAAGTAGCAACCCATTAGGCCCAAGGAAGGCTAAACTTTTGGCCCTGTCGATTCCGTTTGGCGAGTATCTTTTCTACAACGGCAAAGGCGCAGAAGGCAGACACTGCGCACAGAGTTGAGATGGGGTTTTCATAGCATTAACTGTAAAGTTACTGACCATGTGCTATAATTCCACAGGATACTGCTAGAAACCATTCAGTTGCTCTGTAAGAATGAACGCACATTTCGCACTATGTGTCATGTGGACCTAGGCTCGCACGTCTCTTTTACAGGTTCCCCAATCCAGAAGATATCTAGACACGAGCTGACAGCGTGTTCTTTGTAATCCTTTGACACATATACATAACGAGACCTCCTAAGTCAAATATGACCATACGGAATTTCAGACAAAATAGGAGATTGTATCAATTAAAAGACATCGTCGGAATATAGAGAAGTGATTTGAATTTTATGGAAGTGGCTGTAGGTGACCAAGATTTGGTACAAGAACATGCATTTGATACTCAAAGTAAACAAAGAGAATGCCATGAGTGAAAACAAGAGATTTTTCTCCCTTTCCTTCAGTCTTTTGACAGCTTTGATGTGGCCTGCCATAACTTAATCTCCTGCACGAACCTTTTCATTTCAGAGTATCACTTAAATCCAATGTCTTCCATTTACTTGCTGAATATATTTCTGAATATACAGTCTTCGTGTATAGTTTTATGGCCTCTATGGCTTCCGCTGATGAACAAGTTGTTGCCTGATGTCTTAGCGTATACGCTGTTATCCTTTCCTTTCTTCTACTCAGCGTTTTCTATACTGGGTGTTAGGGGTACAAGTGCAGATAGTGTGATCATTGGTACCTTAACATGTTTCCACTTCAGTGTGCTAGTAGTCTTTTTCTCAGATTCTAAGAGCCTCCCCGCAAACTTTTTACATATCTTAGTACCTGATTTTTCTGCACGATCGTAACTGCGCTGTGAAATTAACTAGGCCTCTCAGTGTAGATTAACGATCATGTGTCTAAACATCCACAATTCAATACTTCACCTGCTGCCCAGGGGGAAATAAACTTTAGTGGCTTGCACATATTAGTTATTGAATGTATAAAACAATTTTTAGCAATATCGAAGTTAATCACAACTGGCAAATGACTATGACAATTCGTCTTTGGCGAATGCAGGGGGAATGACCGCATAAATCTAATGAGACAAAAGGGGCTGGAGTAAGATCAGGGGCGGATCCAGGATCTCGGTCGGGGGGGGGGGGGGGGGGGGAATTTTTTGGCAAGTTTAATTCCAAATAAAACCATTAATACTCTATACAAGCGCGCGCGGTCACACGCACACACACACACACACACACACACATATATATATATATATATATATATATATATATATATATATATATATATATATTTCAAATACGACACGTGCACTTGAAAAACTCTGTGTTTGTCTGCTAATGCAAAATAATCTATAAATAATCTATAAAAATGCTAATGTTCATTTGTTTCCATTCTTAAATCTTCGAAATTAGTTCACCAATTGCTTTCATTTGACAGAATGTTGCCATCGAATTCGCGCATGTGTTTATACGCAGCAATCACGATACGACTGCGAAAATAGGGTATTTGACTGTGTTCAGGAAATCATCTTATATTGTTAATTACGTCATTTTATGCTCATAATAAGCCGTTTTTCCTCATGAATGTAAATATTAACAATAAGAAATTTATTCTTTTTTCTTGTAAAAAAAATAAGAAATAAAATAAAAATTCAAAAGTATAAATAAAATGAAAATTAATATTAAATATGTATATTCACAATACTGCTCTTAAATATTAAATTCTAATCTCCTTCTACGCCCACTTTTTGAAAATATTGTAATTACTTTTTCTACGTCTACAGGAATCTGGTAATGAATATGCATAAGTGCAAGACCAAGGAGGCGGTTTTCATTCATCGATGTTCTTAAATAAGCAGATTCTTCCTTTTACTCCGGCAGTTTCCTTGGCTATTTGCAAACAACAGTTTGTTTCTTCAACATTTGACTTCCGGAATAGACACTGCACTCGCATTCGGGAGGACGACGGTTCAGTCCCGCGTCCGGCCATCCTGATTTAGGTTTTCCGTGATTTCCCTAAATCGCTCCAGGAAAAATTCCGGGGTGGTTCCTCTGAAAGGGCACGGCCGCCTTCCTTCCCCATCCTTCCCTAATCTGATCAGACCGATGACCTCGCTGTCTGGCCTCCTTCCCCAAACAACTCAACCCATCTTCCGAAAGAAGCAAAAAGTTTAGAGCAAAGCCACAACTCGGGTAAGTTCTAATTCTGCTATGAAGTTCATGCCTTTTTCAGATTGCAATAGAAGCATACGCTTAGTACCTCAGAATAAATTACATTGATGAGGAAAACGCATCTTCCTCAGTCTTTTCTAGATTTATGTATATGTTTGAATCTGCTGACCGTAACTTTTATATTCTTACTGTATGAGAGAATGGATTGTGAATGAATCCACAGACGTTATTTTCGTGTACATTATTACATTTGGCTAATTAATGTTTGTTCACATTCCGCATCAAAAGTGAGACGAAAGCCAAAATGGGGGAGAAGCGTTCATCCAGATCGATAACGTGCAATTGCAGAATAAAAGGGACTGTCGTAAGGTTCTCACTATTTGCAACGAACGAGAATATTTTCAAGTATTCCTTCGGTGTTCATCGCTTAATTATCAACACCATCTCTTTGCAAATTGCCACTAGAAACAAAATCTTACATACGCACTGCAGGGAAAGTGCTAAAAAAGGGACACAGATCGCTCATGCCTCAGCAAATATTATCGTTTTATTCGTAAGTATAGTTGTTTCTTCTGTAGTTTATTCACTAAATGGAAGAGGTTTCAAGGTCTCATTTTGAACTGTTACATCAAACTGCGTGCCATTGTTTACATCTTCGACTTCAAGTAAAACATACTAGATAGGCCGACGTAATCAGTCCCTAAAGCAGTCGTAGAAAAAAGATCGGTCACGCACCGGGGGGGAGGGGGGTAATTGCCCCCATTGCTCTTCCCCCCCCCCCCCCCCCCCCCGCCACCCTGGATCCGCCCTTGAGTCAGATGCCATAAAGCGATTCATTTGAACATTCTAACGAAGCATAATTTAACCACGACGGAGGTCGTTGACGAAGCGCTCACCACATGGATTTTGGACCATTGTTCTTACTCTTAGCCAATGGCCTTGACCTAATGTTAACACCGGTTCAAGTCAGATCACCGCAGTTAAGCGCTGTCGGGCTGGTCTGGCACTTGGGTGGGTGTCGACCGGCCTGCCGAGCGCTGTTGGCAAGCGGGGTGCACTCAGCCCTTGTGAGGCAAACTGAGGAGCTACTTCACCAAGAAGTGGAGGCTCCGGTCACGAACATGACAACGACCGGGAGAGCGGTGTGCTGAACACATGCCCACCGTATCCGCATCCAGTGACGGTCCTGGTCTGAGAGGATGACACAGCGGCCGGTCGGTACCGTTGGGTCTTCCAAGGCCCGTTCGGACGGCGTTTAGTTGACCACTTTCATTTGAAGTACAGTATAAAGATGATTCAGAGAAGAGCTGTGCGATCCGTTACAGATTTGCTTATCGAGCGCCCCTCTTACAGCCACCTATATTATGTAAGTTTGGGTCACAAGTTAAGCATTAGTTTCAAGACTGCAAGAACTTTTGTTCCAAAATGAGGCAAAAAATGAATAGTTTCATCTTGAGATTGAAGCTCGTCTAAAAATGGTTCAAATGGCTCTGAGCACAATGGGTCTTAACATCTGAGGTCATCAGTCCCCTGGGACTTCGAACAACTTAAACCTAACTAACCTAAGGACATCACATACATCCATGCCCGAGGTAGGATTCGAACCTGCGACCGTAGCGGTCGCGCGGTTACAGACTGAAGCGCCTAGAAACGCCCGGCCTCACTGAAGCTCGTCTAACCGGCCGCTGTGGCCGAGCTGTTCTAGGCGCTTCAGTCAAGAACCACGCGATCGCTACGGTCGCAGGTTCGAATCCTGCCTCGGGCATGGATGTGTGTGATGTCTGTAGGTTAGTTAGATTTAAGTAGTTCTAAGTTCTAGGGGACTGATGACTTCAGATGCTAAGTCCCATAGTGCTCAGAGCCATCTGAACGATTCTGAAGCTCGTCTATGCATGTTTGCTTATAAATAGATTTATTTTTGGAGATGGTCCGCTTTGAGCATAACACAATTTTTCTTTTTCTTTTCATTTCCCAGGCATGTTTCCCTGAAGTTTCACCATCCTCAGTCGGTTTCTTAATCTCTTCCTATAACACAGGAAAAAATGCTCTTTACTACTTGTATACACATAAGTTTGAGTTTTCGAGATAGTATTTACATATTTGAAAAACAGGTAAAGTGTTCCTGGATTTTTATGTTATTTAATGCAGTTGTTTTGTTTCACAATTTGTCATCTGCAACCATATAGAACGGTTATTTACTTCGAAATTTTACGACATGGCATGTTACAGTTATGTCTACCATTAACTAATACTATGCTGAAGATTTTATATATATATATATATATATATATATATATATATATATATATATATATATATATATATACATATGTGTGTGTGTGTGTGTGTGTGTGTTTTTTTGGAAAATGGGGCGTTTGCGGTGTTTATGGGATGGTGTTATCTGATAATTCTTTGAGGGCAGAGAGCAGTATTCCATTGCAGAAAACTGTGTATTAATTAATTACTGCGTATTAATTATTTAATTAATTAATCTGCGTATCAAATGAACGTTCTTGTACCAAATCTTGGTCATCTACAGGCACTTTTCCTTCAGTTACAGCTTTTTCTATTTGATGGTTATCTTAAATGATTATATGTTGTGGGGCACTATTACTGCGAATTTTCTAGTCAGTGTTCATGTTGGTTGGACTGCTTTTCATGCCCATAAGGTGTTCAGTAAATGCAGATTGACAGCTGTACTTTTCAATGCTCTTTTATGCTCTGTGTATCCGGTATTTAAGTTCATACTTATGCGTCCTATGTAAATTGGTCTACAGTCCTGGCATGTAATTTGGTAAATACCATACCTGTTATCAGAATGAGATTTTCACTCTGCAGCAGAGTGTGCGCTGATCTTCAACTTATTGGCAGATTAAAACTGTTTGCCGGACCGAGACTCGAACTCGACACCTTTGCCTCTCTCGGGCAAGTGCTCTACCGACTGAACTGCCCAAGTACGACTCACGCCCCGCCCTCACAGCTTCAGTTTTGCCAGTGCCTCGTCTCCTATCTTTCAGACTTTACAGAAGCTCTTGTGCGAACCTTGCAGAACTAGCACTCCTGGAAGAAAGGATACTGCGGAGACATGGATTAGCCACAGTCTGGGGAATGTTTCCAGAATGAGATTTTCTCCCTGCAGCATCATCCCTTGAAAAGAAAATACCGAGTAAAACGTATTTAAATTTGTGGTCCCTGTGCTTTTCTTAGAACTTGTTTAATGAAGCCCCTCTGGGAATTTTATACCGTTTTCAACGGGTAGGTGCGTCGGTGAGGTAAGAGGTAGCAGAACAGGACACAGAATGGTTGCCAGGCAGATTCCAATCAATACTGTCTACGCGAATTCTGAGACAAGTTCTATTTCCACGAAATGTAGCGAAAGTAAATCAAAAATAAGAATTGTAGCAGACTGTAGAAGAGGAGCAGTTCTCACAACTGCTACAACTATGCAACAGAGACTGATATCGGTCAAAAGGTGTTCTGTATATTCTATGCCTTGATAAATATCACTTCTCTATATCAGGAGTCACACCACAGTAATTTTAAACATACTTTGAAATACTTCCAATTCAGTCTTCAGTAAGAAAATTTTTATATAGAGAGTTACGGTAACTGAGTTTTAAAACTCTTCAAAAAATGCTTTGCCAGCACTCCATCCGATCCACTCGAGAGCAACATATAACTTATAATGCAGCTGCTATCGAAGCGCCACGTATTTCCTTTGAAAGAGGAATAAAGTTCTGGATGGTGTGCTACTCAACGCGGAGCTAGGTCTCATGAAACGCATTTTCACTCCGGAATTTTCGGTTACGTTTATGAAATAGCCCAGAAATGCGATCGGAAAAAAGCACAACTCATTCCATTTTCATGGACAGTGGTTGGATAAATGAGAGTAATTATAGGCCTATGTCGGTGGCGCCAATCTGTTGTAGAATTATGGGGCGTGTTTATTGCTGACGTATTATGCTGCTTTTGGACAACGAAAAATTCCTCTTTAAAAATTAACATTTATTTTGTTAAATACCGGCCGCTCAGTTTGTCGATGAAATCCAGTGAGACATATACCGAAGCGCCCATTCTGACGCCGTGTTCTTTGACTTCCTGGAGGTATTTGATATAGTCCCCCTTCCTAGCCGAAAAAATGGCCCAGAGCACTATGGGACTTAACATCTGAGGTCATCAGTCCACTAGAACTTATAACTATTTAAACCTAACTAACCTAAGGACATCACACACATCCATGCCCGAGGCAGGATTCGAAACTGCGACGTAGCGGTCGCGCGGTTCCAGACCGAAGCGTCTATAACCGCTCGGTCACACCGGCCGGCCCTTCTTAGCTGAACAAAATCTACAATGTAGAGGTAATTTCAGAACTACCACAGGGGAGTTTACTAAGGCAGCTTCTGATAACTGTGTGTGTATGTGTGCGTGTGTGCGCTCGCGTGTGTGTGAATGTGTGCTAGCGAGGGCGTTCGCGCACTCGCTCACGTGCGTATGTGTGTGTGTGTGTGACTGAGTGATCTAGCGGAGAACGTTGGAAGCTCAGACTGCGTGAGACGATTCGTGGACAGTGCTGTTATCTCTAGGTCAAAAGACTGTAGCGAAATGCAGGACGAGTTGCAGAACGACTACTATTGGTTCAGGGAGGGCAAAGAGTAAACGGAGGGGTCCATTATTGTTCGATCACGGCATTGACGACAGGTCACTGGGAGCAGTAACTACCGTAAAATACCTGTCAAAAGTCTGAGCCATGCCGGCCAGTTTTGTAGCCGGCTGCCCCAGGTTTCTCCGCAGCGGATCCATGGCGTGATGTGCTCCCACATATTCTCAATTGGGTTTAAATCCCGGAAGTTTGCTGGCCAAGGGAGAACGATAAACTCATCCTGGCAATCTTCGGACCACACACTTACAAACAAGCAGTGTGCCGCGTTGCATTGTTCTGTTGGTAGATGCTGCAGTGCCGAGGATAAAAGAACTGCCTGCAGACGTGGACATGGTCCCAAGAATAGAATCATACTTGTGTTGATGCATTGAGCCTCCCAGAAAGACGCGATCCCCTGGTATATGCCACGAAAAGATTCCCCCGGGCGACAACGCTCACTACAGCCGCCTGGATCCTTTCGACCGTTGTTGCTGAATGTTTCTTTAGGGCGTTTCACGCCGTACACGCCAACGGGCATCATTATGATGGAGCATAAAGTACGGTTCATCAGAATAGGCCACCTGCCCCAACTCAGTGGACATCCAGTTGGGATACTGACATCTAAATTCCAGCCTTCTTCGTCGATGATCAGCGTGGGTGCATGAACCAGGCGCTTGCTGCGAGTCCCAAACACAGCGACGTTCGCTGAACTGTCATTGAGCAGGAGGAGGAAGAGGAGATTAGTGTTTAACGTCCTGTCGACAACGATGTCATTAGAGACGGAGCACAAGCTCTGATTATGTATGGATGGGGAAGGAAAGTAGCCGTGCTCTTTCAAATAAACCATCTCGGCATTTGTTTGAGGAGCCTTAAGGAAATCAAAGTAAACCTAAATCACGATAGCCGAACGTGAGTTTGAGCTGTAGTCCTCCCGAATGCGAGTCCAGTCTGCTAGCCACTTCGCAGTTTCACTTGGTTACCGTCGATGAGACACCGTTAACAACATTTGCACATCTACTCGTCCATGTCCATCTACACAGCTATCATTTAGCCCCGTCATCTATGACCCACACCGCAGCTGCCTCAGCATCAGTTTTTGATAGCGCCATTTTATCATGCACTGTACACTTTAACCATGGCAGCGCGTTGTAATGGTTCTTTATTTACGTGACCATTACGGCACTCCAACCCCAATTCTCGATACCAGTAATATCGTACTACTTTTCTGCGAAGTAACAGACATATTTTTGTGACAATATTCACAAATGGTTCAAATGGCTCTGAGCACTATGGGACTTAACATCTATGGTCATCAGTCCCCTAGAACTTAGAACTACTTAAACCTAACTAACCTGAGGACAGCACACAACACCCAGCCATCACAAGGCATAGAAAATCCCTGACCCCGCCGGGAATCGAACCCGGGAACCCGGGCGTGGGAAGCGAGAACGGACAATATTCATATTTGGTTTTATTAATGTATAGGTACTCCGATATGTCGATATATTACAGTGATATGGTTCTTTTGTGTATTCATTTCTGTGAGACTGTCATAATCTTTGACTTACTTGTAACCGTTTTGGCGCGAATACGCATAGAGCAGTCTTTGTTTCACTTTGCAGAAGTTATTTCGCTTTGTAAAAGAACAGTCAAGTCTTGTGTTTGGTTAAAGTGGAAATTAAATATATGAATATTGATACAAAACTGTTTTCTTGGTGATGTTACAGTTAAGAAGAAGTATATGTGACTTTACAAGAAGTTTAATAAAAATGTGGATCGTGAACACCAACTCAAAAATTATTTCTACCATACCATTGTTCTGATCTGGGATTGTTTGATCATTGAGAATTTCCTGAAAAACGCATTTTTTAGGTCTTCAAATAGTGCTAAAATACAGATCTGGACCTTCCAGCAATCAAAGTGGAATCACCATAGAATCAACAAGATGAGCCACAACAACTTCGACGAAATCTACGTGGGAATCCATTCAAGATAAGTGCCAAAATTAATGACTCTTTTACAATGACTTCATTATTTCCATTCTGACGATACGATCCACAGTCAGTAACTTTGTTGTTGCCCGATAAAGCGAACATATGCTGCATGAACAACATTATTAATATGATTTCTAACCTACATTGCAAGTGGTGGTATTGTTAGAACGTGAACATTTAAGAAACTTAGGCGTTTTGGAAATGCTTCACCCTTGGCCCGAAAGCCAATGATTATGCCCTTTTGGGCGTCAGATAAACTGCTCCGTTTCCGCATTTAGGGCAACGATTGCACTGTTTCCCGCGTTCCCCCGACACGATCTGTATACCCTCCACTGATAATTCTGCCACCTGTCGCCTGTGAGTGGTTACTGCACGTTGGCGTCGCACATAGGCGGTGGTGGTCACATTGTTGCGCCGCGCGGAGTGGCCGCGCGGTTTGGGGCGTCATGTCACGGACTGCGCGGCCCCTCCCGCCGGAGGTTCGAGTCCTCCCTCGGGCATGGGTGTGTGTGTTATTCTTAGCGTAAGTTAAGTAGCGTGTAAGTCTAGTGACCGATGACCTAAGCAGTTTGGTCCCTAAGGAACCCACACACATTTGAACATTTGAACACATTGTTGCAACTGGACAGTGTAAAAGATGGAAAAAGGTGCCAGGCTGACAGTCATTTGAAAAAGCTTAAGGAAATGTATCTAATCCACGGAAGAAGTGGCTTACAAAGCACTTTTAAGATCGGTAGTTGAGTACTGTTCTTCTCTCTTGGACCCTTACCAAGTTGTATTGATACGATACATGCAGGGTGAAAAGTATTTAAACCGACAAACTCTGGGAGGTTGTAGGGGACATCAAAACAAATATTTTTCCCTAACGTCATTTTTTCCTATGAGGAGTATAAACCGGTAGAGTAAGATTTCTCTGGCGACAAATTAATTAAACCAACAAAAAAGTCCAGAGGGGACATATTTGGGGATCGAGCAGGCCATGGTACAGGACCACATCCGCCAATCCACGTTTCTGCGAGCCGTCGGTTCAGGAATCGACGCTCACGACGACTGAAATGTGCCGGCGCCCCGTCATGTTGGAACCACATGCGTTGTCTTGTAGGGAGCGGGACGTTTTCCAGCAATTCTGGCAATGCTCTGGCGAGAAAATTGCAATAGTGCCGCCATTTAATGACCTAGGTAGCAGATACGGCCCAGTTAAGCGGTCCCCACCAACACCGACCAACACATTAAGGAAGAACCGCACTTGATGAGCGCTAGTAACTGTGGCTTGTGGGTTATCCTCACTCCAAACATGCGAATTGTGCATGTTGAAGACTCCATCACGACCTAACGTTGCTTCATCGGTAAACAACACAGAGGATGGATATGTCGGATGCATTTCACAGTGTCCCAGGTACCACTGCGAAAACTGTGCTCTGGGTGGATCATCAACTGGTTCCAGGTTGTGGACATGCTGTAAGTGAAATGGACGTAACAATTGCTCTCGAAGGGCTGTTCTTACATTCGTCTGATTCGTCCCCATGTTACGTGCAATTGCACTAGGTCTCACGCAGACGTTGGTACACAGCAGCAAAGGTCGCATGATGCGGGATACGGTGATTAGCACATAGTTGTTGATAAACCCGCTGTGCAGCTCGTCCGTTGTGGTGCGCTACGTAGTACGCACCAAGCATGTCAGTGTACTCACTCCAGGTGTATCGCTCCATTAGTAAACAGAGACAATGCACTACTACACTGGTGGACAGCAGTTGCCTCCAAGTTAAGAGCGTAATACGCCCTCCAACAACTGAAGATCGTAATACGGCCTCTAACAACTGAAGAGCGTAATACGGCTTCCACTGGTTTAAATACTCCTCATAGGAAAAAATGACATTAGGGAAAAATATTTGTTTTGATGTCCCCTACAACCTCCCAGAGTTTGTCGGTTTAAATACTTTTCACCCTGTACAGGAGAGCGGCGCATTTTGATCCGGGATCGTCAGATGGCACAACATTACTGATACGTTAAACAAAGTGAGACGCTGTGCCTCACGGAGAGGTTTGCCGATAAAATTTCGTCAAAGTATAAACTTCTTTCAAAATACGTCTCGCGAAATGACCACGACGAGAAAATAAGCTATATTACAGCTCATATGGTGGTTTATCGACAGTCCTTATTTCCACACGTCATTCGTGAATGCAACATGGAAGACTGGGAAAGCTAGATGTAGCTTAAGAAAACACGTACTCTGTTAATTTTAAGGCCTCTTATGACGTTGAAATATATGAAAACCTGCGCCTGAAGCGCCTGAGGGAGAAGCGGGAGGGGGATTGTCCTATATATACATGGCGCCGGCCCACCACCGGTCAGTTCATCAGCGCACCTGATGATGGCAACGTGGTTGATTGCCGAAATATTGCGTCCAATGCACACTCATACCAAGCTGTTCACCCGAGATTTATTTCGTCATAAAATACGCCTGTAGAAATTGAAGAATCACAGGTGAAGACAGATTACTTACGTGTTTGATGTGTGAAGCGATATCTGAAGTGAAAAATATTACCTGGCTCATCCTTTACGACAAGAATAGTAGTGGAACCAATATTGCACCCTGAGGTGCGCCAGATACGTGAAAGGGGCCCGGCCTCGTACAAGAAGAAGACTGTGACAGTGACGTGGCTTCGTTTAATCAGAAGGGCCGGCTGGCTCGAAGGCGACACAAAATACGAGGCAGCTGCCAGGGAGGGGTTATGTATGGCCTCTACCCGAGGGACCGATGGTCAACGGGAAGCGGAGTGCACCCTGCGGCGCAAGAGCAAAGTTCACGGCCGGCCGCCCCAGGGAGTGTGACGTCACACCGCCCACAGCCGCCGGTCAGCAGCGGAGAGGGCGGTGCACGCGTCTCACCCGAGGGCGCTCACGGTGAACGCTGCGGATTACCCAATACGTCCGGCACGCTCTCCTCCGCGCGAGAAGGAAGGGCAGTCGTGAAATTTTAATTACAACACTGAAAAACTCGAGCTGCGAACACGAGACCTGGTGACGGTGTTAATCCTTCTCCACATATTCACTCTTGAATGCGACCCAATTTTGACCAGAGACCTTTGTTGTAGAAGTTTGCATTTTGTCTGTTCAAGGAACGTTCCACCTCCAAAATCACATCGTCGCTATTGTGGAGAAGCCTGGCAAGAAAGGGTTTTCTGCATCCAAGGAAACTGTGTGCCATAAGAAGACAACAGGGTGGGAAGTAGGATTTCACAGCCGAAAGAAGTAACGTATCTGGCGATGCCCTCTACATAATAAGCTGGTTCGTTGTCATGGATCTGAAACACTCCGTTCCCGCCATGTTTGGTATTGGCAACTTCCCACAACTCGTAATGGCATTTCGTTAGCATATTACGAGGGGCAGTCAAATAAAAACCGAAAACGCGCCATACTATGACCTTGGAATGGTTCCACTCAAAAGTAATCACCATACGTGTTAAGACATATATCCCATTAGGAGATGAGATGGTCAATTCCTGTTTCGCAGAACGCGGTCAGCCGCTGTCGGATCCACAGCAACACCACCCACTCTTGTATTTCCTCGTCCGACTCAAACCGACGTCCACGTATGTCGATCGGCAATGTAGGGGCAAACGTTATCGTGCAATAGTGTGGTTCCGTCTGACAGCATTTCTGGGCGTTTGGAGTTGATGGCGCGTCACATTTTCTGTAAAGTGTCTTCTTAGCGCTGTGTACTGATTATGGTTCCACGCTCGAGAAACTCAATGAGGGCCCCTGAAATCGAAGAAGAAGTTCATCGTGAACTTACCAGAACTTGTATTAACAGCTTTGGATTTCTTTGCCGGTTGCCCTCAGACTGTCGGAATCGGACGAAAGCTTCGGTCCAGCGATTTGGTTGGGAAACACTGCAACATCCTCCGTACAACACCCCTCACTGTGTGATTTTCACACCTTTAGGCACCTGAAGAAAGACACGCATGGACGTCGGTTTCAATCGGACGAGGAACTGAGAGAGTGGGTCCGGTTGTGGACCAGTCAGTGGCTGACCGCGTTCTACGAGACAGGAATTGATCGTGTCGTCCAGAACCGCGCTGCTGCGACGGTCGCAGGTTCGAATTCTGCCTCGGGCATGGGTGTGTGTGATGTCCTTAGGTTAAGTTAGGTTTAAGTGTCCGCCCAGTTGGCCGTGCGGTCTAACGCACGGCTTTCCGGGCGGAAAGGAGCGCCTGGTCCCTGGCACGAATCCGCCCGGCGGATTTGTGTCGAGGTCCGGTGAACCGTCCAGTCTGTGGGTGGTTTTTAGGCGGTTTGCCATCTGCCTGGGCGAATGCGGGCTGGTTCTCCTTATTCCGCCTCAGTTACACTATGTCGGCGATTGCTGCGCAAACAAGTTCTCCACGTCCACGTACACCACCATTACTCTACCACGCAAACATAGGGATTACACTCGTCTGGTGTGAGACGTTCGCTGGGGGGTGGGGGGTGGGGGAGTCCACCGGGGGCCGAACCGCACAATAACCCTGGGTTCAGTGTGGGGTGGCGGAGGGGTGAAGTGGACTGCGGTAGACGTCGTGGGGTTGTGGACCACTGCGGCTGCGGCGGGGACAGAGCTTCTCCGTCGTTTCTAGGTCCCTGGTTAACACACAATACAATACAATAGGTTTAAGTAGTTCTAAGTCTAGGGGACTGATGACCTCAGATCTTGTGTCCCATAGTGCTTAGAGCCATTTGAACTATTTTGATCGTGTCGTCTTCAAGTGGGATACATGTCTAGAGCGTGTGATGATTACTTCTGAATGGAACCATTCGCAGGCTCCGATGTGGCAGGTCTTCGGTTTTCGTTTGACTATCCCATATACTACACTCCTGGAAATTGAAATAAGAACACCGTGAATTCATTGTCCCAGGAAGGGGAAACTTTATTGACACATTCCTGGGGTCAGATACATCACATGATCACACTGACAGAACCACAGGCACATAGACACAGGCAACAGAGCATGCACAATGTCGGCACTAGTACAGTGTATATCCACCTTTCGCAGCAATGCAGGCTGCTATTCTCCCATGGAGACGATCGTAGAGATGCTGGATGTAGTCCTGTGGAACGGCTTGCCATGCCATTTCCACCTGGCGCCTCAGTTGGACCAGCGTTCGTGCTGGACGTGCAGACCGCGTGAGACGACGCTTCATCCAGTCCTAAACATGCTCAATGGGGGACAGATCCGGAGATCTTGCTGGCCAGGGTAGTTGACTTCTAGAGCACGTTGGGTGGCACGGGATACATGCGGACGTGCATTGTCCTGTTGGAACAGCAAGTTCCCTTGCCGGTCTAGGAATGGTAGAACGATGGGTTCGATGACGGTTTGGATGTACCGTGCACTATTCAGTGTCCCCTCGACGATCACCAGTGGTGTACGGCCAGTGTAGGAGATCGCTCCCCACACCATGATGCCGGGTGTTGGCCCTGTGTGCCTCGGTCGTATGCAGTCCTGATTGTGGCGCTCACCTGCACGGCGCCAAACACGCATACGACCATCATTGGCACCAAGGCAGAAGCGACTCTCATCGCTGAAGACGACACGTCTCCATTCGTCCCTCCATTCACGCCTGTCGCGGCACCACTGGAGGCGGGCTGCACGATGTTGGGGCGTGAGCGGAAGACGGCCTAACGGTGTGCGGGACCGTAGCCCAGCTTCATGGAGACGGTTGCGAATGGTCCTCGCCGATACCCCAGGAGCAACAGTGTCCCTAATTTGCTGGGAAGTGGCGTTGCGGTCCCCTACGGCACTGCATAGGATCCTACGGTCTTGGCGTGCATCCGCATGTCGCTGCGGTCCGGTCCCAGGTCGACGGGCACGTGCACCTTCCGCCGACCACTGGCGACAACATCGATGAGTACATCGAGACCTCACGCCCCACGTGTTGAGCAATTCGGCGGTACGTCCACCCGGCCTCCCGCATGCCCACTATACGCCCTCGCTCAAAGTCCGTCAACTGCACATACGGTTCACGTCCACACTGTCGCGGCATGCTAGCAGTGTTAAAGACTGCGATGGAGCTCCGTATGCCACGGCAAACTGGCTGACACTGACGGCGGCGGTGCACAAATGCTGCGCAGCTAGCACCATTCGACGGCCAACACCGCGGTTCCTGGTGTGTCCGCTGTGCCGTGCGTGTGATCATTGCTTGTACAGCCCTCTCGCAGTGTCCGGAGCAAGTATGGTGGGTCTGACACACCGGTGTCAATGTGTTCTTTTTTCCATTTCCAGGAGTGTATAACGGTTTGCCCCTTACAAGAATCACGTTTTAGCAGCACACCATGGCAGTTTCAAAAACACTCAACATCTCTTTGGCCGATGATGGTTGTATATTTGTGTTTTTCGAGGATAGTGAATCCCTGTATAACATTGCTTTCTTACTCCTGTGCTTCCGGGTCAAACTGATATATACAGCCCTCGTCCACGGTGACAGCAGCTAAAGAAGTAATCTGGATTGGCCTGACACAACTGCAACATTTTCGATGGTGTCTCGGCTCGGCGGGCGTTTTCAAATGGCTGTGAACAGTCACGGAATCTGACGGGCCGCGACCGTTATCATGTTCAATATTCGGGCGTAACGTTAAACGCCGTCACGTCGGCCAGGAACGTTACAGCAGAGAGGGCTGTGAGACGACGTCAGCCAATAGGACGCTGATGCTCCCCTCTCTAGGACGACACCGAGACAGGAGCGGCCTCTACTCCAGGAGAATATAAGCGCTGCTCCGCTTGGCCGCGGTGCGATTTTACGAACGTGCTGGCCGGTCGCACACCGCCCAAATCCGGACACTAGGCCGCAAACTGCCACGCAGTGTCACCACCCGCTGGCCACACCTGCTCGCTGCATAGCTAGCACTGCAGAACTGTGCTGAGGAGACACCCAAGAAGACGACCTACATGTGAAGACGCATTACATCGGCAATAACTGCTGCGAACTCCATCACACATTGGAGGACAAGTTATCTCTGTGCAGATCCACGCGAGGCCGCGGTGGGAGTTGAAAACGAGCCGTTCTCCGAACGCTACAGCAGTGAAGTATGAACTGTACTGTTTTGCTTCCATTGGAATTATACAAGCATATACCGAAAGACACTGACTATTTGCATGTACCTCTTTGTTTGCGATACTCATTCATTTGTCGTGTCACTAGAGCCTCCCGTCGGGTAGACCGTTCGCGGGTGCAAGTCTTTCGATTGGATGCCACTTCGGCGACTTGATCGTCGATGGGGATGAAATGATGATGATGATTAGGACAACACAACACCCAGTCCCTGAGCGGAGAAAAACTCCGACCCAGCAGGGAATCTAACCCGGACCCTTAGTACTGACATTCTGTCATGCCGACCACTCAGCTACCGGGGGGGGGGACTTTGCTTGCTTTGTGAATATGCAAAGTTAAGTGTTTTCGTTTATCTTACTGTAATAAAAATCTATTAATACTATTTCGTTGAACTGTTGTTTAGCCGCCGGCCGAAGTGGCCGTGCGGTTAAAGGCGCTGCAGTCTGGAACCGCAAGACCGCTCCGGTCGCAGGTTCGAATCCTGCCTCGGGCATGGATGTTTGTGATGTCCTTAGGTTAGTTAGGTTTAACTAGTTCTGAGTTCTAGGGGACTAATGACCTCAGCAGTTGAGTCCCATAGTGCTCAGAGCCATTTTTTTTTGTTGTTTAGCCAGCCGGCCGGAGTGGCCGTGCGGTTCTAGGCGCTGCAGTCTGGAACCGAGCAACCGCTACGGTCGCAGGTTCGAATCCTGCCTCGGGCATGGATGTGTGTGATGTCCTTAGGTTAGTTAGGTTTAATTAGTTCTAAGTTCTAGGCGACTGATGACCTTAGAAGTTAAGTCGCATAGTGCTCTGAGCCATTTTTTTTGTTGTTTAGCCATCCGAGAAAGCAGGCTTCCTAAGCAGCCTATATTAGACGAGTGGGCAGAACACAACATTCAAAATGTTGTGCATGATGTTGAAAACTGGGCCATGGCTGAGTTTCACTTTTTCGACTATCGCCTCGATTGTGATTCGCCGGTCCTCGAACATCACGGCCTCCATTTCTGTTGCGATTCTCGTTTCCGCACGGAGAAATGGTCTGCCAATTCCTTCTCCGCCATTTAGACTTGTTCTACCACACCGGAAGCGTTTGCGCCGACTAATTGCTGTCGTATTGTGGTGCATTGTTGGGGCACACTTCCACAACTCAGCATGGATTGTTGCAGTCGTTCCTCGTCAGATGCAGAAAACGAATTACCACACGATACTCGTGTGATTAATGGTCTCTGTTGCGGGCTTTTACATAATAAAATGAAATCGTGTGGTGGCCCTCAACTATGCACCAACAGACACAGAGTTGAAATATTAAGAGTTTTGGCTAGTTTCGTTGTCTAGGGGCTGGAATACGTAGTTGCCGCTTTACAAGCCAAATACTGCTAAGTCTACAGTATACAATATGAATATACACATGAATAGAATCGTCGAAGGTTCCTATCACTCGGCAATTGCGAATGTAACGTAGAAATTTATAAATAAAAGATTACAATTAAATAAAATCTGCAGGTACTGTTTTTAGCGACTTTAAATGATGAGTACGATAGTAGAAGTACTTTTGATAATGTGGTATATTTCTGCAGAACACTTACTGGTGTCGGTGGTCCAGCAATTAAATAAAATATAAGTTGAATAACAAACAATAGATTCCTACTGCACATAATTAGTTATGAACAACAACATGGCTCGCAAGATATTCACTTCTAAACGCATAATATGTCTTCACTGTAGAAGCCACGGAAATCTCACAGTTGCACAAGTCGGCACTCCGAAGTATTTCTATCTGCCGCGACCACGCGCAAACCGCTGCACACTCTCCGTGTCTCTGCCACGACCGTGCATCCGTCGTGCCGTCACGTTTAGCACTGCTGTCCTGTGTGAGTGTCCACCGTGCTGAACTGTCCCGAACTCCCCCTCCATTCACTTCAGCAACCGCCTCCCTTAGTAATGTGCGCTGTGATTGGAGATAGCACTTCCGTCATGTCTCCAAGCCAACGCACACTCACAAACATTTTGAAACACATTCAGTTTCTGGATTTACATGTAAATAACTTGAAACTAAATACGAAGGTCACACCAAAAGAAATGCACACTATTTTTGTAAAAATACAGTTTTCATTCTGCATGCGCGAAAGTTTTACAGTGTGTAGATACATTCTTCCCACTTGTTTTCAAACTTAGTTCAACCTGTTCCCGTGAGTGGCACCGTCACAGCATGCCTTCAAGATGGCTGCTACACTTGTCGTTCGTCAGAAGCAACGTGCAGTCATATAATTCCTGTGCTGTGAAAACGAGACATTGGAAAACATCCCCAAGAGGTTGACAAAGGTGTATGGAGATGCTGCTGCCGATCGCAGTACAGTTAGTCGGTGGGCAAGCAGGTTACGTGATGAAAGCGGACACGGCAATATTGAGGATTGTCCTCGCACCGGCAGGCCTCGTACTGCACACACTCCAGACAATGTGCAGAGAGTTAACGAATTGGTGACTGCTGACAGACGCATCAGAGTGAACGAATTGTCACGCTACGTTGGGATAGGGGAGGGAAGTGCTTGCAGAATACTGAATTGCTTGGAAGAATTGTGACAGGTGATGAAACATGGGTCCATCATTTTTCACCAGAGTCGAAAAGGCAATCAATGGAGTGGCATCATGCAAATTCACCCAAGGAAAACCTTCTGCTGGAAAAGTTATGGCTACGGTGTCATTCGATTCCGAAGGACTCCTGCTTGTGGACATCATGCCAAGTGGAACCACCATAAATTCTGATGCATATGTGACGACACTGAAGAAACTTCAAGCTCGACTGAGTAGTGTTCGACCACATCGACAAAAGCAGGATGTTTTGCTGTTGCACGACAATGCACGGCCATATGTCAGTCAAAAAACCATGCAAGCGATCACAAAACTTGCCTTACAGTCGTGAACTGCCTCCATGTGACCATCATCTCTTTGGGAAACTGAAAGACTCTCTTCGTGGAACAAGGTTTCAAGATGATGTCTCCCTTGTGCACGCTGCCAAACAGTGGCTCCAACAGGTTGGGCCAGAATTTTACTGTGCAGGTATACAGGCGCTGGTTCCAAGATGGCGTAAGGCAGTTGAGAGGGATGGAAATTATGTGGAGAAATGAAAATATTGTTCCTAAAGGATGTATCTACACATTGTAAAACTTTCAAACATGCGGAATAAAAGATGAATTTTAAAAAAATAGTGTGCATTTCTTTTGGAATGACCCTCGTAAATACTCCCACAGCTGGACTATAAACACGCTCTAACACACATTATTAACTACTTAAAACAATTAAATAAACTTATATCAAAAGAATAGAACAGAAGTAAGTCAGTAGCCTAATGTCTCTGTACTTTCTAAAACACAGTCAATAATTGACCAATTTCTTCATGAATAGTATATATCGGATGTAAACAAAGACACAGATGATTAATTATATTTATAAGCATGCTGCTACCGTTTTTTCATGTAACTGTGGAGCACTTATGGCCTGACGCGATCGATAGTAATCGGTCACTTTGACCTCCAATAACTCATGTAGTATTCAAGTTACATGCCTGTAATTTATGGCAATTTACGTTTACACTAATAGCTTTCTGAAGACACGTCGATCGACAAAATCGAATGAACCGTTTAGATTTTGTAAATTCGTTGCTGTGTGTTACTTGTATAATTTATCGCCAGATACTAACCTTTAAACTAATGAAGATGATTACACCATCAGAATCGTCGTGCAAATAATAGTAATGTAAATGTTTCTTTTTGAGGTATCATTATTCCTCTCGCTACTATTAATTTCTATATGAACTGTGAAATGTCTGCCATTAAGGTTTCACAAACTCCGTCATCTTTGGCACTCCGTGCATGTCTCCTTCATTGACACAGCATCACCATGGAATTCCCAGACACGCGGCCGATCGACGCCGGCTAACGTTCGGCACCACGTGGCCGCCGACGAACCGAGGCTGGCCCGCCGAGAGGCCCCAGCGCGGCCCCATCAACTCCGAAGTTAGAATATTTCCAGGGAGCCACAACTCGTCCGTTACCTCACACTGTCATTATTTTTGGCACATCTAGCAGCGTGCTGGGATACCGTGATATAACGCTGTCGATTATCTATACAGTTTGTTGTACACGATTCGGTCATGTTAATGTGACCACCACCTACAGGGCTATTACAAATACACTCCTGAAAATTGAAATAAGAACACCATGAATTCATTGTCCCAGGAAGGGGAAACTTTATTGACACATTCCTGGGGTCAGATACATCACATGATCACACTGACAGAACCACAGGCACATAGACACAGGCAACAGAGCATGCACAATGTCGGCACTAGTACAGTGTATATCCACCTTTCGCAGCAATGCAGGCTGCTATTCTCCCATGGAGACGATCGTAGAGATGCTGGATGTAGTCCTGTGGAACGGCTTGCCATGCCATTTCCACCTGGCGCCTCAGTTGGACCAGCGTTCGTGCTGGACGTGCAGACCGCGTGAGACGACGCTTCATCCAATCCCAAACATGCTCAATGGGGGACAGATCCGGAGATCTTGCTGGCCAGGGTAGTTGACTTACACCTTCTAGAGCACGTTGGGTGGCACGGGATACATGCGGACGTGCATTGTCCTGTTGGAACAGCAAGTTCCCTTGCCGGTCTAGGAATGGTAGAACGATGGGTTCGATGACGGTTTGGATGTACCGTGCACTATTCAGTGTCCCCTCGACGATCACCAGTGGTGTACGGCCTGTGTAGGAGATCGCTCCCCACACCATGATGCCGGGTCTTGGCCCTGTGTGCCTCGGTCGTATGCAGTCCTGATTGTGGCGCTCACCTGCACGGCGCCAAACACGCATACGACCATCATTGGCACCAAGGCAGAAGCGACTCTCATCGCTGAAGACGACACGTCTCCATTCGTCCCTCCATTCACGCCTGTCGCGACACCACTGGAGGCGGGCTGCACGATGTTGGGGCGTGAGCGGAAGACGGCCTAACGGTGTGCGGGACCGTAGCCCAGCTTCATGGAGACGGTTGCGAATGGTCCTCGCCGATACCCCAGGAGCAACAGTGTCCCTAATTTGCTGGGAAGTGGCGGTGCGGTCCCCTACGGCACTGCGTAGGATCCTACGGTCTTTGCGTGCATCCGTGCGTCGCTGCGGTCCGGTCCCAGGTCGACGGGCACGTGCACCTTCCGCCGACCACTGGCGACAACATCGATGTACTGTGGAGACCTCACGCCCCACGTGTTGAGCAATTCGGCGGTACGTCCACCCGGCCTCCCGCATGCCCACTATACGCCCTCGCTCAAAGTCCGTCAACTGCACATACGGTTCACGTCCACGCTGTCGCGGCATGCTACCAGTGTTAAAGACTGCGATGGAGCTCCGTATGCCACGGCAAACTGGCTGACACTGACGGCGGCGGTGCACAAATGCTGCGCAGCTAGCGCCATTCGACGGCCAACACCGCGGTTCCTGGTGTGTCCGCTGTGCCGTGCGTGTGATCATTGCTTGTACAGCCCTCTCGCAGTGTCCGGAGCAGGTATGGTGGGTCTGACACACCGGTGTCAATGTGTTCTTTTTTCCATTTCCAGGAGTGTAATTGAAGCGATTTCATAAATTCACTGTAGCTCCATTCATTGACATATGGTCACGACACACTACAGATACGTAGAAAAACTCATAAAGTTTTTTGTTCGGCTGAAGCCGCACTTCAGGTGTCTACCGCCAGAGCGCTCGAGAGCGCAGTGAGACAAAATGGCGACAGGAGCCGAGAAAGCGTATGTCGTGCTTGAAATGCACTCACATCAGTCAGTCATAACAGTGCAACGACACTTCAGGACGAAGTTCAACAAAGATCCACCAACTGCTAACTCCATTCGGCGATGGTATGCGCAGTTTAAAGCTTCTGGATGCCTCTGTAAGGGGAAATCAACGGGTCGGCCTGCAGTGATTGAAGAAACGGTTGAACGCGTGCGGGCAAGTTTCACGCGTAGCCCGCGGAAGTCGATGAATAAAGCAAGCAGGGAGCTAAACGTACCACAGCCGACGTTTGGAAAATCTTACGGAAAAGGCTAAAGCAGAAGCCTTACCGTTTACGTTTGCTACAAGCCCTGACACCCAATGACAAAGTCAAACGCTTTGAATTTTCGGCCCCGTTGCAACAGCTCATGGAAGAGGATGCGTTCAGTGCGAAACTAGTTTTCAGTGATGAAGCCACATTTTTTCTTATTGGTGAAGTGAACAGACACAATGTGCGAATCTGGGCGGTGGAGAATCCTCACGCATTCGTGCAGCAAATTCGCAATTCACCAAAAATTAACGTGTTTTGTGCAATCTCACGGTTTAAAGTTTACGGCCCCTTTTTCTTCTGCGAAAAAAACGTTACAGGACACGTGTATCTGGACATGATGGAAAATTGGCTCATGCCACAACTGGAGGCCGACAGCGCCGACTTCATCTTTCAACAGGATGGTGCTCCACCGCACTTCCATCATGATGTTCGGCATTTCTTAAACAGGAGATTGGAAAACCGATGGATCGGTCGTGGTGGAGATCATGATCAGCAATTCATGTCATGGCCTCCACGCTCTCCCAACTTAACCCCATGCGATTTCTTTCTGTGGGGTTATGTGAAAGATTCAGTGTTTAAACCTCCTCTACCAAGAAACGTACCACAACTGCGAGCTCGCATCAACAATGCTTTCGAACTCATTGATGGGTACATGCTGCGCCGAGTGTGGGAGGAACTTGATTATCGGCTTGATGTCTGCCGAATCACTAAAGGGGCACATATCGAACATTTGTGAATGCCTAAAAAAACTTTTTGAGTTTTTGTATGTGTGTGCAAAGCATTGTGAATGTTGTGTCGGTAGCTGGGCCGACACCGTGAAG
Source organism: Schistocerca serialis cubense (assembly GCF_023864345.2). Lineage (NCBI taxonomy): Eukaryota > Metazoa > Arthropoda > Insecta > Orthoptera > Acrididae > Schistocerca > Schistocerca serialis. Next base: position 90,196,184 of record NC_064638.1, on the reverse strand, counting down.
TGGAGATGGCTGAAAATGAACTCTAGACTAACGCTGTAGCCGATAGGGCACGCACGGCTAAAGCAGACGGGCGTGAAGTCTGGAACATGAGAACTTATAAATGAATAAGAAGAAAAGTATGTAGATGCTTATTACTTATCTTTTTATTAGTCCTTGGAATACATCTCTCTTGAATACTCGTAAGCTATAGGCACTGATACAAATGGCGCCTTGCTAGTTCGTAGCCATTAACTTAGCTGATGGCTATTCTGTCTCTCGGCTAATGAGAGAGAAAGGCTTCGTACATCTGGTCGGTAGCTAGGTTCTCGTACAACTGGGCTGTAGCTAGGTTCTCATCAACTGGGGCGAGTGCTCTCTCGTATCACGAGACCTGCGTTGGTGGTGGCGCTAGGTCTGCGATGACACAGTGGCGACACGCGGGTCCGACATGTACTAAATGGACCGCGGCCGATTTAAGCTACCACCTAGCAAGTGTGGTGTCTGGCGGTGACACCACAGTGAAAATATCTCAAATAATAAAGTTATTGTAGAGCTGTGAAATCGCTTCAGTCATTTGTAATAACCCTGTATATTCTACGTTAACGTGCATTACCCATTCACGGTCCGCTGCACTAGCAATGGAGGTTATATAAAGCGCATCAGCATCAGGGCTACACGAAAAACAGTGCACATGTTGTCGTAATGGAGGAACTGAGCGATTTATCTGACTTCTAAAACCGCATGCACTGGCTTTCAGGCCGAGGCTGGAAGTATTTCAGAAACTGGTAAGTTTGTAAACTGTTCGCATGCCACCGTGGTTAAAGAATACTGTGCATAGGAAAACTGCGCTACTCAAAACCAGGGGCCACAGATGACAGCGGCGAACGACGGCTGCGGAGGTATGTACGGGCGAATAGACGTCCAACTGTTGAGCAACTTTCTGCCCAGATGAACCACGGGACCACCAACAGTGTCTCCTGAACGACCGTTCACCGAACGTTGCTGTGTGTGAGCCTCCGCAACAGTTGCCTGGTTCATGCACGCATGCTGAGTGCTTTTCATAGACGACGAAGGCTGGAATTTGCACGCCAGTACCACAGACTTGAGGTCTGCCGAGTGGCGGCAGGTAGCTTTTCCAGATGAATCACTTTTTATGCTCCATAGGACAGATGGCTGCAGTCTGGAACCGCGCGACCTCTACGGTCGCAGGTTCGAATCCTGCCTCGGGCATGGATGTGTGTGTTGTCCTTAGGTTGGTTAGGATTAAGTAGTTCTAAGTTCTAGGGGACTTATGACCTCAGCCGTTGAGTCCTGTAGTGCTCAGAGCCATTTGAACCATTGAACAGATGGCTGCTGGCGTGTACGGCGCGAAACATCTGAAAGTGAACATCGTGCAACCCTGGGGGAAGCGGTATGGTCTGGGGAATTTTTTGTGGCATTCTCTGAGTGACCTCGTCATTCTGGAAGGAACAATGGATCAACACAGTACGCATTTGTCTTTGGAGACTATGTCCTCCCCTATTGTAGTTTGTCTAGCCTTGTATTGCTGACAACTAGCAGTAGGACGAAGCAACGTCTCACACAGCTCGCAGAGTGCGTGTGTGGTTCGAAGAGTTCCAGAATGAGTTTATCGTGCTCCCGTAGCCAACAAACTCACCGGATTTCAACTCAATCGAGATTCTGTGGAACCACTTAGATCGGGCTGTACGCGCCATAGATCTTGAACTGAGAGACTTAGCGCAGTTGGCCACGGCAGTGGAGTCGGAATGGCTGCACATATCTGTCGGTCCCTTCCAGAACCTCACTGAGTGGGTTCACCTACAAGTCTCACAACGGACCGTGCTGCAAAAGGCGGTTATTCAGGCTTTTGACACGTGGTCACACTGAGGCTTGATAGTGTATACCTGCCATTCCTTCTGCAGATTGTCATGTTTTCTGATATTGTAGTCTTCTTTTCCTTGCTTTAGACATGTTAAAACACTAGAATGAGATTTTCACTCTGCAGCGGAGTGTGCGCTGATATGAAACTTCCTGGCAGATTAAAACTGTGTGCCGGACCGAGACTCGAACTCGGGACCTTTGCCTTTCACGGGCAAGTGCTCTACCACTTGCACTTCCCCGCCAAAGGCAGAGGTCCCGAGTTCGAGTCTCGTTCCGGCACACAGTTTTAATCTGCCAGGAACTTTCATGTTAAAACACTCATTTCTTTTGGTTCTTATCAATGTTTTCCATATATTCCATTCTTCACCGATTCTGTGAAGAAGCTCCTCATTCCTTATCTTCCTCGTTCACCTAATTTTCAACATCCTTCTGTATCATCACATCTCAAACGCCTTCATTGTCGTCTTTCCCGGTTTTCTCAAGTGCATGATTGGCTATCATACAATGCTGCGTTATAAACGTACGTTCTCACAAATTTATTTTTCAAGTTAACACCTATGTTTGACACTATCTGATTTTTCTTGGCATGGAATGTCCTCTTCCCATGTATGAATCTGCTTTTTATGCCGTCCTTTCTTCGTATGACATTTTTATTTTGCTTCCAAAGGAACAAATTTCCTTAACTTGGCCTAATTTGTAATTTCACCAATTATGACGTTACGTTCATCGCTAACCTCATTTCTACTATTCCTCATTCGTTTTGTCCTTCTTCAGTTTATTCTTAATTCATATTCAGTACTCATTCGAGTGTTTACCCCCATCAAGGGGCCTGTACTTATACTTCACTTTGAAGATAGCAATGTCATAAGTGAAGCTTATCACTTTTCAAGTAGTAAAGGAGTTTTGCTATTTGGGGAGCAAAATAACAAATGATGGTCGAAGTAGAGAGGATATCCAATGTAGACTGGCAATGGCAAGGAAAGCGTTTCTGAAGAAGAGAAATTTGTTAACATCGAGTATAGATTTAAGTGTCAGGAAGTCGTTTCTGAAAGTATTTGTATGGAGCGTAGCCACGTATGGAAGTGAAACATGGACGATAACTAGTTTGGACAAGAAGAGAATAGAAGCTTTCGAAATGTGGTGCTACAGAAGAATGCTGAAGATTAGATGGGTAGATCATATAACTAATGAGGAGGTATTGAATAGGATTGGGGAGAAGAGAAGTTTGTGGCACAACTTAACTAGAAGAAGGGATCGGTTGGTAGGACATGTTCTGAGGCATCAAGGGATCACCGATTTAGTATTGGAGGGCAGCGTGGAGGGTAAAAATCGTAGAGGGAGACCAATATATGAATACACTAAACAGATTCAGAAGGATGTAGGTTGCAGTAGGTACCGGGAGATGAAGCTTGCACAGGATAGAGTAGCATGGAGAGCTGCATCAAACCAGTCTCAGGACTGAAGACCACAACAACAACAACAACAATCACTTTTCAACTTTTCTTTTATTTCCGTCATTGCTTCTTCCATTGAAAGATAGGAACGAAAGAATGCACTCCTACTTTACACATTTTTTAATCCGCGTATTTAATTCTTGGTCTTCTATTCCGCTTGTTCCTTCGTGGTTCTCGTACATATTGTATATTACCCGTCTTTCCCTGTAGCCTATTCCAATTTCTCTCTGATTTTCAAACCGCTTGCACCATTTCACATGGTCGAACGCTTTTTCTAGGTCGATCAGATTCAATGAATGTGTCTTGACTTTCTTATGTCTTGTGTCCGTTATCAGTCACCATCCCTCAGTTGCCTCTCTGCTGTCTTTAACTTTTCTAAAACTGTCATCTAGCAGCCCCTCGATTTTTTTCTGTTCTTCTGTACGTTATTCTTTTTAGCAACTTGAATGCACAAGACGTTAAACGATTGTGCGGCAGTTCTCATTCTTATCCACTCTTGCTATCTTCGCGTATGTGGATAATATTTCTCCGAAAGTCTCATAGACTCTCCTCACCAGATTGAATAGTCGTTCGGATTCAGCTTCCGCCAATAAGTTTAGAAGTTCAATTGCAATGTTATCTATCCCCTTCTGCTTTATTTTATCGCAAGTCTTCTAAGGTTCTGACTCTAATACTGGAGTCCCTACGTCTTCCACATTAACTTCTGTTTCTTCTTCTATCACGTCATCAGATAAGTCCTGCCCCTCGTAGAAGCTTACAATGTACTTTTTCCACGTGTCAGTTCTCTCTTGCGCGTTTAACATCGGAATTACGATTGCATTCTTAATGTTGAAGCCCTTGATTTTAATTTCACAAAAAAGGGAGGAGGATTAGATTTTAACTTTCCGTCGACATCGAAGTCATTAGAGACGGAGCACAGGCTCAAAGAACCCATGCAGCATTTGCCTGCAGCGATTTAGGGCGATCACAGAAAACGTAAACATGGATTTCCGGATCCGAATTTGAATCGTCGTCCTTCCGAATGCGAGTCCAGTGTGATAACCACCATGATAGCTTTATCGGTAAATTCAGCAAAGGTTGTTTTGATTTTTCTTTATGTTGAACCAGTCCTTCCAACGACCATTTCTTATTCGATTTCTTCACAAACTTTCTGCTGCCATTTCGCCCGGCTTCCCTGCACTTCGTATTTATTTCATTCCTAAGTGACTTGTATTTCTCCTCTCCTGCCCTCTCTGAACACTTTTGTACTGCCTTCTGTCGTCGATCAATTGTAGTATTTCGTCTGTTATCCAAAGTTTCTTCGCTACTTCTGTGATTACCTTTTCTAGAGGTGTCTATTGCTCTTCAATTGAACTTCGAACCTATTTTACATTTCTCATTGCTTCAGTGCCCCACTTCATTCCACAGTGATTGTTCCGGAATACGCTCTTAAACTACAGTCTATTCTTCATCCTTACTAAACTGTTATTCGAATCTATGATCTGCTACTGGGTACGTCTTACAATCTGATATCTGACTTCGGAATCTCATTCTAGCCATGATATAATCCTGGTGGAATCTTCCAGAGCATCCGAATATTTTTCGAGTTTACCACTTCCTCTTGTGATTTTTGAACAGTGAATTCGCTATTACTCTCTCCAATTTATTGTAGAGCTCAATTATACCTCTGCTGTCTCATTCCTACTAACAAGCCCAAATTTTCCGGTAGCTCTTTCTTTTATTCTCTCCCCTACTACCGCTTTCCAGTACCGCATGATTATCAGGTTCTTATTTCCCTTCACATACTGAGTTACCGATTCACCCTCCTCGCATACTTTCCTTACTTATTAAGCTTCTGCTTGTGACACCGGAATAAGTGGGCTGCTCCATTTCACTTCGGACAGTAGGAAACCTTGATTTTTTTTTTAAGTTAACGTCTTTTGCAAACTCGGAGCTTTGTTTTTTAGGGATCAAATTTACCGTAATTTAATAAAATCACATAATTCTGAGAGTCATAGCTCAGAAACAATTCAAAGTAAAATTCTTAAATGAAATTATATAGTTTGAAGTGGTATGAATGTGGCAATTTTAGAAGTTCAATTTATGTAATTTCCATCATGTTTCATAGTTTTTCTCAAAACCACAATTTTAATCGGAATATTAATTGTGCTATATTATTCAGCATTTATTTTAAAAATAATATTAATAAATTTTCTTATCCTACCTTCAATGGTTAGCTGCAGAAAAAATAAAAAGTGACCAGAAACAACGGCAACAGCCATGAAATCATGACGAGGCCGTTGTCCATCCCCTGTTGTTGATGTTTCACGGTAGCCCATTACAAACCAAGCACAGTGTGGGCTCAAATATTAATTATTTCATTATTTTTTCAACGTTTCAGGCAGGGGGCTCTATAAAAGTTAAAACTGAAACCAATGTGTTATAAGCAAATGTTCAAGTCTGTTTAAGTTTATCTTTATGAAATTACTAGCTGTACCCTGGCATGCTTTTCTATGGCTCAGTCTGCCTAAATAGACAAGAAAGAAAAGAAAAAGCACAAGGTTCTAATACGGATGAGTATTGGATATACGTCCTTGTCTCTTTCTCTCCCCTATCTCTGTCCATCTTCTCTTCACCCTTTCTGTGTCTATCTCTTCCTTCTTCTTCTCCTCCTCTCTCTCCATCTTCTCCTGGCCCCTGTCTCTCTTTATCTCCTTCTTCCCGTCATTCTCAATGTCCATTTCTTCCCAACCTTTTGTACATCTCCTCTTCCTCCCTCTCTCTCACCTTGATCCTTGTTTATTATTATTTCAAATTCAGATTCTGTAGTAGCATTCTAATCAAAAACCAGTAAGCTATTAATACAACTTTCCTGTTTGCTAAAAACATTTGGTTATTGTATATATTAATAAGTATTTAGTGTGTATGTGTCTAAGCAGTTATTATAGTAACGTGTAAAAATTTGAAGTAAATCGGAAAGGTGTATTTTGAGGTTCTTTGGTGATAGTGTTTCCGCTTTATATATACATATTGGATTGTAAGTAGACATATATTAAAGAGTTTGGAACCTAAAACATGCCAGTTTTAGAATTCAAAGTTGAGTCAAAATTTCAAACAATCGGTTTAGAAATTCGGAGATCAACGATTTTGAACAAAAAATATTTACATTTTTATAACTTTACCTCTTTTATTGCATTTATGCCAGATGACGTTCCAATAGGTATATAAAAACACTTGAGTATTCGAGTGCAATCTTATTTGAACATTTCAAAGCAATCAGTAAGGAAGATCTCAGAGTTTTAAGAAACGAACATTTATGTTTGAACTTATGTACAAACTGTAAATGTTCCTAAAAACAAATCTCCGAAATTTTTGACCGAACGACACAACGTTGCATTGGCACACGTTCATGTTTCATATACCTATTTTTAATATATATAATACATAGTTTTTGTAAGTAGAGAAACGTTGTTACAAAAGAAATCTTGTATATAACAGGTACCTACAAAGACTCCCGTATTAGAATGCATTGTTGTGTCAAAATTTCAAAGCAATCGGTCAAGAACTTCAGGCACAATTTTATTATGAACAAACGAAAATTTGCATTTTTATTCAACACCATTTTATGCTGTTATTGATATTATCCTACATTTGTCTGGCCAGAAATCTTTATCTTCTTTCCATTTCACTTCACTAACAACTACTATATCTAGACTGAGCCTTCCCATTTCCCTTTTCGGTTTTTCTTGTGCCGTATCGCATTCTAATGCCCGACATTCAACGCTCCGACTTGCACAACGTTACTCTTTCGTCGGTTATTCAATCTTTTTCTCATGATTACCTCCGTCGTGGGAGTCCGTTCCTCAGGACGCAAGTAGGGGACTAATTTTGGATCTTTTCCCAGTGAGGGGTTTATCATGAAATTTTTTCAGTTACGCGCCACATGTGCTGTGGATACACGTATCGTGTCTTTAATGCCGTGGTTTCAATTGCCTTCTGCATCCTTATGCCGTTGGTCATTGCTGAGACTTCCACCTTTTGGGGCAGTGTCTCATCTCCAAGGGAAGAGCTTGCTCTGAAGTCTGTCCACTCCTCCACCCTCTTTGACAAGGGTGTTGGCAGAACGAGAATGATTGCTTATACAGATGTCTTCGGCTACCATTGGTGATGATTTTTAGTCAAAATTTAAGCCTTGGCTGGACTTGAACCCGAGATTGTTTGATTACTAGTCAAAGGCGCTACCCCTAGAACATAAAAGAGATGCAAGAGCTGAAATACAATTGTCACTGTAATAGTACCAAGTCACCCTCCGTGTTCAGGTGTAGCCTTCCCATCCGAGTGGCACATGAACAGTATAATACGACGTGCCCCTATTACTCCTCAGATACTAATGATACAAGTTTGGAAGTTAGCTCGAGACAATGACGTACAGTATCTATAGGGTGTCCTTAAACTTCAGGGTCATATATAGATAATAGAGAACCGTTAACTCTGTATTCTGAGACAAGGAACCAATGGTCTGAAGCCAGTCGTCAGTTTTTTGTTGACACAAACAATTTGCGCTTTATAACAACAACTTAACTGGTGAAAGTAACGAATGTAAACCGCAATGCATAATTTTTTTACCAGTTCTACCAAATATCCTATTGTCTGCTTTTTTGAGAGAGAGTCAGACAGACAGACAGATAGTATCCTAACAAGTCACTCTTCCGTTTCTGTTAGCGTGACATACATCAACGATTTGATGTAATCCCATAGGAAAAGATCCATTGTGGACACAACGTACAACCATTCGTTGCTTTCTAAGGAAGCGCCGCCAACAGCATTGACGAAACAGAAGCAGTTTACAAAAAATTGTTCAAATGGCTCTGAGCACTGTGGGACGTAACAGCTGAAGTCATCACTCTCCTAGAACTTAGAACTACTTAAACCTAACTAACCTAAGGACATCACACACATCCATGTCCGACGCAGGATTCGAACCTGCGACCGTAGCGGTCGCGCGGCTCCAGACTGAAGCTTCTAGAACTGCTCGGCCACAGAGGCTGGCGGGCTTTGCTCACTCAAGACTTCTAATCCCCTGAAACACTGACTTCCGGCCATTGACTCCTCATCTCGTAGTACTCAGTTTAGTTACACGTACAGCAAAATTTGGATGCTGAAGGTTTGGGACGGCGTGTGTGACTGGAACGGGCTGTCTGCAGGTCGAGCATTACCACCGAAGCAGGCGTGTGCGATCTCAATCAGATGCGACTAGTGCTACAAGTTATTGATGTGTGATTCGAATGACGTATCACACAAAAGCATACCCTGTGAAAATGACTGTAACTGTCGTAATCATGCAGATGACTTTATCAGAACCCAGCTGTTCGCCGCAACAATGTGAAACGCAGGGGAGGAAGAGACACGTATGGTGATAAATCTGCTTTGCTGGTGCGAAACAGAAACTGACATAGAATGAATGTTTCACTATTCAGTGTTTGCCGCGACAGAACTGGAAGCGTGAAACTTGTTTTTGACTGACCCAGCTACTTCTTTTGAAACTAAAATGTTTTATTGTTCTGAAAAATCTACAAACTGCAACGCTGCAGAAATGTTGATGCAAATCTTAATCGGTATCAGCACATCCTCCAAATTATATACATTAAGCAAGCAACTAATTGATTAAAAGGTTAACAAAATCAAATAATATAAAAATTCAAATTTACTGTAAACACTGCTCCTGTCTCGACTGCATTCTCATAACTAGTCTCAGCTGTGCTACCAATTTTCTTCTTTGCAATTTTCACATGATTTTGCCGCTGCTCGAATACGAACTCCCTGTTATAAATTTCAGTTGTAAACCTGTTTCGAGAATCATATCGCGACTTACTATCCCCCTTCATATCATTGCTTCTACCAGTACCTGCCTTCCATTATACAGATATAAAGCTGTGACGGGGGGTAGTGAGCCGTTCCTGAATATCTCAGTCGTAAGAGCACTGCTCGAGAAAGGGAAGGTTTTGGTTTCACTCCCAATCCGGCAAACAGTTCTGAGGTGTCAGTAAGAAACCGACAGTCCTCGCAGTATACGCAGTAGCTGAATTCAGTTTTCGACACCACTTGAAGTGGACAGGATACGCGATCATGCTGTTTTTTTTATATTACCATTAATATTGTTGTTATTATGTCTTCCCCCTACGTTAGTGTAATTCCGTCTTGGTGTTCTTCAGCCTGTAATATTTTAAAATTAAACAGGAATTACTTATTTATAAAGATAAGAACACCAAGACTAAGGTACAGTAACAGGACGCTTTCAATGATAAAAAAACACAGTTGATGGTGTATACAGTGGAGCAATGTCGATGACGTACTCTGTTGCCGGCCGGAGTGGCCGAGCGGTTCGAGGCGCTACAGTCTGGAACTGCGCGACCGCTACGGTCGCAGGTTCGAATCCTGCCTCGGGCATGGATGTGTGAGATGTCCTTGGGTTACTTAGGTTTAAGTAGTTCTAAGTTCTAGGGGACTGATGACCTCAGAAGTTAAGTCCCATAGTGCTCAGAGCCATTTGAACCATTTGAACATACTCTGTTAAGTTAAAAAGTGGTTGCATCAGAACAGGTATAGAGAGGACATTTTGCCAAGGAAGTGGCTCTTGCATATTCTCAAGTATGTAGTCAGAGCACAAGTGCCCATAATTGGATGGTACGAAGAGTGTAGGAATGGGAGATGGGTTTAGGTAATATGGTCGTAGACTTTGGAGAAGATAGCCATCACTTCTCAATGATCTGAAGATTCGCTTGGGACGACACGTAGTTCGGATTGCCTTTTCTTCGTAGGTTTATCGTGCTTGCTTAGGAACACGCAAGTCGCCGAAGTGGCGTCTGATTGAAAGACTTACACCACGCCGTTTATCCCCACGGATTATTATAATCGCGGCACATATAAGGCCAACACTCATGCCTGATATGTGAACTCAACCTAGAACCTCCACTCTGCGAAGCAACGATGTGACCTTGTAGCAGTGGACATCTGTATATTTGAAGTAGTTGGTAAAGAAGTCCCCTAAGGACTAAGTCGCATACATCAGGATTTCTATGTCCACATCCACTGGGCGCCATTCCATGTCGTGCCTTAACCGTAATGTACAGTACATGACTGTAACTAAAGTTTGTAGAGAGTAGTGTTATTGTTTAAGGTTCTGATGGTTGAAAAAAAATAGTAGAAGGTGAAAGCAGGCGTCTTCGCCTACTCTGATGCCATTAAATAGCACTAAGGAGAGGAAGGCGTAAAGGAAGGAACGCTCGTAAAGCGGATACGGAAAAGATACGGAAACGTGGAAAGCCGTTAGACAACGCTAGTGCTTCGCCGAGGGTACGCATCTGCAGTCTCTTTTCTTCCGAAAGCACTCTGCGAGCTGGAATGCAGGGCATGCCTTGCCCGGCACCCTGGTACGCAGCTGGTGTGCCAGAACTTCGGACTCACTCGACTGCAGCATTTCCGTTCCCCGACGCACCATTCCGTTGTCCTCTTCCGCGCAGTCGATCGACCTGCTTTAAGAATCCACCAATACTCAGTGCGCACTGTCGTCCGTTGGAGTCGACTGTCTGGCTGTACAGCCCCATTTGGAATTCCATTCAGATATCAATCGGAAGGTCACAAAATTCACTATTACAGTTAAATTTCCAGTGTTTACATTAATAATTATTGGAAACACTTTTTTCGCGTGTATGGGAACGGCCTTTTGTATGGGCCGGCAGATAGTACGAGCCACGTAGTATTTCTCGGGTTTGCTTGGAATAAAACGCAGACATCACTCCGCCATTTTCTACACCTTGAGTGATGTAGCTGTTTTTGAGCGTCGAAGATGGAAAATGGTGTAATTTTCGGCATCGGTTTATACTTTTGAAAGTACTAATACTGACATACTATTATTAAAGTTAAAGTAGTCCAATGTAGATTGCATAGTTAGTGTAATTCCGTCTTGGTGTTCTTCAGCCTGTAATATTTTAAAATTAAACAGGAATTACTTATTTATAAAGATAAGAACACCAAGACTAAGGTACAGTAACAGGACGCTTTCAATGATTAAAAAAACACAGTTGATGGTGTATACAGTGGAGCAATGTCGATGACGTACTCTGTTGCCGGCCGGAGTGGCCGAGCGGTTCGAGGCGCTACAGTCTGGAACTGCGCGACCGCTACGGTCGCAGGTTCGAATCCTGCCTCGGGCATGGATGTGTGAGATGTCCTTAGGTTACTTAGGTTTAAGCTATGTTTTAATGCGCAATGTTCGTCGAGTAGTTTGGAGCATACCAAAATCGGGTGGTATGTGCCATGTAAGCAATTTTGTTTCTGTTTCTAGGACATGATGCCAAGGTTGCAGAAAAAACGTGTCGGTGATGTACGAGAGAAGTGGCCCACAACTGCAATGAAGCGAACAGTTTCAGGTGTTTTGGAAGGCGAAATGGTCCAAAGAGCTGCTACAGGTCCTTTTAATGTTCCTAGAACTACACTGCAAAGCTGATTTAAATACGTTGTAGTTAGAGTTGTAAAACTACCGCAGGTTTCGGTAGACTATGATAAGTGAGCCTTATACCCACATTACCTATACGTCAGGTGTATTGTATACTTATCGGGCTTTACCTCAAAATGATCGTCTTTTCACGTATCCGATCAGTGTTTCACCGGATTCCCCTAAAAACCGAAAGCGGTGAACCGTCTAGAAACTGAGTGAGGACGTACGCTGATCAGCCAGTACATTATGACCACCAAATTCTTAATAGCCGGTATCTCGACCTTTGGCATGGATAACAGCGAGCTGGCCGTTGTGGCCCAGCGGTTCTAGGCGCTTCAGTCCGGAATCGCGCTGCTGCTACGGTCGCAGGTTCGAATCCTGCCTCGGGCATGGATGAGTGTGATGTCCTTAGGTTAGTTAGGTTTAAGTAGTTCTAAGTCTAGGGGCCTGATGACCTCAGATGTTAAGTGCTCAGAGCCATTTGAACCATTTTTTGATAACAGCGATGCATCGTGGCATGCAAGCAATAAGGCCTTAATAGGCCACTGGAGGGAGTTGTCATCACATCTGCACACACAAGTCACCTAATTCCAATAAATTCAGGAGATAGGGGGTGAGACTGGGCAGATGAACTCTGACATCACATTCAACCACATCCCTGATGTGTTCAATCGGGTTCAGACCTGGCGAACTTGGGGGCCAAGACATCAAATGGAACTCGCCACTGTTTCCTCGACCACTGCATCACTCTCCTGGCCTCGTGACATGGTGCATTATCTCGCTGAAAAATGCCACTGCCGCTGGGAAATATGATCTTCAAGAAGGGTGCATATGGTCCGCAACCACTGTAGACGCTCATTGGCCGTCACGGTTCTTCGCACGAGCTCTACTGCTCCATAGATGCCCAGGTGAATGTTCCCCAGAGCATAATGGAGCCGCGGGCGTCCCGCAGTACAGGTGTCAAGGAGCTGTTCCCTGGAAGACGACGGATTCGCACTCTTCTATCGCCATGATGAAGAAGGTATTCAAATTCGACAGACTATGCAACGCTCTGCCACTGCGCCAACGTCCAGTGCCCATGATCACGTGCGCATTTCAGTCATAGTTGCCGATGTCATGGTGTTAACATTGGCTCATGCATGGGTCTTCGGCTATAGAGGCCCATAGTTAGGAGTGTTCGGTGCACTGTGTGTTCAGACACACTTATACTCTGTCCAGCATTAAGGTGAGATGTTAGTCCCGCCACAGCTCGTCACCTGTCCTGTTTTACCAGTCTGCCCAGCCTACGACGTACGACATATGTAATGTGGAGTGGCCGCCCAACCGCACGACATCTGGACGTGGTTTCACCACTTGAAGACACTCACGACAGACTTCCTTGAACACCCGGTAAGTCGCGCAGTTTCCGAAATGCTCGTGCCGAGCCTCTGGACCATCAAAACCTACCCTCGGTCAAACTCAGATAGATGGCGCGCCTTTCCCATTCTACACACGGACAGCTCGCTCACTGAAACTACATGCACCGTTCATGTGTTTGACTAGCAGTCATTCCTTGTCAGATGACGCTTCTATCGCCTGGACTGGTTTATGGTTCAAATGGTTCAAATGGCTCTGAGCACTATGGGACTTAACGTCTGAGGTCATCAGTCGCGTAGAACTTAGAACTACTTAAAAGCTAACTAAACTAAGGACATCACACAAAAAATGGTTCAAATGGCTCTGAGCACTATGGGACTCAACTGCTGAGGTCATTAGTCCCCTAGAACTTAGAACTAGTTAAACCTAACTAACCTAAGGACATCACACACATCCATGCCCGAGGCAGGATTCGAACCTGCGACCGTAGCGGTCGCGCGGTTCCAGCAGACTGTAGCGCCTAGAACCGCTCGGTCACTCCGGCCGGCGACGGGTTTATATCATGGGTAAGTCGGCGGTTATAATGTTCTGGCTGATCAGTGTATAAACAGCCAGCTAACCTGCGGAACATTTTTCTGCTACATAGTTATCCTCCAGTTACTTGGAAATAAACAGATTTGTGTCAAAGCTGAAATTGTCAATGTTTAGTTCAGATTTTCTTCGAAATTTGTTGATTTGTAATGTAGGTGCTTTGCAGTAAATAAGAAATCAAAAATAAAGAAAACGATATAGACTTATCATACAGCACTAAAAAACGCAACCTCCTCAACAAAAGGCAAAATAAAAACATAAAAACGGAAAACAATAATATCTCAAACATCGCTTAATACTTCGTCGATCTCACATAAAACTTGTTTCTGTTATTCATAAACAACCTTCACCTTTATCAATAATAACAGGAAACTTACCTTCTTATCTTTGACCATGATGACGAACGTTCTGTTGATCAAAAAGTAACAACAAGAATTATAAATATTTTTTATGTTCGTATATGTAACTGTACTTCAATTGCTTTGGTTACATAAAAGTACGGAAGTTACGCGATCAACTAATTATTGTTACCTATAAAACATAATTCACGTTCCATAAGGACATAAAAAAATACGCAGTGACGTTCAGTTTTAATTATGTGTAAAGCAAACAACCAAACAAACAAAAAATAACAAATAGAAGACATCGGCTCGAAGTTTGTCTCTTACACATTCACATATCTTTCTTTCCCAACAAATGCTACCAACACTACCGATAATCCTATAATTTACTGCTTCAGTTATGTCATGTACCAAAACTACAGGGAATCTAAGACATCTCATATTTTGGTTTCTCAAATAAAGGTCTGAAGAACATTACGAAAAAATACTTGTAGCTCACTTGAGAGATTTAGAGTCCAGGTTAATGTCGCTAGCTATGATTGAGTTGCAAACGTTGGCTTACGATTTGGCAGAACATTTGAAATTGCCTCACAGGTTCAGCGGAGAAAAGAAATAGGCAGGTAAATATTTCTATCAAAACCGTGTGAAGAACCACCTAGGACTGTCTCAGAGAAAACATCAGTCCACAAGTGTAATGCGTTATATCGGGGTGAAAGTTTCTTTGACCAACCATTTTTTTACTATCTTGTACCCTTGATATGTAAACAGATTGATGTGTTTGTGAACCACAAAAAGATTTTCACTGTTTAAAATCCTGTATTTTGTTGCATGTCCCTTACTACCTGGCACTTTTCTTAACCGCCTCAAGTGTTAGTCTTGGAAAATCTGTTCTTGCTATATATGGTTTTGGTTACAAATATATATTTCATCATTTATACCAAGACCAATGTCCAAGCAAATGTTTTATGCAGTTATATCTTATTTCAAAATAACACCAAGACTTTTATACTAATTTTGGCCACGTAGCGCATACTAGACGCCGTTCCCCTACTGATGGCTCTCGGTATCAACAAACTTCAGCAGCGAGATGTTTGTTCTTGCCCCCAAGCAGAAATATTTCAAACAATTTCGCTCGCCCCCCCCCCCCCCCACCTCCCTATACTGTTCAATTTTTGGCGATACCGATTCGAGAGGGTATCAGAATTTGTGGTCATGCCGGGCTTTAAATCTTGCTGATAGCATCAATCTCAAAAAGTTGATTGCAATATTTTGAAAACCTAAGTGAAACAGTAAAATGATTACCCAAATACCGGAAGTAATACGAGAATCATTGATAAATAAACAAAAGGTTGTGGGAATGCCCGCATCTCGTGGTCGTGCGGTAGCGTTCTCGCTTCCCACGCCCGGGTTCCCGGGTTCGATTCCCGGCGGGGTCAGGGATGTTCTCTGCCTCGTGATGGCTGGGTGTTGTGTGCTGTCCTTAGGTTAGTTAGGATTAAGTATTTCTAAGTCTAGGGGACTGATGACCTCAGATGTTAAGTCCTATACTGGTTAGAGCCATTTGAACCTTTTATTCCACCATCCTACTGTTTCAAGTTATGGATAGGGGAGCTGGCCGAGACGGATGATTTGCTCCGTTCATTGTGCCATATAGGTAAATAACGACGCTGAGATCTGACCAGTAATTGGAAGCTCCCCTGGTTTCCAAAACTTCAGGCGAATGCGTATCTACCACGTTTCAAGTCCTTCCCACTTACATCGAACAGGCATCAAGGTTTACCTTTCTGCGACTGTGGGAAGAAAGTGACATGAATTGAAAATCACTTGCTCTTTTCCTGCAATTTCTTCGAAGCACAGTCAAACCACTTACTGCGAAATCTTGCGAAAATGATGATGTCACTTTAAGCAACGACGTGTTTATGTGAAATTTGGTGTACTGTCTATGATTTCGTAAACACTAATCTCCAGCCGTATGTTCCCCTGTTTCTGCTGAGTTCTCTTTTATATTGTATTTTGTCTGTAACCGAAACTATTTCAATATTCTTTATCTGTAAGTATTGCTTCTAAGTGAACAGTGCAAAATTGTTTTAAATCATTGTTCATGGTGTTTATGATGCGATTCCTCTGTGTGTACGGTTTATATTTTTACGAAACTGTCGGCATTATGCTTCAATAAAACAAAGCCAAATTTAAAAAGATATAATGGAATCCACTAGAGTACGACCAGAGAAGACTGGAAGTGCGACTACTCGGCCGGCCGTGTAACTCGACGCAAATCGACTGTCTGCCCCGCGAGGCCCCTAGCTAGCTTGTCTGGCTCCAGCGACAGCTGTGTCAGCACAGGTGCCCGGTGTCCTCGTAACTGTTTACGCCTGCCATTAAAGAGCGCGACACACGTCTCTACTGCTTGCTGCGAGTTCGCTCACAGCTGCCGTAGCTCCAGCGGTTCTTGTGTCGTCTATCGTTTGCGATATTGTTTGCAAAAAAAAAAAAAAACGGTTGCTGTGGTTTGTTAAATACTCTTATTTAAAAGAAACATATCTCTATCAAAATACACTACTGGCCATTAAAATTGCTACAACACGAAGATAACGTGCTACAGACGCGAAATTTAGCTGACAGGAAGATGATGCTGCGATATGCAAATGATTAGCTTCTCACAGCATTCACACAAGGGGGCGCCGGTGGCGACACCTACAACGTGCTGACACGAGGAAAGTTTCCAACCGATTTCTCATACACAAACAGCAGTTGACCAGCGTTGCCTGGTGAAACTTTGATGTGATGCCACGTGTAAGGAGGAGAAATGCGTACCATCACGTTTCCGACTTTGATAAAGGTCGGATTGTAGCCTATCGCGATTGCGGTTTATCGTATCGCGACATTGCTGCTCGCGTTGGTCGGGATCCAATGACTCATAGCACAATATGGAATCGGTGGGTTCAGGAGGGTAATACGGAACGCCGTGCTGGATCCCAACGGCCTCGGATCACTAGCAGTCTAGATGACAGGCATCTTATCCGCATGGCTGTAACGGATCGTGCAGCCACGTTCCGATCCCTGAGTCAACAGATGGGAACGTTTGCAAGAAAACAACCATCTGCACGAACAATTCGACGACGTTTGCAGCAGCATGGACTATCACCTCGGAGACCATGGCTGCGGTTACCCTTGACGCTGCATCACAGACAGGAGCGCCTGCGATGGTGTACTCAACGACGAACAAGAGTGCACGAATGGCAAAACGTCATTTTCTCGGATGAATCCAGGTCCTGTTTACAGCATCATGATGGTCGCATCTGTGATGGCGATATCACGGTGAACGTACATTGGAAGAGTTTATTCGTCATCGCCATACTGGCGTATCACCCGGCGTGATGGTATGGGGTGCCATTGGTTATAAGTCTCGGCCACCTCTTGTTCGCATTGACGGCACTTTGAACAGTGGACGTTACATTTCAGATGTGTTACGACCCGTGGCTCTACCCTTTATTTGATCCCTGCGAAACCCTGCATTTCAGCAGGATAATGCACGAGCGCATGTTGCAGGTCCTGTACGGGCCCTTCTGGATACAGAAAATGTTCGACTGCTGCCCTGGCCAGCACATCCTCCAGATCTCTCACCAACTGAAAACGTCTGGTCAATGGTGGCCGAGCAACTGGCTCGTCACAATACGCCAGTCACTACTCTTGATGAACTGTGGTATCGTGGCAGCTGCACCTGTACACGCCATCCAAGCTCTGCTTGACTCAATTCCCAGGCGTATCAAGACCGTTATTACGGCCAGAGGTGGTTGTTCTCGGTACTGATCTCTCAGGATCTATGCACCCAAATTTCGTGAAAATATACTCACATGTCAATTCTAGTATAATATATTTGTCCAATGAATACCCGTTTACCATCTGCATTTCTTCTTTGTGTAGCAATTTTAATGGCCAGTAGTGTATTTAGGTCCACTTACGTGTTAGTTTATTGATTGTTGCACAGAAGACTCGGGTTCACTGTTTGATACACCCTGGCCATTATCGTTGTGGGGGAGCTGGGATACTCTGGGGAACTTACGTTTTTGCGGCTTTTCTCGATAACGGGCAAAGATACCGAGAAAACAGGAAGACGGCCTTCTAAATAAATTCCTAGAGAATATGCCGTTAATATTTGTGCAGTTTTCTGCGGTTAGTTACTTACATATTCGCTACTGACGGCGAAGAAATGGCGGAAAACGTTTTTCCTGGGTTTTCTCAACAACCGCCCTTGAACTAAATGGTGTCTCCATAAGCCCCTTACGACCGTACCGTAGACGACACCTAGTGCAAAAAGAACCAACCGATTTATACCATTTGCCTTAACTGGAAGAAGCGTGTAGTATTCACATTTTGACACTGTACAGTAGGACAGCTACAGTTAGCCGATTCCTCTGTTGGATATACAAATGGTCCCTAACCCAAGGGCTTCCCAAAACACCTCCTAACACCAATAGAGCACAATGAGCCCCGGAAAAATCCCTTCTTTATATGCGTCGTTTTGGAACGTACCGGTAGTGCATGCAGTCGCATACGTCCGATACCGCGGCATTACCAACGTCCTCGAAAAAGTGATCCACGGATGAATAAGTCAGCGACAGCTACTAGCCCTACATTGACTGAGGGGAGCAGCTGACCAGGAACAGAGCTTCAGCGCCAGGGGGTTCAGTTTTCCGTCACAGTACCTCTCATTCCTAGCGTTTATCCTGTCGCTGTTTTTCGTAATTTGGCATATTTATTTTATTTCCACGTTTGACCGGATGCCCTTCTTGTAGCCACAGGCGTCAGTTAACCTAAGTGAGGAAAGTGGTCTGTTTCTGAATAATGTAAACTCTATTATGTGTGTTGTCGTATTTTGCCTGGATGTGTATCGAATTGTCTGAGGCGTAGATCGGGAACTTCCCCAGCATTGCTTGAATGCGCGACGTTATGGCTCACCTCCCCATCTCGCACGTTAGCGCAATGCGCGAGAAGTTATTCGTGAATTTCACAGCAATTTAACCGTACGGCAGTCCCAAAATGGAAACTAGTAGCTGTAGGATTCAATAACGAACCTGTTAGAAAGCGATAGCCTCATCAGCAAACAGTCTGAGATTTAATGCTGGCGCCACCATAGCGACAGCTGATCTGAACATGATGGCACACAGTTCCAAATCATCAATGTTATTGCTTATGCCTGGGATTAAAATATAATCTCCTCTGTCTGTCGTGTCGAATGTAGACATTAGGTTCACCGACCAGACTGCTGCTTCTCAGGAAGCTTAGTCTGTAGTCCAGCGGGCGCCATCGTGCGCATATCTTCCCCATCTTTTTATTCAATACTCATTCATAGCGACACCAACGCATACCGCACGGCCAAAAGAAATCTACGTTATCCACATGACCCAGATTCTCTTTTGCTGGAGGGGGATGACAGCACACCTGCACCTATAACAAATTTAATGTACTTCCTTGTATTCGATGTGTTACAATCGATGAAATAATTTCGTTATTCTTTAATATGAAACAAAGGAATATCCCTTAGAGTGCTGCTTACTTCACACTCTTTCTACTGTGAAGATGCATGTAAGAGCGCCGTGATTGTAGCTTGAAGTTAATTACGAAAAATAATGACTTATTATTTATTTAATATGAACTTTAAATATCATCAAATATTTGTACAAATGTCTTACATGTGTCAGTAGCTTAATTCCTCTGGGAAGTGGAAGTTCGGACACTTCACGATTACGCGTCATCAGCGTGCTTTCATACGCATATTTGCATCTTTCCTCTTACCACTTGCAGTCTAAAGTATTTGTTATACGATGTCTGGTTATTCTTGCTGTGAGCCGTGACGTACTTCATCACATTGTACGGCATTTTAATACCGTCAGACGTCACCCAACTTATTAGTCTTATACAGCGATCTCTACGCCTAGTTTCAACGTAAAGGAAAAAATAATGGTAACAACGCTCAGAATCAGCTTCAGCGAGTTGTTTCTTCAGATCCTCTCTTAATTGCAAACTAAACACGATCGTTTCGACTCCCGCTACAGCCTTTGTGATTTGTCCCACCTCAGAAGAATTACTATTCTGAGACACAATGCCGTCTAGCATTCGATCGTTATGTTGATGTTCTCTACGCGATGAAGAATCTCGTACCTTACCGAGAACCGAATGAAAGATTTCAGGATGATCAGCAGTAGCTCTTTATCGAATATAGGACTTTCTAACCATAACTTAAGACTATAGCTTCAGCTAAGATGCGGTGTCAGAATTGGAATTCGAAGAACTTTGAACCATGCCAGTCCGGATATTTAATTGGGGCCTCGATATCAGTGACATCAGTGTGGAGTCCTGTGGCCTGTGAGTGTCTGCGGACAGACTTGCTCCTCTTGCTCTGTACAGGGTACTTTGCCGTAGATTGTAGACGCACCGCTGAGACTATACCGTTATAAATTGCTCAAGGAAGCGTAGTTGAAGGACTTATTGTTGTGTCTAGACAAGACAGCCTAGACACAATGAGAGGAAGCCGAAAGGCACGCGCAAAGCTAAAGCTGGATGGCGTGAGGTCTGAAACAGGATACGTAATGAATGCAATAAAGAAAAGTACGTAGCTTCTGGAATACTTAACTTTAATCCATCCTTTCGGTACATCTGGAGATTGTGGCGATACAAGTGAGACTCTTTAGATACATGCAATGTTACTAATGGCGCCTTGCTAGGTCGTAGCCATTGACTTAGCTGAAGGCTATTCTAACTATCTGCTCTGCAAATGAGCGAGGCTTCGACAGTGTGCATCGCTAGCTACGTCGTCCGTACAACTGGGGCGAGTCTAGTCCGTATCTCGAGACCTGCCTTGTGGTGGCGCTCGCTCTGCGATCACACAGTGGTGACACGCGGGTCCGACATGTACTAATGGACCGCGGCCGATTTAAAGCTACCACCTAGCAAGTGTGGTGTCTGGCGGTGACACCACACTTATTACTACCTGTTGATAACTAGCAAAATTTATAATCTCATTTTGGTATACTAAATAAACTGTTGTCAGATATTTCATGTCCTTCTTGCAATCATTCTGGAAAACGTGTCTTGCTGCTATGCTGCTATCCTTTGCCTGAGGATCCCCTGCAAGGGAACACCTCAATGACGTCGCCACAAGCACCAGGATTTTACACCAGTTCGTCCTCAAAAGTGAGTATTTCTCATACCAAGGAGAGTCCGGGAATTTTGGTTCTCGGGTCTTGATGATATTCACATGTTCGTCATTAAACTACGTTCGACAGCTGTTCCATATTTTAGACCTACGCTCTGTTGTTTTTGAGAAAACGGGCATAACAGATTTCTATGTGAGTCAGATCCTAACTTCTGTGGGCTAGTAGCCGCGGCATCATGCTGGAGATTTGCAGGTGTCGTCTCTAGCCCGTACCACATTCCGATCCAGACCAAACTTCTTTTCTTTCTCATGTTAAAATTATAGGGTTTTCATAAATACCGTCCGCAGCTCGTGGTCTTGCGGTAGCGCTCACACTTCACGCGCACGGGGTCCTGGGTTCGATTCCCGGCGAGATCAGGGATTTTTCCTGCCTCGAGATGACTGTGTGTTGTTGTGTCGTTTTCATAATCGTCGTTCATCCCCATTACGGTCGGAGGAAGGCAATGGCAAACCACCTCTACTAGGACCTTGCCTAGTACAGCGGTGCTGATCTCCCGTATCGTCCCCTACGCGCCTCGGAGTATGGGACCTCGTCATCATCATAAATACTTCCACAAACTTTGAAGGAACTCGTTTAACTACAATATACTGATTACAATGAATTGTTCGAATGGAATGGGAACCGGTAGATGTGATGTAGGTGTAATGAAAAATAAATGATTACAATTTCAGAAAAATTGGATGATTTATTCAAGAGAAAGAGTTTCGCAAATTGAACAAGCCAATAATGCGTTGGTCCACCTCTGGCCGTTATGCAAGTAGTTATACGGCTTGGCATTGATTGACAGAGTTGTTGGATGTCCTCCTGAGGGATATCGTGACAAATTCTGTCCATTTGGCGCGTCACGTCGTCAAAATACCGAGCTGGTTAGGGGGTCTGCCCATAATGTTCCAGACGTGCTCAACTGGGGAGATCCGACGGCCTTGCTGGCCAAGGTAGACTTTGACAATCAAGAAAACAAGCGGTAGAAACTCTCGCCGTGTGCGAGAGGGCATTAGCTTGTTGAAATGTAAGCCCCGTGCCATGAAGGGGAACAAAACGGGTCGTAGAATGTCGTAGACGTGCCGCTGTGTTGTAAGAGTGCCGTGGATGACAACCAAAGGGGTCCTGCTGCAAAAAGAAATGGCACCCCAGACCATCCCTCCTGGTTGTCGCCCACCATACTGCTCGACATCCGGGGGCATGAGGTGCCATTTCTTTTCATAGCAACTCCAGGCGTAGTCGACCATAAGCTGTATGCCAGAATCCGGCCGGCTCGGTTCACATGCCACGCGGTTTGGCCGCGCGGCCTTAGGGCGTCTTGTCACGGTCCACGCGGCTCTCTCCGATGGAGATTCGAGTCCTTCCTTGGGCATGGGTGTGTGTGTGTGTTGTCCTTAGCGTAAGATAGTTTAAGTTAGATTAAATAGTGCGTAAGATTAGAGACCGATGACCTCAGCAGTTTGGTCCCATAAGACCTCTTAAGTAGGCCGTTTAGGTTTTTATGTTGGTAACGCCACGTAGTGCGCTGTACGAAAATCACTAGCTGTGCTGTGTTCAGTCTGTGGCTGATTGGCATTGTTGGAATATTTGGTATTGTAGTGGTGGGCAGTTGGATATGAACAGCGCGTAGCGTTGCGCAGTTGGAGGTGAGCCGCCAGCAGTGGTGGATGTGGGGAGAGAGATGGCAGAATTTTGAGAGCGGACGATCTGGACGTGCGTCCATCAGAAAGAGAAAATTTGTATATGATTACTTTTGAACATTATTAAGGTAAATACATTGTTTGATCTCTATCAAAATCTTTAATTTGCTAACTATGCCTGTCAGTACTTAGTGCCTTCAGTAGTTAGAATCTTTTATTGAGCTGGCAGTATTGGCGCACGCTGTATTGCAGTAGTTCGAGTAACGAAAATTTTTGTGAGGTAAGTGATTCCTGAAAGGTGTAGGTTATTGTTAGTCGGGGCCATTCTTTTGTAGGGATTATTCAAAGTCAGACTGCGTTGCGCTAAAAAAAATATTGTGTGTCAGTTTAGTGATGATCAGAATAAGAAAAGAGAGAAAAGTCTGAGTACGCTCAGTTTTTCTCAGCTGTTTGAAAATCAAATAACGTAAGAGGTTTATCAGCACAATAATTCATTAATTTTTCTAAGAGGAGGTTTCAACCTTATGACAAATTTCCGAATTTTCAGTTCACATCGCAAAGTGCAAGTCCGTCGAAGTGGTGGTCATACTCATAAAAGCCGCATCGCAATATCTGAGGGTCGTCGGCCGCTGTGTTTCCGAGCAATTCTAGGCGCTTCAGTTCGGAACCGGGCTGCTGCTACGGTCGCAGGTTCGAATACTGCCTCAGGCATGAATGTGTGTGATGTCCTTAGGTTAGTTAGGTTTAAGTAGTTCTAAGTCTAGGGGACTGATGACGGCAAATGTTAAGTCCCATAGTGCTTAGGGCCATTTGAACTATTTGATCTCAGAATCGATCGGCACCTTTATTATGAAACGGTAGAAACTGGCTGAAGCCAAGCGGTTTTACACGGTGTTAAGAGACGTGTTCTCAGCTTACAGCACTGTTCTCGATGAGGACGCCGTGATCTGTACGCCGCAGGAGGTGGGGCCGTGCAAATCCAGTCGCGTGTACCGATATCGGAAACGATGGATACAGCAGATTCCTTACATCAGAGTATTTACATCTCTACCTCAGAAGCCAAATTATGGTGTGTGGCGGAGGATATTTCTGGCATCACAGCCTTCGCCCCCTCCACTTCCCTCTTCCATGGTGAACGGTGGTCGGGAAGAATGTTCATCAGCAAACCTCCGTGTGACCTCCTAATTCTGTGAGTTTCTCACAGTGATCATTTCGGGAGGAAGTTGTGTTGCCCTACTCATCCTCGGAGGTATGCCCTCGTAATTTCAACAGTAATCTTCTCCGTGGTTCTCAACTCCTCTCTCGTAGTGTCTGCCACTGTAGATTGCTGAGAATCACCGCACCGCTCTCGCGCCAACTAATCTATTCCGTGGCGAAACGCGCCTCGTTTCGTTGAATCTTTTATAGATTGTAAGGGCACAAACTCGACAATTGTCCATACTCTGATGAGCCAGAACGTTTTGACCACTACTCACGGGGACGTTGGACGCCAGTGGCGTTGCGGACACGCAACCTGATAACAAAAGTATGTAAGGTGAGCCAACACGGACGGAGGATCATCCTAGCGAAGGTCTGGGCTGCAAATGGGGAAATCCATTAAAATAAGCGACTTTGAGAACGGGAAGATTATTATTGCGCAGAGCCTAGGAACAAATATCTACAAAACGGCTAAGCTGGTTGAATGTTCACGGCTACTGTTGTGAGCATCTAGAGGCAGAAGGACAGTGAAACTACCACTAAGCGCTAAATGGTTGGACGTCCACGACTCTTCACAGAACGTGGGGTTCGCACGCTTTTCTGCTCTGTAAAGCAGGAAAGACAGTGATGTGTGGAATGTCTGCCGAAAGAGCATAATGCTGGTGCATGCACAGTTGTTTCGGAGCACACCGCCCATTGTATATTGTTGAAAATAGAGCTCTTCATCAGACAGACTCCATGTGTTCACAAGCTGATCCAACGACGACATCCATTACGATTGCAATGATCACGGGACCATTGGGATTTGACCAACGATCAATGGAAACGTGTCAGCTCTTCGCGTGAATCACATTTTTCATACACAAGGTCGATGGTCGTCTCCGCAAGTGCCGTCATCGAGGTGAACGGCGGCTCTAATCGTGCAGCACGCCACGGATGCAGGCTGGTGGGAGCAGTATTATGCTGTAAGAGACATTCTCCTCCGCTTGCATTGGACCTCTGGTGGAAGTCGAAGACACGCTGACAATTACGAACCCCTGCATCCCTTCATGCTTGTTGTCTTCACCTACGGTGATGTCATCTTTTAGCAGTACAATTGTCCTTGTCCCGAAGTCATAACCGTGCTACAGTCGTGTAAGAAGTGTTATAGTGAAGTCACGTCTCGGCGACCAAATTCGCCTGATGTAAATCCTATTGAACCCGACTGGATCGCTGTCGGGCGCCATCACCGCGTACGCAAATCAGCGGCCCGTTATTTACGCGGATTACATGACCTGTGCGTAGACGTTTAACGCCACATGCCTCCATAAACCTACCAACAAACTTTCGGATCCCTGATACGCAGGATCAGTGATATATTTCGTGCCAAAGTCGGACAAACAAGCTTTTAAGCACATAGTCATAATGTTTTGGTTCATAAGTGAATAGGAATTTGTCGATAACTTCTTCGGTTTTTAATTTTTAAGGAAAGAACATTCTGTGAAGTTCTCTTATCAGAGAATCAGAGCGAATGTTTAAACTTTTCTTCTACTGGCTCTACAGGCATGCGCTCGTCGGGCCATGGCCTCTCGCACCCTTTCAAATACGCTGGAGCACTGCCATGTGTAAGCGTACTTGCAGGGCCAACTGAAGAGCCAAATAAACTGGTACACTGCCTAATGTCGTGAAGGGTCCCCGCGAGCACGCAGAAGTGCCACAACACAACGTGGCATCGACTCGACTAATGTCTGGAGTAGTGCTCGAGGCAATGACACCATGAATCTTGCAGGCCTGTCCATAAATCCGTAAGAGGTGGAGATGGCTTCTGAACAACACGTTGCAAGGCATCCCAGATATGCTCAATAATATTCATTTCTGGGGATCTTCGTGGTCAACGGAGGTATTTCATCTCAGAAGAGTGTTCCTGGAGCCAGTCTGTAGCAGTTCTGGACGAGTGGGGTGGCGCATTGTCCTGCTGGAATTGCCTATCGGAATGCGCAATGGACAGGAATGGATGCAGGTGATCAAACGAGTCACATGTTAGAGTCGTACCTACACGTATCAGTATCCCATATCACTCCAACTCCACACTCCCCACACCATTACACCATTACAGAGCCTCCACCAGTTTGAACAGTCTCTTGCTGACAGGCAGGGTCCATGGAGTCATGAGATTGTCTCCATTCCCGTATACGTCCATCCGCTCTATACAATTTGAAACGAGACTCGTCCGACCAGGCAACATGTTTCCAGTGATCAACAGTCCAGTGTCGGTGTTGACGGACCCAGGCAAGACATAAAGTTTTCCGTCGTGCATTCATCAAGGGTACACGAGTGGGCCTTCGCCTCCGAAAGCCCATATAGATGATGTTTCGTTGAATAATTCACACGCTGACACTTGTTGATGGCCTAGCACTGAAATATGCAGCAATTTTCGGAAGGGTTGCACTTTTGTCACGGTGAGCGATTCTCTCAGTCCCGTTGGACCTGTTCTTGCAGGATCTTATTCCGACCGCAGCGATGTCGGAGATTTGATGTTTCACCGGATTCTCGATATTCACGGTACTCGTGAAATGGTCGTACTGGAAAATCCCAACTTCATCGCTACCTCGAAGATGCTGTGTCCCATCACCGGTGCGCCAACTATAACACCACGTTCAAACTCACTTAAATCATGATAACCAGCCATTGAAGGAGCATTAACCTATCTAAGAAGTGCGCCAGACACTTGTTGTATTACATAGGCGTTGCCTATCGCAGCGCGGTATTTACATATCTCTGTATTTGAATACGCATGCCTATGCCAGCTTCTTTAGCGCTTTAGTGTATGTTAAAAGAGTGGTGGACGTCGTCCTCGTAGCATTACCCTGAATCGTGTGCTGGGAGAAGATGTGGACCTGCCTGGTGTTCAGGTACAATTCCAGTCCATACACTCTAGCGCCGATCTTTTCTAGCTACACTGACCCACGAGAATGTTCTGTTGTGGCTGTGCAAGCCTGTAAACAAGCAAATCATAAATATTTAAAAGCTTTGACAATTTCGCAAAAACTTCTTCGATCCATAACTCAGACACGAAGGTTTTCCAAGTTTATGTTTGTTATTATTATTGTCTTGTTTTGGAGTGAAAAAAAAGACCTCAAATTTTTGTAAAAGTATTTCTGTCACACCATATATTATTGTGCATGATATTAAGCCATCCAGTCTCATAAATATTTGTATTCGTTTAACGGAGAAGAATGAAGTGAATAAGAACTTATAACGACATAAATACTAAGTTTGATATTATTCATGATTTCATCGACATCGAAAGAATACAATAGTCTTATGTTGGGAAGCTGACGATGTAGCACAAACGTATGTTTCATACATAGTTGAAAATAAACTTTCGACAAAGTTCGTGTGTTGATTCCAATTTGGGTCATCAAATTGTGAAGTAAGAAGCCTTCAGCCACACGTTATTGAACTCGCCCGCCAAGGCCATTCTAGTCATTAGGACTTTTGTGAGACAGTAAATGTCTGTGTCGACAGTCTTTAAATTACAGAATATCGAACTAACAGCTGAAACGAATAATTTCTGTCGAAATTTTATCTAAATTCGTTTCCCGAAGTTAGCTGTATGCTCTGTGGGCTTCTCATAAGCCGTAGAAGTTCACATTGCGGCGATTGTCACCTTGCTGAATACTTTCCAGTCCAAGCTATTGAACTGCACTCGATGTCTTCAACCACGCAAATACACCACGTTGATGACGACGATCCAAAATTTTAGAATGACGATTTCAGGTCAGTGTAATCTCGAAAGTAGTGGGAACAGATATATCTATACATACAGCAATGTTCCCTCTAGCGACGTCAACAGATAACATATCTGACGACTAGGTAAACCAACCTTAGAACTGAAACTGTTCCTTCTTCAGAACTGTTCAATTCCATAGGCAATTTTTAATTGAAAAAAACTGGCATCATGGGAACTTACGAAAGCTAAAATGTTGACTTTCATAGTTAATTTTATTTTTCAGTAGAATCCTCTGCAATGTAAAAGACGAATACACGTATTTTAACCATTAAATTTAAATATACAACACTATATCATTCATTAATTTTTAAATGGCTGAGCCAGACTTACAAAGTGAATGGCTCATGGGTGGGGTAAATTACCTAAGAAATTGACCTTAAGTGTTTTGGGGTCCACTGTAAATGTTTGAAGCCAGGTGATAAGTCTTGGTAAGCAAAACGACCATTTATTTGCTGCATTGATAATAGTTTTAACATTTTTATCCCCTAAGGTATTGAATGAAAACTGAATTTTTACAAAAATGTGTGTACTTTATTTTAATGTTATTTCAGAGTTCTTGCATAAGCTCGTACAAGAATGTAGCGCTTCTTACAGTGTTGAAAGGACTTCTACATTCCGCTTATGACGTTCAAGAGGTTTTCTTTTTGCTATTGTTGCTTGGTTGTTTACGCCATTATCAAGAACAAATAACTGATGCCATGTCACGGTGCACATATAGCGTAGAAGCATAAAGGTTACCACCATTTACAGCCTTGAGCTGTGCCATGACAAACCACCATTTGTTAGGGGTCGATAATGGCGAAAACACTGGAACTGCGTTAGCAAAAATGAAACCATTAACAGCCATATGCGGAATATGACGTCTTTTCAATACTATATAGAGGCTTTAGGGCTATTTGACAAGAATTTAACGTTTTCTAATTACGATTGTTTTCTAAAAATAGGACGATGAGTGTACTAAACACTAGTACGAAACCTCAGTATTTGTCTCAACCATGTGTTCCCTGTTTCGATTCCAAAGTAGGTAAAATCTGAATAGTGTTAAAAAATACATATTCGCATATCAAAAACCTACAGTAGCTCGCTACGAATATGCAAAATACTCATGCCTTTTGTATCCACTACTTGTCGAAAAACTTTTTCGATTATGTCCACTGGCCCCGACAATAATTTGAACGCATTTAGACTCACTCGTTTCATTACTTTGCAAAAAAAAAGTGTGGAACATTGAGTCAACCGAATAACTGTCTCTTCTCAACGTGACACTACCACGACAGCGCCATAAAGGCATACAGTGGTACAATAAATGTTAATTAACCTACGAAAAGAAAAAATTACGTAGTCACTAATCTCATTAATTCGTCGCGTCATTTGTAAATTGGTTGTCATAATGTGTGTTTTTCAGTTTCTATGTAAAATCATGCTATAAATATCTTATTATTCTCAAACATTGATCTACGTTGCTGTGCAATTAAATTCCTTGATCATGTTAAGTTAATTATTGGGCCGGTGGGGTGGGGGACGGAGAGGGGAGGGGGGGAATGTCTGTTGTGAAATGGGTATCCTTTCAGTTAACTTTTTGTATTTTGAATGTGACTTCAAGTTTTCAGAATGCTAATATGCTTATATTTTGCAGTAATTCTGCGCAACAAAGCTAGAGCATTTCACGAAAGGACTTTACAGTCCATATCTCATAAATCTTAGTGGCGTAAATATCTAGATACAAGATACTGAAACACTTGGAACTTGTAATGGATTTTAAATGTATACATACATATTTTGTTATTCAGTGGTATGGTGTATTTGTAATTTGGTTTTAAGAATCTAGATATTAACCTCAAACCCAGTTTCCAATAATTTCATGCTTGTGAAATAATTTCGATTAGATATAAGTGACTTAAAAGGTGTAGGAAATATTCATGACTTGTTAGTACTTTTTCATCTTCTGGCCTCTTTGTACCACTTTTCATCCGCTTTTTAATCATTTTTGCATATCTATTAGATGTATATCATTCTCATGTTGTCTGCATGTTTTCTTCCCTCTGCCCGCTGCATATAATGTTAACTGACATTCTTCTTTTTCAGGTATTACCCCACAGTCAGTGAGTTACAGCTGAAACATGTTTTTGGACTGTAGGTTTGCCATATCCCCCCCCCTCTCCTTTTTTTGAGTATTTTACATTGAGTGGCGAAGGACAGCAGAAGCGAACACCAATGCCATCGTAAGGTTTCTACACCGAAATGGAAGAGAACTATGCAACAAATTGATTAAACTCAACTTCCAGTTAACTTCCGTGATATTTCAATGATTCCCTTCATTGGCAGATTTATAAGGTGAATAAGGTAGTTATGGAATACTGTCTAAACGATGCGAGGGCAATTATTTATAATTACAGATCTGATATTTTCTCGATAATGAGAAAAACAAATAAGTCTATATTGTCCTGATCTGTGACCATCAGATTCATCGAGTAATGTAGTGGAATTGTGTTACATTTATTTAAAAATGTATGTGTAGAGTATGTGAATAGTGTTATCAATTTTGTGAGTAATGTAATTTTCCTTGTCTAAACTGTGAAGTTCAAATGCACAATATGCTATTTTAAAATATACTCTGACATAGTTCCTATATCAGAACTAACCAAGTTGCAGTATTTCAATGATCGAACTAGTGCCGTAGATCAAGAAGACAGCAAAAGAGTTTGAGTTACTGAACTTTTTTTTGTATGTTTTGAGCTAGTAACCGCAACTATAGTGAGCGTGATCAGAGTATTCGATTCCTACAGAGTTTGAGTTATATGCTTCCTAATTATACAAGTGAAATAAAAGAGACTGAGTCAGCGGTCCCTACCGATAGATTTATACAACCTGCAACATCCTCGAAACTCGCGCTTGAGATCTTCATATTCCCTAACTATCTACGAACAAAAACTTTTTGAATGAAATGTAAGTTATTAAAATTTTTGATTGGGACACATTTTCGCTGGAGGCCGCGGTTTTCGAGTTATCCAAGAAAATCAAGTGTGAAGGACACATTTGTAGGTTTTTCTTCAATAGTTTGAAAACTACGTCCTCTGGCGAAAATATATCCAAGTAAAAAATTCAGCTACATTCATTTTTTTACAAAAAGTGGGTGTTCATTTTTCTGTACGATTAATATTTTGCGAATAAAGAGCGAGAGAATATGAAAATCTAGTATGTGGTTATAGAAGGTGTTGTGGGTTGCGTAAAACCCTTGGGCCGGAGAAGCTGTATCACGTTTTACTCGTACATTTGTTCCATATAATGGAGAGTTATTCTTCACTTCTCTAAGTGTCTCTCAATACTAACGCTCACGTACCTTCTACGAACACAAGTGTTCGATTTTTAAAGTTCAGCGAGTGGTCAGACACAACAGTTGATTTTAAGAATCCACAGTGAGTGGATAGAGAACTTCACGTGATACGTTCGTAACAAGTCACGGGGTGTATTTTTCTCTTGTACTTTTTGATATTGTTATAGCTGTTTATGTTTAAGAGTGGCTGTGCCTTTTTGTCTCTTCTGAGCTTTTAGTTCTGACGATAACTCAGTAAGAGTGGAAATTGATTAACTGTCATAAATTTGGCAAATATGAGCGACAAGTCTGCGAATAAAAGGGTGTTTTGCGAATAGATAGCGTCATCCAGTCTGATAACGTCAAATTTTAGTTAGTAGGTTAGCGAACAGTGGAGGAGTGCGATGTGTCAACGGGGAAATAAATGTCGGAGGAGAAGAAGAATATAGGACGAGTTGGAGAGGTTGGAACTAATTTGCTCTTATTTTATTTCGAGCTGGGAGTTACATCTGTAGTGTGCGCCGTAGAGAGTAAAATCAATATTGTACTTATCCAACCCTAAAGTAAAAAAGTGAAATAGATGTTCAGGAAATATGCTCCAACAGAGTTTCGCTAACAGAATTACATAAGCTGTAGAATTTCAGAAGTCGAAACTGAGTCGGTGATCCAGGAGCCTGTAAATGAGTTGGAAAGATTAAACATTATTTGTTTTTATTTTGCGTGCTTGCAGCTGAAGCGAGCGCCGCCGCAAGTAAGCTGCTCCGCTACGGATTGCGTTAGCGGACAGTGGAGCAGCGTAATATTTCGACGGAGAAGTAGTCATCGTAGGACAAGAAGGGTGTAGGCGAGTTGGGAAGGCAGAAAGGACCGTGCTCGTGCTTTATTTGGTGTGAGGAAAGACAGACAGCCGTGGTTGGTGTGTGCCGCGGCCGGCAGTCGCCGGGCACGGGGGCCAGCGGCGGCGGCGGCGGTGGCGGCGGCGCCGGCAGCGCAGTCGCGGGAAGCGGCGGTACTCACGCACGAAGATGTTGGAGACGAGCGTGGCGGGAAGGCAGACGACGACGACGAGCAGGTCGGCAGCGGCCAGGTTGGCGATGAAGAGGTTGGTGACGGTGCGCATGCGCGGCGACCGCCACACGACCGCGATGACGCAGCAGTTGCCGACGAGCCCGAGCAGGAAGACGAGAGAGTAGGCGGCGCAGTAGACGGCCGTCATGGCGGCCGAGTGCCGGTACACGAGGTCGTCGGGCAGCATGGGCCAGGGCCCGGCGGCCGCGGCCATCACGGCCGAGGAGGCGTTGGGCGGCCCGCCCCCGCCGCCCCCGGCCGCCGCGGCCGCCCCCGGCCCGCCCCCGGCGGCGGCCGCCGTCGCGTTGTGTCGCGCCGCTGCCACGACGGCGCCGCCGGCTGAAGGCCCGCTGACGCTGCCGTCCATTGCGAGAGGCGGCGCGCCCGGCACTGAAGCCCGCCGCCCGCCGCTCCCGGAGGCCGAGCCACCGCCGCCGCCGCCGCCGCCGCCCCCGCGCACGCGCAGCGCCGCCTCGGCCCGGGCGGGCGGCCGCTACTCGCCGGGGCTGCGGTACGCAAGCCCGCCGAGGTTGTCACAGCGCAGTTACCGAGCACGCACCGACCAACGCCACGGAAACTGCGTAACGCCCTCACTCCCCGCACAACGGAAACTTCCTACGATATCTCTCTTTTTTTTCTTAATTCATTCCTGTTCCCCCCACGACCTAACTTCACGTAATTGAATTTCAGAAAAGCATATGACTCAATATCACACCCTTGTTTATTATCGAATGACGGTCGTACAGGGTGTCAAGCGAAATTGGGAATTGTATCGAGGATGTCTTGGTAGGGAGGATGCGACGTGTTATCTTGGATGGAGAATCATCACAGATAGTGTAGAACTAATTTGAGGTGTGCCCTAAGAAAATGTGTGATGATCCTTACTGCTCATTTTATATACACTACAGGCCATTATAATTGTTACACCAAGAAGAAACGCAGATGATAAACGGGTATTCATTGGACAGATATACTACAACTGACATGTGATTACATTTTCACACAATTTGGGTGCACAGATCCTAAGAAATCAGTACCCAGAACAACCACCTCTGGCCGCAATAACGGCCTTGATACGCCTGGGCATTGAGTCACACAGAGCTTGGATGGCGTATACAGGTACAGCTGCCCATGCAGCTTCAACACAATACCACAGTTCATCAAGAGTAGTGACTGGCGTATTGTGACGAGCCAGTTGCTCGGCCACCATTGACCAGACGTTTTCAGTTGGTGAGAGATCTGGAGAATGTGGTCTCCGAGCTGATAGTCCATGCTGCTGCAAACGTCGTCGAACTGTTTGTGCAGATGCTTGTTGTCTTGCAAACGTCCCCATCTGTTGACTCAGGGATCGAGACGTGGCTGCACGATCCGTTACAGCCATGCAGATAAGGTGCCTGTCATCTCGACTGACCGTTGGGATCCAACACGGCGTTCCGTATTACCCTCCTGATCCCACCGATTCCATATTCTGCTAACAGTCATTGGATCTCGACCAACGCGGGCAGCAATGTCGCGATACGATAATCCACAATCGCGATAGGGTACAATCCGACTTCTATCCAAGTCGGAAACGTGATGGTACGCATTTCTCCTCCTTACA
Organism: Schistocerca serialis cubense; assembly: GCF_023864345.2. Classification (NCBI taxonomy): domain Eukaryota; kingdom Metazoa; phylum Arthropoda; class Insecta; order Orthoptera; family Acrididae; genus Schistocerca; species Schistocerca serialis. The sequence goes on along the minus strand of NC_064638.1, from coordinate 90,162,317 downwards.
CGAGGGATCACAACAACGTTTCAGGAGGCAACGCCGGTCAACTGCTGTTTGTTCAAATGGTTCAAATGGCTCTGAGCACTATGCGACTTAACTTCTGAGGTCATCAGTCGCCTAGAACTTAGAACTAATTAAACCTAACTAACCTAAGGACATCACACACAGCCATGCCTGAGGCAGGATTCGAACCTGCGACCGCAGCGGTCACGCGGTTCCAGACTGAAGCGCCCTTAACCGCATGGCCACACCGGCTGGCAACTGCTGTTTGTGTATGAGAAATCTATTGGAAACTTTGCTCATGTCAGCACGTTGTAGGTGTCGCCACCGGCGCCAACCTTGTGTGAATGCTCTGAAAATGCTAATCATTTGCATATCACAGCATCTTCTTCCTGTCGGTTAAATTTCGCGTCTGTAGCACGTCATCTTCGTGGTGTAGCAATTTTAATGGCCAGTAGTGTAGTAATGACCTGACAGACAATATTAACAGTAACTTCAGACTCCCCCGCTATCTAAAGAAAGCTGAACAAATATTCAGGTAGATCTTCCTAATACTTCAACGTTGTGCTAAAATCGGCAACTTCCTTTAAATGTTTTCAAATGTAAAATTGTGAACTACACGAAAAGGAGAAAACCTAGAACCCTATGACTATAATATCAATACGACACAGTTGGATCGGCAAACACGTACAAACACCTCGGTGTCACAATTTCTAAGCATGAGCAAAGGAACAATCACAAAGGCTCAGTAGCAGGTAAAACAGACTGTAGACTTCTGTGCACTAGTAGGATACTAGGAAGGTGAAACCAGCCAACAAAAAAGAGGAAACTGGAGTTGTGCTCTGCCAAAACTATGATTCGGTAGTTTAGGTACACTATATAAATGATTTAATAAATGATAGGATTACCGGTAGTCTTGGTGGCATTGGTAGACAAAGAAACATAAACGACTGCATAAGAGTTAAACTAGGAGGTGACGACTTCTCTTTGTTTTTTTGTTTGTCTGGTTGTTTGTTTTGCACATAATTAGAAGCGCAACTCACGTAGTGTTAGTCCACTGGGTTTTTTATGTCATTATAGAACATAAATTGTATTTTATAAGTTTAAAAATTAGTTGATGGCGTAGTCAGAACAATTAGTTATGATACAAGTACAGTTTACATGCACAAACATAAAAATATATAATATTAATGTTATTTGGCAGTTAATAGAACCTGACCAAAGGCAGGAGTTTCCTGTTCTAAACGATAATGCGGAAGTTGTTTTGAAGAATGGAAACATGTTGTATATTATTTCGACGAAGTAGTGAAAGGATGTTTGATATATTTTCGTTTTGTGTTTTTTTTTTTATATTTTACCTTTTTATTGAGGAAATTGCGTTTTCTAGCACTATTTAATAAATCTGCATTGCTTTCTTTATTTTTACTACAGCGCGCTTCTGTTTCAAGCTACAAACCAAAAACTTCAGAATAAAACATGGATTAAACACTGACAATTTCAGTTTTGCTATAAATCTGTTTCTTTTTAAGTAAAAGACGGGAAGATAACTATGAAGAACAAAAATATTGCGTAATTTATGTTGCTCTTTATATATCCGCACTCAGTTTCTAGAAGATTCACCATTTCCGGTTTCTAGGAGAATCCAATAACACACTCTCCGCATACGTAAAGAAAGCGATAGTTATAAGGGTACACCGTATATGTATGTGAATACATTACGCACAGGTAACGTGAGTACGACCTTAACTGACGAAAGCTACTAGTAAAACTACCGTAATCTGCATTTTATTAGGATAGTCTACTGTAACTTACGGCGGTTTTACGACATTAATAAAACGGAGCACGAGCCCGGAATGTTTCAAGGATGGGGAAACAAATCGGCCGTGCCCCTTCAAAGGAACGATCCTGGCATTTGGCTGGCGCGATTTAGGGAAATGACGGGAAAAGTGAAAGTGGGTGGCCGGACGTGGTTTTTCGCCTTCGTCTTCCCGAATGCGATCCCAGTGTGCTAACCAGTGGGCCACGTCACTCGGTCTCTACAAAAGGGACTGCTTAGAAAACAGTCTGTGACCCACCCTAGAACAGTGCTCCAGTTAATAAGGCCAGTACCAAATAAAACTAACCATGGAAATTGAACGTAGACAAAGGGGTGAGGCACGAATGCCCGCAGTTTTGGTCAACCCATGGGCGAGCGTCACACAGATGCTGAAAACGGAACCGACGAAAGTTTAATTAAGTGCGCCAACTAGGGACTGCAACTGCTGTGTTCGGATGCAGGCTGAGTTGGCATCCCTTCGCTCCCAGCTTCAGGCAGTGTTGGCTTCGGTCACACAGCTTGAGGCTGTTGCCAATGGGCATTACTGTGGGGGTCCGGATGGGGGTTTGTCGGGGACGGCCAGCTCGTCCCACGCATCCCCTGATCGGACTAAGACTGTGGTTGCCCGGGATACTGCCCGCATTGAGGCTGATCCCTCACCTGTGGTAGAGTGGGAGGTCGTTTCAAGGTGTGGCAGGGGGCGAAAGACATTCCGGAGGGCTGAACGGAAAGCCTCTCCAGTTTGTGTGACGAACCGGTTTCAGGCTCTGTCTCAGGCTGATACTGATCTTCGGCCTGACATGGCTGCTTGTCCTGTTCCAGAGGTTGCCCCTCAGTCTGCAAGATCCGGGCAGTCGCAGAGGGTGGGCTTACTGGTAGTTGGGAGCTCCAACGACAGGCGCGTAATGGGGCCCCTTAGGGAAATGGCAGCAAGAGAGGGGAAGAAAACCAATGTGCACTCCGTGTGCATACCGGGGGGAGTCATTCCAGATGTGGAAAGGGTCCTTCCGGATGCCATGAAGGGTACAGGGTGCACCCATCTGCAGGTGGTCGCTCATGTCGGCACCAATGATGTGTGTCGCTATGGATCGGAGAAAATCCTCTCTGGCTTCCGGCGGCTATCTGATTTGGTGAAGACTGCCAGTCTCGCTAGCGGGATGAAAGCAGAGCTCACCATCTGCAGCATCGTCGACAGGACTGACTGCGGACCTTTGGTACAGAGCCGAGTGGAGGGTCTGAATCAGAGGCTGAGACGGTTCTGCGACCGTGTGGGCTGCAGATTCCTCGACTTGCGCCATAGGGTGGTGGGGTTTCGGGTTCCGCTGGATAGGTCAGGAGTCCACTACACGCAACAAGCGGCTACACGGGTAGCAGGGGTTGTGTGGCGTGGGCTGGGCGGTTTTTTAGGTTAGATGGCCTTGGGCAAGTACAGAAAGGACAACAGCCTCAACGGGTGCAGGGCAAAGTCAGGACATGCGGGGACCAAGCAGCAATCGGTATTGTAATTGTCAACTGTCGAAGCTGCGTTGGTAAAGTACCGGAACTTCAAGCGCTGATAGAAAGCACCGAAGCTGAAATCGTTATAGGTACAGAAAGCTGGCTTAAGCCAGAGATAAATTCTGCCGAAATTTTTACAAAGGTACAGACGGTGTTTAGAAAGGATAGATTGCATGCAACCGGTGGTGGAGTGTTCATCGCTGTTAGTAGTAGTTTATCCTGTAGTGAAATAGAAGTGGATAGTTCCTGTGAATTATTATGGGTGGAGGTTACACTAAACAACCGAACTAGGTTAATAATTGGCTCCTTTTACCGACCTCCCGACTCAGCAGCATTAGTGGCAGAACAACTGAGAGAAAATTTGGAATACATTTCACATAAATTTTCTCAGCATGTTATAGTCTTAGGTGGAGATTTCAATTTACCAGATATAGACTGGGACACTCAGATGTTTAGGACGGGTGGTAGGGACAGAGCATCGAGTGACATTATACTGAGTGCACTATCCGAAAATTACCTCGAGCAATTAAACAGAGAACCGACTCGTGGAGATAACATATTGGACCTACTGATAACAAACAGACCCGAACTTTTCGACTCTGTATGTACAGAACAGGGAATCAGTGATCATAAGGCCGTTGCAGCATCCCTGAATATGGAAGTTAATAGGAATAAAAAAAAGGGAGGAAGGTTTATCTGTTTAGCAAGAGTAATAGAAGGCAGATTTCAGACTACCTAACAGATCAAAACGAAAATTTCTGTTCCGACACTGACAATGTTGAGTGTTTATGGAAAAAGTTCAAGGCAATCGTAAAATGCGTTTTAGACAGGTACGTGCCGAGTAAAACTGTGAGGGACGGGAAAAACCCACCGTGGTACAACAACAAAGTTAGGAAACTACTGCGAAAGCAAAGAGAGCTCCACTCCAAGTTTAAACGCAGCCGAAACCTCTCAGACAAACAGAAGCTAAACGATGTCAAAGTTAGCGTAAGGAGGGCTATGCGTGAAGCGTTCATTGAATTCGAAAGTAAAATTCTATGTACCGACTTGACAGAAAATCCTAGGAAGTTCTGGTCTTACGTTAAATCAGTAAGTGGCTCGAAACAGCATATCCAGACACTACGGGATGATAATGGCATTGAAACAGAGGATGACACGCGTAAAGCTGAAATACTAAACACCTTTTTCCAAAGCTGTTTCACAGAGGAAGACCGCACTGCAGTTCCTTCTCTAAATCCTCGCACAAACGAAAAAATGGCTGACATCGAAATAAGTGTCCAAGGAATAGAAAAGCAACTGGAATCACTCAATAGAGGAAAGTCCACTGGACCTGACGGGATACCAATTCGATTCTACACAGAGTACGCGAAAGAACTTGCCCCCCTTCTAACAGCCGTGTACCGCAAGTCTCTAGAGGAACGGAGGGTTCCAAATGATTGGAAAAGAGCACAGATAGTCCCAGTCTTCAAGAAGGGTCGTCGAGCAGATGCGCAAAACTATAGACCTATATCTCTTACGTCGATCTCTTGTAGAATTTCAGAACATGTTTTTTGCTCGCGTATCATGTCATTTCTGGAAACCCAGAATCTACTATGTAGGAATCAACATGGATTCCGGAAACAGCGATCGTGTGAGACCCAACTCGCCTTATTTGTTCATGAGACCCAGAAAATATTAGATACAGGCTCCCAGGTAGATGCTATTTTTCTTGACTTCCGGAAGGCGTTCGATACAGTTCCGCACTGTCGCCTGATAAACAAAGTAAGAGCCTACGGAATATCAGACCAGCTGTGTGGCTGGATTGAAGAGTTTTTAGCAAACAGAACACAGCATGTTGTTATCAACGGAGAGACGTCTACAGACGTTAAAGTAACCTCTGGCGTGCCACAGGGGAGTGTTATGGGACCATTGCTTTTCACAATATATATAAATGACCTAGTAGATAGTGTCGGAAGTTCCATGCGGCTTTTCGCGGATGATGCTGTAGTATACAGAGAAGTTGCAGCATTAGAAAATTGTAGCGAAATGCAGGAAGATCTGCAGCGGATAGGCACTTGGTGCAGGGAGTGGCAACTGACCCTTAACATAGACAAACGTAATGTATTGCGAATACATAGAAAGAAGGATCCTTTATTGTATACTTATATGATAGCGGAACAAACACTGGTAGCAGTTACTTCTGTAAAATATCTGGGAGTATGCGTACGGAACGATTTGAAGTGGAATGATCATATAAAATTAATTGTTGGTAAGGCGGGTACCAGGTTGAGATTCATTGGGAGAGTGCTTAGAAAATGTAGTCCATCAACAAAGGAGGTGGCTTACAAAACACTCGTTCGACCTATACTTGAGTATTGCTCATCAGTGTGGGATCCGTACCAGGTCGGGTTGACGGAGGAGATAGAGAAGATCCAAAGAAGAGCGGCGCGTTTCATCACCGGGTTATTTGGTAACCGTGATAGCGTTACGGAGATGTTTAATAAACTCAAGTGGCAGACTCTGCAAGAGAGGCGCTCTGCATCGCGGTGTAGCTTGCTCGCCAGGTTTCGAGAGGGTGCGTTTCTGGATGAGGTATCGAATATATTGCTTCCCCCTACTTATACTTCCCGAGGAGATCACGAATGTAAAATTAGAGAGATTAGAGCGCGCACGGAGGCTTTCAGGCAGTCGTTCTTCCCGCGAACCATACGCGACTGGAACAGGAAAGGGAGGTAATGACAGTGGCACGTAAAGTGCCCTCCGCCACACACCGTTGGGTGGCTTGCGGAGTATCAATGTAGATGTAGATGTAGATGTAGAACTATAGCCAGAAAACTAGATACAAAAGTTCATGAACCAGCTTTAAGTTAGGCAGCTAGGAATATACATCCACCCCTTACCTATCGCCCCTGTAGTTATCGAGCAAGTAAGAAGAAATGATCGTATGCCGTTATTGGTCGCTAGACCCCGTCCGGTGTTATTAGATCGCCGGGTGCGCAAAGAAAATATCCGATCCGATGGGGAATCGAAATGATGTCCCACCGATCACCGGGCAGCAAAGGTAACGACTACACCACGAGGTGCGGGCGGATATGCAGCGCTAAGACAACGTTACACTCATTATTGCGCGCACAAAGGCGTTTAAGCAGTCAGCTTCCAGCGGTCCATACCTGAATGGAATGGAAAGAAGCCCTACAAATCGTTACAATGGGAAGTATATCCACATATTTTTCATTGTTTTACCGAGAAAAGATGTGGACGAATTTATACGCACTCGAAATACGCTAGGAGATAACGAGAGTGGGCTGGGTTACTCAACGATTAGGACTTGAAACTATCGTGTGCTAGCCACTGCTAGCAAAAGCCACTCCTCCGACCCAGTCCCTCAGTCTCTCTCACTCTTCTATAGCTCTAGAGTAACACTCATCGGGCCACCAACTTTCCAGCACCTGTACTACAAAATCCATGAATACGGAGACTGCAGGCGTACAAGTATGTTTCAAGATTGTATCGAAAATACAAGCAATACTCACAGCCTGTGTTACCAACCAGCGTACCACTGCAATACAACGATGTCATAAAAAGAGCGCAATGTAAAAATGTCGATCTGAAAGAAGGCCAGCCGGCCGGGGTGGCCGAGTGGTTCTAGGCGCTACAGTCTGGAACCGCGTGACTGCTACGGTCACAGGTTCGAATACTGCCTCGGGCATGGATGTGTGTGGTGTCCTTAAGTTAGTTAGGTTTAAGTAGTTCTAGGTTCTAGCGGACTGATGACCTCAGAAGTTAAGTCTCATAGTGCTCAGAGCCATTTGAACCATGTTGAAAGTAGACCAGTTAGCAGTCAGCAGATAACACGTGAGAATATGATACATACATTAATAAACGTTACCAATAGGAGGAGTAAACGTGTTTATATGGAACAGAAAACGTAAATGATATCATAATCGAACAGCAGACGTAGTTTGAAACATTTTGGAGATATATGATGTGTTGGCAAATGTGCCAACACCTTGTAGATAGAGGAGGCCGAAATGCACGCTATCTAACGCAGACGGGCGTGAATTCTGGAACAGGATAAGTATTGAATGCTAATAAGAAAAGTATGCAGCTCCTCGAATACTTAAATTTTATTTATCCTTGTTGTGAATACAGCATTCTTGATGAGACATTTCATACGATAACTATCAAACTATGTAAGGCTAATGGCGCCTTGCTAGGTCGTAGCCATGGACTTAGCTGAAGGCTATTCTAACTATCTGCTCGGCTAATGAGCGATGCTTCGTCCGTGTGGTCGCTAGCAATGTCGTCTGTACAACTGGGGCGAGTGCTATTCCGTATCTCGAGACCTGCCTTGTGGTGGCGCTCGGTCTGGCGATCACACAGTGGCGACAGGCGGGTCCGACATGTACTAAATGGACCGCGGCCGATTTAAGCTACCACCTAGCATGTGTGGTGTCTGGCGGTGACACCACAATATATATGCAGTTAACGCGACACACACCAAACAATAAAAGCAAAACGATGTGAACCTGATAGCACTGAATGCACATCCATTGTTCACGTCTGAGTACTAAAAATCTAGGCAACTTACAATCCGAATGGTACATGACACTCTACCATAAAGCTATAGACATGGGGAGTGTTTTGTCGTGTCCTCGTCACTACTGTAGTGTCTTGTACCATAGCGATCATGGGAGAGATTGTTGTTTGGTGGCTGGTATCCTCTTTCTACACGAACGGTGTCGTTTGCCACGGTTCCTGTATTTCCGTTGGTTTACTTCTGTTTGGAGCTTTCCTAGAGGGCGTTGCGGAGCCTCCAGGAGAGCGCTGCTAGCGCGCCCGCTGGCAGGAGGCGCTGTGTGCCGTGCCACGGCCGAGGGCGGACGAGGCAGCTGAGGCGAGAGTTTGGCCCTGGACGACCGTTCTGCAGCGGAATGCTCGGTCCCTCTATCCTAAGTCTGGATGCGCCCAAAAACCCGGGGCGTGAGGACACAAGAGGCCGTAAATCTGTGGACAACGTTTGGTTTCCGTTCATGGGCTGGGGAAGCTATGAAGTCCGTCTGCGGCTGCCAATAACCTCCAGACGGTGGTGTCGACACTGAAAGTAAGATTTTTCATCTAGTTAGTGCAACGGCCGTCGTCTGCCGGGGCCAATCTCCCGGTGTTGTGGGAGCTATTAATGACTGTGTGGGAACGTTTCTCTGCTTTGAGTTTGTGGTCGGAATTTGCCTTGCATGTGTATTACTGCTCCCTTGGATGATCGTGCATTTGAACGCCATGCTAACTTACTTAAGTTGCGCGTCGTAAAGGAAAAAAAAGAGAAAATATTTTTGGCTGTGGACCTTCTGCAAGCTGCAAAGGTCACTGTTTGGATAAGCACGTTGTAAAATGTTTAAATAACCTTATACTGTCTGGCGGAGAGATAGAGTGAACTGTAGCCAATTAATTTTATGGATGTTCAAATGGTTCAAATGGCTCTGAGCACTATGGGACTCAACTGCTGAGGTCATTAGTCCCCTAGAACTTAGAACTACTTAAACCTAACTAACCGAAGAACATCACAAACATCCATGCCCGACGCAGGATTCGAACCTGCGACCGTAGCGGCCTTGCGGTTCCCGACTGCAGCGCCTTTAACCGCACGGCCACTTCGGCCGGCTTTTATGGATGTCTGAAATGCAAGATTATGTTAATGTTCGCTAATATCTGTTGTGTTTTAGTACGTAGACATATTTAATTGTTATTGTGTATATATTCTTGTGTTAAGGAGTGGCATTTAAGTGCTATATTTAATTATATTTACGGTAGTGCTAGAGTTTCTATTTGGTAATCCACCTAGCCACGACTGATGTCGATTGCTCGGTCTGTCTGAAATGTTGGGTCTATTGGGTAGAGACCGTTTATGACTTGCTCTCCTCCTGCTCCGAATTCGCGTATTGGTACTACGGAGGTAGTTCTGCCGGAATCTCGTTTGCAGAAATAATCAGTTCTTGTGAGCACAAATAAAGCTACCTTTGCCTCTGTAATTTTCGTCCGCTGGCCAGCATGCTTTGGTTCATGATTAAAAATCGCCAACTGGTCTTCGTTCAACCTAGTGGCTAATGTTAGACGAGTTCCTTTTCCAGTTCGGGTAAATGTTTCCTCCTCCTGGTCAATCCATCCTCTTTCCCTAGCCACGCTGGGGTAAGAGCTGCCGGAGCGTCTATTGCTGCCCAATGTTCCAGGAGAATCAAATAAGAGGTTAATTATCTACTCCACCGTTATGCCCAAGAGAGGCGAATTAGAGTAGTTCTGGATAACCTAAGTATTGTGCACTATTAGGATAGTTCTAGATTTGGAGAAACTGCTGTTTGGTAAAACTTAGCCTTCTTTGTCGGTAATCCGGCGTATTCCACGATCCAACATTGTTGTAGAACTGAAAGGTTTGGTTTTGATACATTTGCTGAGACGTGATTTAATTATTTGCTATTGATGTTAATTACTTTAAATGAATCTTCTTTAATCTGTGGTTATAATTCTTAATGAGTGATCGTCCTCGACGGTGTAACATGTAATGTATGTCTGGTTGTCCCCTATGTCACCTACTGACTTCATTCAGAGACTGAAAAGGGGATTCTTGCTCAAGTTTATGTGACTTTATTAACCGTTGATCTTTATCGTTTATGGTCTTAAATATATGCTTGTTAAAAAGGAATAATCTTAGATTCCTATTGTTTATTAAGTAATTCTTAAGTTATAGTAGCAAATATTACGAGTGCAAATATTCTTTCATTGTTACACTTGCTTGTTCTGTGGTTTGCACTGAAGGGTGTGACAATAAATGCAAAATCTAATATGGAGGGTTGGGGCGAATTAATCCTTTCCCTTATCATTACCTTTAAAGATAACTAATTGTTTGTCGCTTGTTATTGAAATTGGTTGGGAGAATAGTTTATTGATTGACCCCGTCGAAAGAGTACATCACTACAACACAACTGCACGCATGTATTAACAGGGTTCGTTATTTAAATGAACAGGAAGCTACTTACCTTAAGAGAATCCACGTGTTGTGGTACAAGTTCTTCTGTAATTGTCCGCATTAGCCTCACCGCTGGTGAAATATAAGTCCCGCTATGCAGTGAATGACAGTCCCCAACTGGAGTGCTGCGAGTTGGTGTGCCAGAAATTGAATGGCTGATCTAGTGACAGACAGATCTAGTGACTGAAACTCAGCTAGTGACTGAGTGACTGAGCTAGTGACAGACTCATAGTCATCGGCGGCGATCTAAACACTTGTGATCGAGAGGGCGTTGGCAGTGTGTTGCTTGCGAGTCTGTCTTTGGCCTCTCTCCTGAGAGGCGCCCTTGATCCAGCGCCTACTATCGATCTTCCTGCTACATCTTTGCCGACAGATGTGCTGGCTACAGCTTACGCCAACACATTCCTTTCCTCTGAAATGCCACACCGTTGTCGTGTAGGGAGGATTCGATCGACAACCGGTAGGGAGCCAGGAGCCGTGACTATGGAGTACGGCGTCCTCTCCACCGCGGCAAATAAAACATCCTCCGGAAAACTGCTGCCAGGGCAGACATCCAGGCCTGAGGGCGTATCGTGGGGCGATGACGGCGATGGCGACGGCGATGGCGGGTCCAGGTCCGTTGGGTCAGCGATCGAGGACGGCGGGGGCGAGGGCGCGTCGTCCATCCGCTCCTCGTGGGATGCCATGGTGGCACCAGTAGGCAGCTGGGAAGGCCGCGCGGTCGTGTGAGGCCGTCAATCTGGGGGAAGAAAAGCAGGAGAATCTCGCGGCAAATGACACGCACGAATTTGGTTCTTGTTGGTGATGGCGCTGCAAATCATCGGGACCTGCATTCAGGTACATAAAAGAGACAATGCCCTCATCGATCACGCCTCTTTCCCAGCGCCCGCGGTTGTCAAAACCCTGAAAAGAACAAGACCGCGCGGCGGATAGCGATACTTGTGGACCATTGGGAGTAGCGTCCGATGGCAGCGGCCATACAGAAGTTCCGCCGGTGACGGTCCGTCTCGTGGATGGGAGCGATAGGAGGCGAGAAGGAGTTGCAGCGCCTGTTCCCGTGTGTGGGTCGTGCAAAGCTTGTCCATATGTTGCTTAAAAGTGCACACGAAGCGTTCTGCTCCTCCATTGGACTGGGGGTGAAACGCAGCACATGTTAGATGACTAATGCAATTTCCTTCGCAAAATATGGAGGACAACGCTTGAATGGTGCTACGTGGTGTGGTAGAAGCCACAGGCACGGCAAATGGGACCTTCCTAAAAGAGTCTACCACTGTGAGCCAAAGAGTGTTCCAAAATGGTCCTGCAAAGTCTATGTGCGCTCGTTGCCATGGCGATTGAGTTTTAGGCCAAGCTGAGAATGTCTGCGGATGGGTTTGCCATGCATGGGCGACACTGCGACTTCATCTGTTCAATGTGGGCGTCCATGCCCTGCGAAGTACAGTGCCGTCGTGCTAACTGTTTAGTGGGAACTATTCCCCAATGTTCTTGGTGGAGCAATCGCGACACATCCTTTTGCAACACTTTGGGAATAAGCACAAGCGATTGTCCACTGTCATTTTGAATTAGAATCACACCTTGTTGAACTGAAAGGTTACGTCGACGAGCAAAATATCGGCACACAACTGAGTTATGGGTACTGTTCAATGAACGAGGCCGAGACGTGCGAAAGTAATCTGAGTCTGCTTCCACAGCTTTTCTGTAGTGCAAGGGATATGTTCCAGCAATTCAGAGTCCTACTCATAGATATGGCAACAAGATGCAGCAGATGAATTAAAATCAGAGTCTGGGCCAATCAGAAGGCGAGGAAGGGAGTCTGCATTGCCATAGGTTGTACACAATTTCATATTCATACCGCGAAAGCAACAAAGCATAATGTTGTAATTTTTAAGTAGTTCGTATACTAACCGACTTTGACGGATGAAACAAGGATTGTAAAGGCTTGTGATCTTCCACAAAACGGACTTGCAACTATACAAATAGTGATGGAATTTTGTCACAACATACACAATAGCGAGAACTTCTTTTTCTGTTTGAGAATAATTGCACTGTGTGAGCAATTTCGACGCAAAAGCAATGGATCTGTTTTGTGCACCAATTCGGTGCAAAATCACAGCGTCGAGTCCGTAGGAAGAAGCGTCGACTTGCAAAACTGCTGGATTGGTAAGGTCAAAATGCTCTAAATATCTGTCATTAAGCGATGCGTTTTTGAGTTTTTGAAATGCGTCTTGACAGTCTTTAGTCCACACAAAAAGTACATTTTAGCGACGCAAGCGATGCAATGGCGTCGGGACCTGAGTGGCATTCGGTATGAACCGAATGTAGTGTGTTATCTTGCCTAGTGCTGACTGCAGTTCAGACACATTGCGAGAGAGCCGTGGCGCCATTAAGTCAGTACACTGTTCTGTCTGGCACCTCTAGCTCAAGGGTAGTATCGACTATCCCAGTTGCCAATATCTATGAGGAAGAGTTGGTATCTGTGGGTTGTGTCCTCAGAAGCTCTTTGCTTGCAGATATAAATACGGGTTTGCTGGCCCGAGAAAGGGGGCACCAAGACTGTATGTAGATTTGCGGTAGTGTCGCGACAAGAGGCGGTCACGAGGTCCGAGCGGCCGAGGCCACGATCTGCCAAGGTGGGCCTGCGCAGAGGAAGGGTACCGGAGTACTTCACCGGAGTCATTGGAGACTACAAGCAGCAGGCCGACATCCCATCGGTTGCTTGGCAACATTTGTGTCGGACGACCGCTCGTGATGTGGCTGCCCCCTTCTACCTGGCTGTTACCGGCGCCATTCAGTAACCGCCACGACGCACCATAGATCCATGGAGCTGCTTGCTATAAAGGGGAGTAACATTCTGTAATCTTCGTGGTGACTGGTGTCGTTGTCTACCCGACCTCCTAATTATTTCCTGGTTTGTACCAGACCTCCGAGCTCTACTCGGTACGCAAGTAGGTTGTAAATATAGACCGTAGGATTGTACTAGGCACTAGTTGTCGTTTGAAAACTTGTTCTGTGTGTTATATTGCCCTTCCTTTCTAGTTTATACCCGATCATTAATGTTTTAATGAATCAGCTCCTGGTCGGAAATACAGTCGAAACAATTGTACCAAGGCACACGTTGACGTTAGACAAACTTGGGTCTTGTGGATAGATTCAGATGATATCCGGTTCAATTCCTTGATTGTAATTGTATTTGAGATAATCGAACTACCTGTTGTACTAAGCTGTGCGTTCCTGTCTTTCAAAGACCGGGTCATTATTGGTATATTTATAACTGGATCTTGTGATTCCGCCGAGTGAGTTCTCTTGTAATAAGTGCTCATGCGCAATGTTTTAAACCGTTCCTTCAGAGCAGCCTTAATAACTAAAAATCAGTTTAATTTTTGATATACGAATATTAACAGCCAACTGTCAGCAAGGTTTTAGTCAGAATAAGATTGTCAAAAGGGACGGGTTGGGATCCAGCCGCACCTTGTTGCTGATTGAAATGAAAAGGTTGCTCGCTTTGAAGCATGCCTTCTCATTGTCATAATTGTCTCCTAATTTGTTTAACGTTAAAATATAAGTGCGCAATTTAACCTCGGACCTTTCGACATACAGTATCCAAATAAAAAAAATATTACGGGATTTGTTTCAGTAATTAAAACACTCCTGTCATCAATATTTCTGTTTTCATGGGTTTGCAGAAGGGCGTTTAACAAGAGAAACTGTGTCCAGTGGGGTAGTAAACACCGCTGATAACGGGGGAGGGTGGGGGAGGGGGGAGGAGGGTGGCAGGTCCGGGCCATTGTAATTACTGTCATTTTGTTCTTGTTTTGATTTCTATTATAAAGGCGTATTCACTTCAAAAATTTGTTAATTTGTAAAGAAAACAAATTTATGACTATGTTTTGTTAAATAAACAGGTTGTGTGAAAAGAAAGTTACATTGGTGGGTCCTCCCGTCCACGTTTTGTGTAATACCAGTAGGTACCACGTACCAGCGAAGAATAGGTAGGTCACGGATTGCAAGCAAATGAGATTGGAGGGAGTGCACACTGTGACTGTTTATCACATGACATAAGTACTGTAGTTCAGTTTGAAGAGAGTCACACTTTTCGAGACTATACTTGAGTCCTGCTTCTTTTGTACGACCTGAGATGACAATATCGTCAAGTTAGTTTGAATAAAAGGGCACTTTTCGGAGTCAGCTGTTCCAAGTAACGTTGAAAAATAGCGGGTGCGGAAGGACTGCCGAAGGGCAAACGCAAATACTTGAAAAGTCTTAAGTGTGTATTTACAACAAACACTTCCTGTGATTCTTCATCCAACGGAATTTGCAATTGGGCATCACGCAAATATATCTTAGAAAAGTAACGTCCTGCACCAAACCTGTCCATGAGTTCCTCAGGGCGAGATAAGGAATAAGTGTCAACTACTGTAGACTTGACCATAGTCTTTGAAAGGTCTCTATTGGATTCCTTTCATGTTAATTTCTTAAATCTGTTATCATTTACGGCATAAATTCCACTTCTAAATTTACTGCAGTGTTTCTGACTCTATCTGGGAGGAGACTGAGCAATGGAAAGTGTTACTTTACACATAAAGAAGAACGATCTGTCACACTACTACACTTTAAAACACAGTTAATATGTAACTCATGTCACACAGTCTCATATGGAACCTACATGCGCTTTATTTTATATAGTGTATATGATAAGATACTGCCATCCCCCTTCCCTTCTGTGTGAAAGGATGAATGAGCAAATATATTTCTAGTTGCGTGCTTGATGGTAGCAGACAAGCCTGTCTGCTAGAGAACAGTGGGACCAACGTCGGAACAGGTAGCAATGCTTTCTAAAAGCAAAGAGGTTACTATTCTTGGTATGGTCCTGTCCGTCCCTTGTCACGTTGGTATAGGAAGCTGCCTCTCTGGTCACTTCCGTTTGTATCTGTGAAGCACCCTCGGTAGGGCCCAACGCCAGTCAGTCGCCGGCGAGCGTCTGATGTGGTAAGATCCTCGGCTAAGCGCGTCTCTGCCAAGTCCGTAGGACAATGGGTTTATAAGTTCAGCCTAACTGAAAATTTAATCACCTTTACTTCAGGTTTATATCTAAAATATCTTATGTTATCTTAAATTGCAACACAGTGTAATTCGAGTGTGAAGTTCAGAATATCTTCCAGTATTTGCTTTGTCACTACTTTCTGAGTAAAGTGGAACCATGTGTTGATGATCCGTAACTCTAACTAAGATCATCAATCTTAAATGCGAATGTGCGTGAGATTATAACGTCTCGTCTTGACAATATTTTTCAATATAGCAACTTTTCTTTATGTTCAATCCACATGGGGTGTACTTTGTGAGACCAGTACCACGCGCTTATACAATTGTTTGACCCATCAGGTTAATAGTAAGACGATAGTAACCAGTTCGAGGTTTTTCTTTTGTAAATTGCGTTTCGATGTAATTTATTTTAATTATCAAAATTATTGTGGAGTTACACTCTTTGTGTAAACCAAGTTGACCACGTGAAGAATGTGGTGTAATCATCAAAGTAGCCCTCAGCTATTCTTTTCAGGAAGATTTCACAGAGAGTTAGTATTAATTTAGTATACCAGTGTGTGGTAATTTCATGAAGGACAGGATTGCGCTACGAACGTAACTTCTTTGGGTGGAAATTGAATCGGTTGGTTGTGGTTAATTTCCTCTTGCATATGTTTCAACGATCTTCATCTGTTATTTTATGAATGCAGTGTTGTATGCAGTCTCCCAATCTTGGCTCCATATTTGATGTGTTCCGTAAGATTACAAACTCACATTTTCACAATCCTAAATAAGGCACCAATTTAGTTATGAATCAAGTTTAATATGCTGAAATTTTAACGGAACAATGAACAATGTTAAAATAAATGTCCAAATATAAACTGATTTATTTCTTTTTATTTCAATTCTCTTTATATATATATATATATCACCGGTTGTCGTAGGATGACTATTAAAAGATTGTAATTAATGTTAGTCTGGTTGGGACTTTGGTAAGCTAGACTGGATATCTGGTGAAACAGTTGCTCAGTAATGCAAGGTTAACTTCCCCAGATAGCTCACAGCTTTTAACCCGCTTTTATTGTCCTGAATATCAGCACCGCTTTCAGAACAATTTAATGCAACAACTTTACAACTTGAACTCAACACAAAACTGAATGCGACCAGAAGGCCTAACCAACAAAACGAGAGGACTTGCCCAATGACTAGCTTGAATGGGAGCAATTACACCATTATCTTGCAATTCTTTCAGTTCATTGGCTGCATTGTCTCTTAAAGCAATTGAAACGGGATGGGCCCGAAAGAAACATAGCTGTGAGCCTCGTGAGGTAACTTCTCGTCGTCTGAGGCGCCTTGTCACGGTCTGTGCGGTCGGAGGTTCGAGTCCTCCCTCGGGAATGGGTGTGTGTTTGTTTGTGTTGTTCATACAGTAAGTTTAAGTTAGATTAAGTAGTGTGTTGGCTTAGGGACCGATGACCTCAGCAATTTGGTCCCATAAACCTCACCACAAATTTCCAAGCTAGTGACACAGTCTTTTGGATCACAAGCTGATATGGAAAAGTACATTATCGTGGATGGTAAGGCGAACAAATCAAGAGCATCTAAACCGAAAACGTTCTCACTGTCTCTTGATTTCAACACAGTAAAATTCACTGTCCTAGGGTGAGATTTTTAAGTGGCAAGCAAACCACATTCTTCAAGCACTGGAATTTCCTGTCCGTTGTAAGCAGTGAGGTCCTTGCTAGATTTAGAAAGGCGTGACGAGCCTAACCGTTCTAACGTGGCACGATTTAGCAAAAAAGTTACTGAGGCACATGACTAACTGAAAGTTCACATGACGACCAGCAATTCGTGATCAAATAAATGATTTGTTTGAACGTCGTTACACAGCACTAGGGCGAGAAGGGGGCAAAACCTTAATCTTACTTTTGTCAGAACCTGTTGTAGGTTTAGAAAACACAGCGTTTACTGCATGTGCCCGAGTTTGTTTTAATCTGGAAGCGGGAAAAATTAGTGTTTTTGTGCCGTTGCAAACAAGCGGCTTCGACATGGCCTTTTTTCCCACACATCTAACCCGTTGCGTTACGTGACGGGCAATCCTGTCTTGTATAGCGAGCAAAACATCTAGAGCAAGATTTCACTAACCTCACAGGTCTGTTTACATGTCGACGTGGCTGTCCGCGCGGCTGTGTACGCGCTCGCTGTTACGGCTGCTTGAGGCGGTCGCCAGCAACGGGCGACTCGACCCGACAAATCGGGGCCTGTCCAAACTTATCTGCCGCTATGGTGTTGTTGTTGTTGTGGTCTTCAGTCCTGAGACTGGTTTGATGCAGCTCTCCACGCTACTCTATCCTGTCCAAGCTTCTTCATCTCCCAGTACCTACTGCAACCTACAACCTTCTGAATCTCCTTAGTGTATTCATCTCTTGGTCTCCCTCTACGATTTTTACCCTCCATGCTGCCCTCCAGTGCTAAATTTGTGATCCCTTGATGCCTCAAAACATGCCCTACCAACCGATCCCTTCTTCTAGTCAAGTTGTGCCACAAACATCTCTTCTCCCCAATCCTATTCAATACCTCCTCATTAGTTACGTGATCTACCCACCTTATCTTCAGCATTCTTCTGTAGCACCACATTTCGAAAGCTTCTACTCTCTTCTTGTCCAAACTAGTTATCGTCCATGTTTCACTTCCATACATGGCTACACTCCATACAAATACTTTCAGAAACGACTTCCTGACACTTAAATCTATACTCGATGTTAACAAATTTCTCTTCTTCAGAAACGATTTCCTTGCCATTGCCAGTCTACATTTTATATCCTCTCTACTTCTACAATGATCAGTTATTTTACTCCCTAAATAGCAAAACTCCTTTACTACTTTAAGTGTCTCATTTCCTAATCTAATTCCCTCAGCATCACCCGATTTAATTTGACTACATTCCGTTATCCTCGTTTTGCTTTTGTTGATGTTCATCTTATATCCTCCTTTCAAGACACTGTCCATTCCGTTCAACTGCTCTTCCAAGTCCTTTGCTGCCTCTGACAGAATTACAATGTCATCGGCGAACCTCAAAGTTTTTACTTCTTCTCCATGAATTTTAATACCTACTCCGAATTTTTCTTTTGTTTCCTTTACTGCTTGCTCAATATACAGATTGAATAACGTCGGGGAGAGGCTACAACCCTGTCTCACTCCTTTCCCAACCACTGCTTCCCTTTCATGCCCCTCGACTCTTATAACTGCCATCTGATTTCTATACAAGTTGTAAAAAGCCTTTCGCTCCCTGTATTTTATACCTGCCACCATCAGAATTTGGAAGAGAGAATTCCAGTTAACATTGTCAAAAGCTTTCTCTAAGTCTACAAATGCTAGAAACGTAGGTTTGCCTTTTCTTAATCTTTCTTCTAAGATAAGTCGTAAGGTTAGTATTGCCTCACGTGTTCCAACATTTCTACGGAATCCAAACTGATCTTCCCCGAGGTCCGCTTCTACCAGTTTTTCCATTCGTCTGTAAAGAATGTGCGTTAGTATTTTGCAGCTGTGACTTATTAAACTGATAGTTCGGTAATTTTCACATCTGTCAACACCTGCTTTCTTTGGGATTGGAATTATTATATTCTTCTTGAAATCTGAGGGTATTTCGCCTGTCTCATACATCTTGCTCACCAGATGGTAGAGTTTTGTCATGACTGGCTCTCCCAAGGCCGTCAGTAGTTCTAATGGAATGTTGTCTACTCCCGGGGCCTTGTTTCGACTCAGGACTTTCAGTGCTCTGTCAAACTCTTCACGCAGTATCTTATCTCCCATTTCGTCTTCATCTACATCCTCTTCTATTTCCATAATATTGTCCTCAAGTACATCGCCCTTGTATAAACCCTCTATATACTCCTTCCACCTTTCTGCTTTCCCTTCTTTGCTTAGAACTGGGTTGCCATCTGAGCTCTTGATATTCATACATGTGGTTCTCTTCTCTCCAAAGGTCTCTTTAATTTTCCTGTAGGCAGTATCTATCTTACCCCTAGTGAGACAAGCCTCTACATCCTTACATTTGTCCTCCAGCCATCCCTGCTTAGCCATTTTGCACTTCCTGTCGATCTCATTTTTGAGACGTTTGTATTCCTTTTTGCCTGCTTCATTTACTGCATTTTTATATTTTCTCCTTTCATCAATTAAATTCAATATTTCTTCTGTTACCCAAGGATTTCTACTAGCCCTCGTCTTTTTACCTATTTGATCCTCTGCTGCCTTTACTACTTCATCCCTCAAAGCTACCCATTCTTCTTCTACTGTATTTCTTTCCCCCATTCCTGTCAATTGTTCCCTTACGCTGTCCCTGAAACTCTCTACAACCTCTGGTTCAAATGGTTCAAATGGCTCTGAACACTATGGGACTCAACTGCTGTGGTCATCAGTCCCCTAGAACTTAGAACTACTTAAACCTAACTAACCTAAGGACATCACACACATCCATGGCCGAGGCAGGATTCGAACATGCGACCGTAGCAGTCGCGTACAACCTCTGGTTCTTTCAGTTTATTCAGGTCCCATCTCCTTAGATTCCCACCTTTTTGCAGTTTCTTCAGTTTCAATCTGCAGTTCATAACCAATAGATTGTGGTCAGAATCCACATCTGCCCCTGGAAATGCCTTACAATTTAAAACCTGGTTCCTAAATCTCTGTCTTACCTTTATATAATCTATCTGATACCTTTTAGTATCTCCAGGGTTCTTCCATGTATACAACCTTCTTTCATGATTCTGTTGTGCTCTGTGCGAAATTCTACCAGGCGGCTTCCTCTTTCATTTCTTCCCCCCAATCCATATTCACCTACTATGTTTCCTTCTCTCCCTTTTCCTACTGACGAATTCCAGTCACCCATGACTATTAAATTTTCGTCTCCCTTCACTATCTGAATAATTTCTTTTATCTCGTCAAACGTTTCATCTATTTCTTCATCATCTGCAGAGCTAGTTGGCATATAAACTTGTACTACTGTAGTAGGCATGGGCTTTGTGTCTATCTTGGCCACAATAATGCGTTCACTATGCTGTTTGTAGTAGCTAACCCGCACTCCTATTTTTTTATTCATTATTAAACCTACTCCTGCATTACCCCTATTTGATTTTGTATTTATAACCCTGTAATCACCTGACCAAAAGTCTTGTTCCTCCTGCCACCGAACTTCACTAATTCCCACTATATCTAACTTTAATTTATCCATTTCCCTTTTTAAATTTTCTAACCTACCTGCCCGATTAAGGGATATGACATTCCACGCTCCGACCTGCAGAACGTCAGTTTTCTTTCTCCTGACAACGTCATCGTCTGGAGTAGTCCCCGCCCGGAGATCCGAATGGGGGACTATTTTACCTCCGCAATATTTTACCCAAGAGGACGCCATCAGCATTTAATATACAGTAAATCTGCGTGCCCTCGGGAAAAATTACGGCTGTAGTTTCCCCTTGTTTTCAGCCGTTCGCAGTACCAGCACAGCAAGGTCGTTTTGGTTATTGTTACAAGGCCAGATCAGTCAATCATCCAGACTGTTGCCCCTGCAACTACTAAAAAGGCTGCTGCCCCTCTTCACGAACCACACGTTTGTCTGGCCTCTCAACAGTTACCCCTCCGTTGTGGTTGCACCTACGGTACGGCCACCTGTATCGCTGAGGCACGCAAGCCTCCCCACCAACGGCAAGGTCCATGGTTCATGGGTGGAGGGCCGCTATGGTACCTGAATCATATTGCTCTAACATTTTCAGTACTTGTGAAAGTTGTGAATCAGAGTACTTTAGGATCTGTTCGCGTATTCTACTGTCAGCGGCATTGAATGTTATTCCATTCCGTATCTTTAAATCACTGTAAAAGTCGCCAGAACTACAATTCAATTTACACTTCCTAGTAATGCCTGTTAACTTTGTGTACCACTGGCGGTACGTCTGTTCCGGCTTTTTCTGCAAGCGAAGAAACTGATATCTAGCTGCAGCTAGTAGGACCTTCTGGTCATAATATTGAGTTAATGCAGCCATTAGTTGGTCATAGTCTCCAAGAGTGGCCGCGCGGTTAGAGGCGCCATGTCACTGATTGCGCGGCCACTCCCGCAGGAGGTTCGAGTCCTCCATCGGGCATGGGTGTGAGTGTAGTTCTTAGCATAAGTTAGTTTAAGTAGTGTGTAAGTCTAGGGATCGATGACCTTAGCAGTTGCGACCCTTAGAAATTCACACACATTTGAACATTTTGAGTTGGTCATAGCTGAGTTCGTCGGGTTGGGAATAACTATCGCATTAACCAGAACACTGGAGACCCCGCAACTTTACAGTACCTTAAACACGATGAACTTCGCAATATCCTTGGACCTGAGTGAGATATTCAGTCCATTCCTTTTCTGACGGTGGTACCCTGCTCGGCGGCACTTGTTGTGTTGATGTGAGCAAAGCAGAAATTTGTTGGTTCTGAAATTGAGAAGCTTGTGTTAGATCCATCTCATTGGCCTCCTGAGGTTGAGGTGCGGGAGCAGAGGGGGAGGGGACGGGGTAACCACGGTTTACGCAAATACGTTATAGCAAAAAATCAAGCAAAGCCTCTCAAAAGAGAAATTTGATTAGTTATGCGGCAACCCTCTTGGAGTACATGCAAGAACACAACAAATTAACAAAATGGTCACCCCTGCAAGCTAAAACAAGAGAACCAAGCAAAATCTTTGGCCAAGATGATGAACTTCGATCAGCACTGAATTATCCTATACTCGTCGCCACTGTTCATCTACATGACTACTCTGCAATTCACATTTAAGTGCTTGGTAGAGGGTTCGTCGAACCACAATCATACTATCTCTCTACCATTCCACTCCCGAACAGCGCGCGGGAAAAACGAACACCTAAACCTTTCTGTTCGAGCTCTGATTTCTCTTATTTTATTTTGTTGATCATTCCTACCTGTGTAGGCTGGGCTCAACAAAATATTTTCGCATTCGGAAGAGAAAGCTGGTGACTGAAATTTCGTAAGTAGATCTCGCCGCGACGAAAAACGTCTTTGCTTTAATGACTTCCATCCCAATTCGCGTATCATATCTGCCACACTCTCTCCCCTACTACGTGATAATACAAAACGAGCTGCCCTTTTTTGCACCCTTTCGATGTCCTCCGTCAATCCCACCTGGTAAGGATCCCACACCGCACAGCAATATTCTAACAGAGGACGAACGAGTGTAGTGTAAGCTGTCTCTTTAGTGGACTTGTTGCATCTTCTAAGTGTCCTGCCAATGAAACGCAACCTTTGGCTCGCCTTCCCCACAATATTATCTATGTGGTCTTTCCAACTGAAGTTGTTCGTAATTTTAACACCCAGGTACTTAGTTGAATTGACAGCCTTGAGAATTGTACTATTTATCGAGTAATCGAATTCCAACGGATTTCTTTTGCAACTCATGTGGATCACCTCACACTTTTCGTTATTCAGCGTCAACTGCCACCTGCCACACCGTACAGCAATCTTTTCTAAATCGCTTTGCAACTGATACTGGTCTTCGGATGACCTTACTAGACGGTAAATTACAGCATCATCTGCGAACAACCTAAGAGAACTGCTCAGATTGTCACCCAGGTCATTTATATAGATCAGGAACAGCAGAGGTCCCAGGACGCTTCCCTGGGGAACACCTGATATCACTTCAGTTTTACTCGATGATTTGCCGTCTATTACCACGAACTGCGACCTTTCTGACAGGAAATCACGAATCCAGTCGCACAACTGAGACGATACCCCATAGGCCTGCAGCTTGATTAGAAGTCGCTTGTGAGGAACGGTGTCAAAAGCTTTCCGGAAATCTAGAAACACGGAATCAACTTGAGATCCCCTGTCGATAACGGCATTACTTCGTGCGAATAAAGAGCTAGCTGCGTTGCACAAGAACGATGTTTTATGAAACCATGCTCATTACGTATCAATAGATCGTTCCCTTCGAGGTGATTCATAATGTCTGAATACAGTATATACTCCAAAACCCTACTGCAAACCGACGTCAATGATATAGGTCTGTAGTTAGATGGATTACTCCTACTACCCTTCTTAAGCACTGGTGCGACCTGCGCAATTTTCCAATCTGTAGGTACAGATCTATCGGTCAGCGAGCGGTTGTATATGAGTGCTAAGTATGGAGCTATTGTATCAGCGTAATCTGAAAGGAACCTAATCAGTATACAATCTGGACCTGAAGACTTGCCCGTATCAAGCGATTTGAGTTGCTTCGCAACCCCTAAGGTATCTACTTCTAAGAAACTCATGCTAGCAGCTGTTCGTGTTTCAAATTCTGGAATATTCCATTCATCTTCCCTGGTGAAGGAATTTCGGAAAACTGCGTTCAATAACTCCGCTTTAGCGGCACAGTCGTCGGTAACAGTACCATCGGCACTGCGCAGCGAAGGTATTGACTGCGTCTTACCGCTTGTGTACTTTACATACGACCAGAATTTCTTCGAATTTTCTACCAAATTTCGAGACAATGTTTCGTTGTGGAACCTATTAAAGGCATCTCGCATTGAAGTCCGTGCCAAATTTCGCGCGTCTATAGATTTTAGCCAATCTTCGGGATTTCGCGTTCTTCTGAATTTCGCATGCTTTTTCCGTTGCCTCTGCAACAGCGTTCGGACCTGTTTTGTGTACCATGGGGGATCAGTTCCATCTCTTACCAATTTATGAGGTATGAATCTCTCAATTGCTGTTGCTACTATATCTTTGAATTTGAGCCACATCTCGTCTACATTTGCATAGTCAGTTCGGAAGGAATGGAGATTGTCTCTTAGGAAGGCTTCTAGTGACACTTTATCCGCTTTTTTAAATAAAATTATTTTGCGTTTGTTTCTGGTGGATTTGGAAGAAACGGTATTGAGCCTAGCTACAACGACCTTGTGATCACTAATCCCTGTATCAGTCATGATGCTCTCTATCAGCTCTGGATTGTTTGTGGCTAAGAGGTCAAGTGTGTTTTCGCAACCATTTACAATTCGCGTGGGTTCGTGGACTAACTGCTCGAAATAATTTTCGGAGAAAGCATTTAGGACAAGTATTTTTGAACAAGTATTTTTGCCAACATATCGAGGGAAGGTTGAAGTCCCCACCAAATATAACCGTATGAGTGGGGTATTTATTTGTTACGAGACTCAAATTTTCTCTGAACTGTTCAGCAACTATATCATCGGAGTCTGGGGGTCGGTAGAAGGAGCTAATTATTAACTTAGTTCGGCTGTTAAGTATAACTTCCACCCATACCAGTTCACACGGAGTATCTACTTCGACTTCACTACAAGGTAAACCACTACTGACAGACACAAACACTCCACCACCAATTCTGCCTAATCTATCTTTCCTGAACACCGTCTGAGACTTCGTAAAAATTTCTGCAGAACTTATTTCAGGCTTTAGCCAGCTTTCTGTACCTATAACGATTTCAGCTTCTGTGCTTTCTATTAGCGCTTGAAGCTCAGGGACTTTCCCAGCACAACTACAACAATTTACAACTACAATTCCGACTGTTCCTTGATTCAAGCACGTCCTGTATTTGCCATGCACCCTTTGAGATTGCAGCCCACCCCGTACTTTCCCGAGGCCTTCTAACCTAAAAAACCGCCAAGTCCACGCCACACAGCCTCCGCTACCCGTGTAGCCGCCAGCTGAGTGTAGTGAACTCCTGACCTATTCAGCGGAACCCGAAACCCCGCCACCCTATGGCGCAAGTCAAGAAATCTGCAGCCAACACGGTCGCAAAACCGTCTGAGCCTCTGATTCAGACCCTCCACCCGACTCTGCACCAAAGGTCCGCAGTCGGTTCTCTCAACGATGCTGCAGATGGTGAGCTCTGCCTTCATCTCGTAAGCAAGACCGGCAATCTTCACCAAATCAGATAGCCGCTGGAATCCAGAGAGAATTTCCTCAGATCCAAAGCGACACACGTCATTAGTGCCGACATGTGCCACCACCTGTAGCTGGCTGCACCCTGTGCTCTTCATGGCATCCGGAAGGACCCTTTCCACATCAGGAATGACTCCACCTGGAATGCACACGGAGTGCGCACTGGATTTCTTCCCCTCCTTAGCCGCCATATCCCTAAGGGTCCCCATTATGCGCCTAACATTGGAGCTCCCAACTACCAATAAGCCCACCCTCTGTGATTGCCCAGACGTTGAAGACTGAGAATCATTCTCTGAAACAGGGCAGGCAGCTGCATCTGGCTCAGCCAGAGACAGTGCCTGAAACCTGTTTGTCAGACGCACCGGGGAGGCTTTCTGATCAGCCTCCGGGGACGTCTTTCGCTGCCTGCCACGTCTTGGAACGACCTCCCAATCAACCACAGGCGAGGGCTCAGCCCCACTGCGGGCAGCAACTGGGGCAACCACAGCGGCAGACCGATCTGGGGACAGACGGGACGAGATTGATATCCTCGTGATACCCAAGTCCAGCTCCCCACAGTGGTGCCCATTGGCAACGGCCTCAAGCTGCGCGACCGAAGTCAGCGCCGCCTGCAGCTGTGAGCGAAGGGATGCCAACTCAGCCCTCATCCGAACACAGCAATCACAGTCCCTGTCCATTCTAATCGATGCTGAACAACAGCTACTGAAACAGGAGTCAGTGCCTAGATAACGCAAGGGAAACACGCAAAGAATGTATTAACTAACCTTTACAAATGCCTAATGACTGCACTACAATCTGCCTGAATTTACGATTACAGTAACTAAAACTCGAAATTACACTTCCTATACGAAACTCACACGCAATTTAAGTAAGAATCCACGAAGTAAACACTAAAGCGTGATGCTACAACTCTCAAATACTATAATACGCCCGAAATTTATGAATTAAAAAATGCAAGTACCCAAAAACACGCAAAGAAATTAAGAATTAAACTATGTAACAAATAATTAAGCTAGGGGTATACGACTTGCTGCTGCAGCTGCTTATCCAACGGCGGCAGGGAGCATCGCCATTGTAGAGTGTTGTATCATAGGGATCAAGGGAGAGGGTGTTGTTTGGTGGCTGGTATCATCTTTCTACAACACAACTGCACACATGTGTTAACAGTTCGCTATTTACATGAACAGGAAGCTACTTATCTTAAGAGAGTCCATGTGTTGTGGTTTAAGCTCTTCGGTAATAGTCCACATTAGCCTCACCGCTGGTGAAGTGCAAGTCCCACTGTGTGAAACTGGAGTGCAAGCTGGTGCGCCAGTGACTGAATGGCTGAGCTAGTGACTGAGACTGAGCTAGTGACTTAGACTCCCAGTCGGCGGAGGCGATCTAAATACTTGCGGTCGAGAGGGCGTTGGCGGCGTGTTGCTTGTAAGTCTGTCTTTGGCCTCTCTCCGGATAGGCGCGCTGGATCCAGTGCCTACTATTGATCTTGTTGCTACATCTTTGCTGACCGGTCTGCTGCTGACAGCTTATGCCTGCACATGGAGAATCAATTTTAACTGCCAATCCCATTAGCTAACATAATACAAGAGAATATACACAACCTCCATATACAAGAAACCTATTTCATACGATTGTAGTACATCTGTATGAATACAAATCAGTTTCCACATGTATGAAACATCATCACTTCAGAATGGCTCGAGGAAATTTGGTTGATTTTTTGTTGTTCTGTTCGTGATTGTCAGAAAAAGGTTTGTATGAAAGAAAATGTTTGGAACATCCACAGGATGAGTTGAAAATGAAAATCTCGATTAAAGAAATGTAACAGTTGGTTTGACAGTTCTGTCACAAGTTCTAATTTTAAAAAAAATTAAAGTTCAGTTTCACAGTTCTGTTGACACATGTGCACATAAAACAACAAATCACCATTCAGTAATGATTTTTGCGAGAAAGAATACAATTGAAACCGTTATTTCACTGTGTTATCGGTGGTATCATATCTTTGGTGTGTTGCGAAGATTGAATTGATGCCAGTTCGTGGTAATTTGGTGTATATCAAACATTCCATTGATTTTAGATGGTTATTTATGTCTTTTGAAAGAATGCCACCAGTGAGGCATAAAATTTCGTCGGTGTACGCCCAAAGCAGGCCTCCTACATGGTCATCGATTCAGTGAGACTGAGCAAGCGTGTATACAGCGTTTGGAGGCAAACCGTATAAGAATTCCCAAGAGCGATTCATTATGACTTCGGTACACATTTTATAAATTGGTAAATAATTAAAACTTATGTAAGTAAATGAATATTTAAATCCACCCAGAAATACCCTAATTTTATGGAGAAGCTCGATAAGAAAAAGTGCTCATAAGAAAAGAAAATTGTTTGGAAAAATAACGTACTCACCTGTAAATTACGTGAAACCATGTTGTGCAATCGGCGGAAAGCATAGCGTGCGATGTATGGAATCTGGAGGGGACGCTAAAGCAGCGTCGTTAACATCACTCCGAACAGAGAGGGTAGGGCGTACGGCGTGAGGGCAGTCAACCGTGAAAGATTTGAGAGTGCAGCAGAAATATTGAAGTATCTAACAGTTTTAATGTAATACTGGGCACATAAGTTTGCTGTGACTTTTGAATCAGAACATTATCGAATAAGTTTCTTAACAAAGTGTTGAACAGAATGAAATAATGTGGTGTGCTCAATGATAAGGTGTTAAAAACAAATTGGAAATAATGAGTGATAACTCAAAATAATTATAGACCTATTACTTCGTTTAATCACTTATTGACGAACCAAAGTGAAGGAAACTTGCGCAAACAATTATTTAAAAAGTAGCTCATAACGTTCAAAAACAGAAAAAACAGAAATAAATACGTTCTACTTGGCTTTCCACGCCAGGATATTAACAGATAGAAACCGTGTAAATGATTATACCGAAACGGTACGTTATTTATGGTGTCCAATGACAGGATAACGTACGTGACAACATGACTTACTATCTGAAGAAACGCTATTGTTATAATGCATCTACAACAATCTTCAGGACGCAGAGCGAAGGGAGAGACACTTGAAGATAACAGAACGAGTGTAAAGTCGAATCCACAAATTTCAGGGTCGCTGGGCTCACTGGCTCACGGCTGGAGATGGTGGTCTTGAGTTATAAACTACTGGCCACTAAAATTGCTACAGCACGAAGATGACGTGCTACAGATTCGAAATTTAACCGACAGGAAGAAGATGCCGTGATATGCAAATGATTAGCTTTTCAGAGCATTCACACAAGGTTGGCGCCGGTGGTGACACCTACAACGTGCAGACGTGAGGAAAGTTTCCAACCGATTTCTGGCGGCCGAGGTGGCCGAGCGGTTCTAGGCGCTACAGTCTGGAGCCGAGCGGCCGCTACGGTCGCAGGTTCGAATCCTGCCTCGGGCATGGATGTGTGTGATGTCCTTAGGTTAGTTATGTTTAAGTAGATCTAAGTTCTAGGGGACTGATGACCTCAGTAGTTCAGTCCCATAGTGCTCAGAGCCATTTTGAAACCAACCGATTTCTCATACACAAACAGTAGTTGACCGGCGTTGCCTGGTGAACCGTTGTTGTGATGCCTCGTGTAAGGAGGAGAAATGCGTACCATCACGTTTCCGACTTTGATAAACGTCGGATTTTAGCCTAACGCGTTTGCGGTTTATCGTATAGCGACATTGCTGCTCGTTGGTCGAGATCCAATGACTGTTAGCAGAATATGGAATCAGTGACTTCATGAGTGTAATACGGAACGCCGAGCTGGATCCCAACGGCCTCGTATCACTAGCAGTCGAGATGACAGGCACCTTATCCGCATGGCTGTAACGGATCGTGCGGCCACGTCTCGATCCCTGAGTCAACAGATGGGGACGTTTGCAAGACAAAAACCATTTGCACGAACAGTTCGACGGCGTTTGGAGCAGCACGGACTATCAGCTCGGAGACCGTGGCTGCGGTTACCCTTGACGCTGCATCACAGACAGGAGCGCCTTCGATGGTGTACTCAACGACGAACCTGGGTGCACGAATGGCAAAACGTCATTTTTTCGGATGAATCCAGGTTCTGTTTACAGGATCATGATGGTCGCATCCGTGTTTGGTGACATCGCGGTGGACTTACATTGGAAGTGTGTACTCGTCATCGCCACACTGGCGTATCACCTGGCGTGATGATATGGGGTGCCATTGGTTACACGTCTCGGTCACCTCTTTTTCGCATTGACGGCACTTTGAACAGTGGACGTTACATTTCAGATGTGTTACGACCCGTGGCTCTACCCTTCATTCGACCCCTGCGAAACCCTACATTTCAGCAGGATGATGCACGATCGCATGTTGCAGGTCCTGTACGGGTCTTTCTGGATACAGAAAATGTTCGACTGCTGCCCTGGCCAGCACATTCTCCAGATCTCTCACCAATTGAAAACGTCTGGTCAATGGTGGTCGAGCAACTGGCTCTCACAATACGCCAGTCACTACTCTTGATAAACTGTGGTATCGTGTTGAAGCTGCATGGGCAGCTGTACCTGTACGCGCCATCCAAGCTCTGTTTGACTCAATGCCCAGGCGTATCAAGGCCGTTATTACGGCCAGAGGTGGTTTTTCTGGGTACTGATTTCTCTGGATCTATACACCCAAATTGCGTGAAAAAGTAATCACATGTCAGTTCTAGTATAATATATTTGTCCAATGAATATTCGTTTACCTTCTGCATTTCTTCTTGATGTAGCAATTTTAATGGTCAGTACTTTTCAAAATTACTTAATTAACTTAAAGGAACCTTCCACTACAAGGCAGGGGTATACTAAAGAGGTATACTACAGTGATCAGCATCGGCATTCTTTTTGAGTAGTATTCTTCATGAAGCGAAATTTTTCGACAAAATTAGCTTCGTTGACCCCTGAGGAGCCGAAAGTAATTTCAAGCTTTATTCTGTACTTCCTTATCTTCCTTTCCTCTTCGCAAGTAGCGGTCAAGTCGCACATGCGACTGAGCCAGCACGATTGAGAAAAAAACAGAAACAAGTGTTATCTAAAAATTCTAATTTTTTCCGTGTACTAATTCTCTGTATTTTTCATCATGATCGAAGAACTGTTGTGGGTATTGTTACATGAACATGATAAACAAATGACACTGGAGAATGCATATGAATGAGCACTTCTGATATTAAAATAATATGGTTTAAGCAATCTCGAAAAGTTATTAGAATTAACAGATGCCGAAGCAGTACAGAAATATTTCAGGTAAGAGAAAAATTACTATTGTGCATCATTGCTTGAAGTATTTAGTGCTTTTATTTTCAGACTATCTACTATATTATTCCTTTTGTCTTAGATAGCTACACACTTTAACATTACACAGCTTACAGTCAACAGATGGAAACACATCCACGCCTATCCGAAGGGACATTGTATCGTTGTTCTTAACAACTGGCACTGCAATATTGTATGTATCTACCGCTACTAGGCAGTGACTGTGAATTAAAATGTCCTTCCCATACTAGGCAGTGACTGTGAACTAAAATGTCCTTCCCTGCACGGGAATTACATAATGTGTGTACGAGTACAGGTTGTGACTTAGGAGAGGAGGAGGAGGAGATTAGTGTTTAACGTCCCGTCGACAACGAGGTCATTAGAGACGGAGCGCAAGCTCGGGGAAGGGAAGGATGGGGAAGGAAATCGGCCGTGCCCTTTCAAAGGAACCATCCCGGCATTTGCCTGAAGCGATTTAGGGAAATCACGGAAAACCTAAATCAGGATGGCCGGAGACGGGATTGTGACTTAGGAACGACGACATATGAAAGTCAGAGTGTGGATATGAATCATGCACGGATAGCCAAAGCGATTAAGGCGACCATTGTCCTAAACCGGGAAATCCCGTTTAGAGTCCCAGTCTGGCACAAATTTTCATTGTCATTTCCTCATACAGCTGACGGTTGTTCGTATTCGCATCTGTGAATACATTTCATGCACTTGTACAATGACCCGTGGGCTTGCCTTGAGTTAAAGGTATTGTAGCGGAACTCACCGCGGGACCCTTATTGAGCAATCAAATATACGTGCGACTGCGCACTTACCAAAATAAATTGAACAGTAAAAAATAATAGAAAACTGTATATACTCATGTGAACTGATAGATACATGACTGTTACAGAATGACTATGGTGCATCGCTATAGAGTAACATACTTTTAGACATGACCGAGTTTCAGATCTCTGCCTGTACAATAGGCAAAGTTCAAGTCCGTATTTAATTCAAGCCAAATATTAAGTGTGCAAAAATTATAATATCTAGAGTAAAAATGAAATTTCTGTTGGTTTTGTTACAAAAATATATTTTGTTTATGATGTAAATTTATATATGTATCTTGTTCCTGTCTGTGGCGTGTTGGTACAGCTTTTCCTTAGGAACTAATGTTGCAGAAAACGTGGTACGACTGCTCTGTAGAGTGCTAACAAGCAAGTATGGAGACGGAAGATGAGAAAGCTGAACTGCGCTCGCAGGCTGGAGGCGTAACAAATGGAACAACCGTACGAGCCAGCGTCTGACGACCGGTCGACGTCATCACCGCCCTGCGTGACGTCACGCCAGCCACCCTGTGTGACCCGCAGCGCAGTTAGCTGTGCGCAGCTCTCTCAAATTACTGACCGTTCCCCCACTCTATAATCCAAACAACGCCGTTCAAACATCATGCTAACGCAACGCGTATGTACCTCCCAGTGCTAGTGATAAAACTGAAAATTTTCCCAAGTATTAATTATTAACTACTAAAACAAAGACAAAATGATTGATGTATATGAAATATTATAATCCTATCTGAATGTGATAGTACGAAAAGAATCTCATCTTAAAACTATTTAATGAATTGCTTTGCTTGGGTAACTCAGATAGCCGGCACGGTGGTTCAGCGTGTTCGGTCAGAGGGTTAACTGCCCTGTGTAATAAAAGAACTGAGTTAGGATCAACGATGAACTAGAACAAGCGTCATGGGACATCCGCCGCAAACAAATAGAATGAACAACAACGGACAAAATGACGTCAACAACAAAAAGGACGGTGGAGCACTTACTCGTGAAAGGCAAAGGACCCGTGTTCCAGTCTCGGTCCGGCACACCGTTTTAATCTGCCAGGAAGTTTCAATTGCAAATGTGTTTGTAAATCACCTTCATACAATTTAAAAAATGTGTATATTATGATTTCTCAAAAAAAAAATGTTCAAATGTGTGTGAAATCATATGGGACTTAACTGCTAAGTTCATCAGTCCCTAAACTTACACGCTACTTAACGTAAATAATCCTAAGGACAACACACACACCCATGCCCGAGGGAGGACTCGAACCTCCGCCGGGACCAGCCGCTATGATTTCTCATGTATGTTAATATTGTAATCATTACTTGAATGATTCCTTACAGTAATTATCTAGTCATTCGAAGGTACAAATGTAGGACCCCACATTTTTTCCGTCTTCTGTATGTAAAGTTTAAAATGTATGTCATGAGAAAGAGGACCAAAGGATCCGCCAGTGATAGTTAACTTACTGTAATAAGATCGCTTATAAATAAAGGCGCAGCCTTCGTTGTTTTTCTGCGAGCAGCGAGGAAAAGCCTTGCTGCCGCCATCTTTCTTGTTCCCGCTACAGTCTGAGCCATTGTCAGCTGACGCGAATGGGGCGAATGTTGTTGCTCGAAAATAAAGCAGAAATATTAGTCCAAATTAAAAAATATCTGCACGAAACATAGGAGAGGCATCTGTACCAAGTATT
This sequence comes from Schistocerca serialis cubense, assembly GCF_023864345.2. Classification (NCBI taxonomy): domain Eukaryota; kingdom Metazoa; phylum Arthropoda; class Insecta; order Orthoptera; family Acrididae; genus Schistocerca; species Schistocerca serialis. The sequence goes on along the minus strand of NC_064638.1, from coordinate 90,129,298 downwards.
TCACAGTTTGTATCAGCAGCTACGAAGATCAGCACGCAAATATTTCGAATACAAAGTGATCAGCAGATTTACTTTCAACTATCTGATCAAGAGATTAATGAGCAGGCTTTCAGCGTTGACCACCAACTTTCAGCAGTCAGTAATGATTGGCGGAAGCCTGACAATTGCATTAAGATAAGCTACTTAGTCAAATTATAAATAAACTGTGTGCTGCGTATGTACTTTAAACGTGTAATGTGACTGGCGTTACACATTTTTTGTGATTCCTTGTAACTTTTTTACTACAAATAAACTCTGGCGTAATTTGTTTTGTGTAAAGTTATGCCAATAACAATTTTCTACGCGTTCTTAGCCGCAAAACGCGAACCTGATAGTGACACAGCAAAAAAACGAATATTGGTTTGCTAAATTGAATAATAGAAATACGTAGTCTGGAACTGAAAGAAATTATTTCAGGTTACTAACCCCCAATTTATTTAAAAAAACACTTCTACAAATCTAAAGCTGTTTGTAAACACTTTTTTTAAGTTCTTATTAATTCAGCCCTTATTCATTTCGTGGTGCTAAAACAGAGGTGGCAAATATTGTGGCAGAAATACCAAGAGCTCTGTGATTACTATACCAGTCGTCAGGACTCGCATTCGGAAGGACGAAGGTTCAATCTCGTGTCCGACCATCCTGATACATGCTTTACGTGATTTCTCTAAATCGCTGCAGGCAAATACCATGATGGTTCCTTTGAAAGGGCACGGTCGACTTCCTCTCCGAGCCTTCCCTAATCCGATGAGACCGATGACCTCGCTGTCTGGTCTCCTCCCCCAAACAACCCAACCCAACCAGTCGTCAGGTATGTCGTAACCAGCTAAACACTTTTCCAATATTGCAAAGGAAATTCTGAACAAACGTCAGTTTTCACACTACGCTGACACAGTAACTGACTAAAAATATAGATCTGCAGTGATTTCTGTAAGGAAGTATGGAAGAGACAGTGATGCTGGAGTAGGTAATTTTAATACTGCAATCCATGCCTGACATGCAATTGTTCTGTAAATATTTGGAAGCTGAAATATTTAAAGTATGTGGTTACCACACTGTGTAACTCATCTCAACAGTGTGTTCACTTACATTTGATTCAAAGCAAGAAATACTCGATTCATATGGACTTACTCAGATGATATAACACTCTAACAGCTGACAGACACTGCTGTTTAGTGACACATGTATTTGCTCTTGGACTACAAATCTTTTAGCGGAGATGGCAAAATTACTCAACCAGAATCTTATTACTGTTGTGTGTAGTTTGTACACACTGCATCTCAAAGTATATTTGAGATATCTTACCAAAGTACGTTATCTTGAAATACTTAGACATGTATCCCAGTATGTCAGTCACATTAAATTCCTAATTAAGCACACTGAAAGGCCAAGAAGTTTTGCTGATATTTTATAGTTGGGGACATAATTCATCAGCAGTTACTGTTAATGTGAAGTAAAGTGTTTCAGTTAACCTAAACAGCTTTCTTCTACCCCGCTCATGTGCAGTGCTAAGACATTCTTAAGCAGAACACTACTTGTTGGCCTCCCTGCAGATCGACTTACCTATCATGTATCACAAAAATCCAACATGTGGTATGAGAGCAAACTTCTGTGAAATCTTTGTAACATTAATTTCACAAAACTTCATAAACGCAAATAATAATAAAATGGGCTGTAGACACGTGGTAGAGATAAATCCTGGCAATTTGGAACCAAATACACACATCAACGTGAAAACTGAAGCGGTAGTAACCACCTACAGCCTTGAACTGTAGTAACTGCACGGTAGGGGGTAGGATATGATTATAGAAAATAAACTTCTTTCTACTATTTTTTTACTGGAATTAAAATAAGATAGCACTTATCTAAATCACTGCATCTAATTTGTCGAGTGGATCTATCTGCTCCATATAAGGCAATAGAGAATGCATAAACTTCGTGTCTTCTCTCAAGTTTCCCAATTTATTTTTTCTTTTTTTGCGCTCTACTTCAAAGAGCTCCTTATCATAGCTAGAGCTAGCTCATTTTCCATTCTTCTTTGCTGGCTAAGCAAGTGTTGGCGCTGGCAGTGGTGGTGGTGGTGTGCCATCCAGAGGCAATCTCCTTGCTTTCAACACAAATGAGCACTGTGACTAAGAGTACACTACCAGCGAAATCGATTTCTGACACTTCAGTGTGATTGTTGTCTCCATTTGATGATTGTGCGAATGCACTTTCAAATAACATACTTGAGTAACTTCTGTAAGTAGGCTGTTTAGGTTTTTTTATTGGTAACGTCACGTAGCGCTCTATATGAAAATCACTGACTGTGCTGTGTGCAGTCTGAGGCTGGTCGGCATTGTTGTAATAGTCGCTATTGTGGTGTTGGGCAGTTGGCTGTTAACAGTGCGTAGCGTTGCGCAGTTGGAGGTGAGCCGCCAGCAATGGTGGATGTGGGGAAGTGAGATGGCAGATTTTTGAGAGCGGATGATGTGGACGTGTGTCCATCAGAGACAGTACATTTGTAAGACTGGATGTCATGAACTGATATATATAATATGACTTTTGAACAATATTAAGGTAAATACATTGTTTGTTCTCTATCAAAAATCTTTCTTTTGATAACTATGCCTATCAGTAGTTAGTGCCTTCAGTAGTTTGAATCTTTTATTTAGCTGGCAGTAGTGGCGCTCGCTGTATTGCAGTAGCTTGAGTAACGAAGATTTTTGTGAGGTAAGTGATTTGTGAAGGGTATAGGTTAATGTTAGTCAGGGCTATTCTTTTGTAGGGATTTTTTAAAGTCAGATTGCGTTGTGCTAAAAATATTGTGTGTCAGTTTAAGCACAGTCATGTATAATTGTTTAAAGGGGACGTTTCATATGTCGACCCTTAGCCGAGGATACCTCACTGGAATCTTCTGATTTTTTCTTGTAGTTTGTGTGATTAGTCTAGCTTTTGTTTATTGCTAGCGCGTAATTGTAGAGAGAATCTCCTTTGTAGTTGCAGTCTTTCATTGTTGTACAGTAAAACAGTTATAGTATGCATGTAGATTTGCACCAAGTATTTCGCAGCTGCGCTTGCGATTAACTAAATATTATTTTCAGTGCTATGTTAATATGTTTTCTTATTTTTGGTCTTCAAATTGTGCTTTTCTGTGTTATCGTGTGAAATATTGTCACAATTATGGCGTGTGAAAAACGTAATACTAGGCTCCAAAGTAAACTGAGAAATGACAGTGAAGACGAAAGCAGTGTGTTAGCGTCACCGTGTAATGAATTAACTAATGTTCCACATAGTAATTTGGTAGTTGTGCATAGGGAAATGGAGTGGGCGGCAAACAATGGTGTAGACAGGGAAACAATTAATGAACAGGGAAGCATTATCGATCGATCGGTCGGCAACAGCCCGCCTCAGGAATGGGGAATGACAGGACACAATCTTGCAAATACTGCAGATTCAGGTTTTGGGTCCTCACCGTTTTCTCAAATAAGTCAAGACACATTTTCTGCTTGTCAAAATGTGAATGTTGCCGGTGCAAATTCACTGCCGAAAAGCACTGAGGAACATGTTTCAGACACCAGTGCATTGTTATTACAGTTAATGCAACAAATGGGACAAAGGCTATAAAAGTTAGACACAATGCTTGAACAAAATCGGAAACAAATGGGACAAAATCTTCAAAAGTTAGACACAATGGAACAACACCAGAGACAAACACAGCAACAGTTAGACGCAGTGGAACAAAAGCTTCAAACGTTACACTCAGTGGAACATACGCTTGAACAAACACGTGAAGATTTAACTACTGAGTTACATAAAATCGAATCGAAATGTCAAAAAGTCTGTAATGACGTAAAAACACAAATTTGTGAGCATTTCCAACCTATTTTTTCGCGGCATGAAAATACACTACAGAATCACGAAGCAGCCATAAAAGAACTGCAAACTGTTGTTCATGAAAATCATGAGACCTTGCAAGCTAAAATTTGTCTCAGTTGCATCTACCAATTCGGTTACGCAACTTGCAAAAACTCAGGAAAACTTAAAGGACACAGTAGATACGATTTCAACACAAATGGACACTCTAAAAGTTGGTTCAGAAAAACACCCTGAGTAAATAAGTACAGTATCGGAGAAAGTAGCCGAAGTTTCGGATCAGTTCACTAACTTATCTGCAAAGGTACATGATGATCCGAATGACACATGACTTGTAGCCATCACTGACACAGAAGAGTATGAACAAATTAAGAAATGCAAACAAAATCAGAATCAAATTAATACGCAACATAAAAGAGAAATCCGGGAAGTACAAGATCAGTTGGCACAAGTAACACAAAAATTACACATTTCAGAGGACACTCGCGCTCCAACACAGGAATAGGGACTTAGAAACACGGAAAAGCCACAAAATAATAACACAGGGCATTTCGGAAATTATGAAAGAAATTGGCAAGGTGCACCGAATTTTGAGATGGAACCGCCGACACGACGTAACAATGACCGATATGCTACTCGTCGACACGATGATTTTGACTATAAGCTGTTCATTACTACACGTAAATTCAAAACATTTAAGAATTCTGGGAACGACATTCATCCACAAGCGTGGCTCCATCAATTCTCTCATTGTTTTCCTCCCAAATGGTCATTAGAGCACAGATTAGAATTTATGTGTGGATACTTAGAGAATGAACCAGCTGAAAGAATGCGATCGGTCATTCACGATTGTCACAGTGAACGAGAATTTTATCATGCCTTCCTCTCAGCATATTGGTCTCAAGCTACACAAGACCGAGTAAAACATAGCATCATAATGATGAAACATTTCGAACAATCTGAATTTTCCAGTCTTGTGAAATATTTTGAAGACACGTTGCACAAGAATCAGTACCTGTCAAACCCATACAGCCCCTCAGAACTCATCCGCATTTGCTTAATCAAATTACCTGAACATTTACGACATATCATTTTGGCAGGACGTTGCAAAGACGACATTGAAGCATTTCAGGGACTCTTACAAGAATTAGAAATTGACACTGACAATCGCGGAACGCGAAAACTGGATCACAAGAATTACAGGTGACATCCGTCACAATTCCGCAATGACAGAAATAATAAATGGACACGACAAGGCTATTCTTACAACGTAAATCGTGACCAAAACAGACACCACCCCTATGACAACCGTTGGCAGTGTAGTAATAATTACAGAGAAAGATCGCATTTCCATAGTAATGAATGTGACAGTGACAACCATAGGAACAGACAATATGGCAACCAGAACTATTATTATCACGGGAGACAGAATAACTTCAGACGCAACGGTCCACCATGCAGTGATAATTCAGGGAGAAAGTCTCCACCACTTAACCGACAAGAAAGAAACTACAGGAACTACCGACATGACGACAGACGATATTATCATAACGATAGACCTGAATTTCATCAGAACTGGCGGGATTCAAACAGGGCGGGGCCCTCTCAGCAAGGTGAATTTGTAGCAGTTAGGTCTCCTAATCCCAATAACGACGTGCTCCAACAAAGAGACAGACAATGACTCACACTGCAGGCAGCCACGTGCGCCGCCTGGCTCAGAGAAAAATAACATAGACGCTAACCTTGAGAAAAATTTTAGCATTCCTTACCGACGTATACAACATGATAATTGCTCTGAAGTTGAAACTCTGCACACTAGAAAGGGTAAAAGATTGCACCACATACCACATGTAAAACCATTCATTGAAAGATATCTGCTTTTTAAGTTAGTCTTTACCATAAAATTTTTCACTTCACGCTACTAGTACAATTTGTCACACTGAGAAACTGTTAACATGCAACAAAGTTTTGAAGTTACTTATCCAGTCTAGCACCTAGGGAACATTTTTAAATGGAAATTACTAATGCATTGTTATTGTGAACAGACGACACAATGTTGTTATTTGTACATTCTTGCTTGTTAGTTGCACGATTACGTAACGACTATCAGGCTTACATACTTAGAAAATATACTGGTACTGCTAATGAGATTTTAATGCAACATTTTGGTTTACTTGAAAATACATTTTGGATTTAAAGTACTTTCTGCGAGATACCAGATGACACAGTGGTTATTTAATGTGACAGCTACATGATTTTATCACGACGCTACTAATGAGTGACAATTTACAATAATGCTTTTGCGGTGTTTCTGTTTTATATCTGCACAGTTTTTCCAAATTCTTCTGGAAAGGAAAACATGTTTTAGTAGTAACTTTTGTGGTATAGCTACAATGAGACAGCCTTTTCCATAGCACAACAATACATTACAGCACAGTACTTTCTTCATCACGGCAATAAGCGTAATAAGTAAGATATCTATAAGCAAAGCATTTCACTTTTGTTTATCATGAGGTAAGTACATTGACTTCTGCAGAACTTAGCTTTCGGAGGACGAAAACTACGACACTTCCACAGAGATTATCTTACAACAAGACGCACAGTTTAGCGCTACAGTACACGTATTTGAGCGATTAATTTTGTACTTAAAACATTTATTTTTAAAGATTTTTGAATTACCATGATACAAAGGTTTTCCATGATACATTTCATTTCATTGCTGTAATCTGTAACACCTGAGGGTATAATTACATTAATCCTCAGGGGGGTACATGCTTACTTTGTGTACCATGTGTTTGGCAAGCACAAGGAGCCCTAGCTAATATGGTATTTGCTTATACAACTTTACACATCGGTACCATATTTCTCTAACACATAAATTACACAGCTATCTGATCATTTAACTGAGAGAGACAAACATTTATTTTACTACATCAGTGGCAGATATTTACGTAATTACACTGTTGGATAACTTCACACTTACGAAATTGTATTTTGTCTATACTTTGTGAACTATTCATATTTTTTCAGAACCATTGTGATATTATGAGAGCTTTGAATGATATATTTGGTATGGGATCGCGATTTTTAAAGTACGATTGAGGTAGATGACCTATTCAAATGAGCAGAAAATTTTTTTTAGGTTTTGAAATTATTGCAGAAAGCTACGACGTTTTTGAGATTTGCTGAGTTTTTATGATGTTATTATTACAATGACAATGTGTATTATGCTGTTGAGGTATGTTTATGATCAATAAGCTGATGCTATATGAGGAATTTGATTATGCTACGTATTTATTATGACGAAATATTGAAGAAGTGTCGACGAATATTTATATGTGTAACAAGGTAAGGAATAATGAGTAGTGGTTAGGGACTCTGCTTGCAAAAAAGGATGTTGGAAACCAAGAATCGTACTTTAAGAGTTATGAAACGTGTGTAAATGCATGAATGTACCACAATGCCGCCGAAAATTTTTTGGACACTGTTATATTTACAGGATTTTGTTTCTACACATTTGTAATGCAAATTCTCGACCTGTGAAATTTTTATATGAGACTGTCACTGTAGCGGAAACTGATGTCGTAAATATTTTGGTAAGGAAGGTAGGTCACCTTGACGTAATGCGTTTTGGGCGCCCAGCTGCGAGATAGTCGTCTGACAAAAGAAAGCCATAAGGTGGAGAAAAAAAAGGAGGCCATTATCCTCGCTATTGACATTTCTTTGTCGAAAGCATCGCAAATACGACACGCTCAAACTTGAAAACATATGATTACACTGTGGAGCTCTTAATTTATGATATTTACTAAAATACCTAATGAAATGATGAGAAACATTTTACATCTATTGTCTTTCTAGTTGAGAGATTGCTCATTTTGTTTAATATCTGGTTTCCAGCTGTGTTGCAGCATTGGTTTTATAAAATAAAATTAAGTGCATTTGCTAATGTGAACACTTTCTGCCAACAGATCTATTAAACAATAATTTTATGATCCATATTCTTCGAAAAAGGAGCACTTGGAATGGAAAGAACAATAACAAGGGATTAATAACAGTAACTGCATGCATAGTTTTCTTTTCAACTACTTGTGTAATTTTTTTGGTAGAGTAAGTTATCGTGATGCATCACTCTAGTGTTAAGATGTGACATAGGTATTAAACATGGCCATTTTTACTGTAATATTTTTTCTGCTTGAGCTTTGTCATGTTTAGATATAAGTTATTGCATTTGCTGCTGCTGTTTGCCAGGCATAGTGCTACTAAATTTCACTTTGTATTACTCTGTTAAGCTAGTTTTACTACTGATTTATTTTTCTTGTTGCTGCACATTGGCTCATATTAGTTGTAATGTTGCATTTGCTTGGTAATTTAGATTTACTGTAGCTTGCTTTGCCAATTTCCATTTTTTGTCATTGCTGTTTGTGTTAATTGTTTTGTGCTGCTGCATTGCCTCATCCCTTAGTTTAGCGTCTGAGCTCAGTAGATTTAAGTTAGCTTAAGATGGGGTAGGCTATAAGTGAGAACGAGTTGTGATGAATTGGAAGAAATGCATTGAGAAGCTATAAGAAAATGGTTTGGCCAAAAAAGAATTTTGAAAGAGGATGTGAACAGAATACAGAAAGCATGCTTGGATAGGATTTTTTTGGTGGAAACAAATGTTGAAATAAGGGGAAAGATCGACAGAATGAAGTTTTGGGTTGGATTGCATTACCAAATGTCACACTGAAAACGAACCCTGTCTTTCCTTTTGTATTATTCCGCTATGTGTTTATGTACCCTTGTGTATTTGTCTTTTTCCTGTCTTTAAATGTTTAGCTAATAAGATTTATGTTGTAGAATTTTTCAAATACTATGTTATTTACTTTGTAAAGATGTTTAGACATTATTAATTCTGTTCTGTTTCAATGCTCATGTGTGAAATTACTGTTTCGATAACTATTCTCATTATTTTATATATTCACTTATTTCGTAATTCCTGTAACACAGATGTATATGTGTATTTCTATTCTTTTGTAGAGTCTGTGTTACTACAAATGTTATCTGTACTGGTATGTTCTTTAATTATGTATTTTGTCCTTTGTTATTGTATTCTTATGTTATAAAATTGTAAATGACACCAGTTCATCAAATTAAGTAACTTGTAAGTTACATTTTACTGCACACATTTCTGTTGGTCATAGAATATGGACAATATGTGAGATGTAGGGACTGTTAGTGTTTGCATGTGTGTTAATAATTCAGCAAGGTACTGGATAACAGCATTGCTGGAATTTTTCAAATACTATGTTATTTACTTTGTAAAGATGTTTAGACATTATTAATTCTGTTCTGTTTCAATGCTCATGTGTGAAATTAATGTTTCGAAAACTATTCTCATTATTTTATATATTTACTTATTTCGTAATTCCTGTAACACTGATGTATATGTTTATTTCTATTCTTTTGTAGAGTCTGTGTTACTACAAATGTTATCTGTACTGGTATGTTCTTTAATTATGTATTTTGTCCTTTGTTATTGTATTCTTATGTTATAAAATTGTAAATGACACCAGTTCATCAAATTAAGTAACTTGTGAGTTACATTTCACTGCACACGTTTCTGTTGGTCATAGAATATGGACAATATGTGAGAAGTAGGGACTGGTGGTTTAAGGACTTGCTATATTGTCCGCAAGACTCTGATGGTGATTGTGGACCTGCACAGTTGCAACAGATGGCTGCTGGCCATCTCTTCAAGGACTACAGTGGGTCTGTATCTTTGATGGCCCACCAATATCATTATTTCTACAAGGACTACAGTGGGTCTCCACGTTTGATGGCCCACCAATACCATTATCTCTACAAGGACTATAGTTGGTCTGCATCTCTGATGGCCACCAATATTGTAATCTCTACCAGGACTACAGTGAGTCTACTCTGTGATGACCTACCTACCAATATTCTTCAAAACTTTGACTGACTCTGCGGTGGGTTTGCTCTGTTGTGGCCCATTACCTGTCTGCATGTCGAGAGTCAGCACTGTCATTCCGTTGGAAGGACAACACTGCTTCTTCAAGACTGCATGGAAATCCACTACTTCTGTGTGCATTTTCTTTTACTGCTCAGACTTTGAGAAAAACACTGCTATTTTACTGTGATGAACGATCAGGACTGTCTTTATGGTCTGTGAGAAAATTTTATCTTTTGACCAACATTGTATCAATAAGTGTGTGCATTTGATTTCTTTGCTATTGTAATTGTAAAAAAATTTTAACAAATATGTATTGGCCAGTGCCCAAAACAATTTGTAAAATTTTTTGTGGGGAGCATGGGGGCTATGTAAGTAGGCTGTTTAGGTTTTTTTATTGGTAACGCCACGTAGCGCTCTATATGAAAATCACTGACTGTGCTGTGTGCAGTCTGAGGCTGGTCGGCATTGTTGCAATAGTCGCTATTGTGGTGTTGGGCAGTTGGCTGTTAACAGTGCGTAGCGTTGCGCAGTTGGAGGTGAGCCGCCAGCAGTGGTGGATGTGGGGAAGTGGAGATGGCAGATTTTTGAGAGTGGATGATCTGGACGTGTGTCCATCAGAGACAGTACATTTGTAAGACTGGATGTCATGAACTGACATATATAATATGACTTTTGAACAATATTAAGGTAAATACATTGTTTGTTCTCTATCAAAATCTTTCTTTTGCTAACTGTGCCTATCAGTAGTTAGTGCCTTCAGTAGTTTGAATCTTTTATTTAGCTGGCAGTAGTGGCGCTCGCTGTATTGCAGTAGCTTGAGTAACGAAGATTTTTGTGAGGTAAGTGATTTGTGAAGGGTTGCGCTAAAAATATTGTGTGTCAGTTTAAGCGTAGTCATGTATAATTGTTTAAAGGGGACGTTTCACTTCCCCTGAATGTCACAACATTATTCAAGAAAATTAAAGAGTCGGCTTAGCTTCGTTTGCTACTCCTCACAGTAGCTGCATCACCTTATGAAAAAGCGAAGCTTTTCTTCAGTTCCCTTCGAAACATACCCGTTAATGTCTTGGCATCGTTCTCTGAAAACAGATAAGTGGGTATGATAATCAAACTTTCCCATTTAACTTTTGAATTATACTTTTCCTTAAATAAATTATATGGCCGATTAGGAAAGGTAAAGGCGCCAGAGAGGCAGTTCTGGAGTTGCGCTTGATGATGGAAGCAAGACTAGAAAAATCAAGACAGGCTCATAGAATTTTTCAACCCACACACAAGCGTTTGACGGTCTAAAGTGGCGCAAGATGTTCGAAATTCTGAGATAAATAAGAGTAAGTACAGGGCAAGACGAATGATACACAATGTGCATAAAAACCAAGAGGGAAAGATAAAAGAGAAGACGAAGAACGCTCGGATAAAAAAGGGTGTAAGACAGCGATGTAGTCTTTCTCCCCTTCTGTTCAGTCTATGTATTGAAGAAGCAACAATGGAAATAAAATTGGGATTAAAATTCAAAATGAAAGGATAACAATGATAAGATTTGCTGCTGACATTGCTATACTCAGTAAAAGTGAAGAAGGACAAAATGATCTGCTGAATGAAATGAACAGTCTAATAAGTAAAGAATACAGATTGAGAGTAAACCGAAGAAACACGAAATTAATAAGAAGTGACAGACATGAGAATACCGAAAAACGTAGCATTGAGATTAGTCATCATGAAGTAGACGAAGTTAAGCAATTCTGATGCCTTAAAAGCAAAATGCCGGCCGGAGTGGCCGAGCGGTTCTAGGCGCTACAGTATGGAACCACGCGACCGCTACGGTCGCAGGTTCGAATCCTGTCTCGGGCATGGATGTGTGTGATGTCCTTAGGTTAGTTAGGTTTTAGTAGGCTAAGTTCTTGGGGACTGATGACCTCAGAATTTAAGTCCCATGTGCTCAGAGCCATTTGAACGATTTTTTGAACCATTTGGAAAAGCAAAATAATCCATGATGGACGGAGCAAGGAGAACATAAAAAGCAGATTAGCACAGGCAAAGAGCGCTTTCCTGCCCAAGAAAAATTTACTGGTATCAAACATAGGCCTTAATTTGAGGAATAAATTTCTGAGAATGCGCGTTTTCTGCACAGCACTGTATGATAGTGGAGAAAAAAGGAATCGAATAGCTCAAATGGTTCTTGCTTTATTTGCTTCTTCCCAAACAAAACTAAAAAATACATGCGAAAGACTTTCTTAAGGACTGAAATATGAGATTCCTCGATTACCATAAAAAAATTAAGTGTTAGACTTTCAAATGTGTACAATTAAAGGTACGAAAACGGGTTTCCCCAAAAAATCCATTTCCGTTGTAATTTTCACTTCATTCAATGTCTTCAGAAGAAGCTGCAATATATGGAATTAACGAAGGAATACATGGATGTAGAGGAAGCCTGTTTGTTTTGCTGCATGTGTGCTGCAGGAGCACCAAACAGTGTTGATGGAGTGTGAATGGTAATTGTGGAAGAAATACCCAGTGGAGAAAACACCACAAAATCCACAGATTATATGCTCTACCAATCAATGAAAAATACTCGTATACAAATTGGAACGTGGAATGTTTCTAACCAGCGTCAAAGACCACTAAGGATGTCGAAGGCTGGCATAGAAAACTAAAATCAAAAAGCTATGCTTTATGATAAATGAACTGAAGAAGGAAGCTATAACTGCTACATTTAAAACTAACAAAGATGTCATTGGCCTGTCTCTTCAAAAAAAGAAGACAACCTACACAGATCTTGGAAAAAGATTAAGAGACATTATAAAAATATGTAATGACTCGGGAGATTCAAGATGCCTAACAGCCCTGACTTTCTTGGGAAAAAAAACTGAGTGAGAAATTAAAATTCATAAAATAAGTAAAGAAGTTTAATCGAAATTAAAATTCGTGAAACATGACAAGTTTAATCATTTGTTACAATAATTTTGTAGAAAAAAGTTAATAATAAAAAAATTAAACTTGCATATGTACTGTAAATTCAGCTCAGATATAGTTGGAATAAGTGAAGTTCGATGGGAGAAGGAAGAGGACTTCTGGTCAGGTAAATACAGGATTACAAATACAAAATCAGAGGCAAAGCAGAAGCAGGTATAATAATGAATAAGAAAACAGGAATGCGGGTAAACTACTATGAACAGCATAGTGAATGCCTTATCGTAGCCAAGATAGACACAAAGTCAACACCCACACAGTAGACCAACTTTATATGCCAACTAGCTCTGCAGATAATGAGGAGTTTGAAGAAATGGATGATGAGATAAGGGAAATTATTCAGATAGTTAAAGGAGACGAAATTTTCATTATGATGGTCTGAGGTGTGAGGTTGATCTTTGTTTTGTTATTCTGCGCAACTGATTAATCTGAGATGTACCCTTTACCCTGTGGCTCCTGCAAGATACAATTTCCACCCACACACTACTACAGAAGTCAGACAGACGCTCCTAATGTTCTAAAGACAAATGCCTGAAAAACTTTCAGCAATAAATATCTTCTGGAGTCGTCCGCTGTAAGGAAATGACACAAAAATTCACTAAATTTCTTACGTAACTAGTGGGATACTTGGGTACTGGAGTAGTGCTAGTTAGTGTAAGAAAAACATGGAACTAATGAAAGTTATTATTTATTTTGCAAAAATTCTGAGAAATCACAATGACACTTTTAGTTATGAATTGAACACGTTATATCCTGGTTCTTTCGGGAATGTGAAGTTACCTTTCAAGGATAGGATTCGCTAATGAAATTTCTACACAAAGTTTAAGATGGTTATTGCCTTAGCAGAATGGCTGAGAGGTACGCCTACTCAACTTGACTAATTATCCTTTAGAATGTTGCTAGGTACGGTTGAGGCTGTCGCGTGTGAAATGCAGTGAAATGTACAGTTGTGGAGGAAATATGGCGCTCGCAATAGCTGTAGCGCACAATACCGTAAGCTGCGATGACTGCTGTCTGCGCCGCTCGCTGCTGACGAATAAGATAACTCTCGTTCTATCTGGATTGACCTTCGCCAATCAAACTCTCCCTATGCCTTGATGAAGTCAAGGATTCCTATTCGCCCCTAGTCTAACTATTGGCGTGGTACACCTGTCAGATAACCAGTCCACCGCGATGCCACTCAAAATTCGCTCGCAGGCGTTTAACTATAACTCTGTCCGTTCACACCGCACAATAAGTGTGTCAGCCAACATAGTGAACAACGCTTAATTGCAAAGACTCAATATAGAGTAGCACATCGATTCGCTCTCGACAGAGGTGCTCTCCCAGTGATGTACTGAGGAGAGACTTGTTCTTCACTCTTTCGAGTACACGTACGAGCGCGCACGCTCTCGTTACGTGTTCTCGCTCCAAGAGCGACAACGGAACGACGCCTCTCCACGCCAGACGTGAAGTTGTATAGCTTTCTGTCTCTTCCATTATTCCTTCAGCTCAAGGCGTCAGAAATATCGTCTGCCAATCAGCATTGCTCTTCTAAAACGGGAGAATGACGTTTCGTTTAAGGTGACCTGTAGCTTTGGCGTTTGGCGTTTGCTATCTCCCTGTGAAAATCTCTGAAACTGCGTGCTATGTGTAACGAATGCGTAGGCTGTCCACTCCCACACAATGTAGCGGAATTTGCTTTTAAGCCGAACACGGGGTCGTCCCCCTTTTCACTCGGGCCCACACTGTCCACTACGGGCGGTCACCGGCCAACATGGGCTGGGTCGTCCTCTGAAGGGCCTGACGTCCCGCTGTGCGGCCTCTCTCCCGAACTAAAAGCCTCTGTGACTGTCGTGTCTGGAATGCATGTGTGCACGTCAGCCTCGAGTATTTCAACCATGGTGCGCTCACTTGTCAGTTGCATATCGTTTACATGAATTCATACAACATTGACTTTATCTTATCGAGTTTGGGTTCGAATGAAGCGTCTTGATGTGCGGAATATCATTGTGAGGTCAGTACATGTAAGCAATGAAGGTCAGGAGACCGCGACGTCTTACAATGGGAGACTGGAATTCTATAGTAGGAAAAGGAAGAAAAATTGCAAGTGAATATGGACAGGGGAAAGGAATGAAAGTGAAAGCTGCCTGGTAAAATTTTGTACAGGGCATAATTTAATCATCGCTAACACTTAGTTTAAAATTCATTAAAGAAGGTCGTATACATGGGAGAGGCCTGGATTTACCGGAAAGTTTTAGACTGATTATGTAACGGTAAGAGAGAGATTTCGGAATCAGATTTTAAATTGTAAGCCATTTCTGAGAACAGATGTAGACTCTGGCCACGATTTGTTGGTTATCAAATGTAGATTAAAACTACAGAAATCGCAAAAAGATAGGAAATTAAGAAGATGAGACCTGGATAAGCTGAAACAACCAGAGGCTGTTGAGAGATTCACAGGGAGCAATAGGGAATGACTGATTAGAGCAGAGGAAAGGAATTCGATAGAAGACGAATGACTAGTTTTCGGAGATGAAATGATGAAGGCAGTAAGGAAACACATAGGTAAAAAAGATAAGCCCTAATAGAAAGATAACACAAGAGACATTGCATTTAATTGATAACAGGAGAAAAATTACAATGCAGTAAGTTAATCACGTGAAAGGGAATACAATCGTCAAAAATAGAGATTGACAGGAAGCGCAAAATTGTTAAGCAGGAATGGTTAAAGGACAAATGCAAGGATTTAGAAGCATATTTCACAGGGGGAAAACTAAAGGGGCCTTTGGGGAAAAGGGAAGCAGCTCTATGAATGTAAGGACACCAAACGGAAAACAAGTATTAAGCAAAGAAAGGAAAATTGAAAGGTGGAAGGAGAATGTAGAGGATCTGTACAAGGGAGATGAACTTGAAGGCAATATTATAGGAATGGAAGAGAATGTAGTTGAAGATGAGGTGGGAGATATGATGCTGTGAGAAGAATTTCTCACAGCACTGAAAAACTTAAGTCGAAACAAGGCCCCTGAATTAGACGATATTCCATCTGAACTGCTATCCCATATCGTTTGGAGAGCCAGCCATGATGAAATTCGTCCGTCTGGTGTACAAGATGTTTGAGACAGGCGAAATACCCTCAGACTTAAAGAAGAATGTAATAATTCCAATCTCAAAGAAAGCAGTAGCAGTAGTTGACAAGTGTAAAATATATCGAAGTATCAGTTTAATAAGTCGTGGTTGAAAATGTACTAACGTGAATTCTTTACAGAAGAATGGAAGAACTGGTAGGAGTCGACCTCGGCGAAAATCAGTTTGGATTCCAAAGAAACTTAGGGACAGGCGAGGCAACATTGACCCTCCCACTTGTCGTAGACAATAGGCCAAAGAAAGGCAAATCTTCATTCATAGTATTTCTAGACTTAGATACGGCTTTTGACACTGTTGACTGGAAATTCTGCAGGTGGCAGGGGTAAAACACAGGGAGCGAAGGCTCTTTACAACTTTTACAGAGACCACACGGAAGTTGTAAAGAGTCGATAGGCATGAAACGAAAACACAGTGGTTGAGAAGAGAATGAAACAGGGTTGTAGTCTATCACCCATGCTATTCAGTCCGTACACTGAGCAAGCGTTTAAGGAAAGTAAAGAGATATTTGGAGTAAGAATTGAAGTTCAGGGAGAAGAAATAAAAACCTTGAGGTTTGCCGATGACATCGCAATTCTGTCAGAGAAGCAAAGGATTTGGAATAGTGGTTGAACGGAATGGGCAGCGTCTAGAAACGAGGATAAAAGATGAGCAGAAACGAAAGAAAAACAATGATAATGGAATGCTGAGGGAATTAGATTAGGAAACGAGATACCGAAAGTAGAAGATTATTTTTGCTATTTGGGCAGCAAAATAACTGATGGTGGCTGAAGTAGAGAGGGTACAAAATGTAGACTGGCACAGCAAGAAAAGCGACTTCCTTTGACCCACAAATAAAATACTTGTGGACGCAAACAACACTCTGACGTCACGGTCGGAAAGCCCATGACACGGAATAGACCATATGATAACAATCTTAAATCTAGTGTTGCCGTTGGACGCATCATTGTCGGCGAGATGCTCCCTGCAGCAGCTATGGTCGCGCTGCTGACAGTCTGTGGTGCTGCAAACGCCTTTGCGCTTCTGTGTGGATACTTGTCTTGCGGCAAACACGCCCGTTTCCCGGCTCGAAACGTGCACATCGCAGAGTAACACCCATCATACTCGTACATTCCTTGACAAAGGAAACGGCGCACCCAAAAGGGGAGGAGGAAACGTAACGAAACTTCGCGTTTTGAGAAGGTATTTGATGTTATTGAAGCGAATATTAAACAGAATGGAATCTACGAAACACTTGGCAGTATGAGAGAGCTTGTCAGTACGACGTTACACACCCCGTGGCCTAGATGCATGCACTGATTCAGTTAGGAAGGGTGTCATAAGGAGTTTGTATCCTCTCCTGAAAAGCTGGTCCACACCTGCTGTAACCGGTTTTTGATATCCTGGATGAAGAGTTGTCCTCCGAGCCGATGGCACACAAATTCTACTAGGGACAGATCTGGGCTCACGGAAGAATCTCAGTCTCATTCAGACACCTTATAAGGACACGTACCATGTGTGGACAAGCATTGCCCTGCTGAAAAAAAAAAGGCACCACCATACCGCCGTATGAGAGGTAACGAATGAGGACGCGGGATGATCATGGCGTACCGTTTACCATCGTTGTTCCCTCGATCACTACCAGTCATGCTCTGAAGTCGTACCCAATGGCTCCCCATACTATGACGCCGGAATTAACAATGGTGTGCCTCCTCAGAATATTGGAAGAATGATACCTGTCTTCAGGTAGCCACTATACTCACCGACAATGGTCATCTGGGGTAGTGCAAAAGTGCGAGTCATCGCTGAACAAAATGTGGCGCTATTCATCAGACAGCGTACGCTTCCGCTCTAAACGTAGGCGTTTGTGAAGTGACGTTAACGGCAACCTGCGCATGAGACTATGTCTATTTCTGTTGCTGTTAGTCTCCAACCATTGGTATGAGGTGACATTGAAAGTTCCAGGGTATTCTATCCTCTTATGGCAAGCGCAGATGTTAAGGGGTTACAATCTGCTTAGTCCATAACACGGCGATTCTTCCTTGTGGTGGTCAGACGTGGTCGGCTGGAACCTTGATAACGAGCAGTCCAGCCCTTACATTCTGACGCTCTCACATTCGAATGCCCTGAAAATCTGCATATTGCTCGATTCGACCAGCCAGCCAAATAGAGTCCCACAATGAGGACCCTTTATAATTATAAGTGCTGATAACGTTGCCTCATACGAGTATGCTGTATCTCCGCGTTTTTCACAATCATCGCTCAACATCTGACGCTGTTCATAGCCCATATAAACGTTACAAAGCCTGGTAACAACACTAAACACAGACAAAACTCACTCTGGTTGACCGTTCAGTTTGTTACAGATAACTGGAGCTCGAATATTTACATACTTGCCGATTCTTTGCACTTGTACGAAGATACAGTGACATCCGACCATGTCTTCTGGGTGCTGTACTTTTTCTGTCAGGTTGTGTACATTTATAGTGTCACCAATTAAGTAAGATATCTGTGGAGTTAGATATACAGAAAACATAACTAACGCAGCGCTGGACAAAACTTTTTTGATTCACGGCAATTTGCCACTTGAGGTGTTCTGGTGTTGAAGACAAAAGATCCATTACCGTACATGTGACAGGAAATAAACTACATTGTGTAAGCTTGGTACACTATCAAAAGGTGTAAAGTCACAACTGCATTATTGTAATTTCTTTAATTACAGTGTGCAGTCACGCAGTTCCACAAAGATAATAAGTTTCGTTCATTTACAGAACGTCTTACGACGTCTTGGTAGTTGCGGACAACACGACAGTTTCAGATACTATACATACCGTTACTGAGTGACATAATGACTAATGAATGCTTTGTATTGCACCTATAGTTCTCTCGTTGTTCTGATTACAAGACGTTCCGTAAATGAACGAGGCCTGTTACGATTGTGGAAAATGTGCGAGAGTCTACATCACCATACTGTAGTAGATTCTTTATTGGCTGTGGCCATTGTGTGATCTCCTTTTCGTTACTGACATCGTCTTGTGGAATTGGAGAGCAGTTTGTTTAATTTCCCACATGTCGCTCGGTTCCCTGTGTGTCGTCCATAAATTTAATTGCACTAGACAGAGCGGTACACTGACGATGGTGAGGTACAGTGAAAGGTGTCAGGTCGTCTGTGTGTTGTCAAAGCCAACTCGTGATAAGTCACGATGATGAGGTACAGTGAAAGGTGTCAGGTCGTCTGTGTGTCGTCAAAGCCAACTCGTGATAAGTCACGATGATGAGGTACAGTGAAAGGTGTCAGGTCGTCTGTGTGTCGTCAAAGCCAACTCGTGATAAGTCACGATGATGAGGTACAGTGAAAGGTGTCTGGTCGTCTGTGTGTTGTCAAAGCCAACTCGTGATAAGTCACGATGATGAGGTACAGTGAAAGGTGTCTGGTCGTCTGTGTGTTGTCAAAGCCAACTCATGATAAGTCACGATGATGAGGTACAGTGAAAGGTGTCAGGTCGTCTGTGTGTTGTCAAAGCCAACTCGTGATAAGTCACGATGATGAGGTACAGTGAAAGGTGTCAGGTCGTCTGTGTGTCGTCAAAGCCAACTCGTGATGTCACGATGATGAGGTACAGTGAAAGGTGTCAGGTCGTCTGTGTGTCGTCAAAGCCAACTCGTGATAAGTCACAATGATGAGGTACAGTGAAAGGTGTCAGGCCGTCTGTGTGTTGTCAAAGCCAACTCATGATAAGTCACGATGATGAGGTACAGTGAAAGGTGTCAGGCCGTCTGTGTGTTGTCAAAGCCAACTCGTGATAAGTCACGATGATGAGGTACAGTGAAAGGTGTCAGGTCGTCTGTGTGTTGTCAAAGCCAACTCGTGATAAGTCACGAGGATGACAATAATTCTTGCTATATAGCTTGTTTTATGTACACTGGATTTCGATGTGCGGCTTACGTTCGCTGTTACTACGACGGAGCGGCTGACAGCGGATGGGCGGTCCTGGGGAGATCTTACATTTCCATCACATGGAGTGCTGGACGAAACCATTTACATATTGTATGAGCTGCTATTCGAACTCGAAGTTGCTTCAGAAGGTACTGTTTTCTTTTCAGTACCTTACCCATCGTTAAGTTTGACACGGAAGTAAACATAGCGTTAGGCCTTCCTCCGCGTTTGTTGTTACCGTGGTTGGAGTCACCTTCCCGCGGAACGTACATTAATGATGACCTGTAGAGTACAATCGTGTTCAATTATTGCGGTACGTTTGTCTTGGCGTGTCGTAGCCCGCAGCTCGTCGCTAGCACATCGCCATAAGCTCCGCTCGTACACAGACCCGCAGCAAACATTAATCAAAAATAAATCCCTCATGAGCAAAAGTTTACAATAGGAAAATGATCAGGAAAGACATGACCGACAAACTTTTTCGAAATTTATCAACAAGATAGTGGATCCTGAAATTGAGGACGAAACCGCGAAAAAATTTAAACCACAAGCCAAAAACAAACTTGCGACACGGTGAAGCATCTGCAAACCATAAACCGGAGAGATCAAGTACACGACAACAACTCGGCGTCTCGGTACGAAAACTGCAGCGCCACATCTTTATCTTGGCCTCGTGCTTTCAAGTGTTGACAGTCAGCAAGGCCCTACATCCATTATGTGATCGAAAGTATCCGGACACCCCAAAAACATATGTTTTTAATATCAGGTGCATTGTGCTGCCAACTACTGCAAGGCAGTCCATATCAGCGACCTCAGTAGTCATTAGACGTCGTGAGAGAGTAGAATGTGGCGCTCCGCGGAACTCACGGACTTCGAACGTGGTCAGGTGATTGGGTGTCACCTGTGTCATACGTCTCTATGCAAGATTTCCACACTCCTAAACATCCCTAGATGCACTGTTTCCAATGTGACAGTGAGGCGGAAAGGTGAAGGGACACGTACAGCACAAAAGGGTACAGGCTGACCTCGTGTAATAGCCAGACATCTATCTAGGACATCACACAGGAATACCAAACTGCATCAGGAGCCATTGTCCAAGTGCTATGACAGTTAGCCGTGAGGTAAGAAAACTTGGATTTCATGGTCGAGCGGATGCTCATAAGTCGCACATTACGCTGGTAAATACCAAGGTAAGCAGCCTAAACATTGGACGATTGAACAGTCGAAAAACGTTGTGTGGAGTGACAAATCACGGTACACGATGTGGCGATCCAATGCCAGGGTGTGGGTATTCGCGCAGTGAACGTCAGCTGCCAGAGTGTGTAGAGCTAACAGTAACATTCGGAGGCGATGGTGTTATGGTGTGGTCGTGTTTTTCATGGAGAGGTCTTGCACCCCTTGTTGTTTTGCTTGGCACTATCACAGCACAGGCCTACATTGACGTTTTAAGCACCTTCTTGCTTCCCATTGTTGAAGAACAATTCAACGATGACGATTGGATCTTTCAACACGATTGAGCACCTGTTCATAATGCACGGCCTGTGGTAGAGTTACACGACAATAACATTCCTGTAATGGACTGACCTGCACAGAGTCCTGACCTGAACCCTACAGAACACCTCTGGGATGTTTTGGAACGCCGTATTGGTGCCAGGCCTCACCGACCGACATCGATACTTCTCCTGAGTGCAGCACTCCGTGAAGAATGGGTTGCCATTCCCCAAGGAACCTTTCAGCATCTGATTGAACGTATGCCTGCGAGAATGGAAGCTGTCATCAAGGCTAAGGGTGAACCAACACCTTATTGAATTCCAGTATTACCGATAAAGGGCGCCAAGAACTTGTAAGTCATTTTCAGCCAAGGGTCCGCGCAGTTTTGATCACATGGTGTATTACGACAATAATGTCACTACTACAGGCTTCGCTACCTGTAACAAGCGAAAGATGCCATGTACTAATATTTTCTTTCTCTCTGCTGCCATATATTTCAGTCAAACCACAGAACCAATATTTTTGTCCATTCCCTGCCTTCGGAGACAGTCGAAACTACGTGTACATACGTTTTAATAGCAACCGAAGGAAAGCGGTCGAATAAGGTCAACATTTTCGTTATTCGTAGAAGAACTTCTTCAAATCAGCATTTTTCTGCTGGAAGAATAGCCCAGCAGTACAAATAGCAATCAATACTACCTCAAGTCGCCTGAGTTTTTCTGCTGGTGTAATTGGTTTCGCCTCTCTGTTACAGAAATTTCTTCTCAGATTGCCTTCAGTTGACGAAAGAAGATCGAAACTGTGTGTAAATCTGAGAAATGTCCTAAACTTGTCCGCATCGTCGAGCAAATGTTTTCTTACTAAAATGTTATATGCTCCTTCTTCTTCACTACGTAAGAACGTTGTCTCCTTGGCGCGTCCTGAGTACTCTTCCCAATAATATACATTCTTCCTCCTCTAATTTCCTCGTACTTGCAGAGGACTGAAATTAACAGTATTTGAGATTGAGAAATGCGCGGCATGATTGCCTTCGCTGTCTCCGCTACTGCTACCGCCGACCTTCACTGTCCCACGGCCAGCAAAATTTTTCTCGCAGCGCTCTCGAATGCACGTCGCGCCAGTGGAACACGCAATGCTACTCTCGTCTAGAAGAAACTGTAGCACCAAGCGACTTCCAACAAATTGTGAACATGCTGTCGACCCTTTCTGAAACTTTTTCTCACTTTCACCCTCACAAAAATGTGAGGGAAAAAAGTTTGTCGCTTACTTCATTTCGGTTGTTGATTTGCTGCAAATTCCGTGTTACACGCGAGAATTTATTACTTCACCCTTAATGACACTATTGCCTAGAAAGTTTGCAGATGTTATCGACATATACTGCTGAAAGCAACTTTAAAATTGTTGTTATACTACACGTAGTTTAGGACAGGCGTGATAGAGTATCGTGAAAAATCAACTTTCTTAAAAGTAGCAGAAAATTTTCATTGATTAAAAATAGATGTCAGAAGGTAGTTCTCGTATCATTCAATCGCTCACGGTTCCCATATTATAAAAACACCACTTTCATTTTTTACGGTCTGTCGTTCACTACCCACGCCTAGGAGAACTAGCAACAATTCACGCGTTTAAGTTCGCACCTCCATTGATTCGCGGTACGATTACCCCTGAAGCAGTCTAAATTGACTGATTTATTACCGTTACCTTGAAGAGAGTGATATTTACCTCCTCTTTCTTGAAGAAAGTGATGCACCGTCCAGCTTCGGATAAGGAATGCAGTATAACAGAATCATAAATAACGTCCTCGTGTTTTCCGAAGTTTGCAGGGTGCGGTGTAGCCAAGTATACTTTTCAGGACGAAGTAATTTAGAAATGAATTAAACTGACTCCCGTTCCACATCATACATTGTAAAAACTTTTACACAAATATATAGTGTTGTCTGACATACACACAATACGTCTGCCCAGAATCTCAGATGGGTAAATATTAGAATACAAATATTAGAATACAAATATACGTATGTTCATCTTTATTTTGGAACATATCTCTTTTTGGCGTTGGCATGTTTATATTGCATGATTACCCCTCACAGTGTTCCAATACCAAAATAAGATCTAACACAACTGCCCTGTACTGTATACAGTCGTTGGCCATGACTGCTGGACGTCAGTATACAGTATCTAACATTCTGCGTGGTGTCTGTTTGTTCTAAGTCGTGACTCCCTACCACTTTCGCGCAACAACGGTCTGAGCGTGTTTTTTTTTTTTTTTTTTAGGGAATTGACTAGTTTGAACCTGGGACCTGTTGCTGGTAAGGAGACGCCAGACCACACATGACATGTAGAGATCAGAAGAGTTCAGTGAGACTAGCGATGATATAATCAAATACTTAACGATTTCAGCGTCAGCTCCACTGCACTCCCTGTAAAAGAATCTTAATACTAGCTAAATTTAGTGGAAGGGGTTCAAGGCTTTCCTATTTTTAGTTAGCTTGTAAGATAACGTCGAAAAAGCAGTTAAGTTTACCATTGGAAATTTTATTCTACTCAGAAAACATTGTTTATAAATTGCACTATTGATAAAAGGAAATATTTTAATACAGGATGATAAAAACCAACTGCGTTCAAGAAAAATGTGAACGAATATTATCTGGGTGGGTTTCCAAGTTCCACAATGGATCGAAGGATGACCTATGCCTTATCACATCTATAATCTAGGTTTAAATTAAGTTTCACAAAAGAGAAAACTATCGAAATGTTCTACAGTGACCCTCAATTATCTTTAATTACTTATCTAACTTGTCGTAAATTACAGTGGCTGATGTGGCTTCTCAATAATTATATAACAGAAAAATCATCGCGTTTCAGATTTTAACTTACGTAGCAAATGTGAATACCATGATCTTCAATTGACGATTGACACTAGTATTACGCAAAACGGGGGTGTAACAGATGAGACTTCTGCAGTTCTGAGTGAAGCTTTATGCGCTGTTATGTGGCATAGCGTGCGTTCATTACCTTGTCTGTGTTTACGCAGCGTCAGGGGGCGGCGGGCGGCGCAGCTCCTCACATCTCGCCGTCTCGGAAGCAACTCTCTCCTAACTTCTCCTTACTACAATTTACCGAAGTTGGTTTAAAAAAGCTATCTGGCTGTATTTTCAACTAACCAATCAGGGTCTCAATGTTAACCTTAAGCTCTGCCTACAAAAATTCTGTCTATCCAATGAGAAACGTTATACTTTTCATGGTGGGGCAATGTTTTTTTATGTTTGTAACGTAACAGAGATGCGTATAGTCTCAGGCTAAAACTTGCAGCTGGTGTGGCCCTTTTAGTGTTATCGTAAGATCTATACTGTTTTTCTGGAGGGCTCTATCTTTTAACATGGGCTGGGAGTGGTGCTGGTGGTTGGCTGGCGACGTGGGTGTCCGTCCCCTATCGTAGGGCCTTCTAGCTTAACACGGTTCTGCTCTCGGCTTCTGTTCTCGTATCTTCCCTCGGCACTGCGTCTTTTTCACGGTGGGAAGGTATGACATGCATTTAGGCGTTCTTGTGTTAGTCTGTGGTACTCCATTTGCTCACTCGTTGATCGTATTACTTTGGTTAATTTAATGTCAGGATTTATTCGGAGCTATGTGACATACTGCCGGATTTGCTTATCATGTCAGGGTTTTCATGGAAGGTGTTGGATTTGCCTGACACCTTACAAGTAATGGTGAATTTTATAAACATAAATAATAAATTTTCATACGGAAGCACCACTTAACTACTTTTTGGCTTGGCTAGGGATCAAGTCCCATCATTTGTGGTCAAGTTTGTATTTTATTTATCCCCTGTATGTGTCAGCTTTATTTATATTACAATTAATTTACGCGAACTTGGCGAATCTTTAAAGGTACAGTTTCTGAGAGATCATGACTCGACAAAGGGTGTGTTTGAATTAGGAGTACCTTGCTTCATTATTGAGGTTTAACCGACATATCTTCACACGTTACGCGGTGGTGGTTGTGCGCGCGCCTTACGATAATGTAAGTGGGCTGCTTCTGTGTTGGCAGCGCTGTGTAGCGCTTTGCATTGGATCTCTGACTGCACTTTCTTTGTAAGAGACTCTGTGGCTGGTTGGACTCGTTGTTGGGAGTTAATCGCCAGTAGTGTTGGAAAGTTGGAAATTAATCGTCAGCAGTGATGGAAGTACTGTTGGGCAGTTGGAGGTGGACGGCCAGCAGTGATGGGTGTTAGATGTGAGAAGTTAGCATTGATGAAGGGTAGAGGTCTGAAGTGTTAGCGTAGGCTAACGATCTGTACATGTTCGACCTGGAGATTGAATATTATTCATGATTATATACCTTTGTACTAGATGTCAATGACGAATTGTGTGTGAACTGGATGTCACATTGACCTGGAGACTGAAGATTATTCATGATTATATACCTTTGTACTAGATGTCAATGACGATTTATGTTTGTGTCTCAATTGTACGTCACATTATTAAGATAAAAAATACATTATTTCCTTTGTAACAAAATCTTTCCTTTGCTAACCACATGCCTATTAGTAGTTAGTGGCTTTAGTAGTTAGAATCTTTTATTTAACTGG
This sequence comes from Schistocerca serialis cubense, assembly GCF_023864345.2. NCBI lineage: Eukaryota > Metazoa > Arthropoda > Insecta > Orthoptera > Acrididae > Schistocerca > Schistocerca serialis. The sequence goes on along the minus strand of NC_064638.1, from coordinate 90,103,372 downwards.
CAGTATTGACGTTCGCTGTATTGCAGTCGTTCCCGTAATGAAGATTTTTGTGACGTAAGTGCTTAATGAAATGTATATGTTATTGCTGAGATTCCTTTTTAATCAGGTCCATTCCTTTGAATTAATTATTTGAAGTAGGTTATGTGGTGTCACCGCCAGACACCACACTTGCTAGGTGGTAGCTTAAATCGGCCGCGGTCCATTTAGTACATGTCGGACCCGCGTGTCGCCACTGTGTAATCGCAGACCTAGCGCCACCACCAAGGCAGGTCTCGTGATACGAGAGAGCACTCGCCCCAGTTGTACGAGAACCTAGCTACCGACCAGATGTACGAAGCCTTTCTCTCTCATTAGCCGAGAGACAGAATAGCCATCAGCTAAGTTAATGGCTACGAACTAGCAAGGCGCCATTAGCCATACAGTGATTGTACTTAAAGTCTCCTGTGTATCGTCAAGATCGATGTACCACAATGTTTGAGTAAAGTTAAGTATTAAACCTGCTCCGTACTTTTCTTCCTAACATTAATTACGTATCCTGTTCCAGTACTTCACGCCCGTCTGCGTTAGTCTAGCTTGCCTTTTCAGCCATCTCAACTTCACGGTGTCGGCCCAGATACCGACACAACAGGTTATCCTTTTTTTGAGCAGTCAGATTGCGTTGCTCTAGAATATTGTGAGTCAGTGTTGACATGATAAGAATAAGTAAAGAGAAAGTAGGTTAACTTGCAATCAATTTCACTCAGCAGTTTAAGTAAAATATTGAATAAAGAAGTTTCAACGGTACCATCGCTGTAGCCTCAGTCAACAGTTTAGCCTCGGGTCTATAACTTAGTAGACGACGACGAACTGCACCTCTTTACAGTGTCCAGAGGATACTTCCGTTGGATAAGTACACGTTGATGTGTGTTTGGCTAATAAGTTCGATGCCGCGACGGAGAAGCCATGAAGTTCCGGCCATGGTTGTATAGATCACATCGTCCATCACATATTTCAGTGTCGAAGGCCATACCATATCATCGGCATCACGTCGAGAGCTCACCATATTCCAGGTAAGTCCATAAATTACATGTTTTAATTCCTCCTTCGTAGTAAAGTTCGTCGTCCAACGCCACTACAAAGGGTATTTCGAACGTTTTCGTTGTTGCAGGCACACGCAACTTTCATCACTGCATCACACGAGTTTGTATTCCGCATTCAACACACGCTAAACATACAATATGTAGGCATATTTCTTCAAGTTCCTTTTCGTTTCATATATGTTAAACACGATTTTCATGTACAGTTTTCCTTAGAGGACTTTTTATAAGTGCGTAAAATTTTACGTGACTTCCATAAAGAAACTAAAATATGATGTAAATTTGTTCTTTATAACTACACAAACGTCATTTCAATATTAGCTGATACACTTATATAGAACTTATATAGAACTTTATACATTTTCATTCAGTACGCAAATGTTTTTAGTTTCTGATTTTCTGACTGATTCTCAGAATTCAAACCTTTTTTGCAAGAGTGCACATATGAACAGCATGTCTATCGCGTCAACTTATCTTTTCTGTCTCTTACATATTCATACAATAAGTGCCCATGAAACTAACAGGTACTTTCCTAGGCGGCGCACAGTGTCGTTTCCCCTCTCGTAGCTTATTCAGCATGTCCTCAGATTTATTCATTATTTCATGATATATGCAGATTTCCTATACTATACTGCTTAGTTTATTTTTTATATACACTCCTGGAAATGGAAAAAAGAACACATTGACACCGGTGTGTCAGACCTACCATACTTGCTCCGGACACTGCGAGAGGGCTGTACAAGCAATGATCACACGCTCGGCACAGCGGACACACCAGGAACCGCGGTGTTGGCCGTCGAATGGCGCTAGCTGCGCAGCATTTGTGCACCGCCGCCGTCTGTGTCAGCCAGTTTGCCGTGGCATACGGAGCTCCATCGCAGTCTTTAACACTGGTAGCATGCCGCGACAGCGTGGACGTGAACCGTATGTGCAGTTGACGGACTTTGAGCGAGGGCATATAGTGGGCATGCGGGAGGCCGGGTGGACGTACCGCCGAATTGCTCAACACGTGGGGCGTGAGGTCTCCACAGTACATCGATGTTGTCGCCTGTGGTCGGCGGAAGGTGCACGTGCCCGTCGACCTGGGACCGGACCGCAGCGACGCACGGATGCACGCCAAGACCGTAGGATCCTACGCAGTGCCGTAGGGGACCGCACCGCCACTTCCCAGCAAATTAGGGACACTGTTGCTCCTGGGGTATCGGCGAGGACCATTCGCAACCGTCTCCATGAAGCTGGGCTACGGTCCCGCACACCGTTAGGCCGTCTTCCACTCATGCCCCAACACCGTGCAGCCCGCCTCCAGTGGTGTCGCGACAGGCGTGAATGGAGGGACGAATGGAGACGTGTCGTCTTCAGCGATGAGAGTCGCCTCTGCCTTGGTGCCAATGATGGTCGTATGCGTGTTTGGCGCCGTGCAGGTGAGCGCCACAATCAGGACTGCATACGACCGAGGCACACAGGGCCAACACCCGGCATCATGGTGTGGGGAGCGATCTCCTACACTGGCCGTACACCACTGGTGATCGTCGAGGGGACACTGAATAGTGCACGGTACATCCAAACCGTCATCAAACCCATCGTTCTACCATTCCTAGACCGGCAAGGGAACTTGCTGTTCCAACAGGACAATGCACGTCCGCATGTATCCCGTGCCACCCAACGTGCTCTAGAAGGTGTAAGTCAACTACCCTGGCCAGCAAGATCTCCGGATCTGTCCCCCATTGAGCATGTTTGGGACTGGATGAAGCGTCGTCTCACGCGGTCTGCACGTCCAGCACGAACGCTGGTCCAACTGAGGCGCCAGGTGGAAATGGCATGGCAAGCCGTTCCACAGGACTACATCCAGCATCTCTACGATCGTCTCCATGGGAGAATAGCAGCCTGCATTGCTGCGAAAGGTGGATATACACTGTACTAGTGCCGACATTGTGCATGCTCTGTTGCCTGTGTCTATGTGCCTGTGGTTCTGTCAGTGTGATCATGTGATGTATCTGACCCCAGAAATGTGTCAATAAAGTTTCCCCTTCCTGGGACAATGAATTCACGGTGTTCTTATTTCAATTTCCAGGAGTGTAGTAATGTAGATTTTTGTGTACATACTGTAAATAGTAGTCCAGTGTGTAGGTATCTTCCCATAGTTAGTTCATTTTCTTCCCTTCCACGCAAATATTTCCTAATCTCATTTCTCTTTTTTTATATTAGTCTTATTCTTATAACGTAGACCTCTGTATTTACTGTGGTGTCACCGCTACGACCTAGCAAGGCGCCATTAACCAATTTAAGATAGAGTCTCACTTGTATCATCAAGGAATGCTGTATACAAATGATGGATTAAAAGTTAAGTATTATAGCAGCTACGTACTTTTCTTGCTACCATTCATTACGTATCCTGTTTCAGACCTCTCTCTAGCCCACGTGAGATTAACGCGTGCCTTTCGGCTACTTCAGTGTGACGTAGCTGTCTTGTTACGCCACAACATTTACTTTAGTGATCAATTTATATTCATAATCTCTCGGTTATATTCTACTTGGCGTAGATGTACTAATGTTAGCTGACCATTTGACTTGTTAAGCAGTGCGTTGGACTCGTTTTGCCCTTGTGCATGTGCCGAGTTCACAGCTTTCTGTGGGGGACTGATGACCTTAGCTGTTTAGTCCCCCTTAAACACCCCAACAACCACCACCACCACAGCTTTCTGCTGCATTTGCGCATTGTCATAATGCTACATAATTAATTTCTCACTACCCAATTTATCAATTTGCCATTGGAAGGTGTATGTATTTTAGTAATAAATTAAATTCGGCTTATTACTTATTTCACACAACGTTCTGTTGTCAGTGAACAAAATCTTAAATAACTAATGACTTACCCTATTTCTATTTGCACACATATAAAAAACAAGACCAGAAGTTATCCTAAAACTAAGAGAACATCTTTCATAATTCATAGTGAAATATTGTCACTACACTTTGAGCACAAAAGCTTCACTAATTAGTTTAACCTTTGTCAAACCTGTTCAGGCTACAAATTCCTTTAGATCCTTGTGTGGATAAAGGGCCTTGTCCTTTCCATTTATAGGGTACGTTATTCTCTATGGATGAGAGAGCTGTGTAATTACAAATGAGCCAGTGTGTAAGGGCTACTATTTGCTGTTAAGTTTTCCATGTTTGGTAGACATTGGGTGCATTCGCAACAATACTCCTCGTTCTGTATTGAATGTATAGTGTGCCCTAATTTTTTGTCATAAGACATTTTTGTCTGCTCGACCTTTTCTCCTAAATTTACCAAGACTTGGCAGATTTTTTCCTCAAATGACGTATCTCCCTTGGACACTCTAGGCAGCCACTTTCCCACTCGTCCATTTCTCATTTCTTAAACATTAATTTAGTGTGAAAACCTGTTGAAGTATTAACACTTTTTTTGACGATTTGCTGAAATAGTGAGAGATACTCGATCCATTTTGTATATTACTGTGGTGTGTAGCAGCATTTAAATGTATTAAAATTTTTAAACACCCTTGCTGTGGGTCTTCCTTTGGAGTGGAATCGTGATTTTTGTTTAATTTGTGGTCGTGATTTCCCTCTATCTGTTACCCGTGAAGTACGATGCATTATCGACTAACAGTATCTACGGCTTTCCTACTCTAGGGAGGTAGTCGTCTGTAATTCTTTTAGCAATAGAATCGGCGGTCATTGATCTCATTGCGTACAACTTAACATATTTGGAAGAAACATCATATAAGGCAGTTGCACACTTAAAATCGTATTTTCCTTTTGAATAAGGACTGGCAGCATCAAATAATACTAATTCTAAAGGTTTCGTGGGATTCACTGGATGCAGTTCAATTCATTTTGATTTGCTGGAATACTTGGTATCCTGACAAGTAATGCATTTTTTTAATTACTTCGAGAATTCGGCACCGCATGTTGGGGAAGTAGCAATGGGAGTTTATCTTATCGGTGAATTTAGAAACACCGTAGTGACCTCATATGTTGTGATCGCAAATGATGAATTCATCTACAAACTTCTCAGGTAAACATACGTACCACAACTGATGGTTATGTGTACGTCGCCGAAACAGAACTACCTTGTAAATAATAAAAAAAAATTTACATTGTTAACGTCATCTTCTTCAAATAGTTTGTGTCTTATCTTTTTCCAGCGTAGATCTTCTTGCAATTACTTCAGGCTGTTGCACATTTTACATAATAGGGTTGATGTGTTTTGTCATGCGTAACTAGGACGCAGATTTCAGAATTCTGTTCGGTGAGTTCTAAAAATTCATTTAACCTTTGGGGTAGCCTCGGCAAGGCGTCAGTAGCGTTAATTAAACATCGATATACAACCGATAAATCGATAGTGTCTGCTCTATCGTCACTATCGGTAGTCTGATTCAACTATCGCTAGTCATACCGTTCATCATGTAATTCTTCTTTAATTGGCGAGCGAAAAATTGTCGGATCCTATTACCTCCACGGCCTGTGGAATGCAGGGGGAAAGTAGATTGCATAAAGATATTTAATCAACATCAAATACGGTGCCGCCTTATCCAGTCTATGCTGTTCACACGCGTGTGTTGTTAATGGATTGGCCGCTGTGGAGGAGGGGACGTGAGAGAGGGAATTTCTCTTGTCTTAAAGTGATGACAACTCACTGTCGTGCGCACCTCGTAGCGATCAGGTACTTATAGTAAAAATTACACACGCAAATAACACGGATTCATGAATGCACGTTCTACAATGGCCATCTGCAAATGTGTTCGCATACTTTCTCGTAACACGGAATAAAAATGTAAATATGGCTATTGTAATACAACCCAGTTAGCAGAGGGAAAAATGACTTTTAAAGATTTGTTAAGCGTTTGCGATTGTATTACACAGTGTATTTTTACAATAAATACGATTATTATTGTTATTAATTTAACAAACCCAATCTTGCACTCTTCTGTTTCTGAGTGCTCATTGTACTTACAAGTGTTCTCAATTGTAGGTGTTAATGTATAAGGTGATTCGAAAACGCAAAACACCGACGTAGTCCTCACGCCCATGTCTCACTTCCACTTTGTAGAACCACAAATATGGTTCATAGGCTGGTTGCCTGCGTTTTGTTCGACTAGAGGAACTTGTTCCTTCAAGGACGCACCAGCACTCGCAAAACTGAATACAGTAAAAGTACAACCTGTCGAGTGTCAAGTTTGTATGGTGGCTGGACATAATTATTAAAATCGACAGCTGTATTTAAATGCTATCTACTTTCACAGTATTTCAATGCATATTCATAAGTAATTCGGGTGAAATGTGAATGTTTCAATGGATGTGAGACAAAACTAATCTCCTCTTGCCAAGAAGTCAGTGTGAATGTCCGGTAATGTTTCTGCAAAAGTTCCTAATCCTGTAGATATTTCTTAATCTCTTGCCTGTTAATCCTGAAACCCCTTGCTGAAACTTATAGATGGGGTGAATTAGCTCACCATTATTTTAATTTTTTTTTGAGTTTACAGCATTCTGCGACCTGATTAATAAATTTTCGAGCGTCACGAGGAAGAATCAGTGTTGGTCAAACCGTCAGTGACAGAGCACCTCTAGATCCTGCTGCTAATAAGGCGATACACCGTTCGTTTGTTAACGTATTTTTACGAGCTTCAAACAGGAGTGACTTCAATAATGGATAGGAACTGTGATTGCTGTGTACAGATGAGAGCTGAGTTGGTAACCCTTCGCTCACAGTTCCAGGCTGTGTTGGCTTCCGTCACACTGCTTGAGGCTGCTGCCATGGCGCATCACAGTGGGGAATCGGACGCGGGGATGCGAGAGACGTCGAGGACGTACCACGTATCCCCCGATCGGTCCACTGCTGTGGCCGCCCCGGGTACTGCCAGCACTGAGGATCACCCCTCACCCGCGGTCTAGTGGGAGATAAAAAAAAATGGTTCAAATGGCTCTGAGCACTATGGGACTTAACATCTGAGGTCACCAGTCCCCTAGAACTTAGAACTACTTAAACCTAACTAAGGACATCACACACAGCCATGCCCGAGGCAGGATTAGAACCTGCGACCGTAGCGGTCGCGCGGTTCCAGACTGAAGCGCCAAGAACCGCTCGGCCATTTCGGCCGGCTAGTGGGAGATCATTCCAAAGTCTGGCAGGCAGCGAAATGCTTTCGGAGAGGCCGATCGTAGGGCCTCCCCGGTTCGGGCGTTATCTGTGGCTTACGAAGTCTCTGAGCCGGATGCAGTCGTCCACCATGTTCCAGAGGAAGCTTCTCGGCCCGCAAGGTCTGGGCATTCACATAAGATGGGATTGCTGATAGCTGCGAGCTCCAACGCTAGGCATGTAATAAGGCCACTTAGAAACATAGCTGCCAACGAGGGGAAGGAAGCCAGTGTGCACTCCTTGTGCATACCGGGGGAGGGTCATTTCGGATGTGGAAATGGTGCTTCCGGATGCCATGAAGAGTACAGGGTGCAGCCAACTACAGGTGGTGGCCCATTGACGTGTGTTGCTTTGGATCGGAGGAGATTCTCTCTGGTTTCGGGCGGCTAGCGGAAATGGCAAAGAATGTCAGTCTTGCTTGCGAGATTAAGGCGGAGCTCACCGTCAGCAGCATCGTAGACAGAACCGAGTGGACGGTTTGAATCAGAGGCTCAGGCGGTTCTGTGACCGTGTAGGCCGCTGATTACTTGACTTACGTCATTAGGTGGTGGGTTTCCGGGTTCTGCTTAATAGGTCAGGGGTACATTACACAAAGGCCGCTACACGGGTAGCGGGGGCTGTATGGAAGGGACTGGGCGGTTTTTGAGGTTAGAGGGTCTCAGGAAACCACAGAAATGGCGTCCGTCTTAAAGGGAGCAGGTAAAACACAGTAAAGTAGTTGTAGAAACGATCGATATTGTAGTTGTAAATTGCCGTAGCTGTGTTGGGAAGGAAACAGAGCTCCAAGCCCTAGTAGAAAGCACTGAATCTCAAATAGTTATAGGTATGGAAAGCTGGCTAAAGCCGGAAATAAGTTCAGCCGAAATTTTTTCAAACGACCTAACAGTAATCAGAAAGGATTGGTGGTGGAGTGTTTACTGCTGTCAGAAATAGTTAACCTTGTAGTGAAACTGAATTAGATAGTTCCTGCGAAATAGTATAAGTAGAGGTTATACTTGAAAATCGGACCAAATTACTAATTGGATCGTTTTACCGACCCCCTCGCCCCCCCCCCCCCCCCCCCCCGACTCAGAAGATATAGTTGTACAACAATTTTAGTCGGTGGAGACTTCAATCTACCCTCGATATGCTGGAAAATTTTTACGTTTAAAGCCGGCGGCAGGTATAAAACGTCATCCGAAATTGTACTGAATGCTTTCTTAGAAAATTATTTTGAACAATTGGTTCATGAGCCCACTCTAAGCGTAAATGGTTGCGAGAGCATGCTTGACCTCTTAGCAACAAATAATCCTGGACAAATAGGGAGTATCGTGACGAATACAGGGGTTAGCGACCACAAGGCAGTTGCTTCTAGGCTGATACACAGACAACCATCAAAAAGAAACACAAAGTTCATCTATTTAAAAAAGCTGATTAAAATGCTCCCTTTCCCGTTTTAAGAGACAGTCGCCACTGCTTCCGATCTGATCACGTAAGCGTAGAAAAGACGTGGACTGATTTCGAAAAGATAGTATCGACAGCAGTTGAGAAATATATATTGTTGTGTCTAGACAAGACAGCCTAGACACAATGAGAGGAAGCCAAAAGGCACGCGCTAAGTTAAAGCAGGATGGCGTGAAGTCTGAAACAGGATACGTAATGAATGCTATAAAGAAAAGTACGTAGCTTCTGGAATACTTAACTTTAATCCATCCTTTTGGTACATCTGGAGATTGTGGCGATACAAGTGAGACTCTTTAGATACATGCAATGTTACTAATGGCGCCTTGCTAGGTCGTAGCCATTGACTTAGCTGAAGACTATTCTAACTATCTGCTCTGCAAATGAGCGAGGCTTCGTCAGTGTAGTCGCTAGCAAAGTCGTCCGTACAACTGGGGCGAGTGCTAGTCCGTATCTCGAGACCTGCCTTGTGGTGGCGCTCGGTCTGCGATCCCTGACAGTGGCGACACGCGGGTCCGACATGTAGTAGTGGACCGCGGCCGATTTAAAGCTACCACCTAGCAAGTGTGGTGTCTGGCGGTGACACCACATATATCACATAAATTAATAAGTGATGGTACTGATACCCCTAAGTACACAAAACGGGTCAGATCGCTGTTACCGAAGCAACGAAAAAAGCATGCCAAATTTAAAAGAACGCAAAATCCCCAAGATTGGCAAAGTTTTGTAGAAGTTCGAAATATAGCACGTACTTCAATGCAAGAGGCTTTTAACAATTTCCACAACGAAACCGTCTCAGAATATGGCAGAAAACCCAAAGAGATTCTGGTCATATATAAAGCACACCGGTTGCAAGATCTACATCTACATCTACATCTACATTTATACTCCACAAGTCACCCAAGGGTGGGTGGCGGAGGGCACTTTGCGTGCCACTGTCATCACCTCCCTTTTCTGTTCCAGTCTCGTATGGTTCGCGGGAAGAACGACTGTCTGAAATCCTCCGTGCGCGCTCGAATCTCTCTAATTTTACATTCGTGATCTCCTCGGGAGGTATAAGTAGGGGGAAGCAATATATTCGATACCTCATCCAGAAACGCACCCTCTCGAAACCTGGCGAGCAAGCTACACCGCGATGCAGAGCGCCTTTCTTGCAGAGTCTGCCACTGGAATTTGCTAAACGTCTCCGTAACGCTATCACGCTCACCAAATAACCCTGTGACGAAACTCGCCGCTCTTCTTTGGATCTTCTCTATCTCCTCCGTCAACCCGATCTGGTACGGATCCCACACTGATGAGCAATACTCAAGTATAGGCCGAACGAGTGTTTTGTAAGCCACCTCCTTTGTTGATGGACTACATTTTCTAAGCACTCTCCCAATGAATCTCAACCTGGTACCCGCCTTACCAACAATTAATTTTATATGATCATTCCACTTCAAATCGTTCCGCACGCATACTCCTAGATATTTTACAGAAGTAACTGCTACCAGTGTTTGTTCCGCTATCATATAATCATACAATAAAGGATCCTTCTTTCTATGTATTCGCAATACATTACATTTGTCTATGTTAAGGGTCAGTTGCCACTCCCTGCACCAAGTGCCTATCCGCTGCAGATCTTCCTGCATTTCACTTCAATTTTCTAATGCTGCAACTTCTCTGCATACTACAGCATCATCCGCGAAAAGCCGCATGGAACTTCCGACACTATCTACTAGGTCATTTATATATATTGTGAAAAGCAATGGTCCCATAACACTCCCCTGTGGCACGCCAGAGGTTACTTTAACGTCTGTAGACGTCTCACAACATGCTGTGTTCTGTTTGCTAAAAACTCTTCAATCCAGCCACACAGCTGGTCTGATATTCCGTAGGCTCTTACTTTGTTTATCAGGCGACAGTGCGGAACTGTATCGAACGCCTTCCGGAAGTCAAGGAAAATAGCATCTACCTGGGAGCCTGTATATAATATTTTCTGGGTCTCATGAACAAATAAAGCGATCGCTGTTTCCGGAATCCATGTTGATTCCTACAGAGTAAATTATGGGTTTCCAAAAACGACATGATACGCGAGCAAAAAACATGTTCTAAATTATAGGAAGACATCGGCATGATGGGTGAAGGTGCCAGTACTGCTGTCTCTCTCGCCTTACCTTTCCTAAGCCTTCACAACACTATTGTGCTCTTCATACCGCTCCGTGTGCTTACCTCGGCGAACGGCGAAACTCCCAAGAAAACTTCTACGAGCTATACCCTTTACGTCGACTGTATTAAGATCACAAGTGCTGCCGACCTCATTGATGTAGTAGCTGTAGCACTACAGTACGGTGATGGTCCTATTGTTTTGTATTGAGTGCTAGTTCAACTGAGAAAAAACATAATGAGCTACGAAGCCACCCTGGTCTCTTCAACGCGCTTTCACTAAACCTTTTTTACTCCCGTGTGCATATACCATATCCTCTGCATTTCATCAGCAAGCATGCACATGTAAGGTTGCAACATGGCATGGCAGACAAAAAAACATTTCCCGTCTCACATCCCTATTCCTCGTGGTGATCTTCTTCTTCTTCTTCTTCCTCTTCCTCCTTTTCACGTGCGTCTAAGACGCTGAAGTTCAACGTAGCTTCGACAAGTAATATATTGTCCCGAGTTTTCAAATGGCTCTGAGCACTTAACATCTATGGTCATCAGTCCCCTAGAACTTAGAACTACTTAAACCTAACTAACCTACGGACATCACACACATCCATGCCCGAGGCAGGATTCGAACCTGCGACCGTAGCAGTCGCGCGGCTCCGGACTGAGCGCCTAGAACCGCTAGACCACCGCGGCCGGCGTGTCCCGAGTTTTATGAGAATTATTTTTTTTTGGGTGAAAGTAACTTTTCAGATAACAAGACATTGAAAAAAGGGAAGTTTTTGAGAATGATGTACAAAATTTCGGACATATTTGCAGTTGATTTAAACATTACTTTTTTTCAGGTCATCAATCAAATCGTACTACACTGTACGACAGTAGCAGTGGTTACAGCCAACACTACAGTTACGATTAAAAGAACCGCTAAAGCCTTAAGGATTCGACATTCATCCAGAGGTGTACAAATTCCCCTTGCAGCCTGCTTGCCCCTAGCACCTCTGCAACCATTCATGCAGGTCAGCCTGCCGCGACGTAAACACAAGAGTGCGCGTGTACTGAGGCATAGTGGGCAATGCGGGCTATACGGGCTCCCGCAAGCCCGGGCTACCTGGGTTCCCGCAAGCCTGCCAAGCTTCACGGGACCCGCTCAGCTTGCTGCGCCTGACAACAGGTTGCGCTGTCAAGCTACCGTGACTAGAGTAGCCAGGTAGTTAGCCTGCAGTTCATTTATCGCAACGGTGGAGGCAGCACAATGAATAGGTCGAACTTTAGTGAGATTGAAAAAAATTGACAACTGGCGAATACATGCTGGTAACGAAACAGAGCACAAGTGCCGCATGGGAAATGTTTTCGTGTGTTTATGAGGCCGCTTCAAATAAATCGGTAGGTGTGTCTCAATGCAAACTATGTAAAAAGCTCTTAAGTACTTATTCGGGAACCTCGAGTATGTTACGACGTGTGTGCAAATTTGACAAGCAGTTCCCTCACTCCGTAAATATCTTGAAAGAGGACAAAGATTTAGTGGCCGAAAAGTGCGTCGAAATGTGTGCTAAGGACCTGAGACCATTTAGCAGTATAGAGGGAGAAGGATTTCTTAATTTAGGGCAGACACTGATCGACATAGGTAAAAAATATGGCTCAGTTGATATTAAAAATGTTATGCCTTCCCGAGTGACAGTAGCTAGGAAAGTTCAAACCTTAGCTGATAAAGTGCGCAGCAAAATGCTCCCAGATATAGTGCATGCGATTCGTTCTGGTATATGTGCCAGTACAATTGATCTATGGACAGACAATTACAAAGGGGTGCATTACATGTCCGTGACAATGCATTACATAAATTCAGACTGGCGTTTGAATAAATATGTACTAATGTGCTCTGCGTTTCCTGACTGCCCAAAAACTGGCTCGAATATTCGAAACGAGTTGGAAGATGGCTTAGAAACTATGGGTGTTTCTCGTGAAGACATTGCCAAAATTACGTTTGTCACAGACCAGGGCAGTAACATTGTCAAAGCTCTCGAAGTATATCAGCGTCTTCCATGCATGGCTCATAGTATAAACACAGTCTTGAAATACGTACTGAGCGAACAGTTTTTGAAAGAAAATGTTCCAAATATATTAGCCATTCTTAATACAGTGCGGGCTACGGTTTCGTACTTCAAGAGAAGAGGTCTCTGTGTGAGACTGAACTCATCTTTAAAGCAGTGGGTTTCAACTCGTTGGAATAGTTATTTTGACATACTTGTATCAGTCCATTCTCAGATTGATTCAGTGAAGGCTGTTTTACATAATGAAGGTGCCTCTGATAAGATGCTGGGCTATGACCACCATATCACTGGCCAGCTTATAGAATTTCTTAAGCCGTTTAAAGAAGCCACAGTTGATCTAGAGAGTGACAAGGATCCAACCCTACATTTAGTTCTACCGTGGTTTTATGCCTTAAAAACTCACTGTCCGTACGGGATAACGATGAAGAGGTTTGTAATTTTATTCCATCTGAATATTATAGAACCACTTGTGAAATATGTATGTTGAGAAAATGTATTTTCAGAACATGAAACCTTTGAAACAAGCCGCTGATGCCTTCCTAGAACAGAAAATGTGCGTTAGTATGTTGCATAAAATTGCAACGTTTATGGTGGCTAACTACCGCACATTAAGAAAGTTAACCAAGGATGAAAAAATTGAAGTTTACCAAGCAGCACGACAGATGTGTGCTGAAGGTAAGCTCCTAAGATAATGCATATATTCTTCATCTACATGTACATGGTTACTCTGCAAGACACACGCAAGTGCTTAGTTGAGGGTTCATCGAACCACTTTCAACTTATTTGTCTCCTTTTCTCGAATTTCGCGCGGGATAGAACACCTACAGCTCTCCGTCTGAGCGCTGCTTTTTTGTATTTTATTCTGATGATCATTTCTTCCAATGTATATGGGACTCAACAATATCTCTTCGAATTCGGAGGTGTAAGTTGGTGATCGAAATTTCATATATAGATCGCGCCACGTCAAAAAACGCCATTGTTGAAATGATTACCACCCCAACTCTTGTGTAATTTCCGCGACACTCTTTCCCCTGTTTTACGATAATACCAAACCAGCTGCCCCTATTTAGACTCTTTCGACCTCTTCCGTCAATAGTAAGGCTCTCCAACTTCGTAGCAATGCTCCAAAAGAGTGTTTTGTCATTAAAACGCCTACAGCATTTTCTGTGTGTCCATTGCTATTCAAGTAGGTCGTAATTGTAATCAGAGGTATTAAATAGAATCTACAGCCTTTAGATTTGACTGGTTGATCTTGTAAACGAAGTTTAACGGACTTAGTTTAGTACACACAGGGATAACCTCGCTCTTGTCATTATTTATTGCCAACTGCTAATTTTCACACCAAAAATATATACCTTATTTAAATCGTCCTGCAGTTAGTTTTGATCTTCTGGTGACTTTACAGGACGATAAATGATAGCATCATCTAAAACCTATTATAATTTCAACTATGTGTAGTACGATCTTCACATTATTCTGCAAATATTAATTGGAACCTGTACAGTTTCAGTACAAGTGCCCAATCACAGCAACCAAGAAACAAATCCAGGGCCGTACAAAATCGCGAAATTTGAGGACTGGGCAGAAGAGCCTCCTCTCCTACATGATGAAGTCAGCAGATACTTGCAAAAAAACACTGTGTGAACGAGGGAGATATTCTACAGTGGTGGAAAAATAACTCCCAACGACTTCCTCGACTTGCGTGTGTGGCAAGAAAAATATTAAATATACCAGCCACTAGTGCGTCTAGTGAGAGAATTTTTAGTTGCGCTGGAAACCTAATTAGCGAAAAACGATCACGTCTTAATGCAGACAGACTTAACGATCTCGTCATAATTAATTCAAACACTAATCAGCAGACACATTGAAAATACAGTAGAACATTAAACGGGAAACTATGAGTTTGAGCGTAAATTTACTAATTAAGAGTGCAGATTTCTTTCTTGTGCTTTCTGGGCGTCAATTTCTGAGATAGAAATTTTGTAATGCATACAGTTCATTTTTATTTTAGACTAAAATTTTTGATTTCAATCCTTCCAAGTGACATTAATTATTGTTTGTAAACCATTTTCTGTTACTTGGGTTTGCAAAAGTAGCCAAATATTTTTAGGAGTATCTGGTTTGGCCTAAATAATACTTTCAGGGGAACTGAAGGAAAATTGGTAAAGATTTTATGTTGAAAAGTGTTCTGCAAAATAAAATATTCATTTGTGGAGTAAGGCAATACACATTATGAGTTTAAATTACAATTTATTTTGTTGAGTTCCACACACATTGCAAAATGTAATTTTATTCTTGTATTTCTATATTAAGGAGAATCCCACATGCGGAGTCAAGATGCTGAAAACCTAGACACTACAAATACTCCTAAAATGAAGAGCGTATTTTTCCATGAATGTATTGTAGTAGGAATATAATGGAAACTCTGAGCCACTCTCCACAGCGTCTATATCTGCGTCATGAGGATTCAGACTCGTCGTTTAGGTCTGTGTTATGAGGGTCTAGAGTCGTCGTTTAGATTTGCATCATGCAAGTAAACACTCGTCGTCTTGGTCTGCATCATGATGGTCCGAAATATGGTCCCTCATGATGCAGACCTAGACTACAAGTGTGGACTCTCATGACGCAAACGTAGGAGCCGCGAAAAATGGCTCAGGGTCGCCATTGTATTCCCAGTACTATAGTTTTTAGACGAACTGGATACGAAACAAGTCCTTCGATTTTGTTAAAATGCATTTTGGCAATTTAGAATGATTTTTCCAACTTTGAATGAATTCACAGAACCAGTAAAATACATCCTGGAAACGTAGTTAAATATTTATATAATTGGTGTCATACTTGGCTGAAACATAATAAAGTTAAAGAATCTAGACTTCAAAAATCTTAATTTGGTTCTCATTGCAGTACAGTGGTTAATAGGGGCGTAGATAATTTATTCTTCTGGGGAGGTGACCAATCTTCTTTTTGGGGAGTGGAGGTTCACTTCTTTAGTACAAATATCCATCCGTTTCGGTGTTGAAAAGTGCAGCACAGACTGCATTGCGTTGCCTGGGCATTTATTTATTCCATACTCTCGTAGTCCATCTTCCCTCCCGTATTTTCTCTCTATCCATTTAGTCCTCGCCCACTATCTCTTTGATCACCTCCACCCCCCCTCCCCCTCACTCCCCATCCCTTGGCCGGCCGAAGTCGCCAAGCAGTTCTAGGCGCTACAGTCTGGAACCGCGCGACCGCTACGGTTGCAGGTTCGAATCCTGCCTCGGGCATGGATGTGTGTGATGTCCTTAGGTTAGTTAGGTTTAAGTAGTTCTAAGTTCTAGGGGACTGATGACCTCAGAAGTTAAGTCCCATATTGCTCAGGGCCATTTGAACCATTTTTGAACCCATCCCTTGGCCCATCTCCCCCCCCCCCCCCCACCCTCTATCCTTCTCCTCGTCCTCTCTCTGTTGGATTCCGCCACCTCAGTTCATCTCCTCTTCACCTATCTATGAAAACTCATATATATCTGTCAACTTTTGTGGTGATCAGTGAATCAGTGTCAAAGTTTATTGCTAGATATCATTTATTGTAATACTTTTTGATACGCAGCATTGATAGTTTTGTTTTCTGGTGCGTAAACAAATTAAGTTGAAGGTGTCCCGACAGGGCAATATGCGACATACAAATAGCCATGTGAAAAACATGATTTTCAAGATTGATGCCACAAACATATAACAACTGCCCCTGCTATTTATCTATCGACATGGCAAATGTAAGCTGCACTGGAAATTATAACCGTTTAAAGTCGAATGGCATGTCTGTCGGAATCTTAGTGATATTGGAATCAAACTGTCCTCACCTTTGTACTTTCCTTTTAAAATTGTGGCTTCGATTACGTTGTTCTTTAACTTCTTCCCCGCAAGCCGGGTGCCATTACAAAGACGTGGCTCGTTTACCTTTCGCAACATGATTGCCGATCCGACTTAATTACAGATTGGAAGGCGGTAATCCGGGGAAATCCAGCGAATTTAAAAATTCCGTAGGATAGTTGACTACATCATCTTGGTTAGTAACGGAATAAACCGACTTGTATGTCAGCAATTCGCCAGGTGTCATATTTTGAACCTGAAAATTCATTTCGTTAACATCAAGTTTTTTTGCAGCCAATATAACACGTTCACTCAACCAAAAATGGTTTGCAACTGTTAAACGACATTTGCTGTGCGCGAATTGTCCAACACGATGACTGTGAATGTGTCAGACAGCTCTCAAATTTCAAAAAGATCATAGACATTTCGTTTAAAAGAAATGTATATATATACATTGAAGAGAGTACCTTACAAAAGATTTTGACATCGTTTGCGGGTTACCATGAAAGTTCACTATGTACGCATGTTTCCATGGAGAAGGTTTTTGAATATTTACATGTGCATGTATATGTATATATATATGTATATATGTTTATGTATATATATGTATATGTATATGCGTATATATATGTATATATGTATGTATATGTATATATGTATTTGTCTATGAGTGTATATATATATATATATACTCATAGACAAATACATATATATACATATACATACATATATATATATATACTCATAGACAAATACATATACATATACATACATATGTACATATATATACGCATATACATATACATATATATACATAAACATATATACATATATATATATATACATATATATGCACATGTAAATATTCAAAAACCTTCTCCATGGAAACATGCGTACATAGTGAACTTTCATTGTAACCCGCAAACGATGTCAAAATCTTTTGTAAGGTACTCTCTTCAATGTACTGTCCGAAATATTATGTAGACAGTGATGTTCCTTTTGATGGTCAAGTGTGCAAAATTTCTTCAAGATCGGAATAAAATTGTAGGTTGGTGTAGAAGTGTGTACGTAAAGTACCCTCCGCCATGCACCATTCAGAATTTTAAGCAAGCAGCGCCCTTCATCCTGCTTTGAATATCAAGTGTGCCAAATTTCATCAAGATCGGAATAAATACGTACAATTAGTCGAGTTCCGTTATGTAAAGGAACCTCTGCCATGCACCATATGAAATTTTATGTAGACTGTGTCCTTCCTCTTGGTTTCAAGGTATAGTGTGCAAAATTTCATCAAGATTGTATGCAATACAAACACACGCACACAATGAAAACGCACTTTCAGTTTTTGTCAAATTTTCCAATTTTTCGGTCGATTTTCGAAAAATTTTATTTCATAAAAACCTTGTCCTGAGAATTACGAACACAGCAAAAAAGATTTAGCCGAACTGGTCCAGGCGTTCTCGAGTTTTACGCTTATCAACACATTTGACAATTAATTTTTATTTATATAGATAGATAAGAAGCCCGAAATATACGCGTAAAGGAAGAATATACAAATAAAACCAATATTTTTTTTACCTGAAATTAATACATATATATATAATGTTGGGGTTTGTCTTTTGGTGCTCAGGTAAAATAAAAACTTTTGATTAACGTTCATAATACGACAATGACGCGCGCAGACTAAACGGCTGCGTAGCGCAGCTCAGCAGTAATGTGGGCAGGCAAGCAAGTTTCCCGCAGCCTGCCCGGGTTGGGTTCTGCTTGGCTTGGCTGGGAGTGAAGCAGTCTGCCCGTTCTGTTGACAACGAGCGGCGGCCTGCCCGCCTGGCCACCGGGCAAGCATGGGCGGGTTAAAAGCGGGACATGTACACCTCTACATTCATCCTGTTTTGCCCACTGCATCAACTCAACAGCACAAGATTGGTTCAAAGTAGAATCATTTTCCGAAATTTTATTGAAAGCTAAGGCTACTGTGACTTTCTTTCATAACTTTACATTAGCGAACAACAAACTTCGCAGTGCTCATAAAAGAGCAAACGAAAAAGAATTGAAACCGATACAAGAGGTGTCGACTCGATGGAACAGCTCATATTACATGCTCAAAAGAATTTTAGAAATAGGCTTGCGATTGCGATCGATAAAAGTTCGAAAGCACCGCCTTCCCCCACAGCAGAAAATTTCTTAGCTATACAAAAGGTAATAGGTGCTAATGAAGCTTCGGAAGCTGCAGCAACAACAAAAATCTCAGGGGGGTCATACGTCACTGCTTCCTTAATCAGAGTTGTCAGACTTGGAAAGCACCTTAACAATTAATGAGGCACGAAAAGTTCTGAATTCCTTGATTAAATCAGTCAAAGAAAGATTCGAAACCATTTGATACATGGACTGTTAACATGCTTGCGAGATTATTAAATCCTAGATTTAAAAAAACTTGGTTTGAGGACATTTCAAGAAGCTGACAACGCTGCACAATTACTTCGGAAAGAGTATGCTACTATTATCGCATCAATACTAAGAATGACGCCTGAAACAGAAGCTTCCATGAGCAGTGCTAATACGCCTACTGACACATCTACCAGTTTGACACCAGACAATCCACTTTTTTTTGCTCAGTCAGCAACAACGTAACGGCGATGTCATTACATCAGTCTGTGATTCCATAATTGACCTGCGTCAATATTCTGAGAAACCTCTAACGGACAAGCATGCTTGTGTATTATAATATTGGGAAAAATCTAATACTATGTTTCGTGTCATGGACACTAAATATTTGTGCTGTCCAGCGGCTTCGGTTCCTGCAGAGACGGTTTTCTCCAGTGCAAGAGAAATAATTAATGAAAAACGCAACAGACTAAAGGATAACGTGTGTACCTTTTATAAAACATACTTTGCATATCTTGTAATGTTATATTTTAAACAATAAGAAATTCTTAGAAAGTTTTTTATTCGTTTGAAATACCTGTCCAAAACAATCGGTAGTTAATCGATATATCAATAGTTTTTAATAACAGCATCGATAATACCGTATGTGTCAACTATCAATGTTTAAGTAACACTAGGCGTGAGCAATTATGTGTCTCCTTGCCCTTTATGTATACTACCTCGAAACTGGATTCCTGGAAATAGAGACACCTTCTGGCTTTTCTTCTGCGCAGCAGTCTGTACGTCAGGAAATAAAAAAGTGGTTGGTGGTCACGGTAGACTTTGGTGTGTTTTTCCCACAAATAATATTCGAATTTCTTAAAAGCCCACACCATAGAGAGAGAGCCTCGAGCTTCGTTAGTGAATACGATCGATCACATTCAGTAAGAGTTCTCTTTGAAAAACTAACTATTTTGGGTGTTTGTTGTCCATCTGTCTCGTTGATCTGGAATAGGCATGCCCCAGACCCTGTGAAACACGTATGTAACGTAGCAGCGATGGTGAGGCATGATAAAATCTTTGACCAGAGAGCCTTTTATCGCGGTTAGTCTGCGCTTGACCGCGCGAGTGTTGCGAGCAGTACTCGGTCAGTAGTCGTTGCGAGCAGTACTCTGTCGGTAGCAGTAGCTCAGTTCAGTTGCGTCCAGTAGTCGGTCGGTAGTAGTCGTTCAGTACAGTTGCGAGCAGTCTGTCAGTGGGCAGTCTGTGAGCAGTGCAGTATGTCGGTAGTAGCAGTCGAGTGCAGTTGTGTGTGAGGAGTCGGCGAGCGTCGACATGGCATTCTGGTCAAGATTCAGGACGAAGTATATTATTTTTAAATGCGCTCAGCTAATAATGTAAATTAACTGTAACTAATTTGTGCAATAATCGCCCAAATAATAATTTTGATTTCAAAGTAATTTTTACAAAAGAACCTTTTAATTGAACCAACGATTTCCTTCCATTTCCCTTAAAGAAAAGTTTCAGTTAAATTTCAAAAAAAAAAATTCAAAAAAAAATATTATTTGCAATGCATTTCCTCCAAGCCGTGGCCAACAATGAGAGCAGAAATTTGACATGCAGTTTCAATGAGGTAAGAAATTAATTCCGATTTTTTGCACAGGGCCAAAGACCGATATTTCGGTTTAATTGAATTTTCATTGTCACTGAAGTTTCATTAGCACTGAATTGTCTTTCATTATTTTCGTGACAGTTTACACCTTGAGTCAGATTGCGATTCTCATTTTTTATTGTCATTAAATTTCATTGCTAGGGAGGTTACGTTTGGCTACATTTCTATTAAATATTGTCACTTAAAAATTTCGGTGGGGAGGTTACACTTGGCGACCCTGCCAGGATCGAATTTCGTTGAGAGTCGTTTGAAAAACAGTCAGATAATGTAAATTAACTGTAACTAATTTGTGGAATAATCGCCCAAATAATAATTTTGATTTCAAAGTAATTTTTACAAAAGAACCTTTTAATTGAACCAACGATTTCCTTCCATTTCCCTTAAAGAAAAGTTTCAGTTAAATTTCAAAAAAAAAATTCAAAAAAAAAATATTATTTGCAATGCATTTCCTCCAAGCCGTGGCCAACAATGAGAGCAGAAATTTGACATGCAGTTTCAATGAGGTAAGAAATTAATTCTGATTTTTTGCACAGGGCCAAAGACCGAGATTTCGGTTTAATTGAATTTTCATTGTCACTGAAGTTTCATTAGCACTGAATTGTCTTTTGTTATATTTTTTGTGCGAGCTTACACAAGAGTCAGATTGCGAATTTCACATTTTTATTGTCATTAAATTTAATTACTAGGGAGGTTACGTTTGGCTACATTTCTATTAAATATTGTCACTTAAAAATTTTTGCGGGGAGGTTACACTTGGCGACATCCAGTCCAGGATCGAATTTCGTCGAGAGTCGTTTGAAAAACAGTCAGATATCTGCTCTTATTTGCTTAGATATAATTAGGATTTGGCGCAACGCTTTTACTAATATTGTGACTTTCTTTCTACAGGTCAACGGCAATGCGTTTCTCTGTTGTATTTGTGTGTTGTTTTTGCATTGTGCTTATTTGTTTTGTGAATAATTGTGAATATTGCAAAAATGCCGCAAAAGACTGTGAATAGTGTATCGCGAGGTATTACGAACGAAATTACTGACTTAAATAACTTCACCGATAGGACTTGTGACACGCAGTGCAATGATGACAATCCTGCGTTCATTAACAATCAGTGCATTCCAACCACCAATAATGATGTAGATCTTAATGATGAACAAACGAACTCAATTGTCTCCTCTGTTAATGTGACGACAATTGATGACGCAGGGCACTCTATTGTAATGAGCGCTGCCGAGCTTAACACACCCGATTTGGAAAATCCAAGTGACGTACAGACAAATTTGTCTAATGAAAATGAACAGGATACACAAAGTACGACGGATTTATTTAATTCCGAAATAGTGAGTGACAGTGTACGTCCGACAGATAATCCTTTTTGTAAATTGCAGAATGACCAAATGGTCACACAAAGCGCGACAATTCCAGGTACACAATCAAACAGCACAGATAATGGAGTAGGTAATGTTACTTTGGATCAATAATGCTACAGTTTAGGAACGAACAGAAGGAAAAACAAGACAAACTTAGTGAACAGGTCAAACAACAGAGTGTAGATAACAAACAAGATAACGAAAAACTCAAACAATACTTAAATGAAAAATTAGACAATAATGACGAAAATCTCAAACAACTTAGTGAACAGGTCAGACAACAGAATGAAAAATTGGATAACAATTCCAGACAGCTTAGTGAACAAATTAGAGCCGTTGCCGCGCAGTGCCACGACACTAAGGAACAGTTGCGCGTGGAAATTGAGGCTTGTTCAAAAAAAAATAGCGAAGAAATTAAGTCTGTTGCTCAGGAATTAAGGGAATTGCAAACAGCTGCAACAGAAACACTCAGAGACAAAATTAGCGGAGTCGCTAAACAATGCTCTGAAAAAGCTACACAATTACGGGACGAGTTTAAAGCAATGACGGTAGAACTTTCGCGCACAATGGACGCAAAGATAGACGCGAAATTCGAACAACAGAATACTCAGATTGACGAACGCTTTAATCTCCATATACAAAACAGTGATACGCGTTTCCGCAAATTTATTCAAGATCAAAACAAAGTAAAACGACAAGTCATGGAAACAATCACTGCACAAAGACAAGAAGACAAACGTAAAATGTTCGCGAAAGCGAAGACGTATGTAGACAATAATATTACTACAGTGTCCGACAAAATTAATACCATAGAACAGTTGAACGCGGAATTATGGGATGAAATTTCTGATCTTAAATCAAAAACAGATACACACACAGTAAATATTCAAACAGTGACAGACAGATTCGAACAATTAGAACTAACACAGGATTGCGATGTCATCAAAGCTGATGTTAAAAAACTGAGCGAAACTTCACGTAAGTTGCAAAAACAGATTAATGCGTCCGATTCTAAAACCGATGATCAGGCAAAAATACTGACTGAAAAATATGATGAATTAGCCAGTCGTATTGATGCTATTGAAATTAATAATGATAATAAATCAGACGATACTGCACCGATTTCATTTAACTAAACACCTGAATTTCAAAATTTACAGCAGACAATTAATGAGATCGATTTGTCTAATAACACGTTGCGTAGAAAATTGTCAAATTTACAGCAAGAGGTAACAGATATGAAAAATATTTCAGTTAATAACTCAACACAGCAGACGCCACTTTACGAACATTTGTCAGACTTACGCAGTGCGTATAATTTGAGCAATTTACAGCAACTACGCGACTTAAAATCCGAAAAGACAAGCGACTTAAAATCTGAAAAGCTACGCAACTTGAAATCCGAAATGACACAGACGAACAGATTCACACGCAAACCTGAACGTGTTATCAAATTCAGTGACGAGAACGTTGATTATAAGCAATTTGCGTGTGTAAGAAAATGTAAGGAATTTAATAATGGCAGAACACAGATACACTATTTGCACTGTATACGACAATTTATTTTTGTACTTTCACCGCTATTACCTGTAATGGAGAAACTAGCTTTGAACCTGAGGCGACAATTTGCTATTGTATTTTCATCAGCATTACCTATTATGCAGAAACTGGAATTAGCAAGAATACAGCGATTTACTTTTGGAATTTTACCGCTATTGCTTGCAACGCAAAAGCTAAAATTTATTTGCAGTGCGTAAAAGACCTCAGGGGATTCATTATGCTTTAATGAATATGTGCCGTAGCGTGCATAGGGCCCCGAGCTGTAGTAGTGCTGTTTCATCTTCAGTTTTCTGCACTGCTGCCTTCTCTTCTACTATCCTTTATATCTATCAAAACTGCTCTTTAACTATTGCTCTATCTAGAATTAAGAGTATGTAATGAAAACCCGATATGAGAAATCTTTTACCGAATGTGACAATTTTCAGTAGGCACTCCCGTAATGACAACTACCGCCGTGATTTTAATTACAGATAAAATCGTAATCATCAGTATGTGTAGAATTATTAGTAACAGGAACCACATTTTTGTAACAATAGATGTTTTTCACCACAACAGCTTGAAAGTCAACCGCTTAGCATACCTAACCAACAATGCAGTCTACAAGGTCAACCAAACTTTAATGTTTCGCCGCGTGCACGTATAGTCCCAGATCCAACAAATAGTAACGCACAGCAGCAAGGAAATAACTACGTATAGAAAACACAGTATTTGAATTCCTATCGCAATACACCGTATAGAAGTGACTATCATGACCAACGTAAAAATAATGAGCACAATTTTCAGCGTACATTTAATAACAGTCTATCTTATCAGCAGCAAGAACATCAGCAACAACACATTATCATGAATGATCCAGACAATAGGTGTCATCCATAGCGTAATACGTCAGGAAGAGTTAACAGAACAGTTTAAATAGTCGAAATGCCACAGCATCCTCCCGTAAATAATAGCACGTACGACAGAATTTGACCAGACACAGTACAGATTGCATATTCTAGTAACGTAAGCAATAATTTAGACAAGCAGAATCTTGTTCACGAAAATATTATTAATTTTGACGCCATCCGACATACGTTTGCATTAAAGACAGAATTACGACGTACGTAGACGATATTCTTATTGCAGAAGCTAACTGGTCTGAACACAATCTGATTCCTGAACAACTGTTACAAACTTTTCGTGCACAAGGACTTACAGTTAATCTTAGTAAATCGCACTTTGGCAAAACTTCCATAAAATTTCTTGGACACGTAATTTCAGCAGAAGGCATTGCACCTGATCCGGAAAAACTTCAAGCTCTACGTGACATTACTGTTCCTACGACGAAGAAGCAATTACGCAGTTTTTTGGGCTTAATTAACTTTTTTCGTAAATTTATTCATCACTCTGCTTTAGACACACCCAGGTTATGCCAATTAACAGGTAAAAACAGTATTTGGTCTTGGGATAAGCAAGCACATTCTGAATTCATGAACCTGAAACATGCTCTGTTGAATGTACCACTTTTATCGCACCCAGATCTTACTAGAAATTTTTCCATTGCCACCGACAGTTCCAACACCGCTTTAGGCGTACATATTTTCCAGGAAATTGAAGAAGATGGTTCAATAGTAATTAAAAACATCGCATTTGCAAGTCGCATTCTGTCACCTGCTGAACGAAATTATTCTGTTACAGGACTGGAAACATTATGTGTTGTATGGGCTTTTACGAGATTTCGGCATTTTCTTTATGGCGGACATACCACCGTTTACACAGACCACAGAGCGATACAATTTTTACTTTCGGCTAAATTCACTCACGACAGATTAAGCAGATGGAAACTTTATTTACAAGAATTTAATTTTACAATAGTTCACATTCCCGGCACACAAAATGTTATAGCAGACGCACTATCGCGTTCTCTGAGCAACAATCAGCAAGACGTAGCAACCAACTTCTGCAAAGCAAATTTCAGTGTCATGTACATTCAGCAAGTTGCATTTGAAAACTTTATTTCATCGTCATTACAGGACATAGCACAAGAACAAAATAAAGACAACGTGTCGAAAGAAATTAAACACCTTTGGCAAGATAAGAATAATGTTACGATTAGAAACCATTACACTGTACGCAATGACATTCTGTTTCGCCGCTCTCATCCTGACAGCAACAATTGGTTATTATGCATTCCTGACGAACTGGTTAACAAATTAACCTGGTACACTCATTTAAGTTACGCACATTACGGAGCAAGAAAATGTTTTCTTATACTGAGACAGAACTGTTATTTTACCAACATGGAGAAACGTATACGACGAGTTTTAGCGTCTTGTAAAATTTGCCAGAAAGCTAAATCAGACACCACTTCACATATTCCTCCTTTATATCCCGTTGTACCTGTTAAATTAAAACATATGGCCGCAGTAGACATTTTTGGTCCAATTCCGAGAACTAACAGAGGTTTTTGCTACATCTTTGTCGCTGTTGAGCTCACTTCAAAATTTGTTACTTTCACTCCGTTACGCAAAGCTACTGCTAAAATTGTTTCGAAAGCATTTGTAAAACATTTTCTATTTCATGTAGGGCATGTGATGAAAGTAATTTCTGACAATGGATCTCAATTTCGTTCTGGCATATGGACACGCATGTTACGAGCTAGAAACATTTCTCCGATTTATATATCCAAGTACCATGCTTCTTCGAACCCTTGTGAACGGTTAATGAAAGAAATTGGTAAGCTGTGCCGAATATACTGCCACAAAAGACATATTGATTGGGATACACACATACTCTCATTCCAAGATGTAATTAATTCCATTCCAAATGAATCCACTATGCTATCTCCGTCTGTTATACTGAAAAACGTTGAACCACCAAACAAAATTAAAGAATTAGTAAACTTCCCTAAATGTCGTCGACTAAGACACCACGAAATGATTGACATTGCGCTGAACAACATCAAACGTGCAGCAGAGCGCCGGAGAAGACAGCAAAAACAGGTTTGTAAACGCCGCGACTTTCACGTTGGACAGAAGATATTAGTACGTACACACTATTTATCCAGCAAATTAAAAGGTAAGTGCAGTAAATTTGAACTTCTATACGCAGGTCCATATCGGATTCGCAGCATTCCTCATCCCAATGTTGTACACGTCGAAACTTTAAGAACCAGAAAATCGAAAGGCAACCACCATTGGTCAAATATTAAACCCTTCATTGAATGAAGACACTGTATGATTCAACACACTATGATGCCATTTACTAATGCAATTATATTGACATGACTAATTACTGATGATTATCGTATTTTTTCTTGGCAAGTGCCCGACAAGGTAAGGTTAGCAGGTCGCTTTTCTTGTCGTTACACATCAGACCGTGCACATTTTCCATTTTTTTGTGTATATGATTGTATTCCAGTTTTGTTTGTATGCACTGTGAAATAGTTAAGATATAACACACACCAGTTGACTTTGACATTTTTGTTGCCCTATGATATCTCAACATCGTGACTGTTTTACATTTTTCTTTTTGCTGCTGCATTGTATTAT
Organism: Schistocerca serialis cubense; assembly: GCF_023864345.2. NCBI lineage: Eukaryota > Metazoa > Arthropoda > Insecta > Orthoptera > Acrididae > Schistocerca > Schistocerca serialis. Next base: position 90,076,176 of record NC_064638.1, on the reverse strand, counting down.
TCTCTGTACATTTTGCATCTGAACACTGTCAATGTCTTTGACATATTACGTTTTCTGTCATGTTATGCTGTATGGTTAATTATGTCACCATAAACCAGTCATTATTTAGTGGGTATATGATTTAAATGCAAGACAGTAATCTTTGTTCATCAATTTCAGAAAGAAATGATGCGTGTAAGAAATAAATTCAACAGAAATGGGAATTTCACCTACGGAATAAACGAAAGAAGATGCAATAACTTTATGAGGAAGAGTAAATGGATCAGGATTAACAAGCATTAACAAGAATATACTATACTCATCGTAGAATAGCAGTCTTAACTAATTTTTTCTTTCAGAATACAAGGTGATTGATGCAGGCTGTCAGACAGAACTACACATCTTAGTTTTAGTGATGAAATATGCTAGAGATAAGGAATAGTTGTATAATGAGTAATGAAGTGATTTTTTTTGCAGATGATAATGAATGCTGATGAATAATGATGAAGGATATGTTGTTATGAATAATGAAGTTTTTCTTTATAGGTGATGATAATAATGAAGTTATGATAATATGGATAATGAAGTGATTGATAATGAAGCTTTTTTCTTTACAGATGAGGATAATGTTGAAGTTATGTATTTATGCTATGTAGTTATTTAAGTATTTGTTGCAGTTTGCTTTGACAGCAGGTGTTATATTGCATAGTAGGATGACGGAAAGTTTTGGAAAGGACAGCTATCTAACACATTTTTATACACATTTCACTACCTATTAATTCAAAGTTCACTACTTTTCAGCATAGTATGCGTTTCTTCTTTCAGCTCAATAATCCATTTTGTATTTTTTCCAGGAGAAGCTTTTCATTATACTTACTAAACCTGTTACTTATTATACCTGTTCTAGTACTTGCATTTAATTTTTTACCCATTTGTGTCTATCATTTATAAATGTGATCACATATACTGCCTTGTTACATAACCTTGCTACAGCTGACTCATGACGAATGACGTTACCTATCCTCATTTGCAGCAATAGGTCAAAATCAAATAGTGTTATGCCTCAGCAATTAATTATCGATCCCAACGCAATGCATTGCTAACAAAAAAAATGTATTACCAGTCCCACATAATGTCACTAGTTTATGATAATTCTGAATAATACTGATTAGCTCTGAATAGTATGTCACTTGAGTAATGACTTCTTAATGAGACAAAAAAAATATATATAAAATAATGCTTTGTAACTGGCTAATAACTGCCACTGTTTATTGTAATGAGACTACTTATAATGCCCATGATTATTAATGCTATGATTGTAATTAGCTGATTTTTAATAATGACTTCTTAATGATCTGAATAATACTGAATGAGGAACAACGTTTTATACTATTCGATACTTGATGGCCACTGAGTGCCAATAATTAGTGTTACTTAATGAATTATGTTATTAGTTATGCCATTAATTAGCTCTTGTTTCAATGTTGACTTTTCATGTTTTGGCAAATGGCCAATGAGTGCCAATAATTTGTATCACTCAATGTATTATGTTAATGCTAGGCCAATAATTGACTCTCCTTTTCAATGAAGAGTTCTGATGAACATTATTCTGTCATACTAAATATGCTTTGTAACTGGCCAAGGACTGCCACTGTTTATTGTAATACGATTACCCATGATGCCAATAATTTAATTTTATGAACATTATTCTGTAATACTAAAGACATGGTACAGAAATGTTCAATAACTGGGCTATGAATGCCGCAAACTACTACTGTAATTCTCAATATTATGTGACTTAATGTCCTTCACCTTATGAGCTAACTACCCTGAATTACTGGAATGTCGATTTTTCCTGTCCATCCTCATGATCATGGAGCACTATATTTGGTTTTTGCACTAATTCTACGTTGGTGTGCCTTGTAAGAGCGTGGTGTTGACACGACATGCTGTCCACCACCGTGAGCGATGAAGACGTTATTATGGTCGCACTGTTTGGTGTACCTAGTGTACTGCCAAAATGAAAACATGGAACATTACTACGACAGTTCAGTGTCTTGGCTACGCTGATAAATTCTGATGGGAAAAGAACTTCAAATTGTGTCACTTGGTGTTGTACTTCTGTGGAAAGATATGGACTTTCAGAACAGCTGTGTGCAATCTAAAGTGCTACAACCATGATGCAATCCTTCCCTTTCCTATCCTAATTCTTGTCACATAGTGAAGATCATTTTTTGCTAACATCATTTATGTTCATGGGTTAACATTTTTTTTCGATTTGCTGAACTCCAGTGCGAGTACACTTATGTCACCTGTCGACATGATTTTTTTGCCATTATGTTTATTTGTTGTGGAAATGCTAAAGACATTTTTTCGATTTGTTCTGAAGTACAGTATATGTACACTCTTGTCTTTTATATTGTATATACATTTTTATTTTGATGATATGTTCTGAACTACAGTGCATGTGCACTTATGTTATGTGTTAATATGTTTTCTACTGAACTTCAGTGCCTGTGCACTTTTCTCATTTTTCAATATGATTTGTACTCATTCTGTATGTTCAATACTTCAGTGCGTGTGCACTTATGTCATTTTTTACTCATTGTATATACATTTCGTCATTTGCTGATATGTTCTCAACTCCAGTGCGAGTGCACTTAGGTCACTTGTCAACATGATTTTCTGCCATTCTGTTTATTTGTTCTGAAAATGCTACAGAATTTTTTCAGTGCGTGTGCACTCTGTTATTTGTTAAATAATTTGTATATACAGTTTTCTGATTTGCTACTCACATTTTGTCTTTGTCTGATATATTTTGTACTTGGTGCGTGTGCACCACATTTAATTTATGTACTACATTTGAATATTCTGTAAATTGTAAAAATTTCTTGCGATGGCAAGTCCAAATGACTCACCATCGCTGCCAAATTTTTGCCCCCCCCCCCAGTGGAGGGTTATGAAACACGTATGTAACGTAGCAGCGATGGTTAGGCATGATAAAATCTTTGACCAGAGAGGCTTTTATCGCGGTTAGTCTGCGCTTGACCGCGCGAGTGTTGCGAGCAGTACTCGGTCAGTAGTCGTTGCGAGCAGTACTCTGTCGGTAGCAGTAGCTCAGTTCAGTTGCGTCCAGTAGTCGGTCGGTAGTAGTGGTGCAGTACAGTTGCGAGCAGTCTGTCAGTGGGCAGTCTGTGAGCAGTGCAGTATGTCGGTAGTAGCAGTCGAGTGCAGTTGTGTGTGAGGAGTCGGCGAGCGTCGACATGGCATTCTGGTCAAGATTCAGGACGAGGTATATTATTTTTAAATGCGCTCAGCTAATAATGTAAATTAACTGTAACTAATTTGTGCAATAATCGCCCAAATAATAATTTTGATTTCAAAGTAATTTTTACAAAAGAACCTTTTAATTGAACCAACGATTTCCTTCCATTTCCCTTAAAGAAAAGTTTCAGTTAAATTTCAAAAAAAAAATTCAAAAAAAATATTATTTGCAATGCATTTCCTCCAAGCCGTGGCCAACAATGAGAGCAGAAATTTGACATGCAGTTTCAATGAGGTAAGAAATTAATTCCGATTTTTTGCACAGTGCCAAAGACCGATATTTCGGTTTAATTGAATTTTCATTGTCACTGAAGTTTCATTAGCACTGAATTGCCTTTCATTATTTTCGTGATAGTTTACACCTTGAGTCAGATTGCGATTCTCATTTTTTATTGTCATTAAATTTCATTGCTAGGGAGGTTACGTTTGGCTACATTTCTATTAAATATTGTCACTTAAAAATTTCGGTGGGGAGGTTACACCTGTCAAGATGCATTAGTGCTTAAACAAAACTCTTGGGACATGTCTGAGTAAATCAATATATTTGCTTTGAGTAGAGGTTCTTTTATGTTTTCAAAGTCAGTTTGTTGACATTGATTGGGCTATACCCATGGGTTATTCTTCCATAACAAGTTTAACATGGCATCGCTGTTCAACAGCTGGTTAGGAATAAATTTTTTAAAGAAAGACACTAAGCCCAGATGAACTTTTAGTTGTACTTTGTTCTGAGGCAGGAGAAAATGTCTGATTGCATCTAGTTTCCATGGAACTGCCAAAATGTCTTGGGGTGATATCATGTGCCCTAGGAATTTGAAATTTTCCTTCCCAAATTCAGACTTCTTTAAAAATGCTGAAACACCATATTAGAAAATCAGTACAGCACTTGCCCAAAAGTCGCAAATTCTCTTCCCAGGTAGGTGTTGCAAATAGCAAGTAATCCACATAGACAGTAAAGTTATTCAGTAGTTATGGACCTATAACTTCGTCTAATGTGGAAATGAAGACACGTGCTACCACATTTATGCCGAAAGGCAAGACATAATATTCATAGCCTCTACTCCCACTTACAAAGGCTGTGTACTTCCTACTGTTTTCATGGAGATGTATCTGCCAATACGATGACTTTAAGTCGATTATGTTAAGGTATTTGACTTTAAGGAACTCTAATGACTTTTCTTCTAAGTTGCCAGGAAGTTTTCTAACTGGAACCATGATTTTATTTATATTCTAGACGTCAAGTACAAGCATGACGCTACCATCGGGTTTAGCGATTGCTAAAATAGGACTACAATACGGCCAATATGTGTGTTGTATGACACCCCGATGTATCATCCTCTAAATTTCCTTCCTTACTGCCTGTTTCTTGGACCAAGGCATGGGATGTGACGAAAAACAGAACGTTTCGTTTGCATAAACGTCAATTTGATATGTGTAACCTTTTATTACTTCTGCGTGCTTTTCAAATACATGAGCAAACTGTAGTATTATTTCCTGTAACTCCTCTTTCTGGACTTTCGACAAAAAAAAAAAAAAAAAAAAAAAAAAAGCGAAACTAACCCCTTACCTTTGCTTGTACTAGTACTAGATCCGCATTTCTTTCATGTAGCTGTTCCTTCTTTTGTTCACCACAGAACAATAAATCTCAAAAGACAGTTGTACTCTAATGTCTGTGTTTGGCAGATGTCTGTTTTCTATTATACTGGTTTTGATTAAATCTGCTGATAACTTTTGTTCCTGGTTCTGATTAAATCTGCTAATAACTTTTGTTCGTTAATTGTGGAGAAACATTTTCTCTGACCTATGTCATTCTGTACCATGTACTGTTGAACGGTACCATACGGATAAGACAATTCCAAAGAAATGTTTTCGGTAGTAATGGTATTAATGTTTGAAGTTTCACCTCTTTACATTTGCTCGCTACTGCATTCAAGATGCTTTTGTAACTCGTTAAATAAACCGTGTGAGATTACAACTGTCGATGCACCTGTATCCAGTACAGTGTGCATACCTAAATCAACTATCCTGGCATTATTAAGGACTGTACAGACTCCCTTCTATACTCTTCCAGATTCTCCACATTTTCCTGACACAAGTCCTGGTTGATATCTACTTTTTTGTCATCTCTCAGAAAATAATTAGAAATTAATTGTGCACATGCATTCCCTTCCTCAGTCTGCGAACGGGGCCTATCGCGACCTATTTTGGTTTTCCTGATTAATCGGGGGGGGGGGGGGGTGGAGTAATCTCTTCGTTCTGGGCAACCTCTACTATGCAAACAGTGTGGTCTTGACTTCACCAATTTGTGCCTTGCAATGCCAATGAAATAAATTCTCTTTGACCTCGACGCCCGCTCGGTACATGATTGTTCCGCTGGTTGTAGATACTAGGAGGAGGAGTGGCTGGCGGTCCACCACCGGTCGAACCTTGCCAGTTATTATAGTGGTTATTAGCACCTGCTGTGATTACATTTTGAATCTGTTGTCGGAAACCCCTACGTTGTAATTACTGTTTTGGTTTCCTTTATAAGATCATTTCCGTCCTATGTTTCCCCGATCACCATGCTTCTCTAGTGCGATTTTTACTACGCGGGTGGTACAGCTGCTCACCGTGTTGGTTGCTGCAGCAGTTACTACTCAGCAGGTCAGTACTTCGCGGAGGTTCACTTTGCACCTTATTCTTCTGGGGTTGTGACTGCCATTCTTCATAAATCAGGTCAGTCGAGTCCAGAATGGATAAAATCAATTCTACGTCATTCTCGGGTACTGCGATCAATTTTTCCTTGATATGCGATGGTAAGCGACTTTTGAGTGTTTTTAGTACACCCACGTGAGAGACTGGATTTGTCCAATAACTTGTTTTGTTCAGGTATTTTTCAGAATACTACCGTAGTTCCTCATTGAATGGTGCTGGGTTAAATACCTCTCTTGGACTGGTATGGACCAGAATTTTTCCAAAACTCAAACTGTTCTTGAGTACGGCACCGCTCGGCCTACCGGTTGCCCACAATAAAGCGTCGCCTTGGATGTACCCCACAACGAACCTGATCTGTGCCACCGTCCATTTGCCTCGTATCACGTTACGGAAGGCTCTGATGACTACCACCTCTGTAGTAAAAATCGGAAACTGCCTATGTCGGAGTAAAACTTCCTCAGCTAGAAGAGTAGACAGGCAGGAGGTATAGTCTGTTACTGCCGTTGCATTGTTCGGCTGCATACAGATATACTCCGTGTGTGCCGGTGCAGCTGGTATTGACATTGGCAGTGCGTGTTGCATTTTATACTCCCCTTCCGCTCGCCTGAAGGACTAATGGTAAACGGAGGATAGGTATAGCAGCTCTCTATTCTCCCTGGCTGCACCTGATTGATAGCGATTAGTGTCTCCTTTGCGATATCAGTACCACTAGTTAAACATTTCCGATATTTTTCTTCCACTTGCTTTAAATCTGATTCAGTCCTGACAATTTGTTGATTTTCCTTCTCCTTGACTACCTCTTCTAATCCTTCTACATCGGTTTTACGCTTTTGAACTACCTTCCGTGCGTGATTCGGCTCCCTCCATTAAATTCTTCATGGGTTTTCTTTACGAATTTTCTGCACAATTTTAAATTATTCAGTTCTACAGATTGTTCCTGTACTTCCTCAGGAAAATCTTTACATACAGTTTGCAACTCGGTAATAGTATCTTGCAACTTCTTTACACTTTAATTAATTTCTGGTTAAGTTCCCTACATTTTAATTTGTGTGTCGATCACGTTATCCAGCTTACATGTCATTTCCTCCCGTGCCTTGTCAACATCCGATACCTTTTTAACTAGCTTATGTACACTCCTGGAAATTGAAATAAGAACACCGTGAATTCATTGTCCCAGGAAGGGGAAACTTTATTGACACATTCCTGGGGTCAGATACATCACATGATCACACTGACAGAACCACAGGCATATTGACACAGGCAACAGAGCATGCACAATGTCGGCACTAGTACAGTGTATATCCACCTTTCGCAGCAATGCAGGCTGCTATTCTCCCATGGAGACGATCGTAGAGATGCTGGATGTAGTCCTGTGGAACGGCTTGCCATGCCATTTCCACCTGGCGTCTCAGTTGGACCAGCGTTCGTGCTGGACGTGCATACCGCGTGAGACGACGCTTCATCCAGTCCCAAACATGCTCAATGGGGGACAGATCCAGAGATCTTGCTGGCCAGGGTGGTTGACTTACACCTTCTAGAGCACCTTGGGTGGCACGGGATACATGCGGACGTCCTGTTGGAACAGCAAGTTCCCTTGCCGGTCTAGGAATGGTAGAACGATGGGTTCGATGACGGTTTGGATGTACCGTGCACTATTCAGTGTCCCCTCGACGATCACCAGTGATGTACGGCCAGTGTAGGAGATCGCTCCCCACACCATGAAGCCGGGTGTTGGCCCTGTGTGCCTCGGTCGTATGCAGTCCTGATTGTGGCGCTCACCTGCACTGCGCCAAACACGCATACGACCATCATTGGCACCAAGGCAGAAGCGACTCTCATCGCTGAAGACGACACGTCTCCATTCGTCCCTCCATTCACGCCTGTCGCGACACCACTGGAGGCGGGCTGCACGATGTTGGGGCGTGAGCGGAAGACGGCCTAACGGTGTGCGGGACCGTAGCCCAGCTTCATGGAGACGGTTGCGAATGGTCCTCGCCGATACCCCCGGAGCAACAGTGTCCCTCATTTGCTGGGAAGTGGCGGTGCGGTCCCCTATGGCACTGCGTAGGATCCTACGGTCTTGGCGTGCATCCGTGCGTCGCTGCGGTCCGGTCCCAGGTCGACGGGCACGTGCACCTTCCGCCGACCACTGGCGACAACATAGATGTACTGTGGAAACCTCACGCCCCACGTGTTGAGCAATTCGGCGGTACGTCCACCCGGCCTCTCGCATGCCCACTATACGCCCTCGCTCAAAGTCCGTCAACTGCACATACGGGTCACGTCCATGCTGTCGCGTCATGCTACCAGTGTTAAAGACTGCGATGGAGCTCCGTACGCCACGGCAAACTGGCTGACACTGACGGCGGCGGTGCACAAATGCTGCGCAGCTAGCGCCATTCGACGGCTAACACCGCGGTTCCAGGTGTGTCCGCTGTGCCGTGCATGTGATCATTGCTTGTACAGCCCTCTCGCAGTGTCCAGAGCAAGTATGGTGGGTCTGACACACCGGTGTCAATGTGTTCTTTTTTCCATTTCCAGGAGTGTATTTCCTGAGGCAGATCTGTCAATAACTCCCCTTTTAATTCTTTTCCCGTTTCGGACAACTTACGCATGTTAAGAAACTTCCTGGCAGATTAAAACTGTGTGCCGGACCGAGACTCGAACTCGGGACCTTTGCCTTTCGCGGGCAGGTGCTCTACCATCTGAGCTACCCAAGCACAACTCACGCCCCGTCCTCACAGCTTTACGTCTACCAGTACCTTGTCTCGGTCCGGCACACAGTTTTAATCTGCGAGGAAGTTTCATGTCAGCGCACACTCCGCTGCAGAGTGAAAATCTCATTCTGGTTACGCATGTTAAATCGTTTGACAGGTCGGTATGCAACATTTTACTTAGGTCATCAAATTTTTTCATTTTTTCATTTGAAAGTTCCTCAGATTTTTGTGTCACATGATTCCTAAAATCATTAAATGTTTGTGTTTGATGTTTTGAAGACTCTTCGTCTTTTGTATTAAATTATTAAATTTTTCTTTTGGATCATTAAATTTTTGTGTTCGTTCAGTCCTAAAATCATTAAGAGTTATCATCATCTTTTACATAAGTTGTATCAATGTTGGGCTATCATTTTGAACGCCTACTAAGTCATATCTGATTACATTCGGGTCCGGATGCGGAAATTTTACATCTACTAGGATCTGTGGTACCACGCCTCATGTGACAAAATGCTTCCCGATAATACTCACGGATTTCTTTCGTCTACGTAAGTAAAGTCATGTCATTAATCACAACACTGCTACCCTCAGTCATAGTTAAGCTTAAATAACAATCGCGGTTGTCGACCGACTCACCGGCATCGTTTGTCGTCCCGTTAGTTGTGGCCACATTTTGTGCTTGTACATTAATTACTGAATTGTCACCAATGGTTCCATCTGCTGTATCCATTTGTGTCCTTGTGATTTATTAATTGCCAAATTTTGAAATGAATATCCCTTTCATAATTGCTCCCGGAAAAATCCTAATACATCTTGTGACTTTTTGCAAACATATACTGCAACTCTCTAAAGTCACGAATACACAGAATTATCAGCCAAAAATGATTTTTAATAAATAGTCTATTTTACTATAATTTAAAATGCTCTTTTTTTGGATGGGAGCCGTGAGGTACTACTACTATTAGATACTACCGGTAGTGAGGCGCTACCAAGCGCAGCCATGCAAGCTAAAAGCTAGAATTTTCTTACCTTCACAATTTTTTTCTGGTAGTTTCCATACAAATTTTATTCACCGTCCACGCATGTTTTTATTTCGTGATCGTTCCTCTCTTTCTCTTGGCTATGTTATTAGTTTCATGTAAAAAAAGAAAAAAATATTTAATACATTGGGAAATTGTAAGAACATGTTTTATATATTTCAATTACTTCAATTATCTACACCTGGCACCGTCCTTTTCACGGTCACAGCTATACTGGTGCTTGAGTACTGGCGCCGCAAGGAGGTGCGAATAATGTGGATTATTTCGAGGATGTGGCTGTCGGATACTTTCACCAGCAAACAATTCACCCGTCTAAGTACGCACCTCCACAGTCTCGCGCTACTGTTACGACTGTAAGAGTCTGAGTTGATTTATGTATTAACCTTCTACATCTACGTCTACATCTACATGGATACTCTGTAAATCACATTTAAGTGCCTGGCAGAGGGTTCATCGAACCACCTTCACAATTCTCTATTATTCCAATCTCGTATGGCGCGCGGAAGAAACGAACACCTGTATCTTTGCCGGCCGCGGTGGTCTCGCGGTTCTAGGGGCGCAGTCCGGAACCGCGCGGCTGTTACGGTCGCAGGTTCGAATCCTGCCTCGGGCATGGATGTGTGTGCTGTCCTTAGGTTAGTTAGGTTTAAGTAATTCTAAGTTCTAGGGGACTGATGACCACAGCTGTTAAGTCCCATAGTGCTCAGAGCCATTTGAACCATTTGAACCTGTATCTTTCCGTCCGAGCTCTGATTTCCCTTATTGTATCGTGGTGATCGTTCCTCCCCATGTAGGGCGGTGTCAACAAAATATTTTCGCATTCGGAGGAGAAAGTTGGTGATTGGAATTTCGTGAGAAGATACCGTCGCAACGAAAAACTTCTTTTTTTTTAATGATTTCCAGCCCAAATCCTGTATCATTTCTGTGACACTCTCTCCCATATTTCTCGATAATACAAAACGTGCTGCCCATCTTTGAACTTTTTCGATGTACTCCGTCAGCCCTGTCTGGTAAGGATCCCCCACTGTGCAGCAGTAATCTAAAAGAGGACGGACAAGCGTAGTGTAGGCAGTCTCCTTAGTAGGTCTGTTACATTTTCTAAGTGTCCTGCCAATAAAACGCAATCTTTGGTTAGCCTTCGCCACGTCATTTTCTATGTGTTCTTTCCAATTTAAGTTGTTCGTAATTGTAATACCTAGGTATTTAGTTGAATTTGCGGCTTTTAGATTAGACTGATTTATCGTGTAACCGAAGTTTAACGAATTCCTTTTGGCACTCATGTGGATGACCTCACACTTTTCGTTATTTAGGGTCAACTGCCACTTTTCGCACCATTCAGATATTTTTTCTAAATCGTTTTGCAGTTTGTTTTGATCTTCTGATGACTTTATTAGTTGATAAACGACAGCGTCACCTGCAAACAACCGAAGACGGCTGCTCAGATTGTCTCCAAAATCCTTTACATAGATAAGGAACAGCAAAGGGCCTATAACACTACCTTGGGGAACGTCAGAAATCACCTCTGTTTTACTCGATGATTTTCCGTCAAATACTACGAACTGTGACCTCTCTGACAGGAAATCGCAGATCCAGTCACATAACTGAGACGATATTCCATAAGCACACAATTTCACTACGAGCCGGTTGTATGGTAAAGTGTCAAAGACCTTCCGGAAATCCAGAAACACGGAATCGATCTAAAATCCCTTGTCAATAGCACTCAGCACTTCATGCGAATAAAGAGCTAGTTGTGTTTCACAGGAACGATGTTTACTAAACCCATGTTGACTGTGTGTCAATAGACCGTTTTCTTCGAGGTAATTCATAATGTTCGAACACAATATATGTTCTAAAATCTTGCTGCATGTCGACGTTAACGATATAGGCCTGTAATTTAATTGATTACTCCTACTACCTTTCTTGAATATTGGTGTGACCTGTGCAACTTTCCAGTCTTTGGGTACACTTGGGTATCCTTGGGTATGCTTGAGTATGCTTATTAAATGACATATACTTCGTGGCTAAACTAACATAAGATCTATCATACGTCTTGTGGTCCGCGTGGGATAGCGAAGACGCAAACGTATTCCGTAGCATGCTGCGATTGAATTTCCGGACGCAGGAAAGCATAGCTTACCGGCTGATGCATTTAACCTGCAGCTGCGCAGCCCTCTCAGCAACTGGGACCCACACCAGATGAGGATTCGCCTCACCTGCATCACTAACGTATCATAACAGCCGAACAGAACGCCGAATTCCCTGTATATGTGTTCCGTAAAAGCTATGACCTGGAGGCAAATAGTGTAACTTCAAATTCCATTTCGTACAAACGAGAAAACCACCGATTCCTTAAAGAATCGAACACCCACGTTCACACAGGTTCAAACTTCTGGTTACTTTACTAATGAGTTAATACGCCAAATGTTAGGTTAAACAAGTAAGCGACGAAGAGTTTTCTGAAGGTTTGATATTATGGGCTCTCTTCCTCAAATAGAGTTTCTAACTGTAATATTTGCCTTACCGTGTTAAACCTTGAACGTAAGTTTATACCTGTTAATGAGTAGATTATGACAGAATTATAATTTTTTAACTTGTTGTTGTTGTGGTCTTCAGTCCAGAGACTGGTTTGATGCAGCTCTCCATGCTACTCTATCCTGTGTAACGTTCTTCATCTCCCAGTACCTACTGCAACCAACATCCTTCTGAATCTGCTTACTGTAATCATCTCTTGGTCTCCCTCTACGATTTTTACCCTCCACGCTGCCCTCCAATACTAAATTGGTGATCCCTTGATGCCTCAGAATATGCCCTACCAACCGATCCCTTCTTCTAGTCAAGTTTTCCAACAAATTTCTCTTCTCTCCAATTCTATTCAATACCTCCTCATTAGTTATGTGATCTACCCATCTAACCTTCAGCATTCTTCCGTAGCACCACATTTCAAAAGCTCCTATTCTCTTCTTGCGTAAACTATTTATCGTCCATGTTTCACTTCCACACATGGCTACACTACATAAAAATACTTTCAGAAACGACTTCCTGATACTTAAATCTATACTCGATGTTAACAAATTTCTCTTCTTCAGAAATGCTTTCCTTGCCATTGCTAGTCTACATTTTATATCCTCTCTACTTCGACCATCATCAGTTATTTTGCTCCCCAAATAGCAAAACTCCTTTACTCTGATAACTGCCATTTGGTCTCTGTACAATTTGTAAATAGCCTTTCGCTCCCTGTATTTTACCCCTGCCACCTTCATAATTTGAAAGAGAGTACTCCAGTTAACATTGTCAAAAGCTTTCTCTAAGTCTACAAATGCTAAACACGTACGTTTGCCTTTCCTTAAGCTTTCTTCTAAGATAAGTCGTAGAGTCAGTATTGCCTCACGTGTTCCAATATTTCTACGGTATCAACTCTGATCTTCTCCGAGGTCGGCTTCTACCAGTTTTTTCCATTCATCTGTAAAGAATTCGCGTTAGTAATTTGCAGCTGTGACTTATTAAACTGATAGTGCGGTAATTTTCACATCTGTCAACACCTGCTTTCTTTGGGATTGGAATTATTATATTCTTCTTGAAGTCTGAAGGTATTTCGCTTGTCTCATACATCTTGCTCACCAGATGGTACAGTTTTGTCAGGACTGACTCTCCCAAGGCCGTCAGTAGTTCTAATGGAATGTTATCTACTCCCGGGGCCTTGTTTTGATTCAGATCTTTCAGTGCTCTGTCAAACTCTTCACGCAGTATCATATCTCCCATTTCATCTTCATCTACATTCTCTTCCATTTCTTTAATGTTGCCCTTAAGAACATCGCCCCTGTATAGACCCTCTATATACTCCTTCCATCTTTCTGCTTTCCCTTCTTTTCTTAGAACTGGGTTTCCAGCTGAGCTCTTGATATTCATGCAAGTGGTTGTCTTTTCCCCAAAGGTCTCTTTAATTTTCCTGTAGGCAGTATCTGTCTTACCCCTAGTGCGATAAGCCTCTGTATCCTTACATTTGTCCTCTAACCATCCCTGCTTAGCCATTTTGCACTTCCTGTCGATCTCATTTTTGAGATGTTTGTATTCCTTTTTGCCTGCTTCATTTACTGCATTTTTATATTTTCTTCTTTCTTCAATTAAATTCAATATCTCTTCTGTTACCCAAGGATTTCTGTTAGCTCTCGTCTTTTTGCCTACTCGGTCCTCTGCTCTTCACTATTTCGTCTCTCAAAGCTACCCTTCTTCTATTGTATTTCTTTCCCCCACTCTTGTCAATCGTTCGCTAATGCTCTCCCTGAAACTCTCTACAACCTCTGCTTCTTTCAGTTTATCCAGGTTCCATCTCCTCAATTTGCCACAGTTTTTTTCAGTTTTAATCTACAGTTTATAACCAATAGATTGTGGTCAGAGTCTACATCTGCCCTTGGAAAAGTCTTACAATTTAAAACCTGGTTCCTGAGTCTCTGTCTTACCATTATAATCTGACACCTTCCAGTATCTCCAGGCTCCTTCCATGTGTACAACCTTCTCTTATGATTCGTGAACCAAGTGTTAGCTATGATTAAGTTATGCTCTGTGCAAAATTCTACCAGGCGGCTCCCTCTTTCATTTCTTCCACCCAGTCCATATTCACCTACTACGTTTCCTTCTCTCCCTTTTCCTACTATCGAATTCCAGTCACCCATGACTATTAAATTTTCGTCTCCCTTCACTATCTGAATAATTTCTTTTATCTCATCATACATTTCATCAATCTCTTCGTCATCTGCGGAGCTAGTTGGCATATAAACTTGTACTACTGTGGTAGTTTTTTAACTTAGGTAAATAATTATGTGAAACACTGACAGCTAAATTTTTCTTACCCCCAGAAGCTCTTAGATGGACAATATGCAACAGGGGCCGGGTAACCTTTTCGTGATTAGTCGCTCAGTAATATGAAATTGTAAGGACAATATGGTAGAACTCCGTAATACGCTACACAAGGAATCAGGCAGATAGGAAATGTTAATGAGAAAGACCGAGCAGCAGAAGAATCTGTCGAGAACAGGGTATTTAATATGCATGAGGTTTATATAATATGAAAGCGCATTGTCCAGTTATCAAGAATAGATAGTTTTCCTGTATTCTGTTTTTCTTTCCGAGGACGTAATACAGTCGACCTAGAAACTCCGTAAAAGGCATTATCAGATGTTATATGTGAAATCTACCGTGTCTGCAGCGGCCGATTTGTGTTTTCCAAAAACATATCAAAGGCATTAAGCACAATCCATTATCTGATGCTTTTTGATGGTTTTCCGCGCCTTCCTCTACTGAACACAAACCAGACAGCGCACATGTGTGCCTAATCTACCCCGTATCCAGCCAGGTAAAGAGGACCCACAGTTAAAATGGAATCCAAATCACTTGTCTTCTCTGGCGACTTCTCACATCGTTGAGAGCTGAAGGCTAGATTACAGGTATGACTGAAAAATTCGTCGTATGACCAAGATTTGATCGCACGATCTCGCAGTTTAGAGGCACTTGCTTTACCACTTGACCACCAGAAACATGTATAAAGATAGTTTATGTGTAGGTTTCGATGAGTGAATTTGGGAATGTCAAAATATATGACATTTATGGCCATATCTTTTGATTGCATTGACTTAGAAGCTTAAATTACTTACATCGCCAAGGAATATAGAACTTAGTTTTTGACAGACAGACAGAGAGATAAAACAATTACAAAGTGATCCTGCAATGGTACCGTTTCTACCGATTGAGGCACGAAACTATAAAAATGACGTAAAATTAATCTCTGAAGAATCGTGGAAAATAGAAAAAAGAAGAGTGGTAGACAGCCTTGATACAGGGTGACAATAATTACTGAACTATACGCTGTAAAATCGTCATAACTTCCGAATGCTTTACGTTAGAACATTCAAACTGCACGGATGGCAGCGGGGCATCATGGGAATTAGTATGTGCATTATGGTTCGGTTTACGACGAAGCCACTTTCATTTGGATCGGTTCGTTAATAGGCAACATTGGCACATTAGGGGGACTGAGAATCCGCTTTTAGCGATCGAGAAGCCTCTTCACCCTCAACGGTAAGTGTGTGGTGTGCAGTGTCTATTGACGGAATAATCGGTGCGATATTCCTTGATTGCACTGTGACTACCAAACGGTAAGTAAAGGCTTTGGAAGATGATTTCATTCTCATTCTCCAGAGTGACCCTGATTTCGACAAGATGTGGTTCATGCAAGACGGAGCTCGACTCCGTTGAAGCAAGAGAGTGTTTGATGTCCTGAAGGAACAATTTGGGGAGCGTATTCTAGATTTGAGTACCCAGAGGCCACTGGCATGGGCCTCGATTGGCCGCCATATTCTCCGGTCTGAACATATGTGACTCCTTTTCTTGGGGTTTTATTAAAGATAAACTGTGAGCCGTGGTAAAAATTGCTGTTTTGAAGAGCGCGCCGCAGCGCTTAGTGTGAAGCAGTCGCGCTCCGTTTCTGGCGGTGGCGCCGCTGTGGCAATCGTGTCTCCCTCTAGTGGGAAAGGGGAAAGGTCGCCTGTTCACGTGCATTTAAGGGGCGCTATGAGCTCGCCAGTCTGTCAGTCTGGGCCAGTCTCTCGTCCCCAGGTTGCTAGTCTGTCTCTGGTCCGTATTTCTTAGGCAGTTAGTGTCTGTCTGTCCGTCGTTCGCGGTTGGTCGGTCGCGCACTGAGACACAAGATGACTTGTCCGTCTTGAGCGTCGGCGCATGTGAGGTCGCCACGTGAGTCCAGTAGGCCGTGGCGTATAGCGAGGGGTAGTGACTTCCCGGTCGACACGAGAGCAACAGGAGTCAACCCACATCAGTCTGACCGGTGCGAGCTGCGACGCCGTGAGACGTGAGATCGTCGCGCCTTCCTGAGTCCGTTGAAGCGTCTGGCAGCGGACGGTTCGGGAAAGCGATTTGGGGGTGCTGCGCCAGATCTTCTCGAGAAATCGCAGTTTATTAGAAGTTAAGTGATTGGTGATATTTTGTTTGATTCACTCTTGTTAAATTCTACTTGTTTTATTGGTGAGGTCACCAGCCGTTTGCTTTGGGGTCGTCCCACCGTTATTCTCCGTTTGCCCACCCGCGGGAAGGTTGTTGTTTATAAATTGGGTGGTCCGTTTTTCCTTTGTGGAGTAGGGGCGGGTTAGAGAAACCTGCGTTTCGGGTTGTTCGGTAATCTCCCTATCAATCTACCATACGTTAGTAGCTGCCTCCGTCATGTTTGTCGGATTTGGTGTGTTAACGAATTTATTGCTTGGAGTGTAACGGCCTAATGCCTGAAATATGTTTGATCTTGGGAAACTTTGATATTATTGCCTATGATCTTGAGAGGCGGTATCTGTGTACTGTAGAGCATCTTAACTATTGTTTGGCCAACCTTGAAGAATTTTATATAAGAATGCATTTCATGGGCTTTTATTTAAATGATCATTTTAGTATATAAAGTTGCCACCCTTTCACCGTAAGACTTTTCTTAGAAGTTAAAATCAAGTTGCACCTTCGGTGGCAAGGTTAATATTTTAATTGTTAGTGTTTTGTACCATTCCCATCCCTCCTACGGAGGATGCAAATTTTGAGTGCTTGTGTAAATTGTTAAAACTCTTAGTTTAAAATTATCTGGCGTGTTGCAGATTTGCACCAGTGTAGTCTTTCAGAGGCTGTTGTGAGCGGTCGTAACTATGGCCGTGTCAAAAGGGAGCGGCAAGTTTCTCTGCCCGAAAGCTGATACAGTCAAAACTTGTTTCTTTCTGTTTCTGAATAAATTGTAACTTTTATATTTAGATGATGCTTTCTAATTATAATTTTAAATCTGTTTCTTTAAAAAAATGCTTTTAGGCACTATTAAAGTGAATAAAATTCCCATTTGTTAAAAGGGATTTGGTTATGATTTCATCAGTGATTCCCTGACAACTACTTCCATGCTTACATAGTGTGATTAAATGTGTTAATGTTCTGGATGAATTGCTAGTAAATAAAATAAATTCTTAAGAATATTCTCTGAAGGTAAATGATAGTTCAAAGTGCACTGCAATAAACCCAAAACCACTGCCGAGCTGAAAACAGCCATTCAGGAGGTCGTCAACAGAATCCATGTTGCGTCACTTCAGCGAGTCAGCAGCGCGGGATAGCCGTGCGGTCTGTGGCGTCTTGTAACGGTTCGCGCGGCTCTCTCGTCGGAGGTTCGAGTCCTCCCTCGGGCATGGGTGTGTGTGTTGTCCTTAGCGTAAGTTAGATTAAGTAGTGCGTAAGCCTAGGGATCGATGACCTCAGTAGTTTGGTCCCATAGTCCTTACCACAAATTTCCAATTTTCAGCGGGTCATACAGAATTTCGCTATTCGTATGCGTCACATCGTCGCCAATGACGGCAGGCGTATCAAATATGTCATAACCTAAGTTCGAATATCTATGGTGACGTTTACATGTTGAATAAATTGTGTGCACGCCTTAGTTTGCAAGTAACTTACATTTCTTTTCATGTAGTTCAGTAATTGTTACCATGTACATACACTACAGAAGAAAGATAACAAACAAGACGTTAAGAACTACAAAGAAATTTCTTTTCTACAGTTGGATACAATTTTTTTTTTTAAATTTTACTAAACAGAGTAAAAACAGCGTCACACGCTCATTTAGGTGAATGTCAAGGTAGTTTTAAGAACGGCAAACTATGTTCTGAACAAATATTTGATATGAAGTCGTCATAGATTATTGAATTCAAAGCATGTTGTAGTTAATTTTTGTTGGTTTCAAAAGGACCTTTTGATTCTGTTGAGAGAGAAACTATAGATAAAATCCGAGAATTAGCTGTCAAGCCTAAATCAGCAAATCTAATTCGTGAAACACTTATGAAAACAGTATCTAAAACGAAATTTATGAGAGAAATATCTCAGTCCTTCAAAATATACACGGCTGTACAGCAGGGTGGTTTTCTATCTCCAGTTCCGTTCTGGGAAAAATTGTAGGATTTAATATAAGATTTCATCAATAAGGTTGGGAAGAGGAAATTAAAATACTGGAATAAATTGTCTCGCATTTGCAGATGACTTAGTTACAGTTCCTCAAAATGTGCCATTTGCTGCAATACAAATTACTCTTTTAGAAGAAATAGCCGGTAAGACAGTGTTAAGAAATTCTGCAGAATTTTAGCAAACGTTAAAAATGCACTGAAATCTCTGAAAATAGAATCTGGCCAAATAAGGAGGTTAAAACATTTATACATGTGGAAATGATCCAAGAAAACGTTCATAAAAAGCTGCTACAGAAGGAAGGATACACTGAATGGTAAGACCTTTACAAAAAAAAATGCCTCTCTAATAAAACAAAAATAGAGCATTGCAATGCAGTAGTGAAACCGTAATGTCTGTATGCAAGCAAACGTCTATCAATAAACTATAATTGCCAGGGTGGCCAAGTTTTCGGCTCACGGGTTGTTCCCAGGTCCGAGTGCAAAAGCGCTCAGCCTCACTCCACATATCCCCCACTTCATGCCACGCTGTCTGAGCGTGAGTAGGGAGAAGAGGGGAAAACAGCGAACATGCCACATTTACCTGGCGCCGACCGCGGTGGCCATGCGGTTCTAAGCGCTTCAGTCCGGAACCGCGCGACTGCTACGGTCGCAGGCTCGAATCCTGCCTCGGGCGTGGATGTGTGTGGTGTCCTTAGGTTAGTTAGGTTTAAGTAGTCCTAGGTTCTAGGGGACTGATGACCTCAGATGTTAAGTCCCATAGTGCTCAGAGCCATTTTAATCATTTACCTGGCAGTACAGTCGTACTGCATACGATTTGGTTTTATATTTCACATTTAACAACTACATAGGTAACAAACAAAATAAGTTTTCAGTATTAATTAATTATTTTGTCATGCTGGAGACAAAATATAATTTTTATCTGGTACAAATTATCGGCATAGGGACAGACGCAGACAATTTCAGAGTTTCGTACTCAAATTGTCACTTAATAGTGAATTTTTAGTTTCGTAATCGAAAAAAGGTCTTTCGTAGAAAGAATGTAAAAATATATGCAATGATCACTGGAATTACCTTGCAGGTCAGTCAGTTACATCTGCACATGCGCAGCGTCGCTTTCAACTGAAACGGCAAATTGTCTCGAAAACAGATGTAAGACTGACGGTATCCTCAAAACCTTTACAATACTACCGTTGTAATTCTTGCAAGGATGGCGTGAATTCTTCAAATCTCACGCTTTCTTTAACGCCAGTGATCGTAGGGAACCGGATTGTCTTTCTCACAAGGGGAGGCCACGACGTTTCGAACGCGGATTTACTGCAAACTTCGTACACCCGTAGTACTCCATGAGGGTAACAAAACGTGTAAGCAGTAGCGCGTACTTCCCAAGCGTTATTAAGAAAATCACAAGATAATTTCGGTCGTCAAATATATAGTTGTGCGTGGCCATTTTTACCATGAAGCGGCGGCAGCAGAGTGGTAATGCCGTTCGGTCAGAGGGTTAGCTGCCCTCTGTAATTAAAAAAAAAACTGAATTAATCGATCAACAACGAACCGAATTTGGTTAAGAAGGCGTCGATAATTGAGCGTCGTCACGCGTCGCATATCGTTCATGAAATCTAAGCCCAAGCAGCGGACAGTATCACTGAAGCGTAAGGGGGCAATGTGTTCCTGCGGTAGCCCAACCCCGATGCTCAAGGCGACGGACTTCTTAACGTTGATTTGGCTACCAGAAGCTGTACCGTAGGTTGCAATCCAGTCCAAAGCCGCCGCCATATCGTCAGCTACACGTATGACGATCATCAAATCATCCGCATTTGCGGTGCAGCGATGGATTGAGCGGCCAAGATGCGTCCCAGTGAGCCTGTCTCAAGAGACCACACAACAAAGTTTCTAAGGCTAATGCAAATAACAATGTAGATAATGGACATTCCTGACGTACTGATCGGCGGATCGGCATGGGTGTCGTCAGTCTTCCATTAACAAGAACTCGAGAAGTAGCACCATGCAGAAGGCGTGTCAACACTGTGATAAAGGGGTCGGGGTATTCCATGCGCCGTAGAACGGCCGTGAGGAAAGAGTGGCCCACACGGTCAAAAGCCTGGCTAAAGCCGATAGACGCCAAGGCTGCCGGCAAATGTCTCACCGTGCAAGGGAGATGAGATCTCTGTAACGACATAACGCAGTTCTAATGTTGTTGGGTCCCCCCAAGGACGTCTGATCGCTGGACAGAACGTGCAATAGTATGCCGCGAATACGTTCTGATAGCAGCCTCGAAAAGATCTTGAAGTCGCTGTTCAATAACGTTAAGGGGCGATAATCGCGGACATGATTCCGCCCCTTCGGCTTATGGATGGGTACAATCAGTCCTTCGAAGAACGGTGCAGGCAACGGTATACTCCGGGACATCAATTCGTGACGAATTTCAACTCTACACGGTACCAACAGTTGTTTAAAGGCTCGATAGAACTCTAATGGTAATCCGTCGATTCCTGGTGATTTATGGGGAGCACCTTTACCAATGGCATCGAGCACTTCCTCTTCTGTCACTTCTCCCAGTAAAGTCGGTGGAACTGTACCGTGGACATGTGCAGAAACGGTGTCTACCGTCGCTATATCAGGGAGCACTGCTGAATAAAGGTGAGCGTAATGCCCATAGAAGGCTTCTGCTATATTTGCTTGTTCTACCACGTGTTGACCGTCGTCCGTTATCATGTCGGTTACCAGCGCCCTACGGCGCCTCCTGCGCTCTAGGAGCACGTGGTGCATAGATGGCCTTTCTGATTGTATCATGTCTGGAACACGCGACCGTATAACAGCGCCCTGTATATAATGGCGTGCTAAGGAGACTAGCTGCGTTTTCGCGCGATTGACGATGATCTATAATGTTACTTATAATCCGTATTGATTGCAAATTTTTTATTCATATGACCGGTTACGGATCATTCAGAACCATCTTCAGATCTGATATTTCAGTTACAGGAGTAACCCGTCCAAATCCAGCAACTTTCACATGCTGTAATGACGCGTTCCGCGACTCTTCGATAGCACCTTTACATACCGAATCGTCCAGATGGGCGACGTTCAGTTTCCAGGGGGGCCTACTGCGCCACACACGTGCAGGTTGGAGGGCAATGGTGCAAATACAGGCTGTGTGGTCGGTGAATGCAGTGGGCCAGAGCTCTGCTCCTCTCGTCGCCGTCGAAAGGGTGATTGTGACGTAAATCCTATCTAACCGACTTGACGAATGACTTGTATAATGGGTGTAACCAGTGGCTGGGCCATGGATGTGGTGCCTGATCAGACGGAAATAAAGTACAGTTAAAATCTCCTCCGATCACCATATCGTCTATGCGGTCCATAAAGAGACGCGTAATATCTTCCGTCTCCCTGATCCTGAAGGGGCATATACATTGATGAGTCGTACACCGTTGACAGTTACGGCCATGGCTCTCGCACTCGGTAGGTACAGTACGTCCGTAGCCGCCAAGCCTTCTCGTAGGAGAACAGCCACACCACAATCTGTAGAAGAGGCGTGGGAGATGTGAGCGGTATATCCGTAGAAGTCAGGGAAACTAGCGACACATAATTCCTGTAAAAGGGCCACGTCGATGTCCGCCGCGTCGAGCATACGTTGTAGCATTGTCAGATTGTGTGGTGCCCTTATCGCATTGATATTGTTGTGGTAAGGGTAGACACCATGACAATCGAAGATAACTGCAAGCGATGCCGGACCCACCGAATCCGTTACAGATTATGAGTCTTCCACGCTGGGAGTGGCATCCCCAATGCCACCCCTTCCCCTGTCACCCGTGCCCTCTTCAGGAAGTTCCTCAACATCGTCTGACCACAGTGGGTGCAACACGATGCTGTGTAGCTGATCAGCACCTATATCTCTCTCACCCACGGCTGCTTTGGAAGAGGTGGACGGAGCGCCATCCATCGACACTACCTGCTGCATCTGTGATGCAAGAAGTAACTGGGACCTCGTAGTATGGCCAATCGAACCGTCTGCAACACTTAGATCCTCAGCAGGCGCAGCATCCATGCCGTCTGACGAGATGTCTCCTTCTTGACCGGCTGTGTGTAGGAGGCAATCGTCAAAAGGGGTCCGTCGACGTCGCTTGCGTTGCTGTTGGGTGGGGCGACATCTGGGTTGGCATCGGGGGTCCTTCCTCTTCCTCCCACGGTCCTTCTGACGGCGATGGATGTGTCTGATCGCCCGTTTCGTCCTCATCTATGATGCGCATCGTCGTCTGAGCGTACGTGAGGGGCAGGATTGTCGCCCCCGTCGGGGAAACGGAGTCTCCCACTGGTGTCTGCGTAATTCTACGTTGTAAGCAGCTCGATCGAACATGGCCTTCCTGCCCACATCCGGAACAGGTACGCGGTTGACCGTCGTACATTGTGATTGAACGACAGCCACCGATGTTCAAATAGGACGGCACATGTTTCTTGAGCTCAAGTTTAATTTGGCGCACACCATTGTAGACCTGATGCGTCGAATAAGTTTGTCACTCTTCTGCAACGTGGCTGATGAAATTGCCATATGGTCCTAAGGCGTCCTTCACAACGTCCTCTGAGACCTCGAAGGGTAGCTCAAAAACCTTTACAGTCCATAGGCCCACGCCTGCATGATCCACCGTCACTGCACAGATATGCCCATCAGAATGTTTGAATCTGAGTGAGTTCGCGTATTTAGACACCACTGTCGTGCAGACCTCTGCACTGGTCATTTTAACATAAAACACGCTCGCCGTTATGGAAAAATGTATTCCGACGACAGTCGCCGGATCTAAACGTAGATCGTCGTGTATGAACTGTTCTATTTCATAGGCTCGAGGACGCGCCTTATCTGGTTGGAAGGTAATTTTGATCGTACCGTGGCGCTATGTGTGTGCCATAGTCGCACTGAACTTGAAACAAATACAACTCGCGCCGCGAGAAGGTAAACACAAGCAAGCGCTCACATCGCGCACGGCGGGGGGCAGCGGACGTCCTCGCTCCACCGCAGCCGGAAGCAGACTGCCACTCGGCTGCCGCCGCTTCATGGTAAAAATGGCCACGCACAGGTATATATATGACTACCGAAATTATCTTACGATTTTCTCAACAACGCTTGAGAAGTATGTGCTACTTCTTACACGTTTTGTTGTCCTCATGGAGTACTAAGAGTGTACGAAGTTTTCAGTAAATTCGAGTCCCAAACGTCGTGGCCTCCCCTTGTCAGATTTTCTTTTTAAATGCGTTTCCATCGAATCAGAAAGAATTTACCTTGCAGTTTCTTATTATAGGCAGTGTACAGTCAAGTCCATTGAAAATGCGAAGTCTGCAATCCATTCCCGATGTTCTAATTTTCGTCCTTGCTCTCCTTTTTCCTTCATAAATTTAACAGTAACGAGATTTAAATCGAAAAATCATTGCAGGCATGCCCCTTGACTTAACCAAAGTATTTTTCAGTAATATATGAAGTCTCTGTAATCTTCGTTCATTTCTGTTGAAAACCGTTGCAACTGAAAATGGATTAATGGGTGCGACATCAGAAATTTTGCGATTCGTACTATCAATTTCATCACGAGCTCCACGCCTGCAAATTTAACACAAAGTGCGTCTTGATTTACAGAACGAAGAGCCACGTCCGAAAAATGCCGCCCCTCAATACTCAAAGATACGTCGCGCTGTTCCGGTTATTTCCGAGAGGGACCGAGCAAAGCCGAATGACAGACAGGGCCTCGGCCCGCTAGCGGGTCGCACACACTGCACGCATGAAGTTTGGCACGCCGTGGTCGGCGCTCATTTAGACAAAGCAGAAGTACTAGAAAGGTGAATCATTAGAAAAATATTAGGGATTCGAAAAGTCGTGGGAGTTTGTAAATTACGAAGCTACTATGAAATTTATCGGAGGAATGAAAACGTATGAGAATTAACGAGGAAAAGAAGACTGGTACTTTTTGGACATTTGTATCGTAGAAGACCCTCAGATATTTGGGAAATAAAAAGACAACAAGTTGAAACCATAAAGTCAAAAATTATTTAGAAAAAGTAATTTAAAAGTAGAAGAACAACTGGCAAAGAAATGGTCATGGAAGAAGTACTGAATGTGGATAGATTAAAAGGTGTGATTGTTAAAAAACCTGGTTGAAGAGGTCAGAAGAGATGAAGGGATAACATAGGGAACAGCTGTAAGAGGAGTAGGAGAAAACAAAAGAGCAACGGATGAGGAACTGAAATTGGCCCACGCAGAGATAACGAAAAATGTAACTTATTGATGAAAGTGAAATTCCGTTATCAGCTACAATCGGGCATTGAAATAAATCTAAGGACAACAAATGAAAATTTTCCAAGGACCAGGACTCGAACCCGGATTTCGCGATTATCACGAATAGTCACCTGAACCACTTCCCCTATCAGAGCACACTTCCCGGCCAACTCAAATTCCCATACGTCACACACTACAAGCGTATTGTCCCATGTCCATTAGCTGGCCGTGTAGGGAAGCAGCCTACTCACGCTGTAGTAAATTCACATCAGTTTCCATTGTGTGCCAGTCGGTCTGCTGTAACTAGCTCTGACGTCATAAATGTTGCGCAATACCTTAAAAATCAAGCAAATGACCTAAAACTTTTCTAGCATGTCAGGAATAATACTAAAGTATTGTGTGTTAAATATCAGTTCGATAACTTCAGCCATTTTCAAAATTTGGACATTTTTCTAAAAAAAATCATTGGCGCAACAGAAAAGAGCTAGAGACTTCAAAATTTATATTTAGATTCATCTTTCATAATGATTTAATAAAAATAGTACTTTGGATTTCACAAATTAAGATTTTAGTGGAAATTCATGATTTTCTGGTTTTCATCTCAAAACTGATGGAAGCAAGATAGATTAAGTAGGCTAATAAATAAGGCTAGGATGTTTAGATTTAAATAGGTTGCAGGTCCGCTATGATTATGAAAATGTGTAAAGTTTCTTTTTAATACCTATAAAATTATAGCGATAGCGGATCTCAACAGGGCCAGTTCAGAGCTCATCTAGTGCGTGCAGGGCAATTAAATTAATTCTCTCGCCGAAAGTATTTAACTTAGCCACGTCAAAATTTTATTATCAATACTTACCTGCGTGCTGAATGCACGTTTAAATTAAGAGCTTCTTCGGCCATCAGCCAAAGAAGCTATAAATTATTATGTAACTTGAAGTGGTGCGTTACTAGCCCAGCGGCTAGTCGGGAGAGCGGATTTAATCAGGCGTTCCCTCAGCCGTCCGCACCGCGGCTTTATATATAAGAACACTGCGCGAGGAAGGAAGGCCCCAGTTCTCTCCAGACGCTGAATGACACGCCATCTGTGTCGGTAGTCGCGTCGTATCAGTGTATCTGCTACAAACAGCCTCGGGTGCCGTATTAAGTTACTAGAGATACGCGGAACCATGAAAACATTTCATGTGAAGTGTTAATTTTGGAATGATTTTCATTATCTAGCTTCAGTTTGCGTATTGTCGTATTTTTCACGTGCCGTCGCGGGACAGACATTCTACCAAATATTTAGCGTGGCGTTTGATGAAGTATTTTCATCAAATTATGGCGAGCATTCTTTTTTAACATTTGATTCGGACATTTATAGTTGCATCAGCGCATTAGACTCTGAACTGTTCTGTTAGTTAGGTTGTAGGGATACTTGTGGTTTTTATTAGTGAATTTCAGAATATACTCAACTATTTTTGGAAAACCGTTTTTGATTAGAAATCCCGGACAATCTCCTAATTCCTCAGAGCTATAAGCTGCAGCTATAAGAACATTCTCAGGTAAAGTGGGCACTAGGATATCTATTTACTGGCTCCAAGTTTTATTAAATCACTTTCTGGGGGTCACGGAGTAAATAGAGAGCCAGTGTTGAGAACGGCAAAAGACAGCAATAACAACATTCTAAAAGCTAGAAACTGAATTTTACATGCAAGCGTTTATACAGTAGATTATTTTACAAACTCACTCGCCGCCCCACAGCCGGAGCTAGTAATTAATTGTTATGCTGTATATTCTATAGTATTTATGTGCATTAGTGTCAGATAGACTTCATAAATTAAAGGTTTCAGTTTTTATTAGCGTCAGAATAGGAAAAGCGAAGTTTCTGTTTAGGACAGTTTCGCACGTACGCAAACGTATGTTTACATTCTTAACTGACGATAAACACGCGCGATTGTCACGTAAGTCAGTGACCAATACTCAGTATTTACGTTTATTAGTGTTGTTTAGACTCGATACATTGAAGGTAGCAGTTTTTATTATGTCATTTTCGCGTGTACGTAAACGTTTGTTTACATTATAAAGACCAGGTATAATGAGTAGGTGCAGCTTACCGTAGGTTACTGTTTAATTCTTTAATAATATTCGCTAGATAGCCCTTAGCTTTTTACTGTAGGTCACTGTTTTTTTTTCTTTAATATTCACTAGATAGCTCCTAGCAGGAAAATAAGCACCAGATCTAGCTTATACCATACATTTTAGTGGTTTTCATTGTTGAATCTCCTTTCTGCCAACTAGAGTGTAGCTGTTAACCTAGTGTGGCAGTAGGTTTCCTTAAGTTTCTTATAATAAATCACATATTAGCTACCTAGGGACTGTGTCGGTTGTGTGCGGATGCAGGAGGAGTTGGCCACAGTCCAAACGCTGCTGGAAGCTTTGTTGGCCACAGTAAACAGGCTCCAGAGTGCCACATTGAGGTGCAGTGGGGATGGGGTGCCTGGGGCAGCCTCAGCTGTACTAGATGTGCGGGGGGGGGGGGGGGGGGGGGAAATGTCACAGCTCTCTGTCACTGAGCCGACCTCAGGTGTGACTGAGCCGGCCGGCCCACTTTCACCTCAGTGTGGGTGGCGGACTTGTGGAGGTCTCGAGCCTCAAGGCGAAGCCTGCGTGGGGGACGCAGGCTCCTGCCAAATCCCATGTACTTTGCTAATAGATTCAGTGTGCTATCTGATGCTGGGGGGGGGGGGGGGCAAGGCTGAGCCAGGTCAGAACACACCTTCTGCCCTTCTGCCAGAATAGTGCTGCTCCTTCAGCGAGGTCCGGACAGGCACGTGAGGATAGGGGTTTGTTAGTTATTGGGATCTCCAACGTTAGGCGGGTTATGGAGCCCCTCAGGAACTTAGCGGCTAGGGCGGGGAAGAAGTCCAACGTTCAATCGGTGTGCTTACCACGGGACCTTATCCGGGATGTGGAAGAGGCTCTTCCGGCGGCTATCGAGCATGTGGGGTGCAGCCAGCTGCAGATTGTTGCAAATGTAGGCTCAACGATGCCAGTCGTGGGGGTTCCGAGGAAATCCTTTGGTCCCTTCGACGGCTGGCTAAATTGGTGAAGGCGGCCTCCATCTCTCGAGGAGTGGAAGCCGAACTGACGATTTGCAGCGTCGTACCCAGGGTGGACTAGGGTTCTCTGGTTTGCAGTCGAGTGGAGAATCTAAACCAGAGGCTACGTCGACTCTATGACGGAAATGGTTGCAGATTGCTCGGTTGTAGATTGGAAGGTTGTAAAACGCCCCTCGATAGATCAGAGATGCACTATACACTGTAAGCAGCTACATGGATGGCACAGTACTTGTGAAGTGCACATGGGGGTATTTTAGATTAGATTCCTCCCCACGGGAAACAAACCATTGGTCTGAAAAATTACCAGTTCATGATACTGATGTGGGTGTGCCAACTGTAAAAATTGTTAGTTCGCCAAAGCAGGTCACTCCAAAGGATTTAAATATGCTAAATCTCATGTTAGTAAATTGTTCAGATCGATGCTGGGTCGGACTGTGGAACAGTCTGGATAAAGCTGTCAATCAGACAAGGAGTGACCATTCTATTAGGATGTTTTTATAGACCACCAGCACCCGCAACAAACGTCGCAGAACGTTTCAGGGAAAGTCTTGAGTACATACGGGATAAATATCCAAATTATCCATTAGTTATAGGTGGAGACTTTAATCCGGCGTCCACTGACTGGGAAAACTACACGTTTATCGCAGGGGGCAGAAGCAAAGACTCGTGTGACGTTATTATAGGAGCGCTCTCAACATACAACCTTGAGCAATGCAATTGGTTAGAATACCAACTCGAAATGAGAACATAGTAGATATGTTAGCGTCAAACAGACCTGATCTTTTTCAGAAAGTTAATCTAGAAAAAGGTATTAGCGACCATAATGTCGTTGTGGCTTCTGTGTCAGTGGAAGTTGCAAAAAAACCAAAGAAACAGCGTAGAGTTTTCTTGTTTGGGAAAGTAAATAAAAGTGTCATTAATGTATATCTTCATAGTCAGCTCCAAGCATTCACCGCGGGACACAAAGGTATTGAGCATCTTTGGTCGGAATTTAAAGATATTTCCCACCGCGTGCTAGAGAAATATGTGCCTAGCAAAGATATAAGAGAGGGAAAGGATCCACCTTGGTTCAACAAACATATTAGGAAGTTGCTGAGAAAGCAGAGAATTTTGCACTGTCATTTTGAACGCAGTCACTGCCCCGCTGACAAACAGAAATTATGTTAAATGAAAGCAGCAGTCAAAAGGTCAATGAGAGATTCTTTTAACGAATTTGAAAGCAATATTTTATCTGTAGATTCTAAAAATAACTCTGTAAGTAGGTTGTTTATGTTTTCCTATCGGCAACGTTACGTAGCGCTCTGTATGAAAATTACTGGCTGTGCTGTGTGCTGTCTGTGGCTAGTTTGCATTGTTGTCTGCCATTGTAGTGTTGGGCAGTTGGATGTGAACAGCGCGTAGCGTTGAACAGTTGGAGGTGAGCCGCCAGCAGTGGTGGATGTGGGGAGAGAAATGGCGGAGTTTTGAAATTTGTAAGACTGGATGTCATGAACTACTATATACATTATGACTTTTGAACACTATTGAGGTAAATAAATTGTTTGTTCTCTATCAAAATCTTTCATTTGCTAACTATGCCTATCAGTAGTTAGTGCCTTCAGTAGTTTGAATCTTTTATTTAGCTGGCAGTAGTGGCGCTCCCTGTATGGCAGTAGTTCGAGTAACCAAGATTTTTGTGAGGTAAGTGATTTGTGAAACGTATAGGTTAATGTTAGTTAGGGCCATTCTTTTGTAGGGATTTTTGAAACTCAGATTGCGTTGCGCTAAAAATATTGTGTGTCAGTTTAAGCACAGTCATGTATAATTGCTCTAAGGGGACGTTTCAACTCCAAAAACGTAAAATCTATGATGATGATAAACAGAAGGCCAAAATTCTAAACCTATCTTTCAAAAACTCATTTACGGTAGAGGACTGCAGCACCATTCCCCGTTTCAATTATCGAAAAAACGCAAGGATGGCTGACGTAGTGTTTAGTGTATCTGGGATTGTAAAACAGTTAAGATCCTTAGACGCCAGGAAGGCATCTGGCCCAGACGGTATCCCCGTAGGATTTTATGTTGACTAAGCTACAAACATAGCACCATTATTATCCATCATCTATCAGAGATCATTGCAACGCCGAAAAGTTCCACGGGACTGGAAGAAGGCGCAGGTCATAGCAATCTATAAAACGGGTAGAAAATCGGATGCACATAATTATCAGCCAATTTCACTTAGACCGATTTCTTGTAGAATTGTGGAACATATTTTGGGTTCAGAGCTAATGACCTTTCTAGACTCTGAGAAACCAGCACGGTTTTAGGAAACAGCGGTCATGCGTGACACAGGTGGCCCTCTTTGTGCATGATATACAACAGGCTCTAGATACCAGCTCCCAGGTTGATGCCATATTCCTCGACTTTCAAAAGACGTTCAACTCAGTTCCGCACTGTCGCTTGCTCCAGAAAGTACGCGCTTACGGTCTATCGGATGACATATGCGGTTGTATAGAAAGTTTTCTAACAGACAGGAAGTAGTATGTCGTCCTGAATGCGGTGACTTCAACAGAAACAAGAGTAACTTCAGGTGTGCCCCAGGGCAGTGTAATAGGTCCGCTGCTTTTTACAATTTACGTAAACCATCGTGTTGATGGTACTGACAGTGGCATTAGTCTGTTTGCCGATGATGCTGTAGTCTACAGGAACGTAGTATCACGCGAAAATTGATAACAAATCAATGAGGATTTGAAGAAAATAAATGCGTGGTGTAATGACTGGCAGTTATCTCTCAATATTAGTAAGTGTAACCTAGTGCGTATAGCAAAGCGAAAATCCCCATTAATGTACGAGTACAAAATAAATGCCCAATCTTTGGAAGCGATAACATCCGTCAAGTATCTAGGTGTGACTATTCGAAATGATATCAAATGGAACGATCAGATTACACGAGTGACGGGGAAAGCGAACTCTAGATTGCGGTTTATTGGTGGAATCATGAAGCGATGCAGTCCTTCAATAAAGGAAATTGCCTACAATACGTTAGTTCCTGCAGTCTTAGAGTACTGTTCGTCTGTATGGGACCCTTACCAGTTGGCTCTGATTCAAGAGATTGAGAAGGTCCAAAGAAGAGCTGCAAGATTCGATACTGGTGCATTTAGCCATAACGACAACGTTACAATTCTCATAGAAAGTTTGAAGTGGGACACACTGCAGACAGACGACGCGCTAAACGGAAGGAGCTGCTCACTAAATTCCAAAATCCTATTTTCGCTGAGGATGTAGAGCATATATTACCATCAGCTTTCAAATTGCCCATTGATCACCATTTAAGGGGAGGTTTACTATGTTTTAGTTCAAAAAATCTATTTTTTTAATTGCATTTTTGGATCCATAAAAGTGTTTAGAAACCACCCCAGAAACGGTTTTTCCGAGTACGGAACGGAAATGTTTCTTATTCGCGCTTGAACAACAAAA
Source organism: Schistocerca serialis cubense (assembly GCF_023864345.2). Taxonomy (NCBI): domain Eukaryota; kingdom Metazoa; phylum Arthropoda; class Insecta; order Orthoptera; family Acrididae; genus Schistocerca; species Schistocerca serialis. The sequence continues at coordinate 90,044,643 of NC_064638.1, read as the reverse complement.
ATGCACCTGCCTGAAATCGGCCTTCATGACGCACCAGTTTTTTCGGCAATTTCGACTTTGTCCCCGCGAAAAATTATTCTGTGTGCTTGCCCATGACTAAAACTGATAAAGTGATCAAGGAGCTTACGACGCACGACGGCTTGGCAATCCGATGGTATTCCAATTCGGTGGAACAGATGAAGAAGGCAATTTTCGCAACGTATTTCCACAAGTATTCTACTGATGACTACCCACAACACAAAAATTGTCCGGCTGGGGAAACTAGTTGGTGCAAGTGGCGCATTGCAGAGGCTACCGGACATCTGGACGAATATCAACACGACCAGCCGCACTCCAAAGAAGTTCAAAAATTGATTCATCCGATCTACGAGGTCCTGTCGGAGGACGAGTTATTGTACCGGCGCTTGGGAGGAAACACAAAATCCAATGGGAGGAAACATACAAAATTCAAATGAAAGTCTGAACGCGTGTGTTTGGAAGTTAGGCCCCAAGCATTTGCATTCTGGTGCGAAGACTGTGGAGATTGCGACTTTCCTGGCAGTGAGCAGCTTCAGCGAAGGGTATTCAGCAATTCTGAAGACCATGATAACGATGGACGTCACCCTGGGACTCTATTCGACGCAGTTCACCAAGCATTCGGACGACCACCGGATTCAAGGGGCCGAAAACCGCTTGTCACCGGCCATACGAGCGGCTCTGGAGCAACGCAGGATGGCCCAGATCGAGCAGAACGTCCTCAATGAACAAGAGGAAGGACTAGTTTATGAACCCGGAATAGCAGATTGAACGTAAGTTGCATAATATTGCATTTATATGTATTCAAAACTTCAAACGCGTTTTTCTCTAAATGACTTTTTTTTATCGCGCGGTATGGCAACTTCAAATCTACTGAACCATTTGGCATGATTCTTTGTTGCCGACGAAGCTAACTAATTTGTCTAGGAGTTGTACCACTTTTATTCCGATCCATCAACTGTAAATATTTTTACTTGGCCGACAAAGTCGAAAAATCGATGAAAAAAACCCTATTTTTTCAAATGGTTGCCATTTTGTTTCCTATGGTCCAAATACCTTAATCGAGGTACAACTCCTAAATCATCTTATATACTTCGCTAACGTCAACTCAGTTTTGATTTCAGACGAGCCGGCTGACCTGTGACATACCGCGCGTGGAGGTCTACATCGAAATTTTGTTTCGTTTCGACGGCACTTCCGCCTTTGCTCTTCGACATTTCCGGTCGAATAAATTCCAGTTTGTAGAGGAAATATGAATAAACATTTTGACCAAATTTGACATTGATATCTATAACACACTCTGCGAAAAAAATTCTCAAAGAACATGCTTTTTTCAGGCCAAAGATAGTAAACTTCCCCTTAAAGATAAGAGAAATTAGAGCTCGTACTGAGGCGTTCAGACAGTCGTTTTCCCCTCGTGCCATCCGCGAGTGGAGGGGAGGAAATATCACTTTGGTGCAAATTGTGCCCTCTGCCACACAGCGCTTGGTGGCTAGCGGAGTATATATGTAGATGTACCGGGTGATCAAAAAGTCAGTATAAATTTGAAAACTTAATAAACCACCGAATAATGTAGATAGAGAGGTAAAAATTGACACACCTGCTTGGAATGACATGGGGTTTTATTAGAACCAAAAAACAGTTCACAAAATGTCCGACAGATGGCATGGCGCTGGACAGTAAAACTGCTACCGTGACGGGTGAGAGGTATGCCGATATCTTACAGAATCGCGTCATCCCCAGCCTTGCTGATAAACACCTGCTGGAACGTGCGATGTTTATGCAGGATGGCGTTCCACCCGATATTGCTAGACGCGTAAAAGATCTCTTGCGCTTCTCGTTTAGTGATGATAGTGTGCTCAGCCGCCACTTTCGTCATGCTTGGCCAGGTCCCCAGACCTCACTCCGTGCAATTATTGGCTTTGGAGCTACCTGAAGTCACAAGTGTATCGTGATCGACCGACATCTCTAGGGATGTTGAAAGACAACATCCGACGCCAATGCCTCACCATAACTCCGGACATGCTTTGCAGTGCTGTTCACTACATTATTTCTCGACTACAGCTATTGTTGAGGAATGATTGTGGACATATTGAGCATTTCCTGTAAAGAACATCATCTTTGCTTTGTCTTACTTTGTTATGCTAATTATTGCTATTCTGATCAGATGAAGAGCCATCTGTCGCACATTTTGTGAACTTTTTTTTTGTTCTAATAAAACCCCATGTCATTCCAAGCAGGTGCGTCAATTTGTACCTCTCTATCTACATTATTCCGTGATTTATTCGGTTTTCAAATTGATACTGACTTTTTGACCACCCGGTAGATTATTAATTATAGTTTGAAACAGATTTTCTTTCTTTTCTGAAGTTTATCACAGTCCCACTCCTTGTCATTCTAACAGTGTAGAACGCAGCTGGATTCTGTGCATTCCACGCCGCCTGGGCGAGCACTGTCTGAAGCGCATGTGGAGTGAGAAGGGCCGCAGGCGGGATCGCGGCTCACAGAGCGCCGCTCCGCCTCCATCAGACGGAGCCTCTTCCCTCGGGTCCAATCAGCACGGCGGGCTTCTGTGACGAGAGGGGGCAGTCGCTTCAGACCGCCTGTTTACCAGTCGCTCCCGCGGGAGTGACCGCTTATCTGCCGAAATCTCGTGGGGTGCTGCGTGTCCGGCACGGAGCTAGCCGCCTGTGGACCACTGCTACTCGTCTCGCTGTCCAACTAAAACCTTCATTTGGGAATAATAAGCAAGTGGTACCAGGCAATAACAATAGTAATATTCAGTTAAATCTCTACAAAATATCGATTCAGAGATGTTAATATTCGTAAATGCTAACCCGTGCTCTATACAGAACATAAAAATATACATTACTGGCCATTAAAATTGCAACACCACGAAGATGACGTGCTACAGACGCGAAATTTAACCGACAGGAAGAAGATGCTGAGATATGCAAATGATTAGCTTTTCAGAGCATTCACACAAGGTTGACGCCGTGCGCACATGAGGAAAATTTCCAACCGATTTCTCATACACATCCAGCAGTTGACCAGCGTTGCCTGGTGAAACGTCGTTGTAATGCCTCGTGTAAGGAGGAGAAATGCGTACCATCACGTTTCCGACTTTGATAAAGATCGGATCGTAGCCTATCGCGATTGCGGTTTTCGTATCGCGACATTGCTGCTCGCGTTGCTCGAGATCCAGTGACTGAATATGGAATCAGTAGGTTCAGAAGGGTAATACGGAACGCCGTGCTGGATCCCAACCGCCTCGTATCACTAGCAGTTGAGATGACAGGCATCTTATCCGCATGGCTGTAACGGATCGTGCAGCCGCGTCTCGATCCCTGAGTCAACAGATGGGGACGTTTGCAAGACAACAACCATCTCCACGAACAGTTCGACGACGTTTGCAGCAGCATGGACTATCAGCTCGGAGACCATGGCGGCGGTTACCCTTGACGCTGCATCACAGACAGGAGCGCCTGCGATGGTGTACTCAACGACAAACCTGAATGCACGAATGGCAAAACGTCATTTTTTCGGATGAATCCAGGTTCTGTTTAGAGCATCATGATGGTCGCGTTCGTGTTTGGCGACATCACGGTGAACGCACATTGGAAGCGTGTATTCGTCATCGCCATACTGGCGTATCACCCGGCGTGATGGTACGGGGTGCCATTGGTTACACGTCTCGGTCACCTCTTGTTCGCATTGACGGAACTTTAAACAGTGGACGTTACATTTCAGAGTGTTACCACCCGTGGCTCTACCCTTCATTTGATCCCTGCGAAACCCTACATTTCAGCAGGATAATTCACGACCGCATGTTGCAGGTCATGTACGGGCCTTCCTGGATACAGAAAATGTGAGACTGCTGCCCTGGCCAGCACCTTCTGTGGATCTCTCACCAATTGAAAACGTCTGGTCAATGGTGGCCGAGCAACTGGCTCGTCACATTACGCCAGTCACTACTCTTGATGAACTGTGGTATCGTGTTGAAGCTGCATGCACGCCATCTAAGCTCTGACTCAATGCCCAGGCGTATCAAGGCCGTTATTACGGCCAGAGGTGGCTGTTCTGGGTACTGATTTCTCAGGATCGATGCACCCAAATTGCGTGAAAATGTAATCACATGTCAGTTCTCGTATAATATACTTGTTCAATGAATGCCCGTTTATCATCTGCATTTCTTCTTGGTGTAACAATTTTAATGGCCAGTAGTGTAGTAATCTTTCAATATGCGATTAATATACATCAAACCAAGGATCAAAATGAACAAATCAAATCAAGGATAGCTATCTGGAATACCAGAACACTAACAAAAGCAGGAGGGTGAAAAACGTTAAAAGAGGGATGGATACTGATAGGAGTTGCTGAAGAAAGATAGGATGTAGGTGGAGAACTGCAGTAAAATAAATACGTAATTTACTGTTTGGGAGGACAAATAAAAGTGAGGAATGGGATACGAGTCATTATAAGAAAGGAACTGGCTAAGAGTGTGGTAAATACAGACTATGCCACAGACTGTACCACACAAGCCGCTTGTAGTGAATTTGCGTGCTTATGGAATATCGTCTCAGTTATGTGACTGGATTTGTGATTTCCTATCAGAGAGGTCACAGTTTGTAGTAATTGACGCAAAGTCATCGAGTAAAACAGAAGTGATTTCTGGCGTTCCCCAAGGTAGTGTTATAAGCCCTTATCTCTAAAAACGATTTGGGAGAGACATTCTGAGCAGCCGTCTTTGGTTGTTTGCAGATGACGTTGTCGTTTATCGGCTAATAAAGTCATCAGAAGATGAAAACAAATCGCAAAACGATTTAGAAAAGATTTCTGAATGGTGCGAAAATTGACAGTTGACCCTAAATAATGAAAAGTATGAGGTCATCGACATGAGTCCTAAAAGTAATCCGTTAAACTTTGGTTACACGATAAATTAGTCAAAACTAAAGGCCGTAAATTCAACTAAATGCCTAGGAATTATAATTACAGACAACTTAAATTGGAACGAACACACAGAAAATTTTATGGGGAAGGCTAACCAAAGACTGCGTTTTATTGGCAGGACACTTAGAAAATGTAACACATCTACTAAGGAGACCGCCTACACTACGCTTGTACGCACTCTTTTAGAGTACTGCTACGCGGTGTGGGATCTTTACGAGATAGCATTGACGGAGTACATCGAAAAAGTTCAGAGAAGGGGAGCATATTTTGTATTAACGCAAAATATGGGAGAGAGAGTGTCACTGAAATGATACAGGTTTTGGGGTGGACATCATTAAAAGAAAGGCGTTTTTCGTTGCAACGGAATCTTCTCACGAAATTCCAATCACCAACTTTCTCCTCCGAATGCGAAACTATTTTGTTGACACCGACATAGATAAGGAGAAACGACAACCACGATAAAATAAGGGAAATCAGAGCTCGTACGGAAAGATATAGGTGTTCGTTCTTTCCGCGCGCTATATGAGACTGGAAAAATAGAGAATTGTGAAGGTGGTTCGATGAACCCTCTGCCAGCCACTTAAATGTGATTTGCAGAGTATCGATGTAGATGTATGCAAGTGATAGCGTTAGCTGCAGAAAGATGAAAGGAGTACAAAAAGATATATTGATTATCCAGGTATATGTGCTAACATCAGAACAATATGTCAAGCTCGTTGAGGAAACACGCAATACAGGGTGGGTGAGGAGAAACGTAAAAGCTGTGAGGGGTTATAGTACTCGTGACTCTGAACAAAAAGCTTCGTATGGACGTATGCTCCATTCCGCATGGTTTCCGAGATAGAACACGTTCAATGTCCGTCGTTATTTGTTTTCTGTATTATTCACTACATTGTCAATGTTTGCAACTAAACACAGTCTGTAGAGGAATTCGTTCAAATGGTTCACACGGTTCTTAGCACTATGGGACTTAACATCTGAGGTCATCAATCCCCTAGAACTTAGAACTACTTAAACCTAACTAACCTAAGGACATCACACACGTCCATGCCCGAGGCAGGATTCAAACCTGCGACCGTAGCAGTCACGCGGTTCCGGACTGAAGCGCCTAGAACCGCTCGGTCACAGCGGCCGGCGAGGAATTCGAGACGAACAATTAGACACAGGTCACTTGTGGCCTGTCTAGTCAGTAAACTACCTCAAACTGGCCTACAAAAACTAAGTTACAGCACGTGCGTGTCGCGCGAGATTTTAATTCTTCTCTCGCTTCCTTCGTGCAAAGTATTAGCGCCAGAAAAAAAAAATGAACCAGGCCCCATTGTAAGATATTTAATGTAGTTTAATTTCGTACTGCGACACGTTTTCGCTATAAGACGCGAAATTCGAGTTACTCAAGAAAAACGTACCAAAGTGACAATAAAAGCGTTCTTTCTCGAAACCATTTGGAATAGGGAATGCGTCCATACGAAGTTTTTTGTTGAGTATCACCTGCACTATCACCCCTCAAAGCATGTACCGTTCCTCCTGAGCCACCATGCATAACAGAGAAAATAATGGACAATAATCATTGATGCTGCAGAACAGTTGTGGGCGATTGAAGTGCTATCGTGGGGGAAGGGAAGGTGAGAACCGTAGTAAGCAGTCATGGTCTTGGAAGGAGAAACGACAATTTTATACTGATGGAAGGAAGGAAAGGGAAGGGAGTTACGAATGAGCACACAATACCAGTAACAGATCTTAATAGCGATCACAATTTGATTATAAGAGAACCAGAAGTAAAATTGAAAGAACTGAAGAAAATTGCTGCGGCGAAGAAGTGGGAATTCTAAATGACAAGATCAGGGAAAGACAGAATTGCGGGAAAGTTATCACTTCAGCTTTCTAACACATTACAAGACAAAGAAAAACCTGATAATGTTAAACAGTATTGGAATATGCTGAAATAAGGAATCATAGAAACAGGAAATTGAAAATTGTAAGTTAAGTAAACGGAAAAAAGGCATAAAAGCCATGGGGTACACAGGAAATGATTCCCAAGACGGAGGAGAGAAGAAAATTCAAAAACAAAAATAATAAAGATGCAAGAAAGTTGTACCTATGGCTGAATAAAGAACAGAGCAGACAAGTAATAACAAATTTGAAGAACTAGAGAGGAAAGGAAGATTTGCTGTACAAAAAATAATGCAAATGGGATCAAAGCAAACCAGGAGGACCTACTGTGGAAATTCTGCGTAAAGACGAAGATACAATGTCCAAGATCTGCAAAGATACCCTCCATGAATGGAAAGTCTAATGGTGGTCGAATTTTTACGTAATGCATTAAACTGCATACTAGTGCGGCATTTGCATATTAAATATAAGAATCACAATGTTTTAAATTGCAAATTGTACAGGGTGATAGAGCTGTCCCTATCGATATGGTTTTATGAGACCCTCAATGTTATGTCTGACCATTAAAAACCACTCGTGAGATTTTTATATTCTCTCATTCGCTACGCGTACCGTATACTATTAACCCTTTACAAAAAATGAACAGGACATTTTTGTAGGAAATTAAATGTAAATTTTGTAGGGGGATGCGTTTCCGAGCTATTCAAGAAAAACGAACAGATGTGACTTTCAAACACGCCGCCACCCCCAATTCACCCCTTACCCCTCACCAGTTAGTGCATGTTAGCATGTTAGTAGTGGCACTCCCTCCTTTCACTGTACAAAAATTTCCGACAACACGAATTATTCCGGATATTCAACCTTTTTTAGTCTCTATTGATTGGGCTATTACGCCACCACCATAGTCGGCTGTTTTGTTAACATTAATAATTTAGACGTGTCCAAGACAGCAATGAAAGGAAAGCGGCTTTTGTAAACATTACGCGAAATCCAAATACATGGACAATTCGATCCACACTTAACACTCACAAGCTCAATAATTTCGTAGCCAGAGGACCTGGTGAATGCAAAGATGTGATTGTTTATTTCATGCTGTTAAGATTCACAAAATTATTAGGAAAAAGTTACAAAAACGTGAACTTTTACAATGTGTAAATGCTCGACTAAGCCAGTGACGTAATAAGGGGAGTCAACGAAGATTAAAAGATGACGAATGTTGGAAATAATTCGTGCAGTTGCGAAAATTTAAACAGTGGCAGGAGGGGTGCCATGAAAAACAAAGTAGAAATCCTGAGCGGTGGGGGGTAAATGTGGGAGTGTGGGTGCGTTTGAAGATCAATTTTGTACTTTTTCTTAAATAACTCGTAAACTACAGCGTCTAGCGAAAACGTACCTCAGTGCAACATTTAACTACATTAAATTTCCTTCAAAAAGTTCCTGTTTATACTTACGACCAACAGTTTGCATGTAGCGTACGAGAGAATATGAAAATCACGCGCGTTGAATTCAAAGACCAGATACAACATTGAGGCCGGCATAAAATGACATCGGTAGCGGAAGCCGAACCACCCAAGATAAAAGGATTAGGAGCAGTAGCCGTAAGAATAAAAAGAAGATTAGTCACAAAAATTCATTTTTATGTACAAAATTGCTTTCATATCACAGTCCTACGATTACAATCTTCAAATTACTTTCACTCATGAGTAGGAAATAACAATTTGACCATTGTCAATAACAATATTCTCAGGGTCGTTACCAGTGTTTTAAAACAGTGATTGCTGCGAGACGAAATGGAAGTGGTAGGCAGACTTTGATGGTCAGGGTGTAGCTGGCGATGGCGCGTTGGGGGCAGCTGACAGCATTTTGGGGCGGCGGCATAGAGTTGGCGGGTGGGTGAGGCGCACCTTTTGATGCACCCAGAGTCGCTCGATCCGCATGGGTGGCGAGACAGGCGGCGCTCAGAAGCTCACCAGGAAGCCTCTGCCGCCTCGACGACAAGTGTCCTCTTTGCCATCTCGACGACAGATCCTTTTCAAAGCTATCAACCCGGGCGTGCTCAGGCCCTCGATTGCCTAGCTTATATTCCTCTTCTGGCAAATCAAGATATTGTTCACCGTTCTTGTGAAATATTTCGTACCGACCACAATTCTCATGCAGGAAAGGAAGGCCACACGCATATTTTATTGCAGCTGAAATAGCTTCACTGTACAAACATCGTAACCCTCGCTTCTGCACCTGCCAGCATTCTCTTTCATCCTGTCTTGCCAATATGAGTGTGGACCGCCATCATCCTCAAGTTTTGTAAACGCAGAAGGTCACTCGCAAGCGTTAAAAAGACATTCATAGCAAGTTTTGTTTATCCTGTCAAAACTAATGTCGTCCACATCACATTGGCGTCCCACACGTTCTGTGGAAGTAACAAATTGTCCACTCCCCCATCCCCCTTCCCCTGCATCTGATAACGGCTTTTTCTTCTCCAGTTTGAAAATGAGTCCACACGTTTTCGTGTTTTCGACTCGACACATCTCAAGAGCAGACGTAGACTGCTCACAGGGTCCCAAGCACTTTTATTAGCAAGACGCACAATGGCGACTGCGTGGATGAGGTGCTCTGGGGCATCTTTCGGCCTCAGGCGTGTGTCTTATACAATGGGTGGCAGGCCCCCGGGGGCAGCTTTGTGACTTGGTGATGAGGCGGCGAAGGATAGATATATTACACTAGCTCCTGACTTAAATGAGACAAATCTTAGCAGCAGTTAAATTAAATTTCTTCCACCTAATTCACAATCATCTGCATGTAAACTCACTTTCAAATGATTGCACTCCATATTTGCCTCACAGTGATCAAAATCTGCGCGTAATATAGCTATTTTGTACTTATATCTCTGTCATCGGGCATCTTTTAATATTTGTACTATTATAAAACATAATACGTTTATCCAAAGAATTACACAAAGACCGAAAATCCTGAGAACTTCAAGAGACAAATAATTTTACGTACACAAATAGTATCACCTACCAAAATATACAGCAGGTGAGCCTTCCATTAGTCTGCGACAAACATTTTTGTTAACACATGAAAACCATAAAACGGTATATAGACATAACGCGAAAAGTAGAACACTCACAATTCCCATGACCCAAAATCTACATTCAGTTTACACTGAGTGAAAGTATTTAGATGTGTTCTGGCTACATTTTCGCCTCAAGCGTTTCATTACAAACCAAAAAGAGTGTAAATATCGTTGTACACTGGACATGAAACACTTACAATGAAGGATAGAAAAATCAAGTAAAGAAATGTAAATAAAATAAATACTATTATGTATAACGATTAAACTAATTAAATGTAATTATTAAAACTCATTGTGTGTAACACCTATGAATGCTTTCTTTTCCTCATTAGTAATAAGAAATTTGTGCATTGTTGCAGAAACCGCAAAGACAGGCATTTACAATTATCTTTGTAACAAAAGAGCAGTGTCAGGAGAATATTCATTTTTTTAATAACTTTTGTTTCATTCTAGCTTGAGAGTAGTTATGTTTTAGATCTCACACAAAAAGAACGTATAATTTTTACTCGTGCGTCAACAATGTTGCGGAAAAAATATATATTAAGAGTTATCATAGGCGCAATAATGTTTTTATTTATTACGCCAATAGTCTTTCAGAAGTATGATTTTTACCTGCAATTATAAGAAGAGGTAGTAATTTCTTCCGTCTGCAAAACATCTAAAGTATATATCCGCTAATCATCAAGAATTAGTGGATGGACTGCGTGATCGGCAACTTTGGTAAGTTAGAGGTAAAATAATGATGTCAGCGTAATATGATAGCGACTTCTATTAAATATATATACGTGTAATAATCGAACAATTGAATTTTTGTTAATCACCAAGATTGCTTCCAAATACGTTTTCTATGACTTCGGTATTGGTACGTTGCATTGTATTTTTCTTACGTTGGAAGGAAGACTGTTCATGGCATCAAATTTAGTTTCAACTAGAATTCATGCTTTAATTCCAGTACTGCAAGTAGTAAGTATCTCTCATTGCGTAAATTTCATGCCGATTCATACTCTATGTGTTGGCTGTTGGGCTGCCTCCCGGCACTGTTATTCTAGCATCGACCAACAGACCTAGCACATCGTCATTTTTATCTGCTTTCCGTCTTTTCCTTAGTTGCTGTAAATTCGTGGAGGTATGTACCTTCTATGCATCTAAATAAACTACCTTCATGTAGTCGCATAGAGGGTACATACCTCCACGAAGACCTAAGACAATTGGTAAGCACAAGCAACAGCCCTTTCACCGTTCTCAGCGTATAAATGTGTTCCTTCCGCCTACAATACCCTTTGCACAGCTTTTTTCACTTTAAATATTTGTTAGTTCCTGTTGTCTTTTCCAAAGACATGTAGTTTAGACTACTTGTAGATGTCCTCTGAGCTCTTATTACTCACCAGTCTTCAACTTACGGACCCCATTCTTCTGCCACTTGCGTAAGTCTGACCCACAACATTCATACCATTAACTTACAACACCTCATAGCTACAATAATGCCTCATTCCTGCACGGAATTAAACTCCCTTTCATAAACAAATCCTCAAGCCACGAAATACTTTCTCATGTTTTTTGCGCTGAGAGTCCCAAATTGCATCGTGCCTTCTGCTACCATACAGGCATTTGACGTATCAACCTACTCGACTGTATGCGGCTCAATGCATAAGTAAAACAATATTTCTCCCCGTGTCAGATGGTTTGTGATTTTTGAGGAGGACTATCTCCCACTCTCAAAGTCTTCTTCCGCTTTGCCCCTCCTGTTTCTGCTCTGCTGTCAGCCTGCTATAGTACGTACTCTCCTGCATTTGCGATTCCCTCCACAAAGTTTTTCCTTCGTTTGTGATTTACCTTTTTACAGTCGCTTCGGCCACAGTTCGATTTCTTCTCTGAAAGTGTAAATAGACTATATCCCATACTGCAGTCTAATGCTTCATTGAAATCCTTCTCGATTTCGTGAAGAAATTTCACTCATTTTGAGTGTTTGTGCAGCACTAATATCCTAAAGTATACACCCAACTAATGCATGTATCTTCCGCCGTATACAATTGAGGGTTGCAGATACATGAGAATACTTCTGTTCCATACTTCGCCAATTCTTTCTTCCACCTCGGCTAAATGAATACTCTGGTGTGATCTGAGAGAATACGATTTGGCTTCCAACATTCTGGTATGCACTTTTGTTTCAGTTTCCGGGGACACGGAATTGCCATAATATGGTTAGTTGTATACAGATGCACGTATTTAGTCAACGTATCCACCAGTGCAAAGATATCTTGTTTCTCAAATCACCTTTGGGGTAGTGATCCATATAAATCTACACAGAGCAATTCGTTCTGTGCACGTGGTATTATTGCCTGAAACTCGTCACAAGTCGAAATATTCCATGTTCTACACTCTGACACATATCACGACTCCTCATGATGGTTGCGATCCTCTTCCATATCAATTCCATATCAACAATTCTGTAAAATTTTTCGATATTGCTGTCGCCAAGGTGACAATGATAAATTCTCATCATGTCCTCTACTAACTCCTCTGGTAGCCAAATCTTACACCTTCTATCCTTCACATCCTCCTTGAGGCAGGTACCTCTCTTAATTGCACACATTAGGGCTGCATTTTGTGTGAGTAGATCTTATCCCCCCCCCCCCCCCCCCCAACACCATTCGGAATGAGTTTTTTTTTCTTTTTTTGTACTATGGGACTTAACTGCTGAGGTCATCAGTCCCCTAGAACTTTACTTAAACCTAACTGACCTAAGGACATCACACACATCCATGCCCGAGGCAGGATTCGAACCTGCGACCGTAGCGGTCGCGCGGTTCCAGACTGTAGCGCCTAGAACCGCTCGGCCACTCCGGCGGCGGAAACAAATCTTTTACTCTTCTCATGTTTGGCTACAGGTCTTTTTCCATAGTTCTAAATTCACGGCTGCACCCAGTATGGCAACACTCTCACTAATACCTCATCACTATGCTGCAGTCACTCATCATCACTGATGCCCTGCATCAGATTATGGCTCAATCAGTCTGATGTGTCGATAGAAGTGCCGACACAGTGTTATTTTGAGGGGGCCGATAGGCACGCTATCTAACGCAGACGGGCGTGAATTCTGGAACTGGATAACTATTGAATGGTAGCAAGAAAAGTACGTAGCTGCTTTATACTTAACTTTTATTCGTTGATGAATCCAGTGCTCTTCGTGAGACATTTATACTATAACTCTCAAACTAGGTAAGGCTAATGGCGCCTTGCTAGGTCGTAGCCATGGACTTAGCAGAAGGCTATTCTAACTGTCTCTCGGCAAATGAGAGGAAGGCTTCGTCCGTATTGTCGCTAGCAATGTCGTCCGTACAATCCGTACAACTGGGGCGAGTGCTATCTCGTATCTCGAGACCTGCCTTGTGGTGGCGCTAGGTCTGCATTCACACAGTGGCGACACGCGGGTCCGACATGTACTAAATGGACCGTGGCCGATTTAAGCTACCACCTAGCAAGTGTGGTGTCTGGCGGTGACACCACATTCCTCCCCCGCAAATCGGCGAACGGTCGTGAGATAAAGCTTCCGCCCGCCGTGGGGAGGGCCCCATGTTGACGTATGCGATGAGGTGGGGAGCCTAACAACAGGCGAGGCTGTGCCACCCGCACCCGGCCATTCGGTCCCAGGTGAGCTAGGAAACGCCTGAAACCCTAGTCCAGGGTGCACGTCAACATGCGGTGTATGCGCCCGTACAGAGACAGGAGGGGCCGAAGGGTCGACCTCCATTGCGTCGGGGTCTCCGACGCGCGATGACGTCATGTGGTCCGGAGCGGGCAAGCGTTCCATGGCGGAGGACAGCTGGTCACGGGAAGCGAGCGGTGGCGCGTGACCCAGGGAGGCGCTTGGCGGCTGCAGCGAAGCGTCGAATGCGGGCGGCGCCGGCGGGAGAACAGGCGGCGACGGCGGCGGCGGCGGCTGCGGCGGCGCGTCGCCAAGGGGCAGATGGGAAGGCATCGTCGGTAACACCTGGGGATGAGGCGAGCCAGTAGATGGGTCCCCAGGGCGCTGACCGGACGGCACCGTCGCTGAAAGCAGACGGGGAGCGGCAGAACCCGTGCGACGACAGAGGCGCAGCTGATTGAGATGCCGACGCACCTCACCAGAGGCCCCCAAAACCAAATACATCGCGCGGCCGAGGCAGCGAAGAATGCGCCCTGCGAGCCAACGCCGTGAACCTCGATAGTTGCGATAAAATACAACGTCGCCTGGAGCGAAAGCAGGAGTCTGCCGCTGCACAGGAACCTGATGCGGCGGATGCAGCAAAGACATCAGGGTCCGATGAGGACGACCGTGGAGCAACTCAGCCGGCGAGCGACCATCTCGGGGCTGAGAGCGATACGAAGACAAAAGGAGCAACAATGCGTCCTCCCGAGAATGCGACTCTTTCAATTTCAACATCTGTGACTTGAAAGTCCGGACCAATCGTTCAGCGGCACCGTTTGACTGAGGCGAAAACTGCGCGGATGTCAGATGTTGAATACCATTGGCCTGGCAGAATGAATGAAATTCTGCGGACATGAATTGTGGGCCATTGTCGGAAACAATAGTCTGCGGAAGACCTTCAATGCAAAAGATAGCAGACAACGCTTGGATGGTGGCGGAGGACGTCGTGGAAGACATCCGGACAACAAAAGGAAAATTACTGAAGGCATCGACCAGAACCAACCATCGAGCATTCCAGAATGGACCAGCAAAATCAATGTGCAAGCGTTGCCAAGGGGAAGTAGCTTTTGGCCATGCAAAGACTTTCCGCGGCGGTGCGGATTGTTGTTCGGCACACGCCATGCAAGAAGAACACATATTCGTAATCGCAGCATCGATTCCGAACCAAGTACAGTGCTGACGAGCAAGTTGTTTCGTTCGCACTATACCCCAATGTCCTTGGTGAAGAAGCCGTAAAACCGAGGACTGTAACGAACGTGGGACCACGACTCTGGACTGATCATTATCAGAACGCAACAACAAAACACCACGTCGAACAAAAAGTCTCTCCTTGTGAGCAAAAAATCGGCGAACCAACGGATCCGCAATCCGAGACTGTGACAAAGGCCATTGCGTAGCAACAAAACGCAAAACGGTAGCAAGGACAGGGTCAGCAGCTGTGGCGGTAGCGACACGACGAAAATCAATCGGAAACGATTCGATCACTTCATCGGTTTCCGAATCAATGAACAGGCAAGCAAGTTCGGAAGAATCGAAATCTCTATCCTCAGCAACAGGCAAACGGGACAACGCATCGGCGTTTCCGTGCTTAGCAGTGGACCGATACAAGATATCGTAGCGGTACTGCGAGAGGAAAATAGACCAGCGAACGAATTTCTGCGCTGTACGCGGAGGTACAGGCTTGCGCGGATGAAAAAGCGACGTCAAAGGTTTGTGGTCTGTGATGATGGTAAAGTGACGACCATACAAGAAATCATGGAACTTAGTAACACCAAACACGAGAGTTAAAGCTTCTTTCTCTATCTGGGAATATTTTCTTTGCGCAGACGAGAGCAATTTGGACGCAAAGGCAATAGGGCGATCATGCGAGCCAACTTTGTGCGCAAGCACAGCACCGATCCCGAAATCCGATGCATCTACCATCAACAAAAGGGGTTTCTGGGGATCGAAAGGCGTGAGGCAAGTATTAGAAAGCAACGCCGATTTCAACTGGCGAAAGGCGCGTACTCATTCCGTCGTCCAGAGAAACGGAACACCTGTACGGCGCAAGCGATGAAGCGGAGCTGAAAGGGAAGAGGCATTGCGCACATCCACTCACACCTTGTGATTCTAGATCGTTTAATGTTCCGGCGACCTCAGCACGCAATGCGTGGGGAACATTGCGCGCTCTGAAAAATTGCGTTTGCGCGTTTACATTCAGTTCCAAGTGTGCTTCATAGTTCGTAGCGCAACCTAGGCCCGGTGCAAAAGTGTCTGCAAATTCTTCACAAACGCTAGAAACACTGTCTGGAGGCACAGTCTGATTCACTGATAGGACCTGATTCACTATAGACATGTGAAACAATTGAAATAAATCTAAGCCAAACAAGTTCACTGCAGTAGAAGAACGAAGAACGTAAAATGACACAAGTTTTGTTTGTCCTTTATATGTTGCAAGAAGAGTGCACTGTCCTAACACAGGTATATTCTGTCCTGAATATGTGGTTAGCTTAACATTTGCGGAACGCAACGGAGGTTTGCCCAGTTGTTTGTACGTGTCTTGATTGAGCAATGAAACTGCAGCTCCGGTATCGAGCTGGAATGGTATGACCTTGCCATGAAAGTCCAAATCTACAAAAAGTTTATTGTCCTGCTGACGACAAGAGCGACTGTCTCTTGCAATTTGAACTGATACTGGTACAGAATCACTTGCTAATGGACGTGATTTCCGGCGACGTCGATGCACAGTTTTTGTGGGACGAACACAGTCACTGTTAGAGAAAGTGGCACTGGACGGGGTGGAAGTAACGACATGAATGTCCATGGGCGAAGGTCCACGAGCCTAAGTGTCCTTGGTTCGATTCCGGCGCGAAGCAAAGGGCCTGGAATGGTTGTGATTGTCTGATCTGAGCTTTTTCTGGCAAACACTTTGAACATGTGCTTTCCTATTGCAGAAAAAGCAAATAGCTTGGCGTGACGGGCAATGTTCACGCGAATGTCTAGTAGCACACCGCGGGCATGATTTCACTGCATTTGTGTGCTGGCGCGGCACACCTGGCTTAGAGCGCGGCGGCAGCTGCGTCGAAGTGCGCGAGGCCCGGTTACCGGGCCGCGCAGCGCGTCCAGCGGGCTGGTTAATGTTACACACGGCTGGCGAAGTTTCAAAAGATTCCTGAGCACAGTTAAGTGTGTCTTGTCTCTCTAATATGTCGATCACTTGTTGAAGGGAGAGATTAACTAGTTTCAAAATTTGCTCCCATATGGGAACATCAGAAACGTTCTGTGCAATTGCATCACGCACCATTGTATCTGAATAAGAAAGGCCACAGTCACAGTCAAAGGCACAGTCCCTAGTAAGTCCTTGCAATGTTGCTACCCGCTCCCTATTAGTCTGACCGGCCGTACGTTTCGTACGTTGGAAAGTATACCTTTTTGCAACCACATTAACTGTTTCTTTGAAATAGGCATCTAAAGCAGACAAAATTTCTTCGTAGGACAGAGTTGCTACGTCGTGTCGGGGAAACAATTTCACTATCACACGGTAGGTGGACACACCAACACAAGAAAGCAAAAACGGCTGCCACTCATTACCTTGAATTCTGTAGGCGGCTAGATGAAAGGCGAACTGGCGGGACCATTCTGGCCACGATTCGTGCGCCGGGTCGTAGTGCCTAAAAGGTGGTGCAACTGCGAGTTGTGGCTGCGGTAGCGGTAAAGTGGCGGCTGCCGCATCGTGTTGCAGTGCACGTTGACCCTGGACGAGCTGTCCAAGGGCATCCAATAACGCCTGCGTCTGCTGATTCTGCAAGCGATAAAATTCGGACAGTACATCTGGAGATTGTGGCGAAGCCATGACACAAATAAATGTAAGCAATCAGAAAGAACACTTTTCCTTTAAGCCTCGTCGCCAAATGATGTGTCGACAGAAGTGCCGACACAGTGTTATTTTGAGGGGGCCGATAGGCACGCTATCTAACGCAGATGGGCGTGAATTCTGGAACAGGATAACTATTGAATGGTAGCAAGAAAAGTACGTAGCTGCTTTATACTTAACTTTTATTCGTTGATGAATACAGTGTTCTTTGTGAGACATTTATACTGTTGTTGTTGTTGTTGTGGTCTTCAGTCCTGAGACTGGTTTGATGCAGCTCTCCATGCTACTCTATCCTGTGCAAGCTTTTTCATCTCCCAGTACCTACTGCAACCTACATCCTTCTGAATCTGCTTAGTGTATTCATCTCGTGGTCTCCCTCTACGATTTTTACCCTCCACGCTGCCCTCCAATACTAAATTGGTGATCCCTTGATGCCTCAGAACATGCCCTACCAAACGATCCCTTCTTCTGGTCAAGTTGTGCCACAAACTTCTCTTCTCCCCAATCCTATTCAATACTTCCTCATTAGTTACATGATCTACCCATCTAATCTTCAGAATTCTTCTGTAGCACCACATTTCGAAAGCTTCTATTCTCTTCTTGTCTAAACTATTTATCGTCCATGTTTCACTTCCATACATGGCTACACTCCATACAAATACTTTCAGAAATGACTTCCCGACACTTAAATCAATACTGGATGTTAACAAATTTCTCTTCTTCAGAAACGCTTTCCTTGCCATTGCCAGCCTACATTTTATATCCTCTCTACTTCGACCATCATCAGTTATTTTGCTCCCCAAATAGCATAACTCCTTTACTACTTTAAGTGCCTCATTTCCTAATCTAATTCCCTCAGCATCACCCGACTTAATTCGACTACATTCCATTATCCTTGTTTTGCTTTTGTTGATGTTCATCTTATATCCTCCTTTCAAGACACTGTCCATTCCATTCAACTGCTCTTCCAAGTCCTTTGCTGTCTCTGACAGAATTACAATGTCATCGGCGAACCTCAAAGTTTTTATTTCTTCTCCATGAATTTTAATACCTACTCCGAATTTTTCTTTTGTTTCCTTTACTGCTTGCTCAATATACAGATTGAACAACATCGGGGAGAGGCTACAACCCTGTCTTACTCCCTTCCCAACCACTGCTTCCCTTTCATGTCCCTCGACTCTTATAACTGCCATCTGGTTTCTGTACAAATTGTAAATAGCCTTTTGCTCCCTGTATTTTACCCCTGCCACCGTTAGAATTTGAAAGAGAGTATTCCAGTCAACATTGTCAAAAGCTTTCTCTAAGTCTACAAATGCTAGAAACGTAGGTTTGCCTTTCCTTAATCTTTCTTCTAAGATAAGTCGTAAGGTCAGTATTGCCTCACGTGTTCCAGTGTTTCTACGGAATCCAAACTGATCTTCCCGGAGGTTGGCTTCTACTAGTTTTTCCATTCGTCTGTAAAGAATTCGTGTTAGTATTTTGCAGCTGTGACTTATTAAGCTGATAGTTCGGTAATTTTCACATCTGTCAACACCTGCTTTCTTTGGGATTGGAATTATTATATTCTTCTTGAAGTCTGAGGGTATTTCGCCTGTTTCATACATCTTGCTCACCAGATGGTAGAGTTCTGACAGGACTGGCTCTCCCACAGCCGTCAGTAGTTCCAATGGAATATTGTCTACTCCGGGGGCCTTGTTTCGACTCAGGTCTTTCAGTGCTCTGTCAAACTCTTCACGCAATATCGTATCTCCCATTTCATCTTCATCTACATCCTCTTCCATTTCCATAATATTGTCCTCAAGTACATCGCCCTTGTATAGACCCTCTATATACTCCTTCCACCTTTCTGCTTTCCCTTCTTTACTTAGCACTGGGTTTCCATCTGAGCTCTTGATATTCATACAAGTCGTTCTCTTATCTCCAAATGTCTCTTTAATTTTCCTGTAGGCGGTATCTATCTTACCCCTAGTGAGATAGGCCTCTACATCCTTACATTTGTCCTCTAGCCATCCCTGCTTAGCCATTTTGCACTTCCTCTCGATCTCATTTTTGAGACGTTTGTATTCCTTTTTGCCTGTTTCACTTACTGCATTTTTATATTTTCTCCTTTCATCAATTAAATTATACTATAATTTACTATAATTTACTATAATTTATACTATAACTCTCAAACTAGGTATGGCTAATGGCGCCTTGGTAGGTCGTAGCCATGGACTTAGCAGAAGGCTATTCTAACTGTCTCTCGGCAAATGAGAGGAAGGCTTCGTCCGTATTGTCGCTAGCAATGTCGTCCGTACAATCCGTACAACTGGGGCGAGTGCTATCTCGTATCTCGAGACCTGCCTTGTGGTGGCGCTAGGTCTGCGATCACACAGTGGCGACACGCGGGTCCGACATGTACTAAATGGACCGTGGCCGATTTAAGCTACCACCTAGCAAGTGTGGTGTCTGGCGGTGACACCACACAGTCAGCTGTCTTCTTTTGTTTTACTGTACAGAATCCGATTTCGAGGTCGTATTCCTGAATCGACAATGCCCAACAAACGATACGGTTGCTTATGAATTTGACTGACTTTAGAAACGTCAGCGCTTTGTTGCCAGTAGGCAGGTACATCTTTCTTTCCATCATATAATCTTTTAACCACTTGCGGCAAACACTACAGCGAGGACCTCTAACTTCGTCATGAAATACCGTACCTCTGCATTGTGTTGTTGATTGCATGTCGCTAGTACTCGTAAATATACTTCCTCATCACTCTGTTGTAAACTTGCCTTTAGTGGCCTGGCTTCTTCTAGGCTGCATGTACCACACACACACCATGTAGATGTAGATGTAGATGTATTACAGGATTTCCTTCGAAGAAAAACCCTTTGTATTTTCGGCACGACAAATATAACTCCACCTGGTTGAACCCAGACGTATTGTCTAGTGTGGTTAACCACACTTTTCCCGAGAACTACTAGAAGATATTCTGTATAGGCTCTGGTCGTATTCCGTCTGCTTCTAACCATTATTCAATTCTCTTGCATCCAAGCAACATCTGGCACTCCCGTCCTGTTACGGCACAATTATGATCGGCTTTGCATGTTCCGAAGCCACACATGATATTATGTTCGTCTGCCCCGTTACTTGTATTGCTTTTCGGGCTGTTTCTCTGCATTTAACAGACATGTGATGCGATTTCACGTTTGAACCTTTGCCTTCCATCACATGAAATTTGTGCGGCAGACCTATAGTTTTTTCTGATACATACGAAAATATGCGCTCTTACCTTCTAACCACCTCCCTTAAACAAACGCGTTGCTCTTCTTGCAGAAATTGGTTCTTATCGATTCATTTCTCTAAAATATTAAATTTTTTGTCGTTCTCAGACCCGCTTTCCCTACAAAATTCTCATCACTCTTATGGTCTAGATGAGTTACCACTGTGTATCTCCCAGCCATGCCCTTGTTCTGCATCCCTGCTCTTCATTGCCCATATGCCGGTTCCATCGCTTTCACATTTCCATTTAACGATTTTAGGAAATAGATTGCACATGGTATTATTTTTCCAATTTACCAGTACTTCCTTTTCTGATAAAATAGGCCTATCAATCCCAATCAGAACACCTAAGGCTAAATCATGCACCACAAATGCCGCGACGTCTATATAGCAATCACCAACCTCTCGTCTAGTCAATGCTCGCAGACCTCCTGTTTTTGGCTTCAAATGCTGGTAGCAGTGTCCAAATCTGGGGGCACCTAATTACGAATTACACTTTATTCGTTGCCATCTCTATGTCATCTTCGCTCTAGTGCTTCTGCTATTTAATGTTTCACACTTGTTATGCATCTTACCAACGGGTTTTCCTGGATGACCCATCCCATACTCAACAGTGATTGGATGTAATCCTGTTGTCTCCTTCATTTCGAGGTGAATTGCTCGTTGCCTGCATTGTCAATATTACATCAGGGTCGTCTCCCTCCTGCCTTTGTATGGTATTCATCGATTAATAATTTCTGCTTGGCGCATTCTCCTCTGTGCAACCTCCACCGAAATATACCTCGACGCCTCCGTTCGATCCCTGTCCTCTGTCGCGTGATGTGTTTGAGTAACTATTGTTATGCGGCGTCTCTCCTATCGGGAGGATTTTAATTATACTTGGTGATAGTCCGAAAGTCCACCTTCCTGCCTTCCCGAACCTGGTTGCATTAAAGTTCTTAGACTGACACAGGGAGAGACGACACAGAAGGGGGCTAAATTAAATCCACTGATAATGCTATATTCAATAGCTGATAAACCCTGCGAGCCTCCTTGCATCTGACTACTTGTGATTTAGAATTCGAGATCGCGCGTAAAAACGGACACTCAAAGCTCAGTAACCACGATATCTATATAAAAACCAAAGCACAACTAATCGATCATTTTTCATAACACTGATTCGTTTGAAATAACTTCCCTCCCGTTAATCACCAGTAAATTAACCATCACACAAAAATAAATCACTAAATACATCTGGCTACAGGAAGATCTATAAGCTTTCTTCTCTAAAATAGATATTACATTAGTATTATACAGTGGCAGTGCCGTAATTCCGTATCTAACTTTAAGTCAAGTTCAGTTTAAACTCAAATTAGTAAAGATGCCTTGGCCAGGCGCTTTACTCTTTACAAGATACAATTCTTATAAACTAAACAGATATCATTAACAAATTGCATTTATTTTCTTCGGCGAGGGCAGTCGGCTTCGTATTATAGCCGTGCACACGCTGTAGACGGCCAGCTACTGTTAAATCCGCCGGCCGCATCGAGAAGGCGCGGTTAGCACAAGTGAAAGACTTCTGCAACATTTTCACGTCCACTGCTAGTACAAATAAAATTACTCTCAACTGTCGATCGTTAGAACTCCCAGTAGCATTAGTAATTAAACTTTTGATAACCAAGCCGGCCGCTGTGGCCGAGCGGTTCTGGGCGCTTCAGTTTCGAACCGTGCGACTGCTACGGTCGCAGGTTCGAATCCTGCCTCCGGCATGGACGTGTGTGCTGTCCTTAGGTTAGTTAGGTTTAAGTAGTTCTAAGTTCTAGGGGACTGATGACCTCAGATGTTAAGTCCCATAGTACTCAGGGCCATCTGGACCATCTGATAATCTAGGCACGCACTTAGGAATCAAAACAAATCTTAAGGAGCGCAACAGACGATTTCTTACAGTTATTATTGTGGGTGAATCTTTGTGGCCCATTACGTGCTCCATAGGATGTCCCACCTCATATAAAGATCTAACGTTTTCAATAAAGCTATTTTACACCAGCAAGTACAAGTACACTTCTACATGCGTCGGAAAATGTTGCCTCATCGCGTGCATCGCTCTTGTTCAGCCATTTTACAACCTAAATGGCCTGAAAGAATAGCTAAGCTTGAAAAATAGAGTTCCACATTCTATCTTGATTCTACATTATGTTTGAGCTTTACGACTGCGTGCGCAGAAATGTTACAGTACATCGCAAAGGGCTTCTGCCTAATTTCCTGGTACGTCGTCTGCTCCATACGAAAGGCTATGAACCACGCACATTCCTCGCGGTCTAAGCTCACTAGATTAGCAATATATTACATTCCTCGCTAATTCCTTTAACAAGAAAGTATACCTCGAAATTTCTGAGAAACGCTTTCAAGTTCACATTGCTGTTACGTTGGTTGTAAGTAAGGGAATTTCAATTGCTGCACACTTAAAGATTGCGTATGGTTTTCAATCTACGGTTATTTTCGTTTGCAGCATGTCTTTCAACACAGAGTCTTCCTGTTGGAGCTCTCTGATGGCCTGATCTCGTGCAACATTAACCTGTGCAGAGGCCTCGTTTAGTAGATTTCACTGGCGGCGATTTCGCTTTATACCCCGCTTACAGTCCTCTCATTATTTTCTCTTTTCAGCCGTCGAGATGCGTTAAGTTTCCTGTTTGAGTTTCCTTCATCTTTCTCCCATTTATTCTGAAAAATCACACGCTCGTAATGTATCGCCTCTTGAAATGGCTTCCACTATTTCTCAAACTTCCTGCTAGTTTCTTTCTGGAAATCTTTCATGTCTCAGGCAAAATCTTCCCACATCTGTGTATATTCCGAATTCATGTGCTCTATAAACCACACCTCCCTATGATCTGCATCGTCCTTCAACATCGCAAACAACTGTTTTAAAGCGTCGTTGCCCATTACATTTTTACGTTATTCCGAATTACCATGCAAATTTCCTCGACCTGCATGCAATTTTGAATATGGACAACCGTCAGCTATATGATGTAATGACGACAGTGAAAACTTGTGCCGGAACTCGAACCCAGATTTTCTGCTTATCGTGAGCGGTCACCTTACAACACTCATTCTCATAAATGAAGGATAATGCTGATACATGGCGAAACAACGCTCTGGTGGGCGGTTTGCGGGTTTAATCACCTCAGGGTATGACCATGCGGTGCATTTGACCTGCGGTCGTCGCACGGTGGTGCTGGCAGCAGTCCACATACGCAGAGGTGTGATGGTGCATGTCAGAGTACGATGCAGCGAGTAAGTGTGCAGAAGTTTTCAGACGTGCTAATGGTGACTGTGTGTTGAAAATGGCTCAAAGAACACATATTGATGACATTATGAGGGGTAGAATACTAGGGCCACTGGAGATAGGTCAAACACACCAGGTCGTAGCACGGGCGCTCCGTGTGCCACAAAGTTGGGTCTCAAGATTATGGCAACGATTCCACCTGACAGGAAACGTCTCCAGGCGCTACAGTACGGGACGTCCATAGAGTACAACACCACAAGAAGACCGATATCTCACCATCAGTGCCCGCAGACGGCCACGGAGTACTGCAGGTAGCCTTGCTCGGGACCTTACCGCAGCCACTGGAACAGTTGTCTCCAGACACACAGTCTACAGACAACGGAACAGACATGGTTTACTCGCCCGGAGATCTGCAACGTGCATTTCACTGACCCCTGGTCACAGAGAGCCCATGAAGCCTGGTGTCAAGAACACAGTACATGGTCATTGGAACAGTGGTCCCAGATTATGTTCACGGACGAGTCCAGGTATAGTCTGAACAGTGATCCTAGCCGGGTTTTCATTTGGCGTGAAGCAGGAACCAGATACCAACGCCTTAATGTCCTTGAAAGTGACCTGTATGGAGGTCGTGGTTTGATGGTGTGGGGTAGGATTATGATTGGTGCACGATCATCCCTGCATGTCTCTGACAGAGGAATTGTAACAGGTCAGGTGTATCGGGACGTCATTTAGCACCAGTATGTCCGCCTTCTCAGGGTGTAGTGGGTCCCACATGGATGATAACGCACTGTCACACCGAGCTGCCATCATGGGGGGTCACCTTGAAACAGAAGATATCAGGCGAATGCAGTGGCTTGCCTGTTCTCCAGACCAAAACCCCATCGAGCACGTCTGGCATGCTCTCGGTCGACGTATCGCTGCACGTTTTCAAACCCCTACGACACTTCAGGAGATCCGAAAGGCACTGGTGCTAGAATGGGAAGCTACACCCCAGCAGCTGCTCGACCACCTGATCCAGAGTATGCCAACCCGTTGTGCGGCCTGTGTACGTGTTCATGGTGATCATATCTGATACTGATGTTGGGGTACATGCGCAGGAAACAGTGGCGTTTTTAAGCACATGTGTTTCTGGACGGTTTTCTCAACATCACCAATACCGTAGACTTACAGATCTGTGCCGCGTATGTTCCTATGTGCTTATGTTATTAGAGCCAGTTTTGCGTAGCGGCACGTTGTGTGACACCACATTCTGCAATTATCTTTAATTTATGAGCATGAAGGTAGTTGGCTATCAATGCACGACTCACGGCTGTATCCAAGCTTCCATATGTCGTCAACCATTCGGCTACAACCAGTAGTTATGCATCCATTATGTATATTCTTATACAGGGTGTTACAAAAAGGTACGGCCAAACTTTCAGGAAACATTCCTCACATACAAATGAAGAAAAGATGTTATGTGGACATGTGTCCGGAAACGCTTAATTTCCATGTTAGAGCTCATTTTAGTTTCGTCAGTATGTTCTGTACTTCTTCGATTCACCGCCAGTTGTCCCAATTGAAGGAAGGTGATATAGACTTCGGTGCTTGTGTTAACATATGACTCATTGCTCTACAGAACTAGTATCAAGCACATCAGTACGTAGCATCAACAGGTTAGTGTTCATCACGAACGTGGTTTTGCAGTCAGTGTAATGTTTACAAATGCGGATTTGGCAGATGCCCATTTGATGTATGGATTAGCATGGGGCAATAGCAGTGGCGCGGTACGTTTGTATCGAGACAGATTTCCAGAACGACGGTGTCCCGACAGGAAGGCGTTAGAAGCAATTGATCGGCATCTTAGGGAGCACTGAACATTCCAGCCTGTGACTCGCGACTGGGGAAGACCTAGATCGACGAGGACACCTGCAATGGATGAGGCAATTCTTCGTGCAGTTGACGATAACCCTAATGTCAGCGCCAGAGAAGTTGATGCTGTACAAGGTAACGTTGACCACGTCACTGTATGGAGAGTGCTACGGGAGAACCAGTTGTTTCCGTACCATGTACAGCGTGTTCAGGCACTATCAGCAGCTGATTGGCCTCCACGGGCACACTTCTGCGAATGGTTCATCCAACAAAGTGTCAATCCTCATTTCAGTGCAAATGTTCTCTTTACGGATGAGGCTTCATTCCAACCTGATCAAATTGTAAATTTTCACAGTCAACATGTGTGGGCTGACGAGAATCCGCACGCAATTGTGCAATCACGTCATCAACACAAATTTTCTGTGAACGTTTGTGCAGGTATTGTTGGTAACGTCTTGATTGGGCCCCATGTTCTTCCACCTACGCTCAATGGAGCATGTTATCATAATTTCATACAGGATACTCTACCTGTGCTGCCAGAACAAGTGCCTTTACAAGTACGACACATGTGATTCATGCACGATGGAGCTCCTGCACATTTCAGTCGAAGTGTTCGTACGCTTCTCAACAACAGATTCGGTGACCGATGGATTGGTAGAGGCGGACCAATTCCATGGCCTCCACGCTCTCCTGACCTCAACCCTCTTGACTTTCATTTATGGGGGCATTTGAAAGCTCTTGTCTACGCTACCCCGGTACCGAATGTAGAGACTCTTCGTGCTCGTATTGTGGACGGCTGTGATACAATACGCCATTATCCAGGGCTGCATCAGCGCATCCGGGATTCCATGCGACGGAGGGTGGATGCATGTATCCTCGCTAACGGAGGACTTTCGAACATTTCCTGTAAAAAAGTGTTTGAAGTCACACTGGTACGCTCTGTTGCTGTGTTTTTCCATTCCATGATTAATGTGATTTGAAGAGAAGTAATAAAATGAGCTCTAACATGGAAAGTAAGCGTTTCCGGACACATGTCCACCTAACATATTTTCTTTCTTTGTGTGTGAGGAATGTTTCCTGAAAGTTTGGCTGTACCTTTTTGTAACACCCTGTGTAGGTGAGACATTTTATTTGAAAGTAGCTTGCCTGGTGTCGGCAGATAAATACGATATTGCAGTGGCTGTGTTATTCCGAATTACGACGCAAAATTCGTTTCGATATGCATGCATGTGTAAAAGAAGACAACAGAAATGATACAGAATATTTAAACACATGAAAGCACGACTGAGACAGTACTTTAAACGATAACCACATTCAGAAGAGATACGGCATGCACTCATGCATTCTGTTCGTTAGTCTACTGTTAACTACTTGCCGTGCCATACTGCAAATTTATGTTGATATTAAACAAAAAGTGCTGCTAATTTGGAAAAGCAGTGTCCAAAAGCAACAAGATACAGGCATTTAAAGGCAAATTAATCAACAATGGACAATTTATTATAAAAGGGACTCCACATTATGGAGGCTTTTATGTGGTGTTCGACTTATTTTACAGTATATTAAATTTCACTTGAGTGTTGCATTTGCATATTATATAAAAGGAATCGCAATATCTTAGATTGTGCTTGAGTGCGGCATTTGCAAATTATACACAGTGTTCGGAAATTCCCGTTACATAATTCTAGGACTTGTAGATGTGAGTGAGTATATAATATTTAGAATAGGAACCCATGTTCTGGGACCATTTCAATTCAGAGGTTTAACTCATCCACTTCTGCTTGAGGAACAGAATCAGGCGTGACGCAATAAAATACTTAAGTAACAATTCGAAAGGAAACATAACGTAACATCCTTTATCACTTAAGATTTTTTGTTTGTATTAACGCTTAAACATTTATTATCCCAAAACAAGAAAGAACCCAGCATACCGTACGTACAAAACAGTACTGCTCCATTACAACAGCGGCTCGGTGTAGCGATCACCAACGTCGTTTCAGACATTGTACCTACGAAGTATGTTCTGGTACACACTCTCCATCCCACCTTGTGTCTCTTGAATTACTTGTGCAGCGACCAGAACTCGTGACAGCAGATCTTCCTCTATTCCTACAGGAGTCTTTTAAATTAAACTTTGCAAACGATGTTAAGTGACATGAGGTGCTCGTCTGCCATAGTGCACGTCAAGCTGTCTACCCTATTGCACACCAGGATAAGCAACTCCGAGACATTTCTCTTACCCTCAGCAGACTTGGACGCGTTACACATCAAATTTAAATCGTCACAGAACGGAAACGCTACGTTTTTCCGCTTGGGTTCCTATTCCAAATATTGTGTACTCTTTTCCTCTACAAGTCCTGTATAAAACTGTTAAGGGTGCCAACCACACAAAAGTAAAGGAGGTTAGTTACAAGCATTTAGTTTTATAAACAAAAGTACTTCTGGACCACAGATCTACAAATACAGTTTAAAAATCACTTTTACTAATGAAAAGGAATTAGTAATTTTCCCACTGTCAAAATCGATATTCTCAGAGTCGTCAAAAAAATGGCTCTGAGCACTATGGGACTTAGCTTCTGGGGTCATCAGTCGCCTAGAATTTAGAACCAATTAAACCTAACTAAGGACATCACACACATCCATGCCCGAGGCAGGATTCGAACCTGCGACCGTAGTGGTCGCTCGGCTCCAGACTGTAGCGCCTAGAACCGCACGGCCACTCCGGCCGGCCCCAGAGTCGTCACCAGGGGTTTAAAATCGTTGTTGTTATGAAACAAAAGGAACTGGCATGCAGAATTTGACGCGAGGGCTGCAGGGAAAAAAGCAGGCGATGGTCGGCCTGTTGTAGTCGAAGGGCTGAGGGCGGCATGGCGTCGTCAGATGACACGCGTCTTCCGGTGCAGCTGGAACTGTACATCCCACATTGGTGACGTGGTGGGAGACAGTCAGTTAGCATGTACTCGCTCTCAGTTCTCACCAGGAAGTAACTGTTTCTTTTGCCGTCTCGACAACTTTTTTTTTTTTCAGGTCTATCATTCTGCGTTTTCCAGAGCTATCACTTTCGGGGTGGCCACACACGCGGTTTCTAGGTTATATTCTTCTGCTGGCTTGTAAAATTATTGTTGACTATTCTCGATGAAACTGCTTACACACATTCTGTTATATATCTGAAATTCCTCCACTGTACAAACATCAGATCGCCAGAGATCTGTGCACTTAATCCACACATCCAGCCCTGCATCTGCAACCGTCCTCTTTCATTCCATTTTGACAATGTGTGTCTCCGTTGGTGATCGCTCCTCCAGTTGTAGACTCATAGGACAATACGTAGACATTAAAAGGCATTCATAAAAACCTTTCTTTCACCTGGCAAAATGCACATCGTCAATTACACATTGGCGTCCCACGTACGATGGAGGCATCAAATTGCAAATTGTTCCTTCTGCCCCTTCATCTCATGACATCTGTTTTCTCTCGGCCTCAGGCACGCGTCTTTTACAAAGAACGGCAAGCCGTTGGGCTGGTGTACACTGGCGCTGCGACGCCGAAGGGTGTATATATTGGGTGGTTATAACTAAACTTCTTTCTATTTAACACGTTATAACACGGAAACTAATTACCGTACGAGTACCAAACTTGTTAGCATTAATGTCCAGAGTATGGGATGCCTGATTTCCGTGCGTCACAGCGCCACCGTCCAGTTCCAACAGTGGCCACCAGGTGCCGTGATCAGTCACCGTAATTCATAGTCTCACGCACCTGACTAGAAGGAGTGCACTTGTTGACATGTCAACATGAGTCTAGACAAAAGGAACAGGGCATTATTGGTGAAGCTCTATTATCAAAATAACAGTAATGCTGCAGCTGCACTCTGAGAATATCGCCGGCTGAAAAGATAACGGAAGGGTCCTCTTTCTCCAACTGCTGTGCCGAGCATTATGTAGAAGATCGAATAAACTGGGGAAGTGGGCGTCGCTCCGGGAAGAGGGCGACGAACGGTTGCACCACAGGTGGTTGATGAAATCGCTGTTGGTATGGCAGACAACGCCGCGCCGATTGTCAAGCAGCGCGCATGCTGTGTCGTAACAGTTGAACATCCCGAGGTCCACTGTACGGAAGATGCTTTGAATCATTCTCAAATGGTATCCGTACAAGATCAATATCGGGCAGCAGCTTGCACCACAGGACGCACAACGCCGTGTTGACTCGCCGACCACTTCCTCGCAGACACTCAAGTTGACGAATGCTCCCCTGAACCATCCTATGGAGAGACGAAGCTCATTTTTCTCTGGTGGGTGAGGTAAGCTCATATAATTGCCGAGTGTTGGGACCTTCATCTACAGTCACTGTGTTTGAAGTTCCTCTGTATGGTTAACGTATCAGCGTATGGTGTGGTTTCACGGCTACGTTCATCATTGGCCCATTCGTTTTTGAACGGGTTGGCGCTCAAGGACCAAAGATGTGCAGCGTGACTGGCGAGCGTTACTGCCATTTGCTTCCCTAGCACGTCATACCCGTCCTACAGGAGTAAGATGCATTGAACTCAATAGTTTTCATGCAAGATGAGGACCCACCGCACATCACTGGTGAAGTTCACCTGCTTCTCCGAAACACATTTGGAAACGATCGGCTGGTAATTCGATCGAATTATCAGCCGATCGTTTCCAAATGCTTGGCCAGTACGATCAGCTGATTTCACACTCTGCGATTTCTGGCTATGGGGCTATCTGAAGGAGTGGATTTACCAGAGGAACATTCACACATGTGCTGATGTAAAGCGTAACATATCAATAGATGTAACCAGCATACCTGCGGATATGCTTTGTTCTGTTGTGCAGAATGCAATCCTGCGCTTTCAGACTCTTCTGGACGTTGATGGGCGCCATACTGAGCCCCCTTTGTAGCAGTAATGGTGTGGTATCGATAGTTCCGATGCCACAGCGTAGGTCGGCACTATGAGAGCGGAAGATCTCCGCCGACCACAGAGCCTTCTAGCAGGCGCTGTGCAGTTCTACAAGCGCCGCTCCACTTTTGCCCAGTTCATGAAGAGTAGACGGCCGAGAACCATCGCTTTATCTTAGCTTGCTATTGTAACTTTCTTAACTGGATTTTGGCTTCGCACCTACGTGCTCACCTGTACCAAAGATACGTATTCATTTGTATATATTCATGCACCAGTAAAAGACCTATTTTTACTTTACTTGCAGTACCGACGTGCTTTACTTCACCTACTCTTACTCGCTTCCTTTCATTCGGCCTCTTTGTAAAATTTCAGGAGCAGACCCACGCGCCGCTTTCCAAGCAGGATACAAAAAATGGTACCGGAAGAAATTTGGAAATTTGTGGTAAGGACTGCTGAGGTCATCTGTCCCTAGGCTTACACACTACTTAATCTAACTTAAATCGACTTACGCTAAGGACAACACGCACACCCATGCCCGAGAGAGGACTCGAACTTCCGCCGGGGGAGTCGCACAAACCGTGACGTGTCAGACCACACCGCTACCCCGTGCGGCCCTAATAGTAAAGGTATGATGTAGCGTAGCAGCAAGTGTTCCAATTGAGTTGATTCTGCATTGTTTCCCCATGTCTTTGGCATTAATGCTACCAAACTTGGTACTCATATGTTAATTAGTTTCCATGTTACAACGTGGTAAATAGGGAAAGCTTAATTATAACCACCCGGTATTCTAGACTATTGTAGAGAGCTCGTGGCACAGATTATAGACCAAAAACTCTGATACTTGAATCCTCCAACGGTGTTGATGTTGTTGAGAAAGGACCCCCAAACATAATGGAACTAGTAAAAAGCGCACTAGCTGCAATGAGGACTGGGAAGGCAGATACGCTACCAGCAGAAGCACTATAATGTCTGAATCCAGAAGCAGTAAAAGAGATACTGAGGTTACGTTGAAAGGTGGCAAACTTTTGGGCATGCTATATTCCACCCCTTGTTAATCACGCAATCCTCGCAGAGGCACTGCAGCCATCTCAGCTACGTAGCAACTCATAAGGATGTCTAATCATAGGTACGGCAGGGGATGATAGAGTTTGTTTGCCGCTAGCAAGAATAGTTGTGGTATTAGATTTTCTCTGTGTCGGTCAGGACGACAGGGACACGTGGCCAAGACAACAGAAGTCAAAGAAACAGCTGTAGGCTCTTCCAGGAAAGAATCCAGGCTTCTACAAAACTATGAATGCTTTGCAGGCGGTTGCCTTTCGCCTTAAAGTCGGCCCATGAGTGCGGTCCGGTCTTCGGTGGGATTGTGGCCAGCAGGCTGGATTCCCGAGGCATGTTGTCCACCTCAGGTTTGCGACTGACGCAAGGGCGCCGAGACTTACGATTGCTCCCGGGAGGAGAGCATTGTCTGCTGCAAGCGTGGAATGCACATGCGGTTGTCTGGCGCTGTGTGGGGGAAAGCGTAGACTTTGGCGGCAAACTTCCTCATTGGAGGAATACTTACGGGGAAAAAAAATGGTTCAAATGGCCCTGAGCACTATGGGACTTAACATCTGAGGTCGTCAGTCCCCTAGAACTGAGAACTACTTAAACCTAACTAACCTAAAATCACACACATCCATGGCCGAGGCGAGATTCGAACCTGCGACCGTAGCGGTCGTGCGGTTCCAGACCGAAACGCCTACAACCGCTGGGCCACTCGGGCCGGCATGTATGTGGGAGTTCTGGCTTGGTGTTATAAGTACGTCATTGGCGCAATTTGCGGTAGCGGCTTGATCATTGGAGGGGACAATTTTTGGCGACTCCTCGTGGATTCGGTGTCGAGGACCGAAGAGAGGAGAGATTTTTGTGGCATTCAGTGGTTGTCCACTATAGAGGACGATCTCGGCAGTGCGGCAGTATGCTGTATGCTCGGCGAATTGGCGGGAAGCTGCCACAGAGAACAGTCTTGGTTTTCTTGGTTCACCAGCTGTGATTCTCTGAACATTTCTGCGCAAGGGTACGCCTGTTGTGGCCTTTCCAATCAATCTCCGAATCAGCCGTTGGGCATTCAGTTCCACCAGTCTACTCCAGGCGGGTGTAAAATAAATGTGCGCAACGGAAAATAATACACGCTAAATGTAGATTTGGCCCTGTCTGACTACCCCTTGAAGCAGATCTTAGGATCTCTTAATTCTATAAATTACAATCCGAACATAAATGAATGATGAAGGCAACTAATCCTACTAAATGATAAACGTTCTTCCTGCTTATTTGTTTATTGTAGACTAAAAAAGCCTTTATATTACAAAGTTTACATCTCCTAAGTAAAATTACTAATCAATTGCCCAACTCTACCGCTTATTGTGACTGCGCGATCTAATATCAATAACGTGAAATGACTGACATCATCCACGTACCAAACACTAGAAGGCACTACTTTCAAAGATGATCTACGGTGGTGTGGAACCTCAGTCACTCTATTGTGCTCCAGAGCTCAGGTTCCACGACGTCCGTCTAGCTATCCTGTGTTTAAGCAGGACCAACACCTGTGTGGGTCTTCCACCCATAGCTTGAGTTCTGCGTGCCATTTCATCTCCACTGGCGTTCCAACCTCTACAAATATGATAATAAAGACACTCCGTTACCTTTCAAGCTAGCCGTACGTGACAATGTCAGTCTCCTTTATATATTCATTTATACGATGTACAACCTATCACATGATACCTTATTGTGTTTGTAGATCACGGCAAAGTATGCGGATGCATGCTTGTAAGGTGCGAAATTGTAGCCACCTTACACAGTGATGAGCATATTGGCAGCCCAAACCTATTAGTAATCTATGTCTAAGGCCTTAGTCTTCACTGCAGCCTGAAGCCCTGTATTTGAACCAACCCGTCGGCCACTGTGTCCAAGCGGTCCTAGGCGCTTCAGTCCGAAACCACGCGGCTGCTACGGTCGCAGGTTCGAATTCTGCCTCGGGCATGGATGTGTGTGATGTCCTTAGGTTAGTTAGGTTTAAGTAGTTCTAAGTCTAGGGGACTGATGGCCTCAGATGTTAAGTCCCATAGTGCTTAGAGCCATTTGAATGGTTCAAATGACTCTGAGCACTATTGGGCTCAACTGCTGTGGTCATAAGTCCCCGAGAACTTAGAACTACTTAAACCTAACTAACCTAAGGACATCACACACATCCATGCCCGAGGCAGGATTCGAACCTGCGACCGTAGCGGTCGTGCGGTTCCTGACTGTAGCGCCATTAACCGCTCGGCCACTCCGGCCGGCCGAGCCATTTGAGCCATTTGAATCATTTGAACCAACCCATGTCGTATTGACGTTCAGCTAGCGGTACACAATCTCGGTCAGTACTTCATATACAGGGTGTTACAAAAAGGTACGGCCAAACTTTCAGGAAACATTCCTCACACACAAAGAAAGAAAATACGTTATGTGGACATGTGTCCGGAAACGCTTACTTTCCATGTTAGAGCTCATTTTCTTACTTCTCTTCAAATCACATTAATCATGGAATGGAAACACACAGCAACAGAACATTTGCACTGAAATGAGGATTGACACATTGTTGGATGAACCATTCGCAGAAGTGTACCCGTGGAGGCCAATCAGCTGCTGATAGTGCCTGCACACGCTGTACACGGTACGGAAACAACTAGTTCTCCCGTAGCACTCTCCATACAGTGACGTGGTCAACGTTACCTTGTACGGCATCAACTTCTCTGACGCTGACATTAGGGTTATCGTCAACTGCACGAAGAATTGCCTCGTCCATTGCAGGTGTCCTCGTCGTTCTAGGTCTTCCCCAGTCGCGAGTCATTGGCTGGAATGTTCCGTGCTGCCTAAGACGCCGATCAATTGCTTCGAACGTCTTCCTGTCGGGACACCTCCGTTCTGGAAATCTGTCTCGATACAAACGTACCGCGCCACGGCTATTGCCCCGTGCTGGTCCGTACATCAAATGGGAATCTGCCAACTCCGTATTTGTAAACATTGCACTGACTGCAAAACCACGTTCGTGATGAACACTAACCTGTTGATGCTACGTACTGATGTGCTCGATGCTAGTACTGTAGAGCAATGAGTCGCATGTCAACACAAGCACCGAAGTCAACATTACCTTCCTTCAATTGGGCCAACTGGCGGTGAATCGAGGAAGTACAGTACATACTGACGAAACTAAAATGAGCTCTAACATGGAAATTAAGCGTTTCCGGACACATGTCCACATAACATCCTTTCTTTATATGTATGTGAGGAATGTTCCCTGAAAGTTTGGCCGTACCTTTTTGTTCAAATGGTTCAAATGGCTCTGAGCACTATGGGACTCAACATCTTAGAAGTCCTCTAGAACTTAGAACTACTTAAACCTAACTAACCTAAGGACATCACACACACCCATGCCCGAGGCAGGATTCGAACCTGCGACCGTAGCAGTCCCGCGGTTCCGGACTGCAGTGCCAGAACCGCTAGACCACCGCACCTTTTTGTAACACCCTGTATATTAGAGACCGTTGTCGTATTACTTTAAGGGAGGCATCGCTTTAGCTTGACCCACTTCCCATTTAATAACTTTGCCGGTCATCAACATCATCTATCACTGTGTATTTTATTTTACGTTGTTTCTTTTGTAATTTGATCCGCATGCTAATTCTGAGAATTCTCATTTTGGCTTTGTAATAAACTAAATCTGAGCAGAATAACATTTCATTTCAGTACCTTATTCATCCTGGCCATCTGAATCACAATAAATTTTTGTGAGCTAAGGGTACGTAATAAGCGTAAAAAACCTTACAAACTGGCGATACTTACCACGATCTTACCGGTAGAATCTAATGATATGCAGTCATATAGGTAGCGTTTGCTTTGTGTCATGTAGAAAGAGATTGTGAACAAACTAGACTCACGATAATCTTAAGTTGCTGGCGCGATATGTACTCATACATGTACTCTCTTTTTACATGTTTTGTATGTTTCCTATGTTTGTATTTTGTGGTTTCTGCGCCACGCGTGTTCTTTGATTATTGGATTTGACAGGGGCGCTGTGAATTTTTGGAGGCTTATCTTCCTGACGTGTTTGTGCGTTTGAACAACGTAGGTATTTTGAGGAATTGTGTTCACGATAGTTTCGTGTTTTGAGATGCTTGTTTGACGTCAGAATGATAACTAGGAACTGGGCGAGATTCGTTAATGAAAAGCGGAATGAATTAGGAAACAAGGCAGTTGTTTTTCGTACAAAACAATTAAATTCAGAGATAGCTGAAAGGCACGAGTCAGTGTGACGCTTAGAGGACTCTGAAGCCGACAGGGAAGCAGGCGAGGGTGAAGATGCGGAAGACACAAGTCATGTCGATGTAGTAGTTCACAGTAGGACCCCGTCAGTGGCTGATGGTGTAGGGCGCTCCCATATCTGAGAGAAAATAACGAAAGTAGCGATGCGACGGACAGCATCCTCGATTTTCTGAGAAGAGAACTAGAAAAAAGGCGCAAAGAAGAAGAAGAAAGGCGCAGACAGTCAGACGAGACAAAAAGGAGCGGTTGCAGAATTCGAAGGTAGGTTAACACAATGTGTCAAGGAAATGCAAGAGGCAAGCAGGTCGCAAGAGGTCGCAACGGAAACGAAAAGGAACACTCATGTTGTTAGGATGGACGCAGATGGTGCACATAAAGATGTCCTAGTGCCCAAGAAGTATGGCAAGACAGCCAGAAGTGTCGCCCATCAAACTCAGAAAGTTCTTACCACGATGCAGCAACAGGGACGAGAGATAATTTGGGAAATTCAGGAACAGATTTCACAGCACTCTAAGCCACTGGAAGACCAGCAGACACAATTGTCCCAGCTGGAGCAAAACCATGGGTGTGACACTGAGCAACAAGCTGAGATAACGAAGGATATTACGGACTCACGCAGCCATATAAAACAGTTTGAAGCACAGGACGCTAATAGACAGAGGGAGGATGAGGAACATCACAGACAAACCGAACCGGAGGCGAGCAGGATGGCACTCGCTCCAAACCTGTAAATGTCGTTTAATCCCCGCAGCAGAGAAAAAAATGTTCAAATGTGTGTGAAATCTTATGGGACAACTGCTAAGATCATCAGTCCCTAAGCTTACACACTACTTAACCTAAGTTATCCTAAGGACAAACACACACAAACCATGCCCGAGGGAGGACTCGAACCTCCGCCGGGACCAGCCGCACAGTCCCTGACTGCAGCGCCTTAGACCGCTCGGCTAATCCCGCGCGGCGCAGCAGAGATCTGCTTGTTTATGTTTGTCCACCACGGGCGTGCGCAACACAAGTGGTGGGCCTCGCGACAGAAGCGTAGCAGTCGCACAACTGCGTGCCGGTTAGAAGGTTCGATGTGTAAATCTACGATGTGAGCAGTGAGGTGCACGGCCATAATACTCGAGACGATGATGTTTCACAGATTATGGAATGCATAAGAATCACAGAGATGGGAATGAGCGCACAATCAACTGAAGACCTGGGTTTCGACCACGAACATATTATACCTATGTAAAACTTTCAGAACTATCGGAATAGTGGGAACACAACTACTTCCCAAAGCCTGGATACCTCAATATGACAAATCTTTGCCTCTTGCTTGGACACTACGCTACAAGCGTGAATTTACTTGCTGCCACATGCAGAGTTTGGTGGGGGAAACTATGAGAAATATTGCAGTCATCTGTCGATCGTATGAGCAATTCAGAGAGGCGTTCCTTAAAATATACAGATCGAAACAGATGCAGGATAAGATCAAGCAGGATACACTGGTGTGCAGAGACCTGGAGTCGTCAAGATTGTGAAGCTCAGTGAAATTTTTGGAATAAATAATAAAGGAGAATCCGTCTCTAGATTCACCATGGAGCTCAAGTGACATTATACGATTCTCTTATACGAAGCTACACATTTCGTACCAGCACGTTCTGGAAGGTAGATTCAGAAACGACAAAGAGTCAGTGAAATATATTCTCCGAGAGCTGGAGTACAGCTATGAATCCCAAAATGTAAATCAGAAAAGGTACTACATGTAAAATAATAACGGTTGGCTGTCTAGCAGAAACAAGATCTAAGAAACCGTCGGAATGGACTACCAGGACAGATGGGTACACTGGAACGATTTTAACGGTGAGCGTAATAACAATAACGCGATGATAGAAACTTACAACTGACCAGCAGTGACAATTGAGATTAGCCCCCATATCCAAGGAACGAGGATCGAAACGACCATCCAGGACGCAGCTGAGTAGATGATGGAGCGGGTTTGACTCGAAATTTACCCACACAAAACATTGGAGTGAGCGAGGTCAACTTGTTACGGTATGACGTTATAGGAAGGCTGTTGTTAGAATAAAAAGAGGAGATCATCCTAATCTAAGTTACAATAGGAGACTTGTTGCTAAAAGGCATTGTGGACAGCAGAAGCTGCGATACCACCATATCGGAATCGGCATTAGAAAGATCCTCTCGTAATCGATCATGGCCAACTCTCTCTCTCTCAAGAAAACGA
The DNA here is from genome assembly GCF_023864345.2 of Schistocerca serialis cubense. NCBI lineage: Eukaryota > Metazoa > Arthropoda > Insecta > Orthoptera > Acrididae > Schistocerca > Schistocerca serialis. The sequence continues at coordinate 90,006,329 of NC_064638.1, read as the reverse complement.
TGGTTAAGGGAGCTCTAGTGGGTAAACACACTGAAGTTACTCGGCAATCGTGACTCGAATTTACACGTCAAGGACACACACTAGAAGCCAATTTCTTGGTGGTGCCACATTTGGCGATCGAACTAATAAACGGAAGGGATTTCCTTAATAAACGAAAGCCATACTAGACATTGGTAGAGGTGACGTCGTCCTACAGAAGGGACCCTTAATTCGAATTCGGTTGAGGAGCAAGCAATCAAGTAACAAATTCCAGAGAATTGTTTGAAACTTAGTTTTTCCGACAGAATGGAAGAAGAGGAAGCGAGACGGATGTGACATTATAGGGACCTCCATCCATCAGGCACAGAATTGTTGAGACAAGAAGTGAATGTTGCAGTATAGCAGAAAATTCAGTCTATGCAAAACATTGGAGAGAACGAGAGGGAAGAACTGAACGATATTTTATTAGAGAACACTTACGTGTCCTTACGTAATCATTGCACAATAAAGAACTTTCAGTAACGATTTTGACTTAAGGGAACACCGTCGATTTTTCGTGCCTACATACATTGTCCCACTTACGTATAGACTTCGAGTATTTTCAGAAACTCGGAGAATGCTGGAAAATGAGGTTATAGAGCCTGTAAGGTCGACGTACAGCAGCCATCTAAGTGTAGTAGAAAAGGATGGTTCCATTCGACTGCTGTCGGACTCCCATCAAATCAATAAAATTATTGACTCAGAGACAGGCCTCAGAAATTAGAGGAGTTACTGCAGAATTTCCATGAGGTGCCAACTTTCTGATCGACAGACTTACTCATCAGTTTTTAGCGGATAGAACTTTACTCTGAGTGCAGACAATAAACCGCCCTTCTACCATTCGGACGTTGTTATCAGTTTAAACGTTTGCTATTTAGGTCCGTGGCAAGGACTTTAAGAAAAGATTTCCTGCATCAGGTAGGGCATGAGGACTGCATAAGTTCGACGACGGTCCACAATATCGATTCAAGACGTGGCAGATGATGCTTAAGAGACATCAGATCGATCCGATCTACTTATCATCACAACACCCGAGCTCAAACCCAGCAAAACGCGTGATGAAGGAAATGAGCAATCTAAGTCAGATGTATTGCACAAAACAGCACATGAAGTAGGACATATTCCTGAAAGATCTTCAAGATATAATGAATGACGTAGCCCATGGAACAACAATGATGTCCTCTGCTACTGTGATTAAGAATCACAGCCTAAGGACCTGATATGAGAAATCGTTGGCTTCCCCCCAAGAACACGAGAAGAGGAAATCCAGGTAGTAGAGGATGCGCTGCACAAGATACAGATTGCAGGAAGGAAAAGGAAGGAACGCCCTGACAGGAAAGCACTAGAGCAAGAATTTTTCGCTGGCCAAAAGGTATGCTTAAAGTGTTTCGCCTGTCCAATTAAAAGAAGCAGCTGCGTTATGTATTCGTTACTCTCTATAGTGGACCAGTACACATCAAAAGAACTGCCCGCCACAATGCTATTGAATTTAAAACATTAAAATCTAAGATGTGGATCGGCGTCCACCATGTCAGCCACATAAAACATTTCATGGAATTAGAGAGAGACTGAGATTTCTTACTATTATGGTAGATTGAATAGTTTTAAGGCATGTTGTAGCGTAGATTATTATTTAACAAGCTTTTTATGGGATCAAAAAAGTTGAAGTTTCTCTATAGAGCATTATCGATAACAGCGTGTAATTCTGTCATTAATAAATTGTGTGTATGTCCAGTGAACTACACTGATGCTCATAAATGAAGGATAATTGCAGAATGTGGTGCCACACAACGTGGCACTACACAAAACTGGCGCTAATAGCATAGGCACATAGGGAACATACACGACACAGATTTATAAGTCCACGGTTTTGGTAATAAGTTAAGAAAACCGTCCCGAAGCACATGTGCTACTAAACGCCACTGTTTCCTGCGCATGTACCCCGACTTCAGTATGGGATATGATCACCATGTACACGTACACAGGCCGCACAACGTGTTGGCATACCCTGGATCAGGTGGTCGAGCAGTTGTTGGAGTATAGCCTCGCGTTCTTGCACCAATGCCTGTCGGAGCTCCTGAACTGAAGTTGGAGTTTGCTGACGTGCAGCGATAAATCGACCGAGAGCATCCCAGACGTGTTCGATGCGGTTTAGGTCTGGAGAACAGGCAGGCCACTCCATTCACCTGATATCTTTTGTTTCAAGGTACTCCTCCACGATGGCACTCGGTGGGGCCGTGCGTTATCATCCATCAGGAGGAAGGTGGGACCCACTGAACCCCTGAAAGGCAGACATACTGGGGCAAAATTACGTCCCGATACACCTGACCTGTTATAGTTCCTGTGTCAAAGACATGCAGGGGTGTACGTGCAGCGAATCCCACCCCACACCATCAAACCACGAGCTCCATACAGGTCTCTTTCAAGGACATAATAGGTTGGTTTCTGCTTCCTGGTTCACGCCAGATGAAAACCCGGCGAGAATCACTGTTCAGACTGAATCTGGACTCGTCCATGAACATAACCTGGGACCACTGTTCCAATGACCATGTACTTTTTTCTTGACACCAAGCTTTACGGGCTCTCCTACGACCGGGGGTCAGTGGAATGCACCTTGCAGGTCTCCGGGCGAATAAATCACATCTGGTCAGTCGTCTGTAGACTGTGTGTCTGGAGACACCTGTTCCAGTGGCTATGGTAAGGTCCCGAGCAAGGCTACATGCAATACTCCGTGTCCGTCTGCGGGCACTGATGGTGAGATATCGGTCTACTTGTGGTGTTGTACGCTGTGGACGTCCTGTAATGTAGCGCCTGGACATGTTTCCTGTCTGCTGGAATCGTGGCCATAATCTTGAGATCACACTTTGTGGCACACAGAGGGCCCGTGCTACGACCTGCTGTGTTTGACCAGCCTCCAGTAGCCCTAGTGTCTCTACCCCTCATAACGTCATCCATATGTGTTCTTTGAGCCATTTTCAACACACAGTCACCATTAGCACGTCTGAAAACGTCTGCTCACTTACTGACTGCACCGTACTCTGACACGCACCAACACACCTCTGCGTATGTGGTCTGCTGCGAGCGCCACCGTGTGAAGACTGCAGGTCAAATGCAATCCATGGTCATACCCTGAGGTGATTTAAACACACAAACCGCCCATCAGAGCGTCGTTTCACCATGTATCAGCATTATCCTTAATTTATGAGCATGAGTGTAGTTTCAGCATAGTAGTTACCAATCGTGACTAACTATGAGATCGGACAAGTCACTCTCTCACTATTGTCTGTATTCAAGGTACAATTTAATGTTGATTTTTCAACTAAGACATTATGTTTGTGAGACGACAGGAACGTATCAGCAGGAGTAAGCAGGGGACTGATGACCTCGGCTGTTAAGTCCCATAGTGCTCAGAGCCATTTGAGCCATGAGCAAGCACTAATGGAAGTATGTACATTGTTAATGCATGTGGGGTCTTTATGGTGGCTCTCCTTCGAATAGTATTTTTCTGGAGTTGAGAACAAGCAGGCAGTTTCTCTCATTTAACAGTAAATCTTGCAATGGACGTTTGGGACTTGAAAGCCACGTGAAGCTATCAGGGAAAGGAACATCTCGAAGCATTTACTGATGACAGAATGCTGGGCCCCAAAATTCCTCCCACGGTTGGCAAACAATGCGTTCTGTCAAAGAGGCAGAGAAACGGCCTACCTGAAGCTATCTGTTAGGGGTCTCTTGCCACAGCAGGGGGCGGGGCATGAGAGAAATCTAGATCGCCTAGCCAACATGTTACAATAGAACCGTAAACGCCCTTTGTGAAAAGTGATGCTAGCCATAAAAAATCGCAAGTTTCCATGTTCACCGTCAATTGTGACAGCACCGCACGTCGAGAAAAGGGATATTGTATTGCAGCTTTGGCTTGTTAGTGGATACAAGGTTACAATCTCGCCTGTTATTCTCAGCTGCACTGAGTAGTGTAACTTCTGTATAGAATAAACCCATCAAGGTCTATTCAGTGTTACATACTTTCAGATTGCGTTATCCATATTTGAGCCCTGTTCAATCAGACAAACCTGCGCCAACCAGCCGCCACGCAGGGCCATCAGATCAATGTTTTATTTTTGTCATCACGTTTAACATGTATTTTTGTCCAGTTTTTAATCAGTTAACTTTTGCCATAACTTTTATAAAAGATTAATCGCATGTTGGTAATTAATCGTCCATCAACAATTGACAAAAATAATGACAGCCCCAGATTCTGTGAAAACCTCTAATGCAGTCTATGAATAACAAACAGTTAAAGCGTAAAATCAATTTAGCAATCGCATGGGGCAGGTGGTCAAGCGGAAGGGTACCTAGATAAAGTAGAGGAATTTATTTGCCGGTAGTCAGAGTCGCTTCTCCCCTTCCAAAAAAAAAAAAGGATTCAAATGGCTCTAACCACTATGCGACTTAACATCTGAGGTCATCAGTCCCCTAGACTTAGAACTACTTAAACCTAACTAACCCAAGGACATCACACACATCCATGCCCGGGGCAGGATTAGAACCTGAGACCGTAGCAGCAGTACGGTTCTGGACTGAAGCGCCTAGAGCCGCTCGGCCACAGCGGCCCGCTATCGTCATCCAAAACTTACCACAAGTCCAGTGTAGTCTTGCAGATTGTCTGCCGCATACAGAGAAAAGAAACAGTTGGATTGCAGAAACCAGAATCAGACGTCATTGTCGCTACTTTTCTGGAGCCGGCCGGAGTGGCCGAGCGGTTCTAGGCGCTACAGTCTCGAGCCGCGCGGCCGCTACGGTCGCAGGTTCGAATCGTGCCTCGGGCATGGATGTGTGTGATGTCCTTAGGTTAGTTATGTTTAAGTAGTTCTAAGTTCTAGGGGACTGATGACCACAGCAGTTAAGTCCCATAGTGCTCATAGCCATTTGAACCATTTGAACTTTTCTGGAGATATGACTGATAAAAGTTAGCTGGACTATTACATTCCACTCACATAGCGTGCTACATGAGGGAATTTGTTGCCCTGACCCACATTCCGTGTTCTAAAGCGTTTAGGTTCCATGACCTAGTCGTCTTTCCACTGAGAGACAGCATTGCGTTCCTTTTGTGTCGTTTCGTTTGACATTGTGCTTTAGTTTTCCGGGTATGTATTCGGATGTATCTGCGTCAAAGATGCGCATACTATTCGAAATGAACCCAAGGGGCTAGAGGTCGTCGTTTTTCGCTGATAGCGTAGTTGGTATTCTGTTTTGTGGCAATGCGTTTACCTACGACACTGAGGTGCTGTGCTTCTGTTCCTTTTACGTGAATGTTTTGATGTGTCAGCGCCCTGGGAGCGCATATTATTCGAGGTGAGCCCAAAAGGCTAGGTTCGCGCAAGGTTAGCAGCCCGATCCCGTTTTTGGTGATGTGCCAGAGAGCGAGAGATTTGTGCTCCTGGAGAGCGGATTGAGGCAGGCATCCCAAGCGGCCCTCCTGGAGGATGGTCAGCCAAAGTGTTACCTGGCCGGCCTATTGAGGGACGTCCGCAGCCATGTACCAAATCGACTCACTGGCAGATTGTTATCTGCACTTAGACGATGGGAGATGTACAGACGTGTGTGAGGGAGGCGTCACACAAGTCATCCCTTTCATGACGAGAGTGAGCGGGGAACAGTGACAAAACAGGGGTCTAATGAAACTTCCTGGCGGTTTAAAATGTGTCCCGGACCGTGGCTCGAACTCAGGACCTTCCTTCCTTTCTGCCAGGGGTGCTGGTCCTGCAAGGTTCGCAGAAGTCCTTCTGTGAAGTTTGGAAGGTAGGAGACGAGGTATTGGCAGAATTGAAGCTGTGACACCCTTAGGCTTCCTTAGCCTCTGACTTGGCTCTCTTTCTTTTTGCCCTTTGCTGTAACTATGTTTTCAGTTATGTGCGTCCCCAATTCGACGCAACTAGTGTACTTATTAGTTTCAGTTACTTACTGCTTAAAAAAAACAAATAAATTAATTAAATAAAAAACATTCAAAACAATAAAACCATTGTATCCCTTGTACCATATCCCCAAGAATGGGACCCCTGCCAGCCTTGCCTCCGCCACCCGAAGACCTTATCACTATAAAAAAAAATAAAAAAAGTAGCAGAATGGTAGCGTCGGGGCTTGCTAATCCAATGCAGTAAGTGGGTCGCTGGTTCAAGTTGCGCCGACGACAGGTTTTTCAAAAAAAAAAGCTGTGAGGACGGGTCGCGAGTAGTGCTTGGGTTGCTCAGTCGGTAGAGCATTTGCGCGCTAAAGACAAATGTACCGAGGTCGAGTCTCGGTCCAGCAAACAGATTCAATCTGCCAGGAAGTTTCATATCAGCTCACACTCCGCTGAAGAGTGAAAATCCCATTCAGGAGGTCGTTGTGTAAAGTAATTGGTATGAAAGAACATTCAGTCAATGATAAATTTTGTACTGATTTGTATTTTTCAGGAAAATTATTGCCAGAGGAGTTCAGTGTGTTTGTAAACGTAATACGTCCAATTGTACTGGGATAATTATAACAATGACGCAATAAGCGACTGGATGTTGCCTTTCTGGACATGTGTGTGTACCCATGTTAATTTTGATTGTCAATAAAAAGATATTTGTTAGAAGTACTTACTGTGACCAGTAGCTCGTAGTTCGTTGCAGATTTCTACATAGTTTTGAGCCCATGTTCTCAGAGAGTAAGTGTGAAAGTGAATTGATCTCCTTGTGCATGTATCTGTGTTAGGTGATACTTAGATATTAATAGAATAAAGTGACTGGCAAAGCAGTCCCCACATTTTCCCCTTTTAGTTAAAATGAGCAAGGATCGTTTTACGCAATTCAATTTTCCCTTTTCCGTGCAACGCTACTGTATTCCAAGAGTGGCACTTTCTAAGCGTAAAAAATGTCTACCAGTGCGTGGTAGTAAAAAGTAACAACCCTTTGGGCATGCCATCTTCCATCGCTTGCTCATCACATAGTCGCTGCAGAGGTACTGCAGCCGTCTCAGGTACGTAGTGAGACCTCAGGATGACAAATCTTTAACATATTGCAGCGTGTCAGCAACTGTGAAATGTACAGAAAATAAACAATTTTTGCAGCCTTCAGTTGCAAGGTAATTCTTACTCGTTTACCTAGGTTTCGATTCCAGTAATTGAATCTTCTTCAGAACCGATAAATTAAACCACATACGGACATATATTACTCACTAAAAAGCATTATCAGTCTAATGATTGAATAATAAAGAAATCGTGATACTTACAACAATTAAATTATTTTGAGAGCCAAACACTGGCCATGTCACAGATTAAAAATTAAAACAATAAAGACGGATAATCATAAGATTATGTCAGTCAAAATTAAAACCATTAAGGCGAACGTAGACGGAGCTACGCCGGCCAGAAATAAGGACCACACGCGAGCGGCTCGAAAACTAGGCGTTGTGAGCAGTTACGCGGCGAGGCACGGCCGCGGCCAAGCGCATGCGCGAGCACAAGCGCAGGCGCGAGAGATAAATTGTCTCAAAATTACTTAGAGCAAATATACATATAAACAAAATGTGACTGAAAGCCGTCCTAAAATTGGACAAACGTATCTATTGGTATAGCAACATTGAACAATTTACCTGAGAACAAACTAACAAAGCCAAGGTATAAAAATTTTTTCCATTTAAATATTATAGTAAGAGGGCGAAGCCCCGCTACAGTAACTAAAAATTAGTGTCGAAACCATGCGTACTAAGCATAAAATGTCTTTAACATAAAAACGCCTTAGCAACTATGTGTAATTACCAAGCATATAACGAAATACAAAGACGCACATGTACAATCGCACTATAATAAAGGGACAAAGCAGGTGGGGAAACAGCATCGGCCATTCGAAGCGGAATGTGGGTCAACTCCACTGGAGTAACGGTTGAAATCCTTCGAAATAACTTCTATTTTTTAGATGCAGCTGATCATTAAGTAAGGTGTCTCTACCAATACTAAGATGTTTAAAAATTTTCAATTCCTCGAGGGTGTCTAGCCTACATCCCTTTACTTCATTATGCAAAAGCTCTGCGTCTTTTAGAGGCTTCGGAGCATGCGCCTTTTGGACCAGATGTTCAGCAACTGTAGATCCTCGAGTTCCATCACCGCTTTTTGTCGGCAGATGCTCTTTAAACCTAACAGACAGGGCCCATCCTGTCTGGCCAATGTAATAAGAAGGACATTCAGCACACGTGATTTTATACACACCTGACAGCGATGATTTATCATTACCTTTATCCAGAGAATGAACTAAATTCTTTTTGAGGTTGTTGGTGGTAGAGTATGAAACTTTACACCCTAGGTTTTTTAATAAACGACCTACCTTATAGGATATGTTACCTATAAAGGGAACTGATATGTATTTCGTTGCCTGGTGTTGATTGTGAGTACTGAACTGGAAAGGGTAGTAGTCTTCTTTCGTGTTTTTTTGTTGAACAACTGTCTCACTATACTGGGATTATATCCATTATTCTGAGCCATGTTTTCGAGGACTTTTAATTCGTTCTGTAAGTTGACTCGCTTCGCCCTCTTACTATAATATTTAAATGGAAAGTAATTTTGAGACAATTTATCTCTCGCGCCTGCGCTTGCGCTCGCGCATGCGCTTGGCCGCGGCCGTGCCTCGCCGCGTAACTGCTCACAACGCCTAGTTTTCGAGCCGCTCGCGTGTGGTCCTTATTTCTGGCCGGCGTAGCTCCGTCTACGTTCGCCTTAATGGTTTTAATTTTGACTGACATAATCTTATGATTATGCGTCTTTATTGTTTTAATTTTTAATCTGTGACATGGCCAGTGTTTGGCTCTCAAAATAATTTAATTTTTGTAAGTATCACGATTTCTTTATTATTCAATCATTAGACTGATAATGCTTTTTAGTGAGTAATATATGTCCGTATGTGGTTTAATTTATAGGTTCTGAAGAAGATTCCATTACTGGAATCGAAACCTAGGTAAACGAGTAAGAATTACCTTGCAACTGAAGGCTGCAAAAATTGTTTATTTTCTGTACCTCAGGATGAGTAATTGTGGGTATGACGGGAATGACAGTTGTAGCACTAGGTTTTTCTCTGTTGGCGAGGATGGCAGGGAGATGTGGCAAGGGCAGCAGAAGTAAAAGAAACAGCCGAAGACTCTTCCAGGAAAGCATCCAGGCTTCTACAACAGTGTGACCCCCTGCTTGTGTCCAGAGGCTGTGGCCTCTCGCCGTTAAGTCGGCCTAAGAGGGCGGCCCAGTCTTCAGCAGGACAATGGCCAGTGGCCTGCATTCCAGAGGCGTATTGTCTGCCTCGGGCCTGCGACTGACACAAGGGCACCGAGCTTTACGATTCCTCTGCTATACGGAAAAGAGCATCATCTGCTGCAGGCGTGGATTGCACGTGCATTTGCCTGGCACCAAGTTTAGTGGCGGGTTCACAGATTTTGGCGGCAAACTTCCTCAAGGCAAGATTATCGCTACACTGTGTGCTATTGTAAGTATGCCATTGGTGCAATTTGTGGTGTCACCGCCAGACACCACACTTGCTAGGTGGTAGCTTTAAATCGGCCGCGGTCCATTAGTACATGTCGGACCCGCGTGTCGCCACTTTCAGGGATCGCAGACCGAGCGCCACCACAAGGCAGGTCTCGAGATACGGACTAGCACTCGCCCCAGTTGTACGGACGACGTAGCTAGCGATGCACACTGACGAAGCCTCGCTCATTTGCAGAGCAGATAGTTAGAATAGCCTTCAGCTAAGTCAATGGCTACGACCTAGCAAGGCGCCATTAGTAACATTGCATGTATCTAAAGAGTCTCACTTGTATCGCCACAATCTCCAGATGTACCAAAAGGATGGATTAAAGTTAAGTATTCCAGAAGCTACGTACTTTTCTTTATAGCATTCATTACGTATCCTGTTTCAGACCTCACGCCATCCTGCTTTAGCTTAGCGCGTGCCTTTCGGCTTCCTCTCATTGTGTCTAGGCTGTCTTGTCTAGACACAACACAATTTGCTCGAGCAGCTTGAGCTCTGAAGGGGCCAATTTTTGGTGACCCCTCGTGAATTTGGAGTCGAGAAGGGGAGAGATCAGAGATTTTCGCGGCATTCGGTCGACGTCCACCATAGAGGGCAGTCTAGGCAGTTCAGCCAAGGTACACTGCATACTCGGCAAATTGACAGAGAGCCGCCACAGAGCACAGTATTGTTTTTTTTTTTTTTTCTGGCATACCAGCCGTGATTCTCTGCTCTTCTTGGCGTGAGAGGACGGCGGCTTCAGCCTTTGCAGTTGCGCATCTACGTCCAGTCTCCACGTCACCCACTGGGCTGTTCATTGGTGAGCGTATCGGCAGCCCAGGTCTATTAGCAGTCTTTGTCTGAGAACTTACTCTTCAGTGCAACAAGTCCATCTGACTTGCAGCCGTATATATATATATATATATATTTTTTTTTTTTTTTTTTTTTTTTTGGGTCATCAGTCTTTCCTGTGCTAACCTCTTCATCTCAGAGCAGCACTTGCAACCTACGTCCTCAATTATTTGCTTGACGTATTTCAATCTCTGTCTTCCTCTACAATTTTTGCCCTCTACAGCTCCCTCTAGTACCATGGAAGTCATTCCTTCATATCTTAGCAGATGCCCTATCATCCTGTCCCGTCTCCTTATCAGTGTTTTCCACATATTCCTTTCCTCTCCGATTCTGCGTAGAACCTCCTCATTCCTTACCTTATCAGTCCACCTAATTTTCAACATTCGTCTATAGCACCACATCTCAAATGCTTCGATTCTCTTCTGTTCCGGTTTTCCCACAGTCCATGTTTCACTACCATACAATGTTGTACTCCAGACGTACATCCTCAGAAATTTCTTCCTCAAATTAAGGCCGGTATTTGATATTAGTACACTTCTCTTGGCCAGAAATGCCTTTTTTGCCATAGCGAGTCTGCTTTTGATGTCCTCCTTGCTCCGTCCGTCATTGGTTATTTTACTGCCTAGGTAGCAGAATTCCTTAACTTCATTGACTTCGTGACCATCAATCCTGATGTTAAGTTTCTCGCTGTTCTCATTTCTACTACTTCTCATTACCTTCGTCTTTCTCCGTATATTTAAACCAACCTATGTCGTATTGATGTTGAACTAGCGGTTCACAATCTCGGTTAGCTCACGTGTAGTCAAAAAGCGTTGTTGCTATTACCTTGAGAGAGGCATCGGTTGAACTTGCCCCATATCCCATTTAATAACTTTGCCAGCCATCAACATCATGTGTCACTGCGTATTTTGTGTGTGTGTGTTCTTTTTTTTAATTTGCTCCGACTGCTAATTATGAAAATTCAACATGTTCGCTTTGTAATAAACTAAGTCTGAAAAGAACAATATTTCATGTCAGTGCTCTATTCATCCTGACCATTTGAATTATAATAAATTTTTGTGAGCTGAGATTACATAATAAGGGTAGAAAACCTTACAATGGAACAATACATATGACATGAAACATCCTGGTAGATTAAAACTGTGTGTCGGACCGAGACTCGAACTCAGGACCTTTGCATTTCGCGGGCAAGTGCTCTACCAACTGAGCTACCCAAGCACGCCTCACGCCCCGTCCTCACAGCTTTACTTCTGCCAGTACCTCGTCTCCTACCTTCCAAACTTTACAGAAGCTCTCCTGCGAACCTTGCAGAACTAGCACTCCTGAAAGAAAGGATATTGCGGAGACATGGTTTATCCACAGCCTGGGGCACGTTTCCAGAATGAGATTTTCACTCTGCAGCGGAGTGTGCGCTGATATGAAACTTCCTGGCAGATTAGAACTGTGTGCCGGGCCGGGGGTCAGCCTCGACTACAAGCAGCAGGCCGACATCCCGTCGGTTGTTTGGCAACATTCGTGTCGGACGACCGCTCGTGGCCTGGCTGCACTCTTCTATCTGGCTTTCATCCACACCACTCAGTAACCGCTGCGACGCACCGTGGATCCATGGAACTGCTTGCTGATAAAGGGGAGTAAGATTCTCTAATCCTCGTGCTCATTTGTTTCATTGTCTACCTGCCCTCCTCATTATTTTCTGGTTTGTACCCGACCCTCTGAGTTTCACTCGGTCGGCTCTTTCGTTGTAAATATAGGCAGCAGTATTGTACTAAGACATTAGTTGTCGTTTGAAGATTTGTCCCGCTATTATATTGATTTTCCTTTCTGGTTTGTACTCGATCATTAATGTTCTCTTTAATAAGCTCAATTCTTTGATTGTAATTGCATTTCTCAGTCATTAGTTATAATCTGAACAACCTGTTGTACTAAGCTGTCCATTCCTGTGTTTGATGTATTTTAGCTGGATCTTGTGGTTCCACCGAGTGAGTTCTCTTGTAATAAGTGTTCACAAGTAATGTTTTAAGACGTTCCTTCAGAGTGGTCTTAATAACTGACAATCAGTTTAACTCTGAAAATATAAACAGGCAACTGCCACCTGGGCTTTAGTCAAAATAAAACTGTCAGAAGGGACGGGTTGGGATCGAGTCGCACCCTGGTTGACGATTGAAATTAAGAGGTTGGTTGCTTTGAAGTAAGCCTTATCATTGCCATATTGTTTGCTAATCTGTTTAACCTTTTAGCCGGCCGAAGTGGCCGCCCGGTTAAAGGCGCTGCAGTCTGGAACCGCAAGACCGCTACGGTCGCAGGTTCGAATCCTGCCTCGGGCATGGATGTTTGTGATGTCCTTAGGTTAGTTAGGTTTGACTAGTTCTAAGTTATAGGGGACTAATGACCTCAGCAGTTGAGTCCCATAGTGCTCAGAGCCATTTGAACCATTTGTTTAACCTTTAAGCACAGGTGTGCATCTTAACCCTGACATTTATATTAAAAGTTAAGTCATCTGTTTTGAGTAACTGAATCAAACTTGTCATGTGTTGCAGAAGGGCATATAATAAGACAGACTGTGTCCAGCGCGGTAGTAAACACCGCAGTTTTACCCGATAACGGGCGGGCTGCAGGTCCGGCCGTTTTGTAACCACGGTCATATTGTTCGCTGTTTCACTATACGGCACTTCATATTTATTTTGCAAAGATTAAAAGCTTATTCAACTTAAGGTTTAAGGTCAAAAGAATTTTGAAAATTTGTTCATTTTGTTAAAGAAAATTTTATGGTGAAATGCTTCGATTATCTGTAAAACGTAGTTTATATATTGTTAAATAAACAGGTTGTGTGAAAAGAAAGTTATATTGGTGTGTCCTCCCTTTCACGTCTTCCTTAATTCCAGTAAGTACCACGTATCAACTATTATTAAGGAAAAGAGACTGGACTGGAAAACTGCATTTATGTCAAAATGCATCAGCGAAAGTGAGAGAAAAAAGTACCAAATGAACAGTTACATTCCTAGAAAATGCTATGGTGGGAAGTTTAATAGTGGCAACTATTTATTTACAACACAAACAAAATGGTTATATTTTGCGAAGAATTAATGTCCTCCAGAGTAGCCACTGATATTGTGTATTACCTGTTGCCAGCGATGTGAAACTCGTAGGATACCGTTAGCAGCGACAGTTGCGCTGATATTTCAAGTGGTGCTGTCAATCGCCCGAAGAATCTCTGTAACAGTCCTGAGGCTATTGTCATGACGTGCTTCCTTTATTTTAGGAATCAAGTTGAAGGCACAGGGGCTTAAGTCCGCAGAGTGTGGTGAATTGTACATCACTTCCCAGCCTCATCGATTGAATAAACCAATCATAACTTGCGCTGTATGCCTCAGAACACGTCATGGCATTAGCTTCAGAACAGTTACAGAGTCTCGTCGAACAACAGAGCACTCCACATTGACTATCGACACAGCTGGCGCTGCTAAGGATACCCTACGACTTACATTTATCTGGGAATGGCTTATATACAATGCTGGTGAGAGCTTCAGAGAAGAGTAAAACTTTGAAACATGTATCGTTTTGTATATGTTGTACATAAATAGATGCCACTATTAAAGTTCCAACCATCGTATTTTCTAGATGCAGTTGCGTCCATTTGGTAGTTTCTCCTGTGACATCCAATGACACATTTTCATTTAAACATAGTGAACTTGTAAGTCATTTAGTTTTCCTATCCACGAAGATGGACACTCGTTACAAAATCTCTGGTGCAGCAAGTAAAAGTTGTTGGCGAGATTCACCCATGCCATTGTGTGTATAATGCTGAGTATGTAATTACGCAGACCTGTGTTTTGCATTTCTTGAGATCGTAAAGTACACACATCAAAAAAAGTTTTGCATCACCCCAATTCCCAGAACTCCTGAAGATAGACGTTGACTGTGGATATTGTATCACAGACAGTGTCTCTTTGACTTCTTAAGACGTGTTTTGTAGCACCGCTACAAGTTATGTTTTATTTAGTGTCAAAAAAACACGTAAATCACCAAGCAAAGCGCTTTGGTAAACCGTGTGACGCTAAAAAGTACTTAAGCGCACGTCAGAACATTTAATTTTTAAGAAATCTCGGACAGACAAAAGCAGCGATTGTTGAACTGCTCCATGTATGAGAGAAACATAAAAATCTAAGTTTTGTATTCATTGTATATTTGTTAATGTCTATTAGTTTAACGCCTTTGTTCTTTGAGAATCTATTGATGCTTCACTTTACAGAAAATCTTTGCTTATTCTTTTCTTTAAACTCGCCATGATTTTTTCAGTGTATGTAAGCTTTGTTACAGGTTCGTTCTTCATCGCGGTATCTCGATTGTATTCGGGAGGACATTAATGTGTTCAGTTTCCAATCTGATAACTTTTTACAAAATTTCACTGTTTTGCACTCATTTCCATTTTTTTTTTAATTCAGATAGGTCACTTAGGTATTTTCATCGAAGATTCTGATTACGTGAAGGCAATCCGGGTCAAATGTCAGTCACGAAACCACCTTCGCGTAATCAAACCTTACGTCTCCTGAACACGATCGAGAACCGACGCATCGTCGATCATCCATTGATTTTTCTCTCTTTCCAAGTCGTACCAAAAACGGCAAAGCAGAACTGCCGTGAGTACGCTGTCTATTGTTATAGGTTGCATTCTTTATCTTGTCGGCAAAGGGCAAAAGATGCCAAAGATATTGTGGACTGTTTCTTTCTTTTTTTAAGTAAATAAATGCACACTGGCATAGTTACATATACGAATATTCATAATAGAAAAACCAAAGATTTATTTTTAAGAGAGAGAGAGGGGGGGGGGGGGTGGAGGGAGGGAGATTGTAAGGTACAATATGATAGAACTAAAATCGTTTATTGGCATTTTATACATGGCTGATATAAAAAGAATGTGTCATTTGAATGTGCAGGAGATGTGGGACAGAGATGGCAGAGTTCCTGATATTTTTCGAACCGTTATGAGCAGTATTATATTTCTTTTTCTATAAGATTTGACAATATTCAAACCCGCTGAAAGCGATGTAAAGCGGAAATCTCGCCACGATTCGTGAAATTTTTGATTCTTTTGTCGCAAAAAGCCTAACGAATTATCAGGTTGGAGAAAATGTAACAATCGGTGAAATGTTGGAAGCATTTCAAGGTCGCTGGAAATTCCGTATGCCCATTGCAAATAAACCAGTCAAGTATGGAATGAAGGTGTATGTGTTGTGTAAATAGTTCCGCGTAGTCAGCGCGTGCACAACTTTCCCACTAGAGCGCGCTCCGCTAAGCACAACAGAGCAGGCGCAGCACTCGTCCGTCTCTGCACTACGAGATGGCGCTGCCTGAGAGATGGACCAAATTCTGCTTCTGCCGATCCGCGTATTAATAAGTAACGCAGCCAATGTGATTGCTGCTAACGTAGAACCTTTTCTCCTCGCGGACCACACTCGCGCAGTGATACCTGAATGCGCGAGGTATTATAACGAGTGTACAGACCTCCGATTAGTCAGTCTGCATTTGTCTGTACCAGTCTATAGTCAAGTTTCAGTCTGCGCCTAATAAGATTATCATATTCCTGTACATAGCCATGAATATAAATGAATAGACACTTTGTCAAGTATCACAGATATGTGAGAATAAGATTAACGTACCAAGACCAAAGGAACTTCAGATTGTCAATTGTAAACAGCATCCAGAATCAAGTTACGTAATGTCTATGCTTTTTATTATCTTAATAAATGTGTGCGAAAATTAATCAAGTTCTGTTTAAAGTTGGTCACCGTCAGCCTGCTACTCTAAGCGTGCAAGTGGCATTTCTATCGTCTGACCTAACGGCAGAAGATAAACACGCCACAATAAGACCACGAGACATATTGCTGACACTCGCCTGCTTCGTTAGAGCGATAAGTTAAATAATCTGATGGTGTGTGTACCAAAGGTCTTACAGTACGCACACCACAGTATGATTTACGTAATTCACTTTCTCTTTGCAGCAGTAATACATAATTTTACAAAGACAAGCAACTTAATGGCAACACAAATTTGATAACACTGCATCTGCTGTCGTGAATCCTTTATCACAAGATATTTTTCATGCATGTAGAAATATAACGACTGACAATTGTTTCACCTCGATTCCATTGGCTGACGAATTGAAGAGCAAACCAACAACTTTAGTAGGTACTCTCAGAAATAATAAAAAAAAAATCACTCGAATGTTCTTTGACACTGAAATAAGACCAAAACCCAGTAGCATGTTTGGTTTCCATGTGCACAAAGTTCTTGCTTTCGATACAACAAAAACAGAAAGAAAACGTTGTGCCTGTGACTAGTCCACTCCATAATAATGATCAGATTGATCCAGCTACTGGGGAACACGCAAAATCCGAAAACTCACGTATTATAATCGGACAAAAGGAAGTGTTGATGTAGTGGATCGTCTGAAATAAGAACATTCTGTGGCTCTACTAGCGTGTAGGTGGCGATTGAGATTATTTTTCTCAATTTTAAATATTACTGGTGTACAATGTCAAACAATACATAAAGGAAATGCAAATGTCATTATTACTAGGAGACAATATCTCAAAACGCTGGCCCTGGAGCTAAGACGACCACAAATTGTTCGTAGGAGTACAATGCAAAATTTGTCTTATTCTCTACATCAAGTTATAAAACGATTTTCCAATGAATCCTAAGTTTCAGACTCTGAAAAATCACATGGTATACGTCAGGTCTTTCCAAGGCGTAAAAATCGAAAAAAAAGGCATGTATTTACTGTCGAAACTTTTTGTGTAATGCATATGCTGTAACATTATCTGGTATGAGCGAAGCTCATATATATGACGAAGGTTAAATAACAAAAGTTAAATAACGAGAAATACTTTTTTTGTTTCTCTATTTTTCATAAGTGTCTTAGAAGACTAGCGATTTTACTTGTCCTAAGACTATCACCGACGATATAAATATACAGATTGTTCTGTATAGCAAATAAATATTTTAAGAAGTAAAATATGAGTGTTTTATTCTAAAACTAACAAAAAAGATACTAATTTACATGAATTAGGAGGTACATTTCAGACTGCTTGTTGAGTGTGAACAAAATGCTAACGCGCAGCCGCTTGCACAACTTTTGAAGGCGGTAGTTCTCACAGATTAAAAGAGTGTCAACTCATTCACTGGGCCGGCCGGAGTGGCCGTGCGGTTCTAGGCGCTACAGTCTGGAGCCGAGCGACCGCTACGGTCGCAGGTTCGAATCCTGCCTCGGGCATGGATGTGTGTGATGTCCTTAGGTTAGTTAGGTTTAATTAGTTCTAAGTTCTAGGCGACTGATGACCTCAGAAGTTAAGTCGCATAGTGCTCAGAGCCATTTGAACCCTCATTTACTGGTCGCAGTTTTCGAACCTCGAGCCATCCACCTCTCGTGCACCTCCTTCTGGCTATTTTTGCCGCTCAGAATCAAATCATTCTACTTTTATGTGTCACATGATTTTCCTAAATAATCTTCAATAAAATTATAGACGATTGCTTAACTTATTCCCTATCGATGGGATGTTAAACGTGAGTGAAGTACACTGTGCAAAAACAGTATTCAAGCAGTATAAAGGAGGGGATTCAGGTCGCTGGTTTTAACTAGATTGCTCCGAGCCTCAAAATATCTCAGCTTTGAAAATGCTGCACTCTGCTTAGCTCCTAGTGAATGCACGTGTCGTAGTTTATTTTTATACGACACACAACCTCCATTAGATAAGTGCTGAGAAACAAACTCGCGGTACTCGCAGGGATATCAAATTTAGTGTCTTACAGAGTGGTATTGTGGGACGCTCTTCTGGATACAGCTTGCAAACAAATAGAGGCACGTCTCCTTGGAAACGAGGAAGGATTAAATATTTACAGTCAGAGTTGCAAGTACGATGAGGGATATGTGACGAGTGGCAGCACAAACAGCCTCGGCCAGAGACGTCAAGAGTTTTTTCTGCGCCTTCCTAAATAACAGCAAACGAGAGGCGAGTGAAGCTTGTATCCAGCTAGAAGTACGATACAGCTAATAACATTTTATGGTCCATACAGGAATATTTCCACAGCAATGACAAATGTCAATGGAGTGAATAAACACACAGCGAATCTACAGTCTTTCACGTTAAATTAGTTATATGCACATTTTATGGATCGTGTTCATAACGTCGCGCAGCGATATGGAACGCGTCAATTTTTTCTCAGATTAAATGTGGATACATTCTGACGACTAACATGAGTGACTGGCATTTGTGTGAACATGAAAGTTAATTGCAGGTATAAATTTACTAGCCCACACACATACATGCATACATTGATACACCGTTCCGAGACTGATTTTATTGCTGGCGTGCAAGCGACGTCAACATTGTAACTCCGGTGGTAGCTTGTACTAACAGCTGTAAACAACGGAAGTGCATTCGGCTATTCAGTTGTGAGTAGGCAGTGTTAAGCAGTGGACGAGCGACCCTAGTGCGCCGATGTTATCGCGTCCCAAATCACAGTGGAGCAACATCTTTGAATCAGGTGTTGAAGACATTCTGCAGAATGTTGTTTGAGTTTGCTTGACTCCCGAACGAAAACAACGGTGCGTGGACGCCTGTAGCGACTTGAATGAAACGTAAAAAAAAAAAAAAAAAAAAAAAAAAAATGGTTCAAATGGCTCTGAGCACTATGGGACTTAACATCTATGGTCATCAGTCCCCTAGAACTTAGAACTACTTAAACCTAACGAACCTAAGGACATCACACAACACCCAGTCATCACGAGGCAGAGAAAATCCCTGACCCCGGAAACGTAAAACGTGGACAGTCATAAGGCGTGACTGGATTTGATATTATCGATACGAACCTACCTCAAAACGACAAAGCACAGAAAATTCATATGGAGAGCCACCGCTTTGACGACTAACACCCAAGGTAAAATGACTAGCGAGTTGTGCAACATCCCTAAGTAGTTTACTGACAGTACCACTTGATTGTTTGAACGTTCTGTTCACTCTACTTAGGAGGGGGGCGGGGACTATGTAGAACACCTGAAGTATTAAAACCTGCATCTTAACTTTTCACTGTTTTTTGTTAATCCAGTTGTGAAACTTTTTGTACTGACGGGATACGTACATACAAACATACACGAGCTCAAGCATGCAAGCGCAGTCAGAGTGAGAGAGTGGGTTAAACTGTACCGGTTGTTTTTGTTTCTAGTTCCGCGTTTATGACAATTACTCTTGTTTCCTAATAGTGATCTGAAGTA
Organism: Schistocerca serialis cubense; assembly: GCF_023864345.2. Taxonomy (NCBI): domain Eukaryota; kingdom Metazoa; phylum Arthropoda; class Insecta; order Orthoptera; family Acrididae; genus Schistocerca; species Schistocerca serialis. Next base: position 89,986,679 of record NC_064638.1, on the reverse strand, counting down.
ATTAATATATCACATGCTTCGGTTACTAATCTGCAATTGGCTTGCAAAAGAAAAAATATTACGAAAATGACTTCTCTTGTGTAGCCCATACTTCGGAGAGCACTGCCTGTTAGGGTTATTTCTGTAAACCATTGTGTGTGATGTGTATTGAATCTGGGACCTAGAAACGACGGAGAGGCTGCGTCCCGCCGTAGCCCTCAGTGGTTCACAACCTCACAACAGGCCACAGCAGTCCACCCACCCCTCAGTCGCCCCTCACCGAACCCAGGATTACTGTGCAGTTCAGTTCTGCCTCTCATCATTAACATTGGCGACTAAATAAGCTTCAGAATCAAAACTAATTGTCTTGTAGCATTCATATTTTTAAAATGACGAAAGATAAATGAAATCTGTTTTTATAGTTATTTTTATTAAACCACGAAGTAATGAGTCAGAGAGACAGTTGGTACTGATTATTTCTAACAACATTTTATAGAATGCTGAAACTATTCTCAGTGCATTGCGAGTGCTACCTACAACTCTTCCTCCACATGGAGGGTGGCGCCTCGTCCTCTGCACTATTCTCTCCCTAGTGACATTCGTTTCATCTACACCCTTGCACCTCTATTTAAAATAAACCAATTTAAAATTTGTGTACTATAGTCCCTAGACCACTTCCTAAATCTATTTATTGCTTGTCTTTTTACTTCTGAACTGCCGGGAACTGAAAGACTTCAGGCTGCTAATGCTTTGTGTGTGACCACTGTAACTAATAATAATAATAATAATAATACTGCGTAATCCCTATAACAGCTTAGAAGCCATTAAATAGCCACTGTTTCATTGTGATTCAATTATTTCTTTTTTCTGTCGCGAAAGGAATAATGAAAGATTTCTGGTCCATTGCAGAAATTACCTACAAGTCAGAGAAGTCATTTTTATGAGATATTTAAGCATATTTGATAGATGTCTCAGTTTTAGTCTTATACATACATGCCTCAAAGTACAAAATAAATGTGCAGTGGGTGAATTATGAGAGGAAGAACTTCACAAGCTGTAACCTCGACCATATAGTGTAACGGTGCAATGTTAGTATCTGCTACACTGGCGTTATTTTACAATAGCTCGAAATTTAGCGCGGACTTCAATGCGAGATGCTTATAATAGTTACCACAACGAAACTTTGCCTCGAAACCTGGCAAAAAATCCAAAGAGATTGTGGTCGTAACAAAGTTTGCTAGTGGCTTCTCTGCGCGGTAGCAATGGAAGCACTATCGACGACAGTGCTGCTAAAGCAGAATTACTAAACATAACATTTCGAAATTCCTTCATCAAAGGAGACGAAGTAAATATTCCAGTATTCGAATCAAGGACAGCGGCCCACCCTGAGCATCTCAAAACTACACTCCTGGAAATGGAAAAAAGAACACATTGACACCGGTGTGTCAGACCCACCATACTTGCTCCGGACACTGCGAGAGGGCTGTACAAGCAATGATCACACGCACGGCACAGCGGACACACCAGGAACCGCGGTGTTGGCCGTCGAATGGCGCTAGCTGCGCAGCATTTGTGCACCGCCGCCGTCAGTGTCAGCCAGTTTGCCGTGGCATACGGAGCTCCATCGCAGTCTTTAACACTGGTAGCATGCCGCGACAGCTTGGACGTGAACCGTATGTGCAGTTGACGGACTTTGAGCGAGGGCGTATAGTGGGCATGCGGGAGGCCGGGTGGACGTACCGCCGAATTGCTCAACACGTGGGGCGTGAGGTCTCCACAGTACATCGATGTTGTCGCCAGTGGTCGGCGGAAGGTGCACGTGCCCGTCGACCTGGGACCGGACCGCAGCGACGCACGGATGCACGCCAAGACCGTAGGATCCTACGCAGTGCCGTAGGGGACCGCACCGCCACATCCCAGCAAATTAGGGACACTGTTGCTCCTGGGGTATCGGCGAGGACCATTCGCAACCGTCTCCATGAAGCTGGGCTACGGTCCCGCACACCGTTAGGCCGTCTTCCGCTCACGCCCCAACATCGTGCAGCCCGCCTCCAGTGGTGTCGCGACTGGCGTGAATGGAGGGACGAATGGAGACGTGTCGTCTTCAGCGATGAGAGTCGCTTCTGCCTTGGTGCCAATGATGGTCGTATGCGTGTTTGGCGCCGTGCAGGTGAGCGCCACAATCAGGACTGCATTCGACCGGGGCACACAGGGCCAACACCCGGCATCATGGTGTGGGGAGCGATCTCCTACACTGGCCGTACACCACTGGTGATCGTCGAGGGGACACTGAATAGTGCACGGTACATCCAAACCGTCATCGAACCCATTGTTCTACCATTCCTAGACCGGCACGTGAACTTGCTGTTCCAACAGGACAATGCACGTCCGCATGTATCCCGTGCCACCCAACGTGCTCTAGAAGGTGTAAGTCAACTACCCTGGCCAGCAAGATCTCCGGATCTGTCCACCATTGAGCATGTTTGGGACTGGATGAAGCGCCGTCTCACGCGGTCTGCACGTCCAGCACGAACGCTGGTCCAACTGAGGCGCCAGGTGGAAATGGCATGGCAAGCCGTTCCACAGGACTACATCCAGCATCTCTACGATGGTCTCCATGGGAGAATAGCAGCCTGCATTGCTGCGAAAGGTGGATATACACTGTACTAGTGCCGACATTGTGCATGCTCTGTTGCCTGTGTCTATGTGCCTGTGGTTCTGTCAGTGTGATCATGTGATGTATCTGACCCCAGGAATGTGTCAATAAAGTTTCCCCTTCCTGGGACAATGAATTCACGGTGTTCTTATTTCAATTTCCAGGAGTGTAGGTATCCTCGGAGTAGTGAAGCAAGCCTTCCGTTCCAGCCTGTATACCCGTTAGGTTCCTTTCAGAGTATGCTGATACATAGCTCTATACGTAACAATCATATACAACCGCTCGCAAGACGAAAGATCCGCAGCCGAAATTAGAAAGTTGCGCAGGTCACACCAATATTCAAGAAAGGCAGTAAGAGTAATCCGCTAAATTACAGGCCCGTATCATTAACGTCAGTATGCAGCAGGATTCTCGAACATACATTGTGTTCAAACATTATGAAATCCTCGAAGAGAACGGTCTATTGTCACACAGTCAACCCGGATTTGGAAAACATCGTTCTTGTGAAAGACGACTAGCCGTTTACTCACACGAAGTATTAAGTGCTATCGACAAGGGATTTCAAATTGATTCGGTATTTCTAGATTTCTAGAAGGCTTTTGACACTGTACCACACAAGCGGCTTGTAGTGAAATAGCGTGCTTATGGAATATCGTCTCAGTCATGTGACGGGATTCGTGGTTTCCTGTCAGAGAGGTCGCAGTTCATACTAATTGACGGAATGTCATAGGGCAAAACAGAAGTGATTTCTGGCGTTCCACGAGGTAGTGTTAAAGGTCCTCTACTGTTCGTTACCTATACAAACGATCTAGGAGACAATCTAAGTAGCTGTCTTAGCCTGTTTGCAGATGATGCTAGCGTTAATGATATAGTAAAGTCACCAGGAGATCGAAAGTAATTGCAAAACGATTTACAAAAGATATCTGTATGATGCGAAAATTGGCAATTAAACCTAAATAATGAAAAATGTGAAATCATCCACATTTATGCTAAAGGGAATCCGTTAATCTTCGGTTACACTCTAAATCAATCAAATCTGAAGCCCGTAAATTCATTAAATACCTAGTTATTACAATTATGAACAACTTAAATTGAAAAGAACACGTAGAAAATGTTGTGCGGAGAGCAAACCAAAGACTGCCTCTTTTTGGCAGAACGCTTAGAAAACGTAACAGATCTACTAAATAGACTGCCTACACCAAGCTTGTCCGTCCTCTTTTGGAGTACTGCTCCGCGGACTGGGATCCTCACCAGATAGGATTAACGGAGTACATTGAGAAAGTTCAAAGAAGAGCAGCACGTTTTGTATTATCCCGAAATAGGGGAGAGAGCGTCACTGGCATGATACAGGATTTGGGATGGACATCATTAAAACAAAGTCGTTTTTCGTTGCGGCGGAATATTCTCAGGTAATTCCAATCACCAACTTTCTCCTCCCGAAAATATTTTGTTGACGCCAACCTAAACAGGGAGAAACGCTCATCATAATAAAATAAGCAAAATCAGAACTCGCATAGAGAGATATAGGTGTTCTTGATTTTCGCGTGATGTTCGAGACTAGAATAATATAGAATTGTTATGAAGGTGGTTCGATAAAACCTCTGCTAGGCACTTAAGTGTGATTTGAAGAGTATTCATGTAGACCTAGACATAGATGTAGATGTAGTATCTGGGAAAAATGTGATTACTGGTAACTTACGTAAACAGTATTACTGTCTCACGAAATAGTGATAATTGTAATAATCTTCTAAAAATAATTATTTATGTGACCGGAACAGAACTGTTTTGTTTTTCCCCTTCAGGAAATTGCATTTCACTCCTCTAAGGGAAATTACCCTCAGTTTGGGAACGTGTACTGTAGAGTCAAGGACAAACTGGTAGTGGAGAGGAAGGGTCTCTATTGGGAACATTTAGGAGAGGATTTTTAGTACCGTCATTTCACTTACAAACGAGAGAAAGCTTTCAAAACCTGTTTTTAATTTAATACCTCCCAGGAGAAAATGCCTCGTGTATGTGAAAGTGTATTTCTTTACGTAAATACAGAATAAAGTCGATGACATGCTCAGTATCCACATATCACGGCTGACTGCTGTGATGCAGTCGAGGTGATAATCCTATCAAGGCTTCGTTCAACACAATAAGCAGATTCAAAAGTATGTACCGGGCGCTGCAGTGCTGGCCGTGAACATTGCGGGGCGCTGCAACACCATAAGTATGCACACGCAACATATGATGAAAAATGTAATAGTTGCACTTCCTTCATCAGATAAAAATATGGCGTTACAAGCAGTCGAATGTGAAATGTTTCCTGTTTTGACGTCAGGTATGCTGTCGGCCGCATAGAGACGCATGGTGATTTCTTTTGAGATGAGACTGTTGGTGTAACGGGTTAACATGCTCAAGTTTTCCGTGCGAAACGCAATGGTTATTGAGATGAAAGACTATACACTGCTAGTAAAGTTCTTTTAACAGAACAGCAGCTATAGCAGCGCTTCGTTGCGGGAACATCACCGACAGAAAAAACTGTGAAGAGGCGTCATGTCAATGAATGAGCTAAAGAATAGGTAAAGAAATTTGAAGAAACAGGTGAATTAGGTGGTGCTGCAGGAAGAGAGAGTGGCGACCCGTTCCCATTTCAATTGCTGATGAAGTTGTTGAAGCCACAGTCGAGCACGCAGCACATGCCTCAAATTCTACAGCCAGCGCTCGAAATATGCCACTGTAATTGTCTGTCACCTGACAAACAGTTTAAAAGACATTGTGGCGCATTTTACACTGGTATCCCTACAATACTCAAAATGCTCACCAAATGGAGCCCCAAGATAATCTACAACGTCTTGACTTTATGTTAGTTCTTGGGCAAGTATAGAGACGACTTGTGGCCAGGGAATATTCAATGGACGAACGAGGCACATTTTACTCTGCACGCTGTCGTAAGTGCACAGAATTGTCCCACACTCTTCCGCATGTTGCTCGGAACATTTATTGCTCTCAGGTTATATGACTCTGTGGTGTGGTTTCACAAGCTCCTTCATTCTCTGTCCATTTTTCCTTGAAAAGATGTCACTTGTGGACCTGTTACGTGAACAGTGACAATTACACTTTATAACACCTCACTCAGCAACACGTGATTCCAGCTTTGCATATACTATTATTTTCATTCAAAATTGCGCGACACCACAAGTCGCTTTCCAGGTGAAAGATATGCTTCGAGGAAGCGTCGGTAACGACCGCATCATCTCTACGCATTTTTAAGATATGTGTACTTCCTGATCCCCTCTACCAGGGATGTATCCACACTCTTTCTGATATGAAGGATAGCATATGACAACATATCGCTCTGATTATACCAGATATGCTGCAAGCAGTTGTCGGTCTTATCTTGTTATGGACGAAGCATATTCTTGAGACGGGAGAAAATACTGAATACTTGTTGTTACTTGTGACCATATCACAATAAACATTCCAGAACCACAGTTATGTGTTTGATCGTTTCTCTCCTTTCTTTTTCCCGCTAACAATGCCACATTTTCACCTGTTGGCAAAAGTGGAACTATTATTTTTTTAGGATACCTCACGATTGCAACGATTAATGGACTTACTTTCGCTGTTTCAGAGTCTGTGATGTATAGAGCGTGCACTGAGGCCCTCAGAACACCGTCAGTTTAGTTACTACCACCCGGTAGGTTGCAATAGCTACGCAGAGATGGAGAGACTTTGCTATCTTTGCACGAAACAGGCTGATGTAGAGAGCTGCAGCGAAACCAGGGCCGGTTCGAGAAAAGCGACACATCATTTAGTGCACCCACTCCCTTCCTCCATTTTCCCACACAAGCAAGATATCATTCGCATACTCCTCTTTTTCCGCTCTCCCTTACATTATCTGCCTTTTCTTGGGGTCTTGGTAAGAGCTTTTAAAACGTCTAAATCTAATGAGCGAGGAAATGAATAGTTTTCGCCGCTAATAATGATACACACTGGGTACAAAATTTGCTTTAAGGGTGCCTCTGGCGCCCCCTTCACCTTGCTGCCGCAAGCAGCCGTCCGTATCCCTACGGCCTTAAACTGGCCCTGATCGAAACAGTCTTCGAACTGAAGCCTACAACAAAAAACAATAGCTATAAACATACACTGACGGAAAAAATCGCAACACTGAAAAATAATTAATGAAGAAAATGAAATTTCGGGAGTAGTTTTGTCTAGGTACACTACATGGTCAAAAGTATCCGGACACTTGGCTGAAAATTACTTACAAGTTCGTGGCGCCCTCCATCTTTAATGTTCGAATTCAATACGGCGTTGGACCACCCATAGCCTTGATGACAGCTTCCACTCTAGCAGACATGCATTCAGTCAGGTGCTGGAAGGTTTCTTGGGGAATGGCAGCCCATTCTTCACGTAGCGCTGCACTGAGGAGAGGTATCGATTTCGGTCGGTGAGGCCTGGCGCGAAGTCGCCGTTCCAAAACATCCCAAAGGTGTTCTATAGGATTCAGGTCAGGACTCTGTGCAGGCCAGTCCATTACAGGGATGTTATTGTCGTGTAACCACTCCGCCGCAGGCTGTGCAATATAAACAGGTGCTCGATCGTGTTGAAAGAAGCAATTGTCATCCCCGAATTGCTCAAGGTGCTTAAAACATCAATGCAGGTCTACCACGCAAAACAAGGGGTGCAAGCCCCCTCCAAGGAAAACAAGACCACAACATAACACCACCGTCTCCGAATTTTACTGTTGGCACTACACACGCTGTCAGATGACGTTCACCGGGCATTCGCCATACCCACACCCTGCCCTCGGATCGTCACATTGTGTACCGTGATTCGTCACTCCACGCAACGTGTTTCCACAGTTCAATTGTCCAATGTTTACGCTCCTTACACCAAGCGAGGCATCGTTTGGCATTTACTGGGGTCATGTGTGGCTTATGAGCAACCGCTCGACTATGAAATCGAAGTTTCCTCACCTTCCGCCTAACTGTCATAGTAATTGCAGTGGATCCTGATGCAGTTTGGAATTCCTGTGTGATGGTCTGGATAGATGTCTGTCAATTAAACATTTTATTGTATTGAACTGGGGACCTAAAAATGACGGAGAGGCTTCGTATGCGCTGTATCCCTCAGTGCTTCACAACCCCACAACAGGCTATTGTAGTCCACTAACCCCACCGCCGCTTCACACCGAACCCAGGGTTATTGTGCGATTGGGCCCCCAGTGGACCCCCTGGGAACGTATCACACCAGACGAGTGTAACTACAAATGTCTGAATGGTAAAGTTATTATGCTGTACGCGTACGTGGAGACAGTGTTTGCGCAGCAATCGCCGACATAGTGGAACTGAGGCGGAAAAAGGGGAACCAGCCCGCATTTGCCGAGGCAAATGGAAAACCGCCTTAAAAACCATCCACAGACTAGTCGGCACTCCGGACCTCAACACTAATCCGCCGGGCGGATTCGTGCCGGGCATCGGCGCGCTCTCGCGCACGGAAAGCAGTACGTTAGACCGCACGCCTAACCGGGCAGGCTATTACACATTACGACCCTCTTCAACTGTCAGCGGTCTCTGTCATTCAACAGACGAGGTCGGCCTGTGCGCTTTTGTGCTGTACGTGTCCCTTCACGTTTCCACTTCACTTCGCATTGGAAACAGTGCATCTAGGGATGTTTAAGAGAGCGGAAATCTCGCGAAGTGACGTATGACACAAGTGACACTCAATCACTCGAGCACGTTCGAAGTCCGTGAGTACCGCGGAGCGCCCCTTCTGTTCTCTCACGATGTCTAATGACTACTGAGGTCGCTGATATGGAGTACCTGGCAGTAGGTGGCAGCACAATGCAGGTAATATGAAAAACGTATGTTTCTGGGGGTGTCCGGATACTTTCAATCACATAGTCTGACATTTGTAGATGTTTAACATTTCAAGATCACAGACTAATGTAAGTGCGAGATAAGTCATTGCAAAGGTGAAATGCTGGCGCATTAATGACCGGTGGAATGTTCAAGGTAAGCATGCAAAAATACATGCATTTTATTGTACAGGTGTCAGTTTGTTGGACGGAGTCGCATGCCTGTTGGACTTGGTCGGTCAGCACACGGACGACTTCGTTGTTTGTGAATGACGGTGAGGTTATCGTCCGATGATGTCCCATGTATGCTCGAGTGGAGACAGATCTGGTGATCGAACAGCCCAAGGCAATATGTCGACTCTATCTAGAGCACGCTGTGTTACAACAGTGATATGTGGGCGAGCATTATACTATTGGAAAATATCCTCTGAGATACTGTTTATGAATGGCAGCACAACAGGACGAAAAACAAAACAAGTTTTCAGTCAGTGTGTGTGGGGTAACCAGAGAGTGCTCCTGCTGTTATACGAAATCTCACCTCAGACTATAACTCCAGGTATAGATCCAGTGTGTCTATAGCACAGAGGCATGTTGCTTGCACGCCCACAACAGATCATCGTCTAACCGAGACGGGGCCATCACTGGCACCATGGCAAAACCAGTTTTCATCAGAAAACGTAACAGGGCTCCTCTCTGCCTCCGAATCTTCCAGCGTGGCCTCGAACGACACTGTTGAAATCGCAAATTTCAGTAGTTTGGGGTCAGTGGTATGCGCGCTACAGGGCGTTTGGCTCGGAGCTATCCTTGAAGCAACCGATTTGTAACAGTTCGTTGTGTCACTATGGTGCCAACTGCTGCTCAGATTGCTGCTGCAGATGCAGTACGATGCGCCAGAGGCATTCTCCAAACACGATAAACTTGCCACTAGGTAGTGACATTTGGCAGTTCGGAGCCCAATCTTCTTGCGACGGTACATTCTCGTGACCACCTCGGCGAGCAGTCATGGACAGTGGCTACACTCCTGCCACATCTTTTTGCAATATCGCAAAAGCAACATCCAGCTTCTCGTGACATTAGCACACAACCTCGTTCAAACTAAGTGTGGTGTTGGGAATGGCATCTGACGTCCGCCCGGATATTTATTGTCTGTCGATGTGGTTCGACATTGACAGTGTTCCACATATTGTTGGACTGTCCGTTTTTAACTCCACTCAGGCAGACGTTTGCGCTGCCTGATGCGCTCCTTGCACTTTTATCAGATGACGCTGCAATAGCAGACTTAGTTTTATTCGTGCAGGGGGCTTTTATTGCTCGAACTAAGCGTTTGTCTCTTTTTTCTGTTGAGTCCGGCGTTTGGACTACGATTTTAGATTGGGGTTTTTAGTGTGTTTCTTCCCCCATGAACCATGGACCTTGCCGTTGGTGGGGAAGCTAGTGTGCCTCAACGATACAGATAGCCGTACCGTAGGTGCAACCACAACGGAGGGGTATCTGTTGAGAGGCCAGACAAACGTGTGGTTCCTGAAGAGAGGCAGCAGCCTTTTCAGTAGTTGCAGGGGCAACAGTCTGGATGATTGACTGATCTGGCCTTGTAACACTAACCAAAATGGCTTTGCTATTCTGCTACTGCGAACGGCTGAAAGCAAGAGGAAACTACAGCCGTAATTTTTCCCGAGGGCATGCAGCTTTACTGTATATTAAATGCTGATGGCGTCCTCTTGGGTAAAATATTGCGGAGGTAAAATAGTCCCCCATTCGGATCTCCGGGCGGGGACTACTCAAGAGGACGTCGTTATCAGGAGAAAGAAAACTGGCGTTCTACGGATCGGAGCGTGGAATGTCAGATCCTTTAATCGGGCAGGTAGGTTAGAAAATTTAAAAAGGGAAATGGATAGGTTAAAGTTAGATATAGTGGGAATTAGTGAAGTTCGGTGGCAGGAGGAACAAGACTTTTGGTCAGGTGAATACAGGGTTATAAATACAAAATCAAATTGGGGTAATGCTGGAGTAGGTTTAATAATGAATAAAAAAATGGGAGTACGGGTAAGCTACTACAAACAGCACAGTGAACGCATTATTGTGGCCAAGATAGCCACGAAGCCCACCCCTACTACAGTAGTACAAGTTTATATGCCAACTAGCTCTGCAGATGATGAAGAAATTGATGAAATGTATGATGGGATAAAAGAAATTATTCAGATAGTGAAGGAAGACGAAAATTTAATAGTCATGGGTGATTGGAATTCGAGAGTAGGAAAATGGAGAGAAGGAAACATAGTAGGTGAATATGGATTGGGGCTAAGAAATGAAAGAGGAAGCCGCCTGGTAGAATTTTGCGCAGAGCATAACTTAATCATAGCTAACACTTGGTTCAAGAATCAAAAAAGAAGGTTGTATACATGGAAGAATCCTGGAAATACTAAAAGATATCAAATAGATTATATAATGGTTAGATAGAGATTTAGGAACCAGGTTTTAAATTGTAAGACATTTCCAGGGGCAGATGTGGACTCTGATCACAATCTATTGGTTATGACCTGTAGATTAAAACTGAAGAAACTGCAAAAAGGTGGGAATTTAAGGAGATGGGACCTGGATAAACTGAAAGAACCAGAGGTTGTACAGAGTTTCAGGGAGAGCATAAGGGAACAATTGACAGGAATGGGGGAAGGAAATACAGTAGAAGAAGAATTGGTAGCTTTGAGGGATGAAATAGCGAGCAGAGGATCAAATAGGGAAAAAGATGAAAGCTAATAGAAACCCTTGAGTAACAGAAGAAATATTGAATTTAATTGAAGAAAGGAGAAAATATAAAAATGCAGTAAATGAAGCAGGCAAAAAGGAATACAAACGTCTCAAAAATGATATCGACAGGAAGTTCAAAATGGCTAAGCAGGGATGGCTAGAGGACAAATGTAAGGATGTAGAGGCTTATCTCACTAGGCTTATGATAGATACTTCCTACAGGAAAATTAAAGAGACCTTTGGAGAAGGGAGAACCACTTGCATGAATATCAAGAGCTTTGATGGAAACCCAGTTCTAAGCAAAGAAGGGAAAGCAGAAAGGTGGAAGGAGTATATAGAGGGTCTATACAAGGGCGAGGTACTTGAGGACAATATTATGGAATTGGAAGAGGATGTAGATGAAGATGAAATGGGAGATACGATACTGCGTGAAGAGTTTGACAGAGCACTGAGAGACCTGAGTCGAAACTAGGCCCCCGGAGTAGACAATATTCCATTGGAACTACTGATGGCCTTGGGATAGCCAGTCCTGACAAAACTCTACCATCTGGTGAGCAAGATGTATGAGAGAGGCGAAATACCCTCAGACTTCAAGAAGAATATAATAATTCCAATCCCAAAGAAAGCAGGTGTTGACAGATGTGAAAATTACAGAACTATCAGTTTAATAAGTCACAGCTACAAAATACTAACGCGAATTCTTTACAGACGAATGGAAAAACTGATAGAAGCCGACCTCGGGGAAGATCAGTTTGCATTCCGTAGAAATGTTGGAACACGTGAGGGAATACTGACGCTACGACTTATCTTAGAAGAAAGATTAAGGAAAGGCAAACCTACATTTCTAGCATTTGTAGACTTAGAGAAATCTTTTGTCAATGTTGATTGGAATACTCTCTTTCAAATTCTGAAGGCGGCAGGGGTAAAACACAGGGAGCGAAAGGCTATTTACAATTTTTACAGGAAGGAGATCGCAGTTATAAGAGTCGAGGGGTATGAAAGGGAAGCAGTGATTGGAAATGGAGTGAGACAGGGTTGTAGTAGCCTATCCCGATGCTATTCAATCTGTATATTGAGGAAGCAATAAAGGAAACAAAAGAAAAGTTCGGAGTAGGTATTAAAATCCATGGAGAAGAAATAAAAACTCTGAGGTTCGCCGATGACATTGTAATTCTGTCAGAGACAGCAAAGGACTTGGAAGAGCAGTTGAACGGAACGGACAGTGTCTTGAAAGGAGGATATAAGATGAACATCAACAAAAGCAAAACGAGGATAATGGCATGTAGTCGAATTCAGTCGGGTGATGCTGAGGGAATTAGATTAGGAAATGAGACACTTAAAGCAGTAAAGGAGTTTTGCTATTTGGGGAGCAAAATAATTGATGATGGTTGAAGTAGAGAGGATATAAAATGTAGACTGGCAATGGCAAGGAAAGCGTTTCTGAAGAAGAAAAATTTGTTAACATCGAGTATAGATTTAAATGTCAGGAAGTCGCTTCTGAAAGTATTTGTATGGACTGCAGCCATGTATGGAAGTGAAACGTGGACGATAAATAGTTTGGACAAGAAGAGAATAGAAGCTCTCGAAATGTGGTGCTACAGAAAAGTGCTGAAGATTAGATGGGTAGATCATATAACTAATAAGGAGCTATTGAATAGAATTGGAGTGAAGAGGAGCTTGTGGCACAACTTGACTAGAAGAAGGGATCGCTTGGTAGGACATGTTCTGAGACATCGAGGGATCACCAATTTAGTATTGGAGAGCAGCGTGGAGGGTAAAAATCGTAGAGGGAGACCAAGAGATGAATACACTAAGCAGATTCAGAAGGACGTAGGCTGCAGTAGGTACTGGGAGATTAAGAAGCTTGCACAGGATAGAGTAGCATGGAGAGCTGCATCAAACCAGTCTCAGGACTGAAGATCACAACAACAGTGTGTTTCTTGGTGGTTGGCTTTTCCTTTTTTGTTTCTATGGTCGGCCAACCACTAGGCTACTCTATGTGCTTTTATTTCCTTGTTTCATAGTCTTTGTCTGTTTGTGTCGTCCCTTGTTACCTCTTTTACTTGGTTTTACTCTTTGTCTTTTCTTATGGTCGTGGAACAAGGGACTGATGATCCTGTAGTTTGCTCCCTTTATCCCTCAAACCAACCAACCAACCAGTAAAATACAATACAATGGCATCTGTGTTGTCTTAAAGGCATTATTGACTAACACCAACTCAACAAGTCCATCCTAAAAGGTAACTAACGCCCAAGATCGTTACAGCCTGTACTAAAGCAAACCTGATTTACATCCTCATAATTGCGCTGCTAGTGCCACTCTGATGCAACTGGCGCGAAATTTCAGTAAATATAATCTTTCATACGTAGAAACAGGCCTACTAACATTCGTTTATGTCGCACAGCTTCTTAATGTTGTGGTTTTTTTCCGTCAGTGTAAGTGCCGCAACCACTTCAGTTCCAGACACTGGCGCAGCGACTGAAGTTGGGTGTCAGAGAGGTAGGTGCTGGTGGTGGCAGCAGTGAGAAGACTGGCGGCAGGGGGGCAGGCAGCGCCGCGCCAGCAGCGGAAGAAATGCGAACTCGAGCACAAGTATGTAATCGCAGGAAGCATCTCGACGTTGTTCTGCAGGGGCCGGCCACGTGCCGCAGCCAGGGCTCACAGCGAGTAAAACGCAAGGAACGTTGTTCTGCGCTCAGCTGAACACGTCGCCCCTGCAAGTTTTGCACTGCTGACTTTGCTAAGTGTTTTTCAGTCACAACTTGTTAAAGTTGGCACTGATCCCTGTTCCCCAAACTGTACCCAATTCTTTTTTATTTATTATTTTACATTCACGTGAAGATAACTAACAAAATTTTATTTCAATCATTTAAGCATTTGCAGATTGAGAGTGAACGCTTTTTAAGTCAAATTAACTAGCACAATTTAGGGAATGATGACTTAAGCAGTTAAGTTCCACGAGATTTTTTTTTTAAAAAAAAGAAGAATAAGCAGAAAAAACTAGCACAATTGAAGTGTGGGGGAGGCAGACGATCAAGTGGTGTGGTGAAAGTGAATCTATTAGAGGCAACAGGGTTGTGAGAGTTTAAATGATTTATTAATTGCAATATAGGAATATGACTGCGTAATACTGCACGAAAAGGTGCACAATTTGCAAACTCCCCATGCCGGCCTGAACCGAAAAGGGCTGCTTTTGGCACATCAGCAACCCCCTGCGTGCAAACGATCCAATGGCACGAATTCTGCGCGTATCAGCGTCCACTAGTATCGAAGTTTGAACGACTGCCACAGATCAAGGCTGGACATTGGCCAGAACTGGAGAATAGCAAGTTCTACATCTACATCCATACTCCGCAAGCCACCTGACGGTGTGTGGCGGAGGGTACCTTGAGTACCTCTATCGGTTCTCCCTTCTATTCCAGTCTCGTATTGTTCGTGGAAAGAAAGATTGTCGGTATGCGTCTGTGTGGGCTCTAATCTCTCTGATTTTATCCTTATGGTCTCTTCGCGAGATATACATAGAAGGGAGCAATATAGTGCTTGACTCCTCGGTGAAGGTATGTTCTCGAAACTTCAACAAAAGCCCGTACCGAGCTACTGAGCCTCTCTCTTGCAGAGTCTTCCACTGGAGTTTATCTATCATCTACGTAACGCTTTCACGATTACTAAATAATTCTGTAACGAAGCGCGCTACTCTCCGTTGGATCTTCTCTGTCTCTTCTATCAATCCTATCTGGTACGGATCCCACACCGGTGAGCAGTATTCAAGCAGTGGGCGAACAAGTATACTATAATCTACTTCCTTTGTTTTCGGACTGCATTTCCTTAGGATTCTTCCAACGAATCTCAGTCTGGCATCTGCTTTACCGACGATTAATTGTATATGGTCATTCCATTTTAAATCACTCCTAATGCGTACTCCCAGATAATTTATGGAATTAACTGCTTCCAGTTGCTGAGCTGCTATTTTGTAACTAAATGATAAAGGATCTTTCTTTCTATGTATTCGCCGCACATTACACTTGTCTACACTGAGATTCAATTGCCATTCCCTGCACCATTTCGTAAATTCGATACAGATCCTCCTGCATTTTAGTACAATTATCCATTGTTACAACCTCTCGATATACTACAGCATCGTCCGCAACAAGCCTCAGTGAACTTCCGATGTTATCCACAAGGTCATTTATATGCACTCCTGGAAATGGAAAAAAGAACACATTGACACCGGTGTGTCAGACCCACCATACTTGCTCCGGACACTGCGAGAGGGCTGTACAAGCAATGATCACACGCACGACACAGCGGACACACCAGGAACCGCGGTGTTGGCCGTCGAATGGCGCTAGCTGCGCAGCATTTGTGCACCGCCGCCGTCAGTGTCAGCCAGTTTGCCGTGGCATACGGAGCTCCATCGCAGTCTTTAACACTGGTAGCATGCCGCGACAGCGTGGACGTGAACCGTATGTGCAGTTGACGGACTTTGAGCGAGGGCGTATAGTGGGCATGCGGGAGGCCGGGTGGACATACCGCCGAAATGCTCAACACGTGGGGCGTGAGGTCTCCACAGTACATCGATGTTGTCGCCAGTGGTCGGCGGAAGGTGCACGTGCCCGTCGACCTGGGACCGGACCGCAGCGACGCACGGATGCACGCCAAGAACGTAGGATCCTACGCAGTGCCGCAGGGGACCGCACCGCCACTTCCCAGCAAATTATGGACACTGTTGCTCCTGGGGTATCGGCGAGGACCATTCGCAACCGTCTCCATGAAGCTGGGCTACGGTCCCGCACACCGTTAGGCCGTCTTCCGCTCACGCCCCAACATCGTGCAGCCCGCCTCCAGTGGTGTCCCGACAGGCATGAATGGAGGGACGAATGGAGACGTGTCGTCTTCAGCGATGAGAGTCGCTTCTGCCTTGGTGCCAATGATGGTCGTATGCGTGTTTGGCGCCGTGCAGGTGAGCGCCACAATCAGGACTGCATACCACCGAGGCACACAGGGCCAACACCCGGCATCATGGTGTGCGGAGCGATCTCCTACACTGGCTGTACACCACTGGTGATCGTCGAGGGGACACTGAATAGTGCACGGTACATCCAAACCGTCATCGAACCCATCGTTCTACCATTCCTAGACCGGCAAGGGAACTTGCTGTTCCAACAGGACAATGCACGTCCGCATGTATCCCGTGCCACCCAACGTGCTCTAGAAGGTGTAAGTCAACTACCCCGGCCAGCAAGATCTCCGGATCTGTCCCCCATTGAGCATGTTTGGGACTGGATGAAGCGTCGTCTCACGCGGTCTGCACGTCCAGCACGAACGCTGGTCCAACTGAGGCGCCAGGTGGAAATGGCATGGCAAGCCGTTCCACAGGACTACATCCAGCATCTCTACGATGGTCTCCATGGGAGAATAGCAGCCTGCATTGCTGCGAAAGGTGGATATACACTGTACTAGTGCCGACATTGTGCATGCTCTGTTGCCTGTGTCTATGTGCCTGTGGTTCTGTCAGTGTGATCATGTGATGTATCTGACCCCAGGAATGTGTCAATAAAGTTTCCCCTTCCTGGGACAATGAATTCACGGTGTTCTTATTTCAATTTCCAGGAGTGTATATTGTGAATAGCAACGGTCCTACGACACTCCCCTGCGGCACACCTGGAATCACTCTTACTTCGGAAGACTTCTCTCCATTGAGAATGACATACTGCGTTCTGTTATCTAGGAACTCTATACTCTTCAATCCAATCACACAATTGGTCTGATAGTCCATATGCTCTTACTTTGTTCATTAAACGACTGTGGGGAACTGTACAAACGCCTTGTGGAAGTCAAGAAACACGGCATCTACCTGGGAACCCGTATCTATGGCCCTCTGAGTCTCGTGGACGAATAGCGCGAGCTGGATTTTACACGATCGTCTTTTTCGAAACCCATGCTGATTTCTACATAGTAGATTTCTAGTCTCCAGAAAAGTCATTATACTCGAACATAATACGTGTTCCAAAATTCTACAACTGATCGACGTTAGAGATATAGGTCTATAGTTTTGCACATTTGTTCGACGTCCCTTCTTGAAAACGGGGATGACCTGTGTCCTTTTCCAGTGTGTTAACAGCATGTTAACACTCTTTACTCAGCATTGTACACCTGCCTAATATCTCATAGGTCCCCCGCGAGCACGCAGAAGTGCCTCAACACGACGTGGCATGGACTCGACTAGTATATGAAGTAGTACTGGAGGGAACTGACCCCATGAATCCTCCAGGGCTGTTCATAAATCCACAAGAGTACGAGGGGGTGCACATCTCTTCTGAACAGCACGTTGCAAGGCATCCCAGATATACTCAATTATCTTCATGTCTGGGGAGTTTTGTGGTCAGCGGAAGCGGAAGCGTGTTCCTGGAACCACTCTGTAGCAATTCTGGACTTGTGAGGGTCGCATTATCCTGCTGGAATGCCCAAGTCCGTTGAAATGCACAATGGACATGAATGGATGTAGGTGAGCAGACAGGATGCTTACGTACGTCTTTCCTGTCAGAGTCGTATCTAGACGTATCAGGGGTCCCATATCACTTCAACTGCACCCGCTCCACCCCATTACCGAGCCTCCACCTGCTTGAACACTGCCCTGCTGACATGCAGGGTCAATGGATTCATCACGTTGTCTTTATACGTGTACGAATCCATCCGCTCGTTAGAATTTGAAACGAGACTCGTCCGACCAAGCAACATGTTTCTAGTCATCAACAATCCAATGTCGGTGCCGACGGGCCCAGCCGAGGCGCAAAGCTTAGCGTCGTGCAGTCGTCAAGGGTACACGAGTGGGCCTTCGGCTCCGAAAGCCCATATCGATGATGTTTTGTTGAATAGTTCGCACGCTGACACTTGTTGATGGCCTAGCATTGAAATATGCAGCAACTTGCGGAAACGTCGCACTTCCGTCACGTTGAACGATTCTCTTCCGTCGTCGTTGGTCCAGTTCTCGCAGGATCTTTTATCCGGCCGCACCAATGTCGGAGATTTTATATTTTACCAGATTCCTGATATTTGCGGTATACTCGTGAAATGCTCATACGGGAAAATCCCCACGTCATTGCTACCTCCGAGATTCTGTGTCCCTTCGCTCCTGCGCCGACTATAGCACCACGTTCAAACAAGTGAGTTTGAACGTGATGCTATAGTCGGCACAGGAGCGTCTTGACAACCTGCCATTCTAGCAGCACTAACGGATCTAACAACTGCACCAGACACCCTTGTTGTCTTATATAGGCGTTGCCGACCGCAGCGACGTACTCAGCCTGTTTACATATCTCTGTATTTGAATACGAATACCTGTACTAGTTTCTTTGGTGCTTCAGAGCATTATTTCCGAATTTAACATGGAGTCCATGCGTTCGCGACAAAAAACGCAAATGGTGAAAAATATGAATTACACATACGGCAGATCCATATCGGAGCATCAAGACATGCAAATACAAACTGTAAATCTTGCAAGATGTACTGATCAATGCTCAGCTGGAAATCCGAGAATGCGAGCCAGGTGCTGGGAAGAAATAAATACCAACAAAAGACATATACAACATCAACAAAAGGTTTGCATCACCTGGATATGTCGTGCAGTGTTGCTATTGTTCCTGTTTCTGTACCTATCGGAAAATCACTCGAAATTGTTTGCAAACACACACACAATTACCACGAGAACTACCTACGGGTAGAAGGCCACACTCGGATGGAGTGCAGCAAATTAGTTGACAGTAAGCCACCAGTATGAACGCCTTAGAGATGCCTGTGGAATACAAGAGTGAGCAACGGTCATGCCACGGCGGACAGTCGCGAACAATGATCGGGCGCGCATAATCGCGTTACACACAGAAGGCTTGTCAACGAGGGAAGTTCCTCGACGCCAGCCCCGGAGTCAAAGTGATGTGGTCCGGTCATGAAATCAGGTCTAGTTGAAAGATAGTGCTTAGGATTTGCAGCGCACAGGCCGTTCACGCTCGGCAGGTGCACAGGACGATCGAAGCCTACGACTTTTGAATCAATGCAACCATAGGCTGAGTGCTCACGTTCGAACAGGCTGTTGTTGTTGTTGTATTCAGTCCAAACACTGGTTTGACGCAGCTCCCCATGCTACTCTATCTTGTGCAAGCCTCTTTATTTCCAAGTAACTACTGAAATCTACATCCTTCTGAATATGCTTACTGTAGTCATCTCTTGGTCTCTCTACGATTTTTACCCCCCCCCCCCCCGCCTTCCCCCACACGCTTCCCTCCAGTACTAAATTTGTGATCCTTTGATGCTTCAGAACGTGTCCTATCAACCGATCCCTTCTTCTTGTCAGGTTTAGCAACAAATTTCTCCCCTCCCAATTCTATTCAGTAGCTCCTCATTAGTTACGTGATATACCCATCTAATCTTCAGCATTCTTACATAGCACCACACTTCAGATCATTCTATTCTCTTCTTGTCTACACTGTTTATCGTCCATGTTTCACTTCCGACATGGCTACACTCCATACAAATACTGTCAGCAAGAATTTCCTGACACGTATATCTAAATTCGATGTTAACAAATTTCTCTTCTTCAGAAACGCTTTTCTTCCCATTTCCAGTCTGCATTTTGTATCTTCCCTACTTCGACCATCATCAGTTATTTTGCTTCCCAAATAATAATCCATCTACTACTTCAAGTGTTTTATTTCCCAATCTAATTCCCTTAGCATCACCTTATTTAATTAGACTACACTCCATTATCCACGTTCTGCTTTTCTTGATGTTCCCCTTATACATGTTCCCCTTATATCCTACTTTGGAAGCACTGTCCTTTCCATTCAGCTGCTCTTCCAAGTCTTTTCCTGTCTCTGACAGAGTTACAATGTCATTAGCAAACCTCAAATTTTTTATTTCTTCTCCCTGGTCTTGGATTCCTACTCTAAATTTTTCTTTTGTTTTCTTTACTGCTTGCTCATTATACAGACTGAACAGCCGGCCGGAGTGGTCGTGCGGTTCTAGGCGCTACAGTCTGGAGCCGAGCGACCGCTACGGTCGCAGGTTCGAAACCTGCCTCGGGCATGGATGTGTGTGATTTTCTTAGGTTAGTTAGGTTTAATTAGTTCTAAGTTGTAGGCGATTGATGACCTCAGAAGTTAAGTCGCATAGTGCTCAGAGCCATTTGAACCATACAGACTGAATAACGTCAGGGACAGGGTACAACCCTGTCTTTTCCGTTTTTATATTTTCTCCTCTCATCTCTTATGTTACCCAAGGATTTCTACTAGCCCTCGTCTTTTTATCTGCTTGATCCTCTGCTGCCTTCACTTCTTCCTCTCTCAAAGCTAACCATTCTTCTTTTACTGTATTCCTTTCCTCTCTTCTTGGCAGTCGTTCCCTAATGCTCCCTCTGAAACTATATAGAACATCTGGTTCTTTCAGTTCATCCAAGTCCCTTCCCTTATATTCCTACCTTTGTGCGGTTTTTTCAGTTTTAATCTGCAGTTCATAACCAATAAATTGTGGTCAGAGTCCACATATGCCCCTGGAAATGTCTTAACAATATAAAATCTGCTTCCGAAATCCTTGTCTTACCATAATATAATCAATCCGAAACATTTCAGTGTCTCCAGGTCTCTTCCACGTATACAATCTTCTTTCATTCTTCTAAAACCAAGTTTTAGCTATGATTAAATTATGCTCTGTGCAAAATTCTACCACGTAGCGTCCTCTTTCATTTCTTTCTCACAGCCCGTCTCCACCTACTATTTTTCTTTTCCTGTTATCGAATTCCAGTCCCCCATGACTATTAAATGTGGTGTCACCGCCAGACACCACACTTGCTAGGTGGTAGCTTTAAATCGGCCGCGGTCCACTTAGTACATGTCGGACCCGCGTGTCGCCACTGTGTGATCGCAGACCGAGCGCCACCACAAGGCAGGTCTCGAGATACGGACTAGCACTCGCCCCAGTTGTACGGACGACATTGCTAGCGACTACACTGACGAAGCCTTTCTCTCATTTGCCGAGAGACAGTTAGAATAGCCTTCAGCTAAGTCCATGGCTACGACCTAGCAAGGCGCCATTAGCCTTACATAGTTTGATAGTTATCGTATGAAATGTCTGATCAAGAACGATGTATACAACAAGGATTAAAAGTTAAGTATTCCAGCAGCTACATACTTTTCTTTATAACATTAATAAGTATCCTGTTTCAGACCTCTATCTAGTCTACGTGAGATTACGCGTGCCTTTCGGCTACTTCAGTGTGGCGTAGCTGTCTTGATACGCCACAACATTAAATTTTCGTCTCCCTTAACTACCTGAATGATTTCTTCCATCTCATCATACATTTCCTCCATCTCCTTCTCATCTGCGGAGCTAGGCATATGAACTAGTACTACTGTGGTGGGTGTGGGCTTTGTGTCTATCTTGGCTACAATAATGCTTTCACTATGCCGTTCATAGTAGCTTATCCACGTTCCTGTTTTTTATTCATTATTAAACACACTCCTGCATTATCCCTACTTGATTTTGTATTTATAACCCTGTATTCACATGACCAGAAGTCTTGTTCCTCCTGCCACTGAACTTCACTAATTCCCACTATATCTAGCTGTAACCTATCTAGTTCCCTTTTCAAATTTTCTGAGCTTTCTGTCCGATTCAGTGATCTAACATTCCACGCTCCAATCCGTAAAACCCAGTTTTCTTTCTCCTGATAACGACGTCCTCCTGAGGAGCCCCCGCCTGGAGATCCGAATGGGAGACTATTTTGCCTAAGAGGATGTCATCATCATTTAACCGTGCAGTAGAGCGGCATGCCCTCAGGGAAAATTACGGCTATAGTTTCTCCTTGCTTTCAGCCGTTCGCAGTACCAACACAGTCAAGGCCGTTTTGGTTGATTACAAGACCAAATCAGTCAGTCATCCAAACTGTTGCCCTGCTGCCCGTCTTGAGGAACCACACGTTTCTCTGGCCTCTCAACATATACCCCTCATACCCCTCAACACATACCCCTCCGTTGTGGTTGCACCTACGGTACGGCTATCTGTAAAGCTGAGACACGCAAGCCTCCCCACCAACGGCAAGGTCCATGGATCATTGGAGAGGGAATCGAACAGCCTAAACGTTGTTATGTAATGCATCACAATGTTAGGAGACGATAGGATGAGGCGAATCTACAGTCCTGAAGACCAAGGTGAGCAACACTTCGTACCCTACAACACCATGATAAGTCAGAAATCATGCATACTGGATGCACCAGGATTGGTGTCGTGTGTTGTCTGTGGTCTAAAACTGGATTTGTTTTTACTCTGATAATGACAGACAATGTGTTTAGAGAAATTTCGTTAATATTCCCTCTTTCCAAAACTCTCTACCACATGTGGTGGTAGAGTTGGTGGCATTACACGTGGCCACTGTATACCTATCGTGGTTGTTGAGGGCAATCTCATTGGCTTACGGTGCAAGGACGAATTTCTGTAACCAACAATGCTAGCGTATCGCCAATATTTTGGTGACAATTTCATCTTGATAGATGACCACTCGCTTGATCAACGTGCTGTTCTCGTGAACACGCTCCTTCGGCACGCCAGCATCAGCGGAATGGAGTGGCCTGCCTGTTCCCTGGACAAGAACCCAATCGAAAATGTGTGTGCTCGATTAAAACGAACTTTTTTTGTAACGTCGACAGTGACAACGAACTCTGTGTCCGATTTAATTTGGACCACGGCTGAGTTTCGTGAACTGCCCCCCCGCCCCCCTTCCATGGGAAGCAAACGATTTCCTCGTCTTGTTAGTAGAGATATCAAGATGGATCGCTCAGGTGAGTTCAGTGGTTTCAAACCTCCACTGGACACCAAATGTCACCTGAGTAACAAATTCAATAGGGACATTTCAGCCTTTCTGAAACAGCCCTAGTCGACTTCTGGTGATGTGTTGTGAAATGGAAAAGCGATGTAATAACCATACCTAAACCAAGACCAGGCGTACCTCATTTGCTGACGGACAGGGACCATCGAGCATTGACGAGGGTTGTTGTAAAAATCCCATAAAATCATCGGAAGAAATCACTCGTTACTTCCAAAGTGCTACCAAAAGTTCAACCAATGGAGCAGAATGGTGGAGTATGTCCTTATAAGCCACACATTCCTATTTTCAGTGCTAAGCGACGCTTGCATTGAAGTACAGGGCGATGTCATTAGACAGCGGATGGCTCGAAAAATTTTGGAGTTATGACTCACACTATACGCTGTGATAATAGGATTTGGCTGTGACAGATGCTTGGAGAACGCTACCTATCACCATGTGTGGTGGCAACAGGGTACAGAGGAAGTGGTATTTTTCGTGCTTAGGGTCCGGTCCACTCATTGCCTTTAAGACAACGCTAAATATGGAAGGATATGAAAATATTTTACACAATTTTGTACTGCGTGCAGTAGAGTAATGGTTCGAGGACGGCGATTATTTCTATTAGCGTGATAATGTATCCTGTGGTAGACCAACATTTTTGAGATGATTTCTTGTGGACAATAAAATTCCTAAAATTGACTGATATATTCTACCCAATGGAGTACCTTTGGGATGAATTAGAACAGGGTAGTCAACTCTTTTACCTAACGCCCACTTTTGTGTTTTTTGTTAGTAGTGAAATCTTCTAACCGCCCATCGGTTCCTCAGTAATGGTGATTTATAAAGTAGGAAAGTAACTTTAATTTACAAAATTTGTAAATCAGTTACAGCAAGTTAAATCATGCAATAATAATTGTTTATCAAATATTTTATGTCAAAATTTTAGGAAAACCTAATGAAAATGTTTTAAAACCCCTACCACCTACCGCCCACTATGAAAGCTGGAACGTCTAGGCCGGCCACAGTGGCCGAGCTGTTCTAGGCGCTTTAGTGTGGAACCGGGCGACAGCTACGGTCACTGGATCGAATCCTGCCTCGGGCATGGACGTGTGTGATGTCCTTAGGTTAGTTAGATGTAAGTAGTTCTAAGTTCTAGGGGACTGATGACCTCAGATGTTGAGTCCCATAGTGCTCAGAGCGATTTGAACTATTTTGGAACACCTACAAGTGGGCGGTGGCGACGAGGATAACTACCACTGAACGTCGACTTCGCTCCAGACCCAAGTGATCAACATCCTACTTCGCCTGGTCTCGGTCCTTGAGGAAGAATGGGCCGCAATTTAATCTTGGAAAGTGGCCACTGCAAAGTTAAAGCCGTCATAAAGGCGAATGGTGGAGACGCCTCATCTTAGTGCCCAATACTAGACGTCGAGATACTTTTGATCAGATAGTTCATGTTAGCTCTCTGCACAACAGCTCCCACTGCACAGTGCCACTCCGCAACTCGGCATTCTAGGAGACGCAGAGCCCACAGAACAACGGAAAAGAATGCCAGCACGATACATATTCCCCCCCAGTACTGTGACCTCTGCACTACAGATCTCTGGTCCCTGAGCAAAGAACTTCAATGTGCATACAGATTACTGTGTGTGCATCGTCAGTCACGTTGCAGTGAGGCAATAAGCTTACCACTGCCTGTACGTCATAAGAGAAATGGAATCTGAGACGTCTGCAGCTTAGTGAAACTGCAACGTTTACAGCTGAAGGGGACGCATTTCTGAGTCGCATGTTCACCAGTGTTGTGGCCTTGGTTGTGCCGCCCAGGGTCGCCGATTTTTCATCGTTCCAGTCCATCCAGGGCGGTCCGAAGTCCACTGATGCTGCTGTCAAAATGAGTACCGGTGATTTTTTCCGGAGTAAAAGGCGGCCAGGTCGAGGGGCCCAGACATACATCCCCCTCCTAGCGCCGCGACGAAAAGAAAGACCGCATTGTATCCGCTGCCAGGCCGATAGTAAGGTTACAGGCTTGCGCCACAGCCTTTACCTTCACTGTTTTTGCACTGACCAGTGACAAAATCTGGGTAAATAGCTAAAGATCGGAGAAAGGAGGGAGATAAAACGCCACTTGAAGCCCAAACTGGATTTTCAGGCAGCAAGATGCTTGTGTTTGTGTCTTTTGACACGCTTGGCATTTAGCATACTTATTTTTGGCATGAGCGATGCACCGTCGGCACAGAGTATCACTGGAACCTTTTAAGTGAGGTTACTCTTACTTATCGCAGCGAATGTGCAATCAATAAAAACAAGTCATTCTCTACCAACAAAACATACACTCGCCTCCACACAGACGCTCTCAGTTGCCAGTAACTGGAAGAAATGAGGTAGAGTACACCCTCCACACAAGCCAGACCTATCGCTCGGCTATTTTCGCCTCTTTCGACCACTGAAGGAGGCACTACTAGACAAATGGGTTGAGTAAGCAAATGGCTTGTGACACAACCCAATGTCTTATTATGATAATGGCTTCCAGAAGCTGTTAATACGCTGGGCTAAATGCATTTCTAAATAGTTTTGTCCAGCTTCTTGGATACTGAGATGGCTAGTAATAATACCGTTAATTAGAACGCTCTGAATAAGTAGTACTTTTTTGATTACAAAAAAACTTATCTTTGCTCGCCAGGCTACGCTCTAGCTATGAAGGGTTCAGAACAATCTGAGACACCATTACTGAGTGGGGAATTGGTACAAATTCAGAATGACTGTACTTTTGCTTCACTATAGTCACTGGAAAACACAAGTTCGTAGACACTTGTTGACAAAGTTCTGATACAGTATGTGATCAAAAGTATCCGGACACCTGGCTGAAAATGACTTACAAGCTCTTGGCGCCCTCCATCTTTAATGCTGGAATTCAATATGGTCTTGGTCCACCCTTAGCCTTGATAACAGCTTCCACTCTAGCAGCCAAGAGTTATGTGCTGGCAGCTTTCTTGGGGAATGGCAGCCCATTGTTCACGGAGCGCTGCATTGAGGAGAGGTATCGATATCGGTCGGTGGGGCCTGGCACGAAGCCGCCTTCAAAAACATCCCAGAGGTATTCTGTACGATTCACGTCAGGAGTCTGTGCAGGACAGTCCATTACAGAGATGTTGTGGAACCACTCCGCCAGAGGCCGTGCGTTATGAACAGGTGCTCGATCGTGTTGAAGGATGCAATCGCCATCCCAGAATTTCTCTTCAGCCATGGGAAGCAAAAAGGTGCCTAAAATATCAATGTAGGCCTGTGCTGTGATAGTGCTACGCGAAACAACAAGGGACACAAGCCTCCTCCATGAAAAACACAACAACAACATAACACCGCCGCCTCAGAATTTTACTGCTGGCACTACACACCCTGGCAGATGACGTTCGCCGGACATTCGCTGTATCCGCACCCTGCCATCGGATCGCCACATTGTGTACCGTGACTCGTCACTCCACACAACGATTTTCCACTGATCAGTCGTCCAGTGTTTACGCTCCAACACTAAGCGAGGCATCGTCTGGCATTTACCGGCGTGATGTGTGGCTTCTGAGCAGCCGCTTCACCATGGAATCCACGTTTTTTCACCTCCCGCCTAACTGGTATAGTACTTGCAGTGGATCCTGATGCAGTTTGCAATTCCTGTGTGACGGTCTGGGTAGACTGGATAGATGTCTGCTTATTACACATTACGACCCACTTCAACCGTCGGTGGTCTCTATCAGTCAACAGACCACATCGTCCTATACGCTTTTGTGCTGTATGTGTCCCTTCACGTTCCCACTTCACTATCACATCGGCAGCAGTGGACCCAGGGATGCTTAGGTGTGTAGAAATCTCGAGTACAGACGTATGACTCAAGTGACACTTAAATCACCTGACCACGTTCGAAGTCCGTGAGAATCCGCGGAGCGCCCCATTCTGCTCTCTCACGATGTCTAGTGATTACTGAGGTCGCTGATATGGAGTACCTGGCAGTATGTGGCAGCACAATGCACCTAATATGAAAAACGTATGCGTTCGGATACTTTTGATCACATAGTGTAGCATTGGTGCGTGACGGAAGTCTCGTGTAGGCAGCACAACGAAATCAATCCTGGGAACTTCCTGGAGTTGAGCAGGATCCGATATCGAACGGAGCTGCCCTCGTGGCCTCTGGCGACACTACAGGCTGTCAAAAGTCGCAGTACACCCTGTTATGCCAAAACCCTCCAGGAATGGGGAAACCTGAATATTCCAGTAAGTTAAGGGTGAGGTGGTCTACCTTTTACGATACATACGGAACAAGTGCGCCATCCTGAAATCGGCAGTCTTGAATCTAAGTCATTTCTGTTAAAATGGAAAGTACGTCGTGTGTTGTATCAGATGACATCAGCAGTTTCTGATAAATTCATTCCCATAATCAGATTCGAAGTAGCAGTTATAGTTGAACTGTTACAATACATTTTTGTTTCAGGTAACTTAATTTGGCTTTGACCAAGGAGGAGAGGACTGCGGTCATTTTGATGTCTTGATAACGGAGTTTCCGTGTCATAGCGGCAGATTTTAACAACCAGCAGTCAGAAAGACCTCCAATTTCACATAAAACAGTCAGGTGCTTAATTTCCAAATTCCGAGAAACGGACTGTGACGGACAAGGGACGGAGTGGCCGTCCAAAAAGTGCTACTGACGAGGCAACTTCAACAATCGTTTTGGCGTCTTTCGTGAAGAGCCCATTCCGAAGCACACTGCGTCTGTCAGCAGAATGTGTATAATCAGTCAGTCATCGATCGTATGAATCCTTCACGCTTATCAATGGCATCCACCTTAGCACCCATCAGAGGATGACCCACACATACGTATGCAGTTTTGCACGTGGGTCCTAGAGCAAGTTCAGCAAGATCCCTGTTTTGCACAAGGTATCTTGTTCAGTGATGAGGCAAACTCTTTGTCATTGGTAAAGTCAACCGTCACAACCACAGATACTGGAGTGAGCAGAATCTACACTCTGTCAAACCTTCCAAGGTAGTTGGTGACGTAAAGGAGGAGGAGGAGAGTAGTGTTTAACGTCCCGTCGACAACGAGATCATTAGAGACGGAGCGCAAGCTCGGGGGAGGGAAGGATGGGGAAGGAAATCGGCTGTGCCCTTTCAAAGGAACCATCCCGGCATTTGCCTAAAGCGATTTAGGGAAATCACGGAAAACCTAAATCAGGATGGCCGGAGACGGGATTGAACCGTCGTCCTCCCGAATGCGAGTCCAGTGTGCTAACCACTGCGCCACCTCGCTCGGTGGTGACATAAAGGTTATGGTGTGGTGTTGAATATGGGATACCCGTGTAATTGGACACATTTTCATTGGACGGATCCTTACTACTCAACGCTACCCGAAAATTCTGAAAGAAGCGGTGTTTCCCTTCTTTCCTTCTTTCTGAATAAAGATAGCAGCTTTTCCTCTTACTTTCAACATGGTGAGTTTCCACCACACTACGGAGAAGTTGTTCGTCAGTGGTTAAATGGTCAGTTTCGTGGTCATAGGATTGGTCGACATGGTTCTGTAGAATAGCCAGCCAGATGACCTGATATCACACAACTTGACTTTTATTTGTGGGGTAATTCAAAGCAACTCGTATATACAGAGAAAATGAGAAACAGACATTACCTCGAGCAACACGTTGCAGAAGCATGTGCCAGCATTTCTACGGAAGTCCTTCTGCAAGTGCATGACGATTGTATTCAGCGCCTTCAAATGGGCGTCGACCGAGAGGAACACCATGTTGAACACATTAAATGGCTGTCCTTTATGGAGGACAGTCCAGCGTGTAATTCCAGCCAAAATGTGTTGTAACTTGTGAACCATAACTGCTGCTTCGAATCTGTTTACATGGATGAATTTATTAAAAAATGTTGATGTTATTTGATACATCACACGACCCTCGTTCCACTAAAAAAAATTGACTTAGGTTCAAGATGGTGTCCGTGTTCGGTATATAACGTAAAAGGTAGTCCACCTCATCCATACCTTACTGGAATATTCAGGTTTCCCCTTCCCTTTGGGTTTTTGACATAACAAGGTGTACTGCGACTTTTGACTCACCCTGTATTTCAGGGCAGAGGTGCGGCGGTGGCGCCTCGGAAGTACGGGAGGCACGGCTTCATCCTAGACTCTCATTGGAGCCTCCAGATACCGCTTTGCTGTGCAGAATCTCTGCGGTGGTCGATACTTCTTGCGCCGCTTTCGATACCCGACGACACCGCATAAATCAGGAGGTTACGTAGAACTGTGATGTATACTGGGTTACATTGTAACGGAACAAAGATAAAACTAGAAACAAAAGTGCTGGGTCTGCTGACGAATAGGTGGTGCTAAGACAGATAGCAAATAATCAGAAACATACATAATATGATCGTAACTCTGGATTTGATTTACTTCAAATAGAATCCAAAAATTCCGTTACGCAGGTAGGTTCTTTGTACAGAATCACAGCAACGGAGACGCTAACTAATAACGCTGCGGAGGCAGCCATAGAACCCAACGATCAGAGTGGGCGGATGTAGCTGCTGCGCCTTCTTTTGCGCTGGTGCTGGCCTCCTGTGCTGTGGTGGGTGTGTCCGAGATCCGGCAGTGGGCGGCGTTGCAGTCACCTGAGTTACGGCCAACCTGTTGACGTGCACTGCCTGGCGTTGTGTCGTAACGTATGTCTCCACAAAAAGTCTCGCTTATTCACTGCCGGCTATTAAACCTGCAAAGAGCAGCACAAAAGTTTTGTTTTACTACGCATACAGTAATCAATAACACATGATGAAATTTACAAGCCATTTGCAGATTTACTCGGTGCGAAATATACACTCCTGGAAATTGAAATAAGAACACCGTGAATTCATTGTCCCAGGAAGGGGAAACTTTATTGACACATTCCTGGGGTCAGATACATCACATGATCACACTGACAGAACCACAGGCACATAGACACAGGCAACAGAGCATGCACAATGTCGGCACTAGTACAGTGTATATCCACCTTTCGCAGCAATGCAGGCTGCTATTCTCCCATGGAGACGATCGTAGAGATGCTGGATGTAGTCCTGTGGAACGGCTTGCCATGCCATTTCCACCTGGCGCCTCAGTTGAACCAGCGTTCGTGCTGGACGTGCAGACCGCGTGAGACGACGCTTCATCCAGTCCCAAACATGCTCAATGGGGGACAGATCCGGAGATCTTGCTGGCCAGGGTAGTTGACTTACACCTTCTAGAGCACGTTGGGTGGCACGGGATACATGCGGACGTGCATTGTCCTGTTGGAACAGCAAGTTCCCTTGCCGGTCTAGGAATGGTAGAACGATGGGTTCGATGACGGTTTGGATGTACCGTGCACTATTCAGTGTCCCCTCGACGATCACCAGTGGTGTACGGCCAGTGTAGGAGATCGCTCCCCACACCATGATGCCGGGTGTTGGCCCTGTGTGCCTCGGTCGTATGCAGTCCTGATTGTGGCGCTCACCTGCACGGCGCCAAACACGCATACGACCATCATTGGCACCAAGGCAGAAGCAACTCTCATCGCTGAAGACGACACGTCTCCATTCGTCCCTCCATTCACGCCTGTCGCGACACCACTGGAGGCGGGCTGCACGATGTTGGGGCGTGAGCGGAAGACGGCCTAACGGTGTGCGGGACCGTAGCCCAGCTTCATGGAGACGGTTGCGAATGGTCCTCGCCGATACCCCAGGAGCAACAGTGTCCCTAATTTGCTGGGAAGTGGTGGTGCGGTCCCCTACGGCACTGCATAGGATCCTACGGTCTTGGCGTGCATCCGTGCGTCGCTGCGGTCCGGTCCCAGGTCGACGGGCACGTGCACCTTCCGCCGACCACTGGCGACAACATCGATGTACTGTGGAGACTTCACGCCCCACGTGTTGAGCAATTCGGCGGTACGTCCACCCGGCCTCCCGCATGCCCACTATACGCCCTCGCTCAAAGTCCGTCAACTGCACATACGGTTCACGTCCACGCTGTCGCGGCATGCTACCAGTATTAAAGACTGCGATGGAGCTCCGTATGCCACGGCAAACTGGCTGACACTGACGGCGGCGGTGCACAAATGCTGCGCAGCTAGCGCCATTCGACGGCCAACACCGCGGTTCCTGGTGTGTCCGCTGTGCCGTGCGTGTGATCATTGCTTGTACAGCCCTCTCGCAGTGTCCGGAGCAAGTATGGTGGGTCTGACACACCGGTGTCAATGTGTTCTTTTTTCCATTTCCAGGAGTGTAGTAAACAAAGCTGCCACCACGGGTAGCAACAATGGCTTTACCCTAGCTGGGCAGCGAGTTGCACTGAGCTTTGATGATAGTTACGGGTAAATCATTCAGTACTGCTACACATACTATATATCGCCGAGTCAGTCAAGGGTAGTGGCTGAGGAGTGGCGGCGTTCCAGTCTCCAGTCAGTCTAGACCAGATTCATGGATGCAGGTCCACAAGTTTCTAGCGGTTTTTACATGTCGATATTCCGGTTGCTATGGGTTTATTTGTCGATAGCAATTTTTGATTTGTAGTTCACTGTTGCTATTTGAGTTTACATATTGTCATTTTACCATTTGGAGATAGGGAGTGGAGCTGTGGACGCTACAAAATTGAGTGACAAGTGGAGAAATCGGAACGTTTCCGACATGTTCTTCTGTTTGAGTTGAGTAGGGAGAAGACAGCAAAAGCAGACAACCAGAAACATTTGCGCCGTTTATGGGGATAGTGTCGTTGGACACAGCACGGCAAGAATCATTTTCTCGTTTTAATGAAGATCATTTTGACATTATTGACTCTTCTCGTTCAGGAAAACATTTGAGGTTTGATAAAGACCGTTTAAACCAACTAACCCACAATTATCTACCTCATTGTACTATCTAACTGGAACATGTGATGAACTGTGATAATTCCAGCATCGTGCGACGTTTGCACGCAATGAGGAAGTTTCAAAAATCGGATACATGAGCACCGCATGGTCTAAGCCGAAATCCCAAAAACAGTGGGTGCCCATATAAGCATCTGTGCTTGGTTGTCATCAATTGGCTCGTGATCAACCCAACCACTCCTATCATGTATTGTTACTGGTCACGAGAAATGTTGTGCTAACAAAAGGAAAAAAAAGTAACGGTTGAGCCCAAACGAAGCAGCAGCTCACTGCACAAAAACTTGCACGCATCCATAAAAGATAATGTTATGCCTCTGATGGAACAGCGATGGTGTGGTGTACTACGAATTACTTCCCTGAGATGTAACTATCATGTTGACATTTATTGTCAACAACTGAGACGTCTTGAAAACGCGATGTTACTCCACGATAAGGCCCGTCCTCACCACAGAAGAGAGAGCAATACAGAATGGAAACTCCGCTGAAATCCGTGCTCCAAAATTTAGAGCGAATGTGCGAAGTCTCTCATATTGAAACCGCGTAAACAGTTATCTGAAGCCAAAGGTGGACGGATACGTTTTATTAATTGTGCATTCTCGCTGATGGGCTTACCTACAAAAACCGTTGTTTAATGTATTGTAAAAGTTGGACACTTATAATGAGCGGTAGCAACAGCTAAGATCACACAGGAAAGTAAAGAGTAAACTGGTTGTAGCTGGGATTCACAGTCATAAAAAGTCTTTTTGAAGGACATCTTTACGCCAATGACTTTTATAACTTTTTATTACACTACTGCAATTTCGGCTTTACGCTTCTTAGCTCGTCTTGCTGCCGTGGAGGTGGCTTTAATTTTCACGTTAATGTATTTAGGAGAAACTTCATTCTTCTTACACTCTTTGTTGAACTTTATACATTATGTTGTCTTTAATAATTTTATCTTCGTTCGTTGAAAGTTCAGCAATATCACGTATGTCTGGATAGGCAAACAGTGAATAAAGTGGTTGTAGCTGGGATTCACAGTCATAAAAATTTTTTTGAAAGACATCATCTTTACGCCAGTGACTGTTATAAGTTTGTAGTTTCTCCTAAATACATTAACGTGAAAATTAAAGCCACCTCCACGGCAGCAAGACTAGCTAAAAAGCATTTGATAATGGCCTAAGGTCGAAATTGCAATAGTGTAATGAAAACTTATAGCAGTCACTGGCGTAAAGATGATGTCAAAAAAATAAATAAATAAATAAATAAAGAGTGTTTCCCACGAAGAGGCTAACAGCAGACCATGAGAAAAATGGCTTCTCCGATTTTCTTGCTGTAATCAGTAAAAGCCCTCTAAAATGTAAAACAATATTGTATGTAAATGAATGACAGGTAAATCAACTTCTGGAGTTAGTTTCTCAACACAAATTCTTTTTCTTTAAAAAATTTAAAAACGACTCGTTTCGCAGTTGTACATCTTTTTCACTACTGTATACAATACCTCTCATTCGACTCTGAGGAAATTAATAGCTATGTAATACTGATTCTTTCGTGTCTTATATAATAGTTTCATATCACAGTTTGAAGATGAAATGGTCTTAGTTACTGTGGTACTTAATTTCCAAGTAGTCTAGCATAAAATTTGAATTCGCAGTGAAAAATGTGGTCGCTGGCTACTTCACCTTTAGTTCATTTTAGGTGACACGTTCCTCCGTATTAAATATAACTAACGAATTGGAATTGTCTTTCAAGTTTCAAGGAAAGCCGCATCTGACTACAGTACGGAGAAAAGAGTATTTCATTGGAGTGCGCTGGCGTCGAGAGCGCCACATGTTAAGTTACCCGTTAGCTCACAATGGAACGGCACCTACTCGTCATCACTGATTTCGTCCAAACTTATGGTATTGCAGAGAAAAATGGCTTCTCCGATTTTCTTGCTGTAATCAGTAAAAGCCCTCTAAAATGTAAAACAATATTGTATGTAAATAAATAACAGGTAAATCAACTTCTGGAGATGAAAGTGGCAGATGCGGGAGTTCAAGGTGGCCAAGCCATTAAAAAAATTGTTTCCGTGCGGCTCAGGTGAAGCGTAGGCAGCGCAAAACATTGTGGAAAGAGTGTGGAATGGCAAGGTCGTAGGTTCAAATTCGTATGTGGAAACTATTTCAAGTTTCTTATTTTCGATTTCTATTACTTAAACTGCAAAATAATCAGAAAAAATGTTCAGTGTATTGTACTTATTAACATTTTCATAAAATGGATGAAAAGGAAAGGCAAAGAGGAAGTTGGGATCACACATAACTTTCCAGAAAGAAAACGTAAACTGTTCACTAGAACTTCATATATAAAAGTAATGCTTTCATTACTATACAGTTGGTGCTTTACATGTGCTTAACGATATTTATCGTAAAAACAGGAGAAGCATTTGTTTTCTCGGCGTGTTGTACACGTTATAAACGTCGCTTTTTCCAGCTACATGTTTTTTTTAAGTTTCTTTAGAAAAACAAGCTTGGCTTGCATTCAAAAAAGGTACTTTCTCATCGTGCAATTTGGTAGCAAACCACTCCAAACATTGGCGAAGATGGCCAGTGGTGTACTGTAGAATGTATTTTGATGCAGCCTTCTCGGCACGTGATTTCTTTTTTTTTTTCTCTTGAATAGATAAGAGCAGGTTTGAAAGTTTCTGATGAAATTTTTTACCTGACGATAAAAGTAAACACTGCAGTTTTTCACTAGCTTTGTGTATTTGGGGGAAACACTTTAATACTGCATGATGGCAAACTTTTTTCATCTTGAAAAATCTCGTCGTATAATTGTGGATTTATTTTTCCTCCTCACGAGTCAGTTAACAGAAGAAAACTGTTCTCGCACAAAGGGCTTCAATG
Organism: Schistocerca serialis cubense; assembly: GCF_023864345.2. NCBI lineage: Eukaryota > Metazoa > Arthropoda > Insecta > Orthoptera > Acrididae > Schistocerca > Schistocerca serialis. Next base: position 89,951,830 of record NC_064638.1, on the reverse strand, counting down.
CTACAGTCACAAAATTTTTGTATAAGGCTGTTACAATTTTCCCAGATTTTGATGAATTAAAGACGCCATCCCTGCATTTTTTGCCTTTGCCTTTTTTTTTCAACCTTTTATGAAAATACAATATGAGGTACTCGGTCGTAAAACATGGTATCTAACAATTTTTACCAATTGGCGTTTTTGGCAACGTCGGACTCCTTACAGCTGATTTCATAGGTTGGTGAAGGAATCTGTGGGAGATGTGTACGTTGTAAGAAATTATGTTGGTATTGTGTTATGGTAAGTGACAGCTGACTGCAGGTAAAACATTTTAAGTAACAAACATGGCGGCCCGTCACAGTCTGTTCCGTAGTGATGTGGAACTTGAATCGAAAGTTTCGAGCGCTAACAACAATTCTGACTACAGTTCTTCCTGTAATGACGAAGATGAAAGCCCAGAGTTTTATCCTGTTTATGAGTGCAAACAAATCGGATGCAAATTACTCCTTACAAAGGTAAGAACAGATGCCTTTATTTCTTTCTCTGTTTGAAGCAAAAGATGGTATGTACTGCAGTTACCAAGTCTTACAGCCTGTTCCGTATTGAAACTTTTCAAAAACGGAAATTCTGAACGTTCCTTCCATCAAATATGAACTGAGTATGTGGTAACCAAACTTTGTAAAACATAAACACAATGAATTATATAGAAATAACCGAAATAGGTTTCATTTTGACTCGCAAATTATAAATATGTGTGAAGGTGACCACGGTATCTACTAGAGTTACCATGTTTTACACCCACTAGGTTTTCTATTATCATGGTGTAACTTAGCTTGTAAGTAGGCAGTTTAAGCACAGTCATGTATAATTGTTCTAAGGGGCGTTTCAAGCTCTTCAGAAGAAATGTCTACCTGAAACGATAACACAACACTTTTACCTTACGTCCTGTAGTGTAGCGACTTAAGCGCTTGACTACAAAGCCAAAGGTCACGAGATTACGAGATTGAATCCTGGTCGGATCACGAAGCGTTTTCAGTTAATCTTCGGACCGATCGTTTTCAATAAGATACGAATTACGCCAGATGCAACCACGGTTCGGCTTCCGCGATGAACTGTAGATCCCTTCTCTTGCAGGTTGGGGATACGGGAACCTCCCAAGTGGCTTCAAGTTGATAGACTAGCAACAAAATCGGGAGGCACACGAGATTTTTATTATTATCCCATGAACTTTTTTTTTTTAGAAAGAAGGGTAATGAGCTTTTCGATACAAGTATTCCTTTTTTGTTTCAGAAATCGACCGCACTCAATATCAACCAGGATTGTGAATCGGAACGACATACCAGTAGGTCTACAACCAACAGTCATGATGAAAACAATGCGGATGTAAGGTCACCTACTGCCTCTGGAAAATCTAATCCGCCTAGTAGAGTCCGTTATGCAGGATCGTCGGTACCTCTTGAACAAAAGGATACTGTAGATTATCAGGAAAAATCAAACAAGAAAGGTAGAAAAAGGAAACGTGGGGTAAACCAACAGGAAAAAAATAAAAAATTAAGAAATTTAGGTAAAAGCTATTTGTCTTATCGAGGAAAAGGAAATCCACAAGCACCTCGAGAAGCAGGCCCAAATTGCCTTTGTAAGAAAAAATATATTTCAAAGATTGATGATGACGAACGACACTTGGTTTTTGAAGAGTTCAATAGAATGGGAAACTACAACATCCAAAACGCTTATCTATTTGGTCTAATAGATGTTAAAAAAACTGCCAGAAGTACGAAAAAGAGCGGAAGTCGGTCTCGAATAAAATTTACCATTACTTACAACATCTTGGTTGAAGGGCAAAAAGTAGAAGTATGTAAACTGCTTTCCTCAACACCCACTGACTGCAAAAAAGTAGGGGGAGAGTCGAAATTTGGGTTTAAAAAAACCAATGGCGCTCATACTCCACCATCAGATAAAAGAGGTGCACATGGGCACCACAAGAAAAAGTATTCAGAAGACGATATAAAAAATGTGCATACTTTTATATCAAAACTTCCCAAATACGAAAGTCACTACACCAGACACAAAAATCCTTATAAGATGTTTATGTCTATGGAATACACAGTTAAACGTTGTTTTGAAGAATATATTCAGTTCTGTTCAGAAAGTGGTAGCAGTCCTGTATCTTCAGACAAGTTCAGAAGAATATTTACGGAAGAATTTAATATAGGATTCAAGTCTCCTAAGACTGACACATGTAAGGACTGCGACTCAATGAGAATTGAACTGCAGCAAGCCGAAAACGATAAAAATGACGCTAAAGTCCAAGAAATTGGACACAATATCGAGAGACACCACCTACATGCTGCTGCCGGCCAAAAAGTTTTGCTAGTTGCCCCAGAGGACAAAGAAGCCTTTGTTCTAACATTTGATCTCCAACAGTCGTTGCCCATTCCATAATTATCCACTGGACCCGCATTTTACAAAAGAAAATTGTTTTGCTTCAACCTCAGCATTCATGATTGCTCCAATAACGTAGGGTACTTTTATTACTGGGACGAGGCTACTGCTAGGAGAGGAAGTGATGAAATTGCAAGTTGCATATTGAAACACTTCACCGTGAATGACATACAGTGCAAGAAACTGATAGTAGTATCAGATAACTGCTGTGGTCAAAATAAAAACTAGACAATACTCGCTCTCTGGTTTAAATTATTCGCGAGTGGCCGTGTAAAACGTGTTGAACATGTTTTTCCAGTAGTTGGACATACTATATTGCCATCAGATAGAGATTTCGGCCGAGTAGAGCAGTATGTGAGGGATCTCATTCAGTATGTGTACTGCCCGGAGGAATGGGGACAGATCTTGAAAAACGCCCAACGCTCACCTCCCTTTAATGTCTACAGAATGCAGCAGGGAGATTTCTTTCAAGTTTCTTCACTGCAGGCATTGTTTAGAGCACCCAAGAATGTAATTGCTGCGTCTGTCAAACTTCTGTTGGTCCGCGAAGAACCAGATTCTCTGACTGTTTATAGATAATATTTCGGATCTGGTGAAGAAATATCATTGAAGCTGAAAGGTCGTCCTCTTACAGAAGATTTTCTGGGGAAATTTAACGCACCTCTTCCACTGCTGTATAATACACCAATACCAGTCAATAAGGAAAAATTGCGCGATGTCCTCAGCCTGTTCAAGTATATTCCAAAGGCATATCACGGATATTACACGAGCTTATTTGGGGTTGGGTTGTGTGGGGAAGGAGACCAGACAGAAAGGTCATCGGTCTCATCGGATTAGGAAGGATGGAGAAGGAAGTCGACCGTGCCCTTTCAAAGGAACCATCCCGGCATTTGCCTGGAGCGATTTAGGGAAATCACAGAAAACTTAAATCAGGATGGCCGGACGCGGGATTGAACCGCCGTCCTCCCGAATGCGAGTCCAGTGTCTAACCACTGAGCCACTTCGCTCGGTACACGAGCTTAGTTCCTGAGCATTAAATGTAAAATTGTTGTACCTAAAAACTACTAATAAAACAATTGGTAATGCAACTTTTGGCTACTTTATTTTTATTTCCAATGTGATTATCATGTTACACCACTGCACTGTAAACATCCTGGTAAGGTTCCATCTATGTGGCAACTGCCACGTACCAGAAGCAACATTTAACGTCAGTTGTTGTGAAACGTGGTATCTGGCAGATAACAAGGTAGCAATGTCTCATACGTGAATGAAAAATATGGTATCTACGGGCGTCTTTCCTCTGATTGTAGTTCTTATATTCGCAAACAAAATGTTATGGAGAGCAGCTAAGACGAATTTTACTTTTCAGTACACATAGAATATCTGCGCAACATAATTATGTGAGTTTTGTTAGAGTAAACTATTTGATATTTTCCTCAAAATCTAACAGCCGATTTCCCGTAAGTTTTCATTTTGTTGGTTACCATGTTTTACGACCGAACGCCTCATATATTGAGGCTTAATTCAGTTTATTTTCAATGTAAGCAACGTAAAAACTGAAAATGAAAAAAGAGATAAAATAGGTCTGTACGTAATTAAAATCATTTGTGTAAATTATATTTCAATGTAGCCTATTGGTTTCATTTAAAGTAATGCCTATGCGTTACTTTCAGGTTGTAAACATGAATTAAAATTCCAGCACTGAAGCAAACACAAACTCCAGCAGTGTTTCGAGTAACAGCTGTTTCTGTTGGATGTCAAGTTAATTTATCAGCTTACAGTAAGAGAAAAGAAAAAATAAAGAAGAAAAAAACGATATTTACAAAACAAAGTAACTTCACTGCCATCTGAAGATAAAAGCAGTGGCGGTACACAGTTTGTACATGTAAAGAGTAATGAATTTAAAATAACTTGTTTAATCACCGTTTCCTTTCGTAAAAGTTTTCATTTAGTCGGTTAGAATAGCTTCGTTTCGTAAGAATGTCCATTCCGAGCCGTAGCAGTAAGCAGCTGTCGTTTCGCGTTTACTCGGTCTCAATATGGCGTCGAGCGCAACGCTTTACTTCATACATATCAAAGGAGCCGCCCTATGCATTCCCTTCTGTATACTGTCTACTCCGTGCCCACAATCTTCTACACTGACAAAAAACGCTGTATACGAGTTTGGTTGGGAAGTCATTCCGCACTCACCTTATTCACCTGATCTTGCGCCCTCAGATTTTCATCTTTTCTGCTCTCTATAGAACAACCTTCAAGGAACTTCCTTTGCGGATGTAAATGGGCTTCGAGCACGGCTCAAAAAGCTCTTCGTCTCAAAATCACGTGATTTCTACAGTCACGGAATCGAAAAGTTACCCCAGCGTTGGAAGACTGCTGTAAATAGTGAAGGAGAACGTATTACTGATGACTAAAGTCTCTGCTATGTGTGTCTGTTGTGTTTATTAAACGTATGGAAAATTGCTACGAACTTATGCACCAACCTAATTCGTATATTCTGGGACACTTAACTCGCACGACTCGCGAGTGGGTCGTTACATCATTACACAATACAAAAGACGTAGTGGCCAGGTCACTGCTAGTTGTTCAGTAAAATGAAGAGCTTTTCGACGTGAAATAAAGGGACTCCATAGAGTCTACTGTAGGTTGTTCACAACTCTGTGCACAGTCGACAAGCTCCGTAGCACGCAAACTGAACGCCGCATTCCACGGGGCTGAAACTGTGTAGGGGCTTCCAGTACCACGACGTTGGTTCACTGCCAGGCCACTTGAAGGGTTGCAAGTTTATCAGTCCATCATCTCACTTTCTTATTGGGTGATTTAAAGTCTTCCCTATTTGCTTTGGTTTCGTTCAAAACAGAATTTGGTTTCGTAGCATTTTGTGGAGCTAATAGTTCCGTAGCTGTTTCTGTTTCACATAAAAGAAAATCTGATTTGGTAACATAGTGTTCTGTGGACATTTGTTTGTGCCTATGACTCCATGCATGAACTGCTAAATTTAAATGCTTTTCAATTACATTTTTTATATTCTACTTTATTTTAGTTTGCGTTCGTTTTTCGTACATTCTCGAATTTAATGGAGAACTCCATGTTAGCAGCTTTTGACAGAATTAGTATTCAACTTTCCTACATAATGTCACGGAATGAGGATGTATTACTGCTTTGAATTGTGTTACTTTTTGGTACTAAATATGCCTTGTAGTATTAAAGTACAAAGTTACTGTGCCAGGTATTATTATGCAGCAAAAATATTCTGTTCCGAAGTGCATATTTGTATATGGGATTGTGTAGTATAGTGTGAGCGTACCTCCACCATACTTAACACTATTGGGTTTAGTGAACGCCAGTTATACGGAATTTACTAGTGGATCCAATGGTGAAAGCACGAGAGTGAGTATTTTTTGCTTTTAAATTTTTATTCAAGTGGAAAGGCTATTCGAAGGAGACGTGACCTTGTGTACCCAGTGACACTCCACACCATCACTCTGTATGTTGGGCCCTTATGATGATTGCAAATGCTACTTGACTACGGTCATGGTCTTCGGAGTCTATGGTGATAGACGAATATGTTCATCGTGATGCTGTAAGTAGTACCAGCGCTCGTCTGAAAAGACGACGTTGTGCCGTACCTGTGTCAGGTGTTGTCGATGTTTGCATCTCGGTCGACTCGCCTCTCTCTGCTGGCGCGCCAAGCGAAGCCGCACCGATGGCCAGCGTGCTGACCGTCCGCGCTGCTCCAAACGTTCAATTACACTACTGGCAATTAAAATTGATACACCAAGAGTAAATGCAGATGATAAACGGGTATTCATTGGAAAAATACATTATACTAGAACTGACATGTGATTACATTTTAACGCAATTTGGGTGCATAGATCCTGAGAAACCAGTACCCAGAACAACCACCTCTGGCCGTAGTAACGGCCTTGATACGCCTGGGCGTGTACAGGTACAGGTACAGCTGTCATGCAGCTTCAACACGATGTCACAGTTCATCAAGAGTAGTGACTGGCGTATTGTGACGAGCCAGTTGCTCGGCCACCATTGACCACACGTTTTCAGTTGGTGAGAGATCTGGAGAATGCGCTAGCCAGGGCAGCAGCCGAACATTTTCTGTATCCAGAAAGGCCCGTACAGGACCTGCAACATGTGGTCGTGCATTATCCTGCTGAAATGTAGGGTTTCGCAGGGATCGAATAAAGGTTAGAGTCACGGGTCGTAACACATCTGAAATGTAACGTCCACTGTTCAAACTGCCGTCAATGCGACCAAGACGTGACCGAGACGTGTAACCGATGGCACCCCATACCATCACGCCGGGTGATACGCCAGTATGGCGATGACAAATATACACTTCCAATGTGCTTTCGCCGCGATGCCGCCAAACACGGATGCGACCATCATGATGCTGTAAACAGAACTTGGATTCATCCGAAAAAATGACCTTTTCGCCATTCGTGCGCCCAGGTTCGTCGTTGAGTACTCCATCGCTGGCGCTCCTGTCTGTGATGCAGTGTCAAGGGTAACCGCAGCCATGGTCTCCGAGCTGATAGTCATTGCTGCTGCAAACGTCGTCGAACTGTTCATGCAGATGGTTGTTGTCTTGCAAACGTTCCCATCTGTTGAGTCATGGATCGAGACGTGGCTGCACGATCCGTTACAGCCATGCAGATGAGATGCCTGTCACCTTGACTGCTAGTGATACGAGGCCGTTGGGATCCAGCACGGCTTTCCGTATTACCCTCCTGAACCCACCGATTCCATATTCTACTAACAGTCATTGGATCTCGACCAACGCGAGCAGCAATGTCGCGATACGATAAACCGCAATCGCGATAGGCTACAATCCGAGTTTTATCAGTCGGACACATGATGGTACGCAATTCTCCTCCTTACACGAGGCATCATAACAACGTTTCACCAGGCAACGCCGGTCAGCAGCTGTTTGTGTATGAGAAATTCGTTGGAAACGTTCCTCATGTCAGCACGTTGTAGGTATCGCCACCGGCACCAACCTTGTGTGAATGCTCTGAAAAGCTAATCATTTGCATATCACAGCAACTTCTTCCTGTCGGTTAAATTTCGCGTCTGTAGCACGTCATCTTCATGGTGTAGCAATTTCAATGGCCAGTAGTGTATTTTTTCTGCTGCCAACAAAGACCCAAGGTGCTTGACGTCACTGTATGATCCCGTACAGCATACCGAACGAGGTGACTGTCCTCTCGGGTGGTACTTACGTGGCGACGTTGACATCCTTCATGGTAAATGTAAATGTCGTGTGACTAGGGCCTCCCGTCGGGTAGACCGTTCGCCGAGTGCAAGTATTTCGATTTGACGCCACTTCGGTGACTTGATCGTCCATGAGGATGAAATGATGATGATTAGGACAACACAACACCCAGTTCCTGAGTGGAGAAAACCTCCTACCTAGCTGGGAATCGAACCCGGGCCCTTAGGATTGACATTGTCACGCTGACGCCTTTTTTTACGTCTATGCTCGGTATTGTTCGTTGCGTTTGGTCTGGGCGGACGTCACAGGACACCCGTTCAAGTTGATCGTTGATTTCTTTACTCAGTTTCTTTTTATTTCAGAACCCAGCCAGGACTCTGACCGATCACGCTGAGCTAACGTGCCGGCGACCACTCAGCTACCGCTGGCGGCTATCCTTCGTGGTTTGGAGTACAGCCTTCCCGAACCCGTCCGCAATACACTCGTATCCAAAACTTACGGACAAAAATAACTTTCACACGATACGTCACTGCCAAGTAACACAGCTCAATGAAACTTGGACCGTACATAGTTACAGTATACTCCAGATGATAACTGAAAGAAAGACACAATGAGCGTAACAGAAATGACACTTTTGTTGAAATACAATAATTAGACTGTAGCCACCGCTGTTTGTGATGGTCCCCTGGACAAAACAAAATGCGGGAGATGATTATTATTAGGATCTGTGATCACCACAGATGACAGCGCATAATCTGCAACGTGTTGCCATGCTGACCACATGGTCGGCAAGGAATTCTTATGGTAGGGCGTTCCATTCCTCCACGAGCAGGGTTGACAACTGCGTCTGGTCGTTTTTGCATGTGGACGCTCTGCGATAAGTCTTTGCAAGGCATCGCGTACGTGCTACACGATGGCCGTGCAGTCCATTCGCTGAATATCCTCTAGTTCCTAGAGCTCCTCTATCTGCGCTGTTCGATATGGTCGCAGACTGTCATCGATAAAAATGGAGTCAGGGCCGAACGCGCACCTCAAAAGACGGGCATGAAGAAGGATGACAATGTTCACAATAAAGTTGAGTGTAGAGTGTACCGTGTTCAAATGCGCATGCAGGATTAGACCTCCCCACACCACAACACCTGAACCACCAAAACAACCATGTTCGACAACGCTGGACATATCTTCATCTGGTGAGAGGTGGGAACACGTAATGAACCCAGGAATATTGACGAACATGATTGTTTTGGTGGTCCAGGTGTCATGGTGCAGGAAGACAATGTTGCACGTGCATACCGACCTCCGTATCTCACCAGTCAGCATTTTTATGACACTGTACTCCAACATTTTCATCTTTTCATGGGTGTATTCTGCCCTAACTTCATTTTTTTGAATGACAGTTTGTGAACGCATCGAACACCGCAGGTGGAACAGCTCTTGGAACAAGAGATATTCGGCAAATTGACTGTTCTTCCCGTTTCCCCCGATTTAAATCGCATCGACGACGTGCGGGATGCGTTGCGGACACTTATTACAGTACGTCCACATCTACCAACGACCAGCCGAGCGGTTCTAGGCGCTTGAGTCCGGAACCGCGAGACTGCTACGGTCGCAGGTTCGAATCCTGCCTCGGGCATGGATGTGTGTTATGTCCTTAGGTTAGTTAGGTTTAAGTAGTTCTAAGTTCTAGGGGACTAATGACCTCAGATGTTAGGTCCCATAGTGCTCAGAGCTATTTGAACCATTTTTCAACCATCCAACAGTTGTCAACTGAGCAGGTGGAGGAATGGAACGCTCTACCACAATAATCCGTATCAACCTTGTGGCCAGTGTAGGAGCACGTAGCACACGGTGCATTTCCGTCCCTGGTAATCAGAGACCCAAATTATAACCATGTCCCACCTTTTGTTTTAACCAGGCGACCGTAACAAATCGCGGCGACTTCAGTGTAATTATAGTCATTGGACAAAAATATCACCTCTGTTTGTCTCACTGAGTATTCCTTTCAGTTACCATATGTACTACACTATGTGATGAAAAGTATTCGGACACGTGGCTGAAAATGACTTACAAGTTCGTTGCGCTCTCCATCGGTAATGCTGGAACTCAATACGGTGTTGGCCTTCTCTTAGCCTTGATGACAGCTTCCACTCTCGCAGCCATACGTTCAATCAGGTGCTGGAAGGTTTCTTGAGGAATGGCAGCCCATTCTTCACGGAGCGCTGCACTCATGAGAGGTATCGATGTCGGTCGGTGAGCCCTGGCACGAAGTCGGCGTTCCAAAACATTCCAAAAGTGTTCTGTAGGATTCGCGTCAGTACTCTGTGCAAGTCAGTCCTTTACAGGGATGTTATTGTCGTTTAACCACTCCGCCACAAGCCGTGCATTATGAACAAGTGCTCGATCGTGCTTAAAGACGCAATCGCCATCCCCAAATTGCTCTTAAACAATGGGAAGTAAGAAGGTGCTTAAAACATCAATGTAGACCTGTGCTGTGATAGTGCCACGTAAAACAAGGTGCGCAAGCCCCCTCCATGAAAAACACGACCACACCACAACACCGCCGCCTCAGAATTTTACTGTTCGCACTACACACGCTGGCAGATGATCTTCACCGGGCATTCGCCCTACCCACACCCTGCCATTGGATCGCCACATAGTGTACCGTGATTCGTCACTCCACACAACGTTTTCCACTGTTCAGTCGCCCAATGTTTACGCTCCTTACACCAAGCGAGGCGTCGTTTGCCATTTACCAGCGTGATGTGTGGCTTATGAATAGCCGTTAGACCTGAAATCCAGGTTTTCTCACCTCCCGCCTAACTGACATAGTATTTTCAGTGGCTCCTAATGCAGTATGGAATTCCTGTGTGACGGTCTGGATAGATGTCTGCCTATTACACAATACGACCCCCTTCAAATGTCGGCGGCCTCTCACAGTCAACAGACAAGGTCGGCCTGTACCTTTTTGTGCTGTACGTGTCCCTTCACGTTTCCACTTCACTATCACGTCGGAAACAGGGATGTTTCGGAGAGTAGAAATCTCGCGTACAGACGTATGACACAAATGACAGAAGCGACACTCAGTCACCTGACCACGTTCGAAGTCCGTGACTTCCGCGGAGCCGCCCCATTCTGCTCTCTCACGATGTCTAATGATTACTGAGGTCGCTGATATGGGGCAGTTGGCAGTAGGTGGCAGCACAATGCACCTAATATGAAAAATGTATGTTTTTGGGGGGGGTGTGGATACTTGTGATCACATAGTGTTTATTATAGCAGTTCTTTCGGTGTGTGGACCGGGTTTCGTCGAATTATTTTACTGCGTAGTGACCCATCGCGCGATAGCTACTTTCGTCGTTTAGCTTTGCACACGCCAAACGTTGTATCTTGGCTAACCTGAGCAATAACAGCACCGAACGATAACCTCGATAGGCCAAAGTCCTGGTGCCCCCGAATTGTCACGTGTGCTTGTCGATGCTTCTTCTTAGACGTGGCATATAGCGGACTTCTCACAAAGAAACCATCATCAAATGTGACATGTGAATGAGAAACCCACTGCATCGTCTCTTCTTACGCGCATCATGTACACAAGGTTAATTCCTATCTACTCTGTGTGATTGCGCTTCATTGACGATCACAGTACACAGATAAGCCGAAACATTGACCACTTTCTTAGTATTGTATTACATTCTATTTTTACTACTGGCTGGTTAATAAACTAGAACTTTTGCACTGGGAATGTTTTATGACTTTTAACTGTCAAGTCAAAAATGTAAGTTAATGAAATGCTTTTACGGCCGGCTGTCGAACAGACATCATCATATATATCTGAAATAAATTTTCTAGGAAATTTAACAGTAAATGTCTTTAGTTGTACTTTCTTCTCAGTGGGAAACTTTACCTCTTCTTTCTACTGTGATGGTCGTCTTGAATACAGTCATTGTACAAGTTGATAACAGTTGTTCGTGTCACCTAATGAAAGATACTAATATGAGTATGCGGTTTACTGGACTGTTTGTCAAATAAATAGATGTGTACTGTATTTTATTTGACTTTATTCATCTTTACCCAAAATCCGGTATTATTAACAAAACTATTACAATAGTGGCCTATCAGTACCATCCGACAGCCGTGACATCCTCAGTTGAGGATGCGGATAGGAGGAGCGTGTGGTCAGCACACTGCTCTCCCGGTCGTTACGATGGTTTTCTTTGACCGGAGCCGCCACTATTCGGTCGAGGAGCTCCTCAATTGGCATCACGAGGCTGAGTGCACCCCGAAAAATGGCAACAGCGCATGGCGGCTGGATGTTCACCCATCCAAGTGCCAGCCACGCCCGGCAGCGCTTAACTTCGGTGATCTCACGGGAACCGGTGTAGCCACTGCGGCAATGCCTGTGTTTGCGGACGTGTGTTTCTATGTCCGAAAGAGTGTGTGGTTCCCGCACCGCATCCACCTCTGGGAGATAAGCAAAGGTCGGTACAACCCTAGTGTCGAGTTTCATTCTTCCGTCCGAATCTTCCTGTGAAGCCAATGGGCGCATTTCTGAGATGTGTGTCGCCTCTGTAATGGCGCCGGTCAAACCTGGACGTGCGACTGGTGTGCAGTCTAACGTTCCCTGTCTTCCAAGTGATCTGTCGTCTGTCTTGACGGTCGCCGTGTCTCCCCTGCCGTCAGCGTAGGAGTTGCCGTCGTGTCACCTAATGGGATTTGTGTAACCCGACGTTGACTACACACCGAGCGTACACGAACCTCCTGGCTGCAACCCGAACAAGTACGAGGCTGTCCATCGTACATTACGAGCGCTCGACATCCACCGATGGCTAGGTAGGACGACACGTGTTTCGTTAATTTTGACTTGTCACGCAGCGTTGAGGACCGGGTACGTCTCGAAGGTGTTTCATTTTTCTACCCTGTGGCTGCTTACCTTCCCATACGGTCGGAAAGCTGCGGTAACTTCGTCCGGTGGCACTCCGAACTAATCCTAGTCCTGCATGATCAATGGTAAACGCCCCCACCTGACCATCGGAGTGTTTGAATTTAAGAGCGTTCCCACATCTGCTCACATCAGCGCGATATAATTCGTCATCGACCATCTTGACGCAGACGACGCTACTTGTGATGGACAGGTGGCTACCGATGATGTGCTGTGGCGGTATCTGAACTTCGCCACGGATGAATCGTTCGATTTCAAAGCCTCGTGGTCTTGCGTGATCGGGCTGGAAGTTGATCTTGATGGTAGCTTTTCTGCAGGAATGGCGGCTCAATGTCAAGGAAGTAAACAAACTAAGCCCGCTCGCGACTCTACGGACGAGACGCAAAAAGACGCCCTCGCCGCTCGCCTGCCGAAAGCTGACCGACCATTTGACTACCCGAGCGCGACTCACAGTCAGACCCAGACTTCGATATTCCGTCAACAATGTGTCTACAACCTATACTCGTACATCCACTACATGTATTCCCGCTGTTTGTAGATAAATACGATATTGCAATGCCTGTGTTATACCTAATTACGATGCAATCATCGTTTGGGCATGCATGCATGTATGGAATCCAACTGCACTGCGCGGTGCCGTACTGGTTTCTATTATTACTGCAGTTGTTGTTATTACCGTTACCACTATTATTAAATATCCATTTTTCGGTGTTCTCGATTCGATTCGTCTCTACATCTACATCCATACACCGCAAGCCACCTGACGGTGTGTGGCGGAGGGTAGCTTGAGTAACTCTATCGGTTCTCCCTTCTATTCCAGTCTCCTATTGTTCGTGGAAAGAAGGATTGTCGGTATGCTTTTGTGTGGGCTCTAATCTCTCTGATTTTATCCTCGTGGTCTCCTCGCGAGATATACGTAGGAGGGAGCAATATACTGCTTGACTCCTCGGTGAAGGTATGTTCTCGAAACTTCAACAAAAACCCGTACCGAGTTAATGACCGTCTCTCTTGCAGAGTCTTCCACTGGAATTTATCTATCATCTCCGTAACGCTTTCGCGATTACTAAATGATCCTGTAACGAAGCGCGCTGCTCTCCGTTGGATCTTCTCTATCTCTTCTATCAATGCTATCTGGTACGGATCCCACACTGCTGGGCAGTATTCAAACAGTGGGTGAACAAGCGTACTGTATCCTACTTCCTTTGTTTTCGGATTGCATTTCCTTAGGATTCTTCCAATGAATCTCAGTCTGGCATCTGCTTTGCCGACGATTAAGTTTATATGGTCATTCCATTTTAAATCACTCCTAATGCGTACTCCCAGATAATTTATGGAATTAACTGCTTCCAGTTGCTGACCTGCTATTGTAGCTAAATGATAAGGAATCTTTCTTTCTATGTATTCGCAGCACATTACACTTGTCTACATTGAGATTCAATTGCCATTCCCTGCACCATGCGTCAATTCGCTGCAGATCCTCCTGCATTTCAGTACAATTTTCCATTGTTACAACCTCCCGATATACCACAGCATCATCTGCAAAAAGCCTCAGTGAACTTCCGATGTCATCCACAAGGTCATTTATGTATATTGTGAATAGCAACGGTCCTACGACATTTCCCTGCGGCATACCTGAAATCACTCTTACTTCGGAAGAGTTATCTCCATTGAGAATGACATGCTGCGTTCTGTTATCTAGGAACCCTTCAATCCAATCACACAATTGGTCTGATAGTCCATATGCTCTTACTTCGTTCATTAAATGACTGTGGGGAACTGTATCGAACGCCTTGCGGAAGTCAAGAAACCCGGCATCTACCTGGAAACCGTGTCTATGGCCCTCTGAATCTCGTGGACGAATAGCGCGAGCTGGTTTCACACGATCGTCTTTTTCGAAACCCATGCTGATTCCTACAGAGTGTATTTCTAGTCTCCAGAAAAGTCATTATACTCGTTTCTGTTACATCCATTAGAGTTTTGACTTCTCTGATATATGAGAGGAATCTGATTCAGTAACGACTCTTTAACATTTTCAAAACATACACATGTGATGTCGGATTGCACCAGTATATCGTCTTCTTCAAGTACCTTTCGAAATACAGTCGCAGTCAATCCGTAGTGTTTCTTGAATTTCCTGAGACCAGTATTTCTCTAGGAAGGCCTGTTCAGATTCTTCATGCGTTCGACAATGATCTGCCCCTTCCACTGCCTTCAACCGCGCATCACCTTGCAACCAACCAACAATGAACTGAATCTTTCCAATTTCGGACCAACGCCGAGGTAAAACATTTCTGTTAGCTCTTACAAAGACAACAGTGTCTGTTTTATTGGATTCTTGTGGAAAGACTGGGAATTGTCTATGCTTCATTAGACCCTCTCTATTATGACTGACGATAAGGCAGTCATTACGTCGCTAGATTGCGACGCCGTTCTGCGCCTTTTCGTAGGTGGAAATGCTGCGTATGGTGACACTGGGACATGTTTTATTGTTTGCAAACGGTTCGCCTCCGCTTTTGTCATAAACTGACCTTCACGAAACAATGTTCACGTCACCATTGTCTATTGCTATTTGTCTGTTTTGATTAGCTGCGGTAGGTGGTTCGTTCGAACTATCTCTTTCACTGATAAGTTTGGAACGAATGTTACGTTCTATTGCTTTCGTTAAGCAATTCTGCTACGTAGGCAGTAAAATAACCAGGAAGGAGGAAGAAGGACATCAAAAGCAGACTAGCAATGGAAAAAAGGGCATTCCTGGCGAAGAGAAGTCAAATATCAGCCTTAATTTGAGGAAGAAATTTCTGAGAATGTACGTCTGGAGTACAGCATTGTATAGTAGTGACACATGGACTGTGGGAAAACCGGAACAGAAGAGAATCGAAGCATTTGAGATGTGGTGCTACAGACGTATGTTGAAAATTAGGTGGACTGATAAGATAATAAATGAGGAGATACTGCGTAGAATCTGAGAGGAAAGGAATATGTGGAAAACACTGATTAGGAGAAGGGACGGGATGATAGGACACCTGTTAAGACATGAGGGAATGACTTCCATGGTACAAGAGGGAGCTGTAGAAGGCAAAAACTCTAGAGGAAGACAGAGATTGGAATACATACAGCAAATAATTGAGGACGTAGTTTGCAAGTGCTACTCTGAGATGAAGAGGTTAGCACGGGAGACGAATTCGTGGTGGGCCGCATCAGACCAGTCAGAAGACTGATGACAAAAAGAAAAAAAAACACTATTCATTTTAGCGAGAATTTTATGTTGAATTTGGTTTATGATCTCTTTGACCGCGTCACATTAGTTTTTTGATCCAGGACGTACTTTTCAGCTAGCGTGAAATCGCAGGCAAAGGCGCCGACCTCACCTCTCTCATTTAATCTTTTACATCCTTAGTGACACGTTCGTACTTGGGTTTCAAAAAAGTTGCGCTAAAGTCAGAAATCCTGCGTCTTGCGTGAGTTTTGGTACTTCATCCGGTAAATTTTCACACGCAGACTTCATTTCATACACGTGTATTTGAAATGTTGTTGTCACTTGAGCTAAGCTTTCATGTGCGCTTTGTAAACTGCCATACGCCGTTGCAAGTTCCTCAACATGACGCGCAATTTGACCTTGATCTTATACTAGAAACTTTTTATCTGATTGTACATACCATATTGGTAAATTCTGTATCTAATGCATTTGTTGCATCTGTCAACAGTGTGTTCAAGTTAGTACGCTACTTTTCGAAGTCGTTCGAAAGTGCTGTGTCCTTTTGAGCTAAGGTACTGAGCCTTTGATCTAAATTGCCGAGACCAGTGAACACGTTTGTGATTTTTGTACTCAAGGCCGTAGTGTACGTAACCCAGTATTCATTTCTATTAATTTCTGTAAGTATTGTTCTATTGTTGATAACTGTGAATGAAGATTGATAAGCGTTTGGCCAGATTATGTGTGTGTCCGTCCGTTCATTCACTATGGATCTCAGAAAACTTCCTACGTCTGTTGCATTATTTCTATCCAAATTATTTTGGAAAGAGATATTTCCTGTTGACGATTGTAAATTAACCTCATCGACTGTTAGCCATGTGACATCTTTTGGTCCAACATTCTGTCCATTCATTGCAGTAGAGTTCAGTTGTATATTGCTTCCGATAGTAGCATTGCCAGCCTGTTGCGATGCATTGTCATTTTCTTTATATAATACATTAGATTCTGATTCATTAGTTTCGCGATCACTACCGTTACTATTAATTTTCTCACTGGCACTTGATTCCATTTTCACTGACAATAAAAGGTACACATTATAGCTGAATACTGAAATGTAACAGAAACTCAGTAGTTGTGGATAATTTCACTCGTGACACACGTTCGTGGCACGATGGCTTCTCGTTGTTGTCACTGTTACCTATATGAAAATCATTTGCTATCGCAATGAAAAATCAGCTCTACAATAAATATTGTTGCCTGTAAAAAGTTTTAAGCAGGTTAAAAATCAGAATATTGTGGCGAAATTACTTTTTCGTGCTATGAACAATGGAGTATTCTTGATCCTAGCTATAGTTGACGTACTTCTGTTCGCGTTCCGTAATGTACAACTTGTATCTGGAGAAAATTTTCATTTTCCATACATTTATTCCTTTTTTATTGGTAACAGTTTCCTTTTCGCATTGTATTCTCATTGTCGAATATATGGAACAAAGAAAGAATACAGTTAGTATGTAAACGTTCACTGCTACAGTTAACATTTCTTTTTACTTACGATCCGAAGATTGTGGGATATGGTCCCTACTCAGTGGCCAATGTATTATATTCTATTTTACTACTGGCTGGATAATGAATTAGAGTTTTTGAATTGGAAATCTTTTATGACTTTTAACTGTGAAGTCATAAATGGAAGTTAATGAAACGCTTTTACGGCTGGTTGCCGAACAAATGCCATTAAACATATTTGAAATAGACCTTCCAGAAAATTTAATAGTAAATGTTTTTATTTGTACTTTCTTCTCAGTGGGAAATTTTACCTCTTCTTTCTACTGTGATGGTCGTCTTGAATACAGTCGTCGTAGAAGTTAATAGTAGTTGACCGTGGCACCGAATGAAAGATACTCATATTCGATGCGGTGAAATGAACTGTTTGTCAAACAAATAGACAGATACTGTGTTTTCTTGACGTTATTTATATTAAACCAAAATATAATATTATTAACAAAACTGTTAGAGTATGAGGAGATATAAAATGTTTGCATCCTTCCTTCATCAAGACACATCACAGAGTCCTCTCTTTCTGCCGACTTAAAAAAAGTGACAGTCACAGTTCTCTCATCTAACAGCATCTCTGCTGCAGCGCATCTCTTCCTTTTTTAACTTACGTATACCTCTTTGGAATCATCTAGCAAACGCCATTACAATATGTTGGACCATTTTTGGAACACGATACAGTAGCGATTCCGCGTGCCGTGGACTCAACAAGTCCTTGGTAGAGTTTCCGGAAGTATGCGGTTCCAGATGCCTACTAACAGGTCGCGCAATTCCTGTGACTTTTCGGGCTCGGCTCTGGTGTCCAGTCGCGTCACGTAAGTATTTCATCGGATCAGACCAGACGAATTTGGTGCTCAATATATCAATGTGAGATTACTATAGTGCTCCTCAAACCACTGTAGCATGATTCTGGCCTTGTGACACGGACAGTTAATATTTGGAAGATGCCATTGCTGTCAGGGAAGACGTCAGTAATGTCTACTTAGTCCACAGCCGTCATGTAGCCTCATATTACGACCACTGCGCCCATGGAAGCCCAGGTGGATGTCCTCATTGCGTGATACTGGCCCACCGGTATGCATCCATGGCGCGGTACATGATTCGAGCAGCAGTTCGTCTCGACGTCAGCGTATACGGACACAAGAATTGGCTTATAATAAGAAACATGAATCATCCGACGTGGCGACACATTTCCATTATCCACAGTCCAATCTCTATTACCGTGTGTGTACCCATTGCAATCAACAATGTGCACTGAATGGTGTGCGCGACCTACTGGAGTCTCTACGAGGTTTGTACTGTCTCGTAAGATCTGCCACAGATCGCTACCTATCCTGTTTTAGAGAGCAAGCAACTCTTCGATTTCTATGTTCTCTGATGTGACATGTACTTCCAATACATAGTCACCTAGTAGATTTACAGTCGTCTTTCGACTACTTTCCATGGATTCTCAAGACTGTAGCCCTCGAACAGACGACCAGCTTCGCCGTTTCCGAGATGCTCGTTCCCAGGCGTCAAGCCGTAATAATTTAGCATTTTGCCAAAATCAGGAATGCCAGTTGATTTCCCATTTGTAGCCCGTATCGTCTTTAGAATGAATCTAGATTCTTCTTTCCTTATTGTTATATCAATTTTCCCCATGAAAGGGCAGCCACACGGAAGCTGTTGTGGACTGGCAAGACAGCCAATCCACAGTGACGGGTAGCCGAAAGGCACGCGTTGAATCTAGATTCTTCTTTCCTTATTGTTATATCAATTTTCCCCATGAAAGGGCAGCCTCACAGAAACTGGAACAGGTAAAGGAAGTTATAGTAGCAAAGAACGTACGTAGCTGCGGGAATACTTAACTTTAATCCATAATTGGTGAACATCGGTCTGACGGTACATGCATCACAAGATAAATAGCAAATGATAATGGCGCCTTGCTAGGTCGTAGCAAATGACGTAGCTGACGGCTATGCTAACTATCGTCCGGCAAATGAGAGCGTAATTTGTCAGTGAACCATCGCTAGCAAAGTCGGCTGTACAACTGGGGCGAGTGCTAGGAAGTCTCTCTAGACCTGCCGTGTGGCGGCGCTCGGTCTGCAATCACTGATAGTGGCGACACGCAGGTCCGACGTATACTACCGGACCACGGCCGATTTAAAGGCTACCACCTAGCAAGTGTGGTGTCTGGCGGTGACACCACAGAAACCACTCTTAAACCAAAGGTTACGGAAATTTAAGAGGTCTAAAAATACTTAAAAGCAGATAGTAATAAATGATGCCCTTTTAAAAAAAAAAAAAAAAAAACAGATTGGTAGACAAAAGTTACAACTTTCAAAGTTTTTAGCTGATGTTCTATTGCAGTTATAAAAAAATTGCTGGTGACATTGTGACTGATGCTGTGGTATAATTGGTGCTGCATGAAAATGATCATGCTCATGATGGAAGTGGAATAATGAGTATGACTTTGGGACGCTGTGGAGGCGCAAGTAGCGACTAATAGTCTGTTGGGTGGAGGAAGGAAGTGGAAGGAAAAGGTAAGGGTGTGGTTAGGTACAATGTTACGACTCCGTTTGGAAAGAGGGTTATATTCCGGGACAGATTTCATCGTTGAGTACTGGGGAATGGTAGAAGTTCTGGCAAAAAGCATGGATAATTCATGGAGCTGAGTCGAAAGTGAAATGTGGATCTAGGGGCCCAGTATGATACTTGGTATGGTGATTAGCGTTTGGAACATTGCTTACCAGTACTGGATTTTGCGGAAAATGTATTGGACGAAGGTGTGGAAATTGTATGAACTGATATAGGACATGAGTAGGAGAAAGAATGTGGATGAAGAAGGCGAGGTCGTGTGTATGTCTTTCCAGGATTTCAAGAGACTTGTAAAATTTACGGGAGAGGGAGAGCTGGGATGGGTGAATGTATTCATAGTTCAGGATAGTGGTAGAATGCTGTAAACCATACATGTAACCTGTCAGTATTTTCAGTCAGTTTCGTGCTTTGTGTTGAATAGTAAGGATATGTGCACTCCATGTTCGTTTTCTGTCGAGTGTTACTCCTAAATACACTCTAAGACAAAGAAAAACCAACTCAAGCCAAGGTTGTGTGATTTACATGTACAGACGAACAAATGACTATAATTTTTAAAAAAATTGCACGATTTATTCAAAACAAAGAGCTTCACAATAGAGCAAATCAGTAATGCGTTGGTCCACCACTGGCCCGTAAGCAAGTAGTTATTCGGCATTGTTTGATCGAGTTGTTGCATGTGCTTCCATCTACATCTACATGGATACTCTGCAAATCGCATTTAAGTGCCTGGCAGACGGTTCGTTGAACCACCTTCACAACTCTCTATTATTCCAGTCTCGTACAGCGCGCGGAAGGAATGAACACCTATATGTTTCTGTACTACTTCTGATTTCCCTTATTTTATCTTGGTGATCGTTTCTCCCTATGTAGGTCGGTGTCAACAAAATATTTTCACATTCGGAGAAGAAAGTTGGTGATTGGAATTTCGTGAGAAGATTCCGTCGCAACGAAAAACGCCTTTCTTTTAATGATGTCCAGCCCAAATCCTGTATCATTTCTGTGACACTCTCTCCCATATTTCGCGATAATACAAAACGTGCTGCCTTTCTTTGAACTTTTTCGATGTACTCCGCCAGTTCTATCTGGTAAGGATCCCACACAGCGCAGCAGTATTCTAAAAGAGGATGGACAAGCGTAGTGTAGGTAGTCTCCTTAGTAGGTCTGTTTCATTTTCTAAGTGTCCTGGCAATAAAACGTAGTCTTTGTTAGTCTTCCCCACAACAGTTTCTATGTGTTCCTTGCAATTTAAGTTGCTCGTAATTTGCTCCCGAGGGATATCCTGCCAAAATCTGTCCAATTAGCATGTGGGATCGTCAAAATCCCGAGAACGTTGAAGCATCTTGCTCATAATGCCCCAAACGTTCTCAACTGGGAGGGAAGGGTAGGGGGGGGGGGGGGAGGAGATCAGCCGACCTTGCTGTCAAGCCAAATAACTGGTTGCATTAAGACTAGAGGTGGACTAAAGCGTTATTGATTTCCTCCAACCGGGAAGCTCATTCTCTTGGTTCAAATGGTTCAAATGGCTCTGAGCACTATGGGACTTAACATCTATCAGTCCGCTAGAACTTAGAACTACTTAAACCTAAGGACATCACACACATCCATGCCCGAGGCAGGGTTCGAATCTGCGGCCGTAGCAGTCGCGCGGTTCCAGACTGAAGGGCCTAGAACCGCTCGGCCACACCGGCCGGCTCATTCTCTTGAATAAATAATCCAGTTTATATTTTTTTAAATTGTAATCTTTGTCTGTACATATACAACACATCTAACGATTCCCGTCCCACTCACATAATTTTTTTGTGGTGGATCATTTTTTTTCTCAGAGTGTACGGGGAACTGGGTTGGTTGTAGATGGCGAGATGGAAATCTGGACGACGCAAACGCTGAGTAGTGCGACCAAAGATTGTGGGTGCTGGGCTTGTCTGTTGATTTCCCTCAGGTTTTCAGCTATTACACCAGTCGACGTGGCGTTGGAGGAAGGTATGGAAGAGTTTCAGCATTTCGCGTTCGTCTCTGCTCTGCTCGTGTATTTTGTGTAACATGTCAGGTGCCCGCAGTACCACCACGTGGCAATCAGTCTGGCGGTGGGCACTGGCTATAATGCTTTCGCTCATCAGTATATCTCCAAGTGTGCAGAGCTCTTGACGTTTGCTGAATGTCTCCTCCGTACCGTAATTTTAATGGCCAGCAGTGTATCTGATCTAGCCTCGTAACAGAAAGCATAAAATGAGGGCACTTCACGGTGAGTAAAGAGGCGAGCCTTTTGAGGAAGTGCAGGACGGGCAGGCGGCGGCGGCGCGCCTCGCCCCGCCTCGTCGCTTTGAGTGGCAGCCCGGCGGGCGTGGCCCGCGGCCGGCCGCATAGCGGGCGCGCGCCGCGGCTGCGGAACGCTTTGCTTTGCTTTGTGGCCGCCGTGGCGCCCGCGGCGCTGCCTCGCCGCGCCTTGCCTCGCCCGCCTTCCTTATCAACACGCGCCGCGCCGCGCCGCGCCGCGCTGTATTGCTTTGACTGAGCCGCGGTCCAAGTGGACCAGCAGACGACACGGCTGGTGGAGCCGCCAGGAGCTCCCAGGTCTGCCACCGGTGAAAGGCTGCACCGCAGCAAGCACCTTTCACACTCCGCAAATACCTGCCCAGTCGTCCTCACCAAGGATGTGTGTCTCATCGCAAAACACCCACCAACGCGGTTCCCATCGTGGTTGGTGCCGTTTTTTACACGGTAGAAATACACTACTGGCCATTAAAATTGCTACACCAAGAAGAAATGCAGATGATAAACGTGTATTCATTGGACAAATATATTATACTAGAACTAACATGTGATTTCATTTTCACGCAATTTGGGTGCACAGATCCTGAGAAATCGGTACCGAGAACAACCACCACTGGCCGTAATAACGGCCTTGATACACCTGGGCATTGAGTCAAACAGAGCTTGGATGTACAGGTACAGCTGCCCATGCAGCTTCAACACGATACCACAGTTCATCACGAGTAGTGACTGGCGTATCGTGACGAGCCAGTTGCTCGGCCACCATTGACCAGACGTTTTCAATTGGTGAGAGATCTGGAGAATGTGCTGGCCAGGACAGCAGTCGAACATTTTCTGTATCCAGAAAGGCCTGTACAAGAACTGCAACATGCAGTCGTGCATTATCCTGCTGAAATGTAGGGTTTCACAGGGATCGAATGAAGGGTAGAGCCACGGTTCGTAACATATCTCAAATGTAACGTCCACTGTTCAAAGTGCCGTCAATGCGAACAAGAGGTGACCGAGACGTGTAACCAATTGCTCCCCTTATTATCACGCTGGGTGATACGCCAGTATGGCGATGACGAACACACTCTTCCAATGTGCTTTCACCGCGATGACGCCAACCACGGATGAGACCATTATGATGCTGTAAAGAGAACCTGGATTCATACGAAAAACTGACGTTTTGCCATTCGAGCACCCAGGTTCGTTGTTGAGTACACCATCGCTGGCGCTCCTATCTGTGATGCAGCGTCAAGGGTAACCGCAGCCATGGTCTCCGAGCTGATAGTCCATGCTGCTGGAAGCGTCGTCGAACTGTTCGTGCAGATGGTTGTTGTCTTGCGAACGTCCCCATCTGTTTACTCAGAGATCGAGACGGGGCTGCACGATGCGTTACAGCCATGCGGATAAGATGCCTGTCATCTCGACTGCTAGTGATACGAGGCCGTTGGGATCCAGGACGGCGTTCCGTATTACCCTCCTGAACTCACCGATTCCATATTCTACTGACAGTCATTGGATCTCGACCAACGCGAGCTGCAATGTCGCGATACGATAAACCGCAATCGCGATAGGGTACAATGCGACCTTTATCAAAGTCAGAAGCGCGATGGTACGCATTCCTCCTCCTTACACGAGGCATCAGAACAACGTTTCACCAGGCAACGCAGGTCAATTGCTGTTTGTGTATGAGAAAACGGTTGGCAACTTTCCTCATGGCAGCACGTTGTAGGTGTCGCCACTGGCGCCAACCTCGTGTGAATGGTCTGGAAAGCTAATCATTTGCATATCACAGGATCTACTTCGTGTCCGTTAAATTTCGCGTCTGTAGCACATCATCTTCGTGGTGTAGCAATTTCAATGGTCAGTAGTATGCCTTTTTACTAGTGCTGTCCGTAACCGTTAAAGGCGGCGCTACTTGGTAGACATTAATTTCTCTGTGAGCGCTGGCAATGTCAGCCAGTGTCTCACGTCTGCTTCCATCTTAGGCCATAGACCATACACCGGGTGGTTGTAATTGAACTTTCGCTGCTTGAGCCAGCGTAGAAGGAGAACTATTTACCGATGGGTACCAAATTTCATAGGAATGTGCGGATGCAAAATCTGCAGTGTTAGTAGTGCTCGCATCTTGACTTGCTGTTAAGCGCCGCTACTGGTACGGCGACGAAGGGTTGAAACACAAGCACCAGCTTTCATTATAGTTCCAGACAGTCTACTTGGGCCTGGACACGGTGAGCAGGGCTTCACTCGTAAAGTTGTTTTATCAAAACGACAGCAATAGTTCTGTTGCTCTTTGTGAATATCGACTCATTAAAGGAATACGGAGAGGTCCTCTTTCAGCTCCTGGGTTGACG
The DNA here is from genome assembly GCF_023864345.2 of Schistocerca serialis cubense. Classification (NCBI taxonomy): domain Eukaryota; kingdom Metazoa; phylum Arthropoda; class Insecta; order Orthoptera; family Acrididae; genus Schistocerca; species Schistocerca serialis. The sequence continues at coordinate 89,927,318 of NC_064638.1, read as the reverse complement.
ATAGTTCGAATTAAGTGGCGGTTTGGGAATTGCTCCTTGGAGAGCCCGACGGCCAATTACACCACAAACTGCTGAAGAATTTCCTGATGGTGTGGCTGGGAACGCGGGACGTAATGTGCGATCTTCAGGGTGAACATTCCGTGGTCTACCGTAGTTTCGGGCAGCAGTAGAGCAATCCAAGCTGTTTTTGATGCAGATTGTTCTGGAGTAACCGCGAACCACGGAGCGAAGATGAACACAAGACCAGGGAAGGCGGTGAGGCGACGTCAATCAATAGCGCAGTCACCAGGAGGTCACCAAGATAGAAGTGGCATCCAACCTAAGTGAATATAAGCGCCGCTCCTGCCAGCCTCAGCTGGACATGGCAGTATTCGCAGAGTATTAGCACGGCCTAGCAGAGAGTGCTACGGTAGCAGTTACTGGTAATCCATAAAATATGTGTCAGACTTGGATGAGCGCTGTATATGCTAAAGGACTCAGATTTACGTCGCATGTCGTCCATCGCTTAAGTATTGTCAAACTTCTTTATCTGTATTAAATCTACTAATGTTATTTGCTTGAATTGTTGTATATCATTCCGAGGACGCAGCATCCCTTAGGTACCCTATTCGCGAAAAGTGGGCACGATCCCACACAGATGGTCGTCGTCACATTGAGTAACGTTTGTACCTCGAACGTAAGCATAGAACGCATTTAACAATGTGTAAATTCAAATGTCTTTTTTGTTTGTTTTTTTTATAATCGTTTATTCGCTATTTTCTCTGTCCTCACAAATGTTTGCAGAAGGTTTCATTGACCTGCGATCACTCGTTTTTCATAGGGTCCCTCTCAAGTAGCGAAAGTTTAGCTACGAGGGCTATCCACAAAGTACATTACGTTTTGGAATTAAAAACAAATAAAGTATTGGAATTTTTTTTATTATATACAGATGAAAGCCACACTTAAATACTACTTTTCTACATAGTTGCCATTTAAATTAAGGCACTTATCGTAGCGATGGACGAGCTTGGAAATTCCTTCGTCGTAAAATTCGGCCGCCTGCGCCTCAACCACGTGGTCACCTCTTCTTGAAGCTGTGCGTCGTCATCAAAACGCTGCATAGCCAACCACTTCTTCATAGCTGGGAATAAGTGGAGGTCGCTCGGTGCCAGGTCGGGACTGTACGGTGGATGGAAACAACTCCCACTTAAAAGATTCGAGAACTTCACGAGTGGCATTTGCCGTGTGGGCCCGGGCGTTGTCGTGAGTCAGCAAGATCTTTGAGCCCAACTTTCCCCTGCGCTTGTTTTGTATTGCTCTTCTGAGGTTGTGCAGAGTTTGGCAATACCTTTGAGAGTTTATTGTAGTGCCTCTTTCCAGGAAATCCACAAAAAAACACACCTTTTCTGTCCCAAAAGACAGTCGCCACGTGGTTGAAGGCGCAGGCGGCCGAATTTTACGACGAAGGAATTTCCAAGCTCGTCCATCGCTACGATAAGTGCCTTAATTTAAATGGCAACTATGTAGAAAAGTAGTATTTAAGTGTGGCTATCATCTGCATATAATAAAAAAAATTCCAGTACTTTATTTTTAATTCCAAAACGTAATGTACTTTGTGGATAGCCCTCGTATAACCACCCTGTAACTCGCGCATGCCATCATTATATCAAACCAACACCTAGATCAATTAACTAGTGGCAACATCCATTTGCAGATGACATCTAGAATACATTTCAGTTCATATTAATTGTAGTTTCTTCAGTAAAGGTTTCTTTATTACAACGGCAAAACTATTGCAACGATTGGTTGTACAGAAAAATTTGTGAAAGCGAGTAATCTTGCGTTCCACTGGAAAACTTGTTTTAGGAATGCAAAAAAGCTTTGCGTACACATGTCTTGAAAGTTAGGATGTATATTAGTTCTCAGATCGAAAACTCAATGCGTGACGAATATTTTGCGCCAGCTTAATTTCAATACCAATTTCACTACAAGAGTTCTCTCTCTAACCAACATTTCTAATATGTGAGGGGAAGCCAAATAAAGCCTTAAGAGTCTAATTAAAACGTCACATTTCGCGTCAATGGTCTGTAAGTTGGCAGTATTGTTTCATTGATGTAAGAAATGCCCCATAGACACCAGCATACTACAGAAAAGTGAAACGTTGCCACAATATCATTTCAAAATAACTGACCTCCTTGCGACATGCAGTAAGAAAGAACAGCGTTGAGTCGCACATTTTCAGGGCAGTGAAGGTACTAAACTTAAAATCTATCAGCGAATGAAGATCCAGTACGGTGATGCATGTCTGCCGTGGTGCAGAAAATTCGGAAATTGCGTGACTTCTACGACAGACGCTCAGCGACCTGGTAAGCTACAACGCATTGTGGCACCAGTCCGCTGCAGCAGATAACGTCATGGAAAATCGCTGTGACGGTGGATGAAACAGCTGCAAATCATAGTAGTCGTAGTGCAGGGCACCACATCATTCATCAAGTGCTTAAGTTTCGTAAAGTGCAAGATTCGAGCCACGTTAGCTCACTCCAGATCGGAAAGCTTTACGAGTCGGCGTCTGTGAAGAACTCTTGCGGTGCTTCCAAGCAGGACGTGATACCTTCTTCGCGAGCATCGTTACAGGAGGCGAATCCTGGGTGCACTACCACCAATCCCAAACAAAGACAGCATGCAAGGTGTGGTGCTATTCTTCCCCACCAAAACGAAAGAATTCCTGACGCAGCCATCTCTCTTGTGACACTACACGACTAGGTGCGTGTATTCCAATATGTTAAAAAATCAGCTTCGGCCTGTAACAAGACCAAAGCTGTGTGGACGTCTGACCGCAGGTGTCATTTTGCAACACTACAATGCTCGGCCTCATACTGCCTGTGCAGCACTTACAATCATCGATGACGACCATTTTGATACTCTCCAACTTCCGACATACTCACTAGACCTCGCACAGAGTGTTTAACACTTGTCTGCACCGCTCAAAGAGGCAACGGGGTGAAAGAAATTTCCTTCCGATGATGAAGTGCAACAGGCGATGCACAGTTGCTAGCTGCGTACACGACCAAAATAATTTTTCTTCAGCGAAATCCGTGCACTTCCTGCATACTGGAGAAAGTATGTTGAACGACAAAGGGACTATGTCCAAAAATGATATACTTGTGTTCCACATATTTCAATAAAAAATTTTAAAAAATATTTAAAGATTTCAATCGACTCCCCATCGTATTATTCTTCGTTTCTTGATATCTAGTATCTGTAATGGATTACTCAATTGTCAAAAAATAAGTTTTTATTTTGTGTAAAAACCGGACATTATGGATAAAAATGGACGTCATTTCTTATAAAAGCGCAATATAGCTTGTAGCAGGTATTGCTGAAGAATCATCAGAAAACTAAGCGCTTCAAGTCAAGCTGTCATTTCGTCTTCTACTCCTGTGACAGATGTGAACAAAATGACCCACATTGTAACATAAACTTGAATTCGCTGAACAACTGTAACTGCGAAGTTTGTGAAAAGAAAGAACCGCTAATACAATCTTTCAAACTGTTTCTTACAGTTTCAGCTGCTTAAATGTAAACATGATAACAAATGTATTAATATTGGGAAATTCGGAGAAGTTATGTTAACTGTAGAGCCGCGCGTAGTTATACTGTCACAATTAATGCATGAATTTAGCGATAAATGATGTAACTAAATAAAAAGGTTTAAAAAATCATTTTTTAAGATTTTAGGACTCACTCTTAAATTTTGCACTTGGTGGGAGATTCTGATTACGTTTTTTAATTATAACAATGAAATCCTACACGAAACTGCAATGAGATCGTGCAATATCTTTGATTCAACGATTGTTATCAAGAAAAATCGTACGAAATAATAACGAGACAAAACATTGTAATATTTTAATGCATGTTAACAAATGTCTTCCATAAAACAGATCCACTCCAAGTCAAAGTTCTCTTTGATTTCGGCTTGTGGGATTTGAGTAAGATCACAGAAAATATTTTAGCGTGCCGCCTATCACGAAATCATCGAATTTCTTTAACGTAATGTCGAAAGCTGCAGATAGCTTTTTCAGGTGTACAGTACAGTTAAATGTCCGTGAAGGGAACTCAAAAACTCTCCCACAAAAACCTCGTCTTTAACAAACGCCACTTGCCTCACAATATTTTCAAAAGCAAATTGTGACTGGAATTACATAAATAACAAATACGAATTTGAATAAAAGTTTGCTTTCAAATTATATTTTCAACAAACACTTAACATTAAATCAGCAATGAACAGCATTCGAATCAGCAAATCAATTCGATGCGAATACGAACGAGGATGCGAATGCTACTGAATGAGTCTACATTGTTCCGCCACTTACATATCAAATGTGAAAAATATTCTCGTCATGTTATGATGTAGTTTGTAGTATGTCTCTACGATTTAGTTTCTCCTTGATCTTACAAAATCTTACCCTCTGTCCTCGAAGATTAGCTTTTATTACTTATAAGTAATTAAGAAATCAGCCTGCATAATTTTATAACTGTGGCCTAGGGCTATATAAGCAAAGAACACGGGTAACTGTGCCATGCACACCTCTTGCCCCTCCCGACAGCCACCACGCGAAGGGTCCTCATATCGCAGCCAAATAGTATGTCACTCGCAGGGCCGTATCATGGGATGGCGAGATAGGCCCATGCCAATAGCGCAGGCGTAGAGGGGTGCATACATCACCGAAAAAATCACAAAGAAAGACGAGTCAAGAATTGAATGGAAGACCCCTTTTACCTACTAGATGAGTCTTCTCCCTCCGTCCGAAACTTAAAAGCAGGCTATTGTCACCGTGTCATATCTAGATTTTTATTTCGCCCAACTAGCATCATTACTACGGAACAGACGTCTGTCACTAACAAGGTTAATGGGACAGCAGTGTGCTCGGTTCACACAGCTTCCACCCACGTAACTGACTCACTCTGAACAACACAGTTCTTGCTGCTACTTCCCTGTGATCCGCGAGCAGGTACTACTTGACCGAACTTTTCCGATTTATGCTGATTGATGGCGGGAGCGAGAAGCGACGATGGAGAAAGCAAGCAAAAAGTTTGGAAGAGAGATGTAATTCCACTATTGCCCCAGCTAGCAATTTTGTTACTCGATCTGATGTGTGAATAAAAAAGACCTAAAGATTAATCTATTGCTGTTGATAATATCACGAGAGTTGTTAGTCGTGTATATACACAGCTATACTAGTTCATTATTTTTCTTTTATTTATAATGATTAATTTGTACACTATTATTAATTTACAAGAAGCAAATTAAATCTGATAATCATTATAAATCATACTAAAATCAATGTACAATAACCGCTATAAATTGTAAGATATATATATATACAGGGTGATTATAATTAAAGTTGAACTTTCAAAACGCTGTAGAAATAACACCACTGGTCAGAATAACGTCAAATTGCCACGGAAAGCGTCTCGGAGAAGAGGGAAAACGTATGGCAGAAGAAAAAAATAGTGTGAAAATTGATCAATAGATGGCGATGTATGTAAATGAAAACACCTATCATGCGCACGACGCATTGAAGTTGGTATAAACATGCCGTGTACACGACTTTTCCTCCTTAAGCGTCTGGGACGCTCACCATGACTATCTCAATGCAGGATCGCGGTCTGCTTGTAAAGCTGTATTACAAGAATGATGAGTGTGCACACGTCGCTCTGCAAAAGTTCCGGACACTGAAGGGTTTGAAAAAAGGCGTTGGTCCGATCACTGCCGTCAATCTGGAGAAAATGATCGGAAATTCGAAAAGACGGGTTCTTTTGATGTGCAACCTGGTAGAGGGAGGAAGCAGCCTCTAGACACTGTTCCGGATATAGTACGCGATGGATCCACCAGCGGAAGGACTGACCACGAGTCAGGTTTATTGGATCACCGGACCCTGTCGTAGCGGCCCCTTATTTAGAGGGCCCGCACAACCGACGCACAAGATGGGTTACCTACCTCCTCCCCGGAGCGCAGAGAGAAACATCGCCAGACTTTACAAGTAACCACGAACTACTTCGCCAGACAACATGTGACAGCGTTCCACCAATCGGAACTCATATGGCTCATGTAACACTCCGCTGACCCGACTTTATAAGCACGTCCGGACAGTCAGAACGGCAGTGTTTACCTTCCGCTAGGAATAGCTCCGGCCAGTACCTACGCCGTCTCTAGCATTGTATCCACTCACCGTAACATTGTAGTAGCACGTTGTATTGTGTAGTTAGTAGAGTAGGTTTTGTTCAGTATTTTCTTCCATGGTCTTGTTTCCTCATCTGCTTTGCCACCACAAGAGTTGTCTGGTTTTCTTGTTGTTCTCGCATTTAGAACTTACTTATATGCCAAGAAGGCGTTTTTCCTTTAATTATAATAAAGTGTGTTCAAATTGACTGTTAGTTCTTTCCCGCAGACCGCAGGACCCTACAGTTACTGGTGAAAAGAATGGTATTTCCATTTTCGAACGAAATGGCCTCCTCCGAGGAACTTCTTACGTCCTTGGTGGATTCAGGCAGTGCTCACGCGCTCAGAACTTCGCTCTCGCTCGCCAGCGTTACAAGAGGTAGCTCATAGAGTTGATTCCATCGCAGATAAATTGAACACATTGCACGTGCCTTCACCGAATCTCCGGCTCTCGATAGATCTGTCGAACTATGGTCAAATTACGTAGAACGGTTGGCACAACATTTACTGGCACATGGGGTCCATGGCGAAAATCGAAGTCGGGCTTCTTTTAGCTACAGTCGGTTCACAGGTGTACTGTTTAATTCAACAACTGAACCCTGAGGAGTTAGGCTGCCTTTTTGAGTATTTTGACGCACAAATACACGTCACCTCCGCCCGTCAGACTTTCTTTTCTTGTCGAAAGGCTTCAGGTGAGTGATCTGTCCCGGCATTGTAAATTCCGATGCGCCAACGTTGCCTGCAAGCAGTCTTATGCTTCTTCGTTGATTCGCGATATGGTGGTGTTTTACACACTTAACGCGGGTCTTCGGGCTGATATTTTGGAGTTACAGGACCCGTCCCTCGACACATGTCTGCCGATCACTCGTGCGTTTGAGCGGTTTCACTGGCTACAACCATCGCGTCTTTATCCAGCTGTTTTCACGGCTCGCCTTTTGCCTAGCGCCGAGCGGGAATCTCTAAGATACGTTGGTCGAGCCCGTGAGAGGAAGACTTTCACACGGCTTCTATCCTGTCCGGACTGTTTCCGGAATCACCAGCTGTCGGAGTGCCCCGTCGGCGAGAAAGATGTACGGCTTGCAGTCGAGCAGGCCATATCGCCGTGGTTTGTCATGCTTCCCAGGAATATCGCGTAAATGTCACACCTCTTGCAGACACACAGACTCATCACCTCAGGACCTGGAAGCCTCGCATTCCATTGACGGCCAAGTATTCTCCATCATTCCTCAGTCGGGTGCGCGTTTTCTCCTTACCTTGGAGGTTGCGCATATTCCGGTTCTATTGTGGATGGTGCCACATACCAACACTTGGGCTCGCTGGCTTTATCCCCGTACACTCGCGCCTTGCGCGCTTTCAGTAATCACTCTATATCAATCGACGGCGTTTTTTCCACACAAATCTCTTACACTGGCCGTTTCTTCACCGCTCAGTTCTTAGTGGTCGGATCCTCCGGCGCTACTAAGCTTCTGGGTGTGGACATTTTTGATCGTCTGCAAGACAAGGTACAGGCGGCGTCTATTGCCTCATCGGATACCCTATACCCTCCTCGACCCATTGCTCAGCAAATACGAAACGTTGTGCTAATTCGCCATACCAGGGATGAAGCAGATGTTCAGCTTCTTTCCGCTGCTGTTCCTCGTCTGTTTTATGCCAACTTCGCCGCTTACAAGACGAAGGCATCCTTTCTCCCGTCGTACACAGACGCTGTGCGACGCCTATCGTGATAGTCGAGAAGCCGAAAGGTGTTTTATGCATATGTGGCGATTTTAAGGTCACGATCAATTCTCAGTCTGTCATCGATGCATATCCTGCCCCATCGGTGGCAGTCTTGCGTGCTCGACCGTTTTCACCAAAATTGATTTGGGCGATGTTTATTTGCAGCTACCTTTGGACGAGGAATCGCTGCAGATCCTAGCCATCAACACCCCGTGTGGCCTGTTCCGGTACGACAGCCTCCCGTCTGGCATTGCCAGCGTCCCAGCCATTTTCCAACGTTATTTGGAACGACTCATAAACCAGGTGCCCATTGCGGCCAATTTCGAGGTGATTCAAAATGTGCCTCCTCCCACCAACGTAAGCAACAGCAATCTGTCCTCGGTCAAATGAACGATTATGGGCGTTTTATACCCCACGCGGCCGAGATTTCGGTCCCCCTGACCAGGTTATCGCGCAAGGGTGCATGTTGAGTTGGGGACATGGCGTGTAAGCAGGCTTTCACATGTCTCATGTCAGCTCTCTCCCGCCCTCCTTGTCTGGCCATTTACGACCCTTCCCTGCCCCTCATCGTCGCCGCCAGTGCCTCGGACTATGACCTGGGTCCCGTCCTCTCGCATGTGCTCGACAGCGTTGAGAGGCTGGTGGTTTCCACATTCAAAGAATTGACCGACGCTCATACCCAGCTCAAACCAAATATAGTCGATTTGAAAAGGAAGCATTTGTGCTGGTTTTCGCCCTGATGAAATTCTACGATTTCGTGTATGGTCGTCATTTCTCTCAGCACACCGACCACAAACCTTTGGGTCTTCTGTTTCAACTGGGCTGCTGTGCCCACCTGGATGGCGCGCCGCCTCCAGTGTTGGGCGCTCTTCCTGGACACGTTCGACTTCGATATTGTCTATCTCACCTCTCAAGGGCACGAAAAATCTGATTTCCTGTCCTGGTTGTCTGCCAGGACGGACTGTGAGTTTGATGCTTCCCCTTTGGTTTGTTTCCATGTGGAACCAGACGTGGACGCAGCTCTGAACGTGCTTCCATTGGATGTCTATGCGGTTCAGCAGGCCACCACTCAGGATCAGACACTGCAAGCTCTCAGCCGTCAAATCGCAGAAGGTTTGCCGACCAGTTGTCACAGCATCCACGATGCAGAGGTCCAACATTTTTCGGATCATCGGCGCAGTCTCTTTTTCCGCAGTGGCATCATCCTTTTGCGTAGTGTTTCCGAAGTTCCCGCAGTGGTCATACTGCATGCATTGCACCGCCATGTCCTCGACCTCCTCAATGCTGGCCGTTGGGGCATCATCCTCACCAAACAGCTGGCCCGCCGACACCTTTATTGGCGTGGTTTGGATAAAGACATTACCCCCCTCGTGTCAACCTGCACCACATGCCAAACACATCAAGCAGCATCCCCGTGCCAGAATTTTTTGTGGCCAGATGCAGCTGCTCCATGGGAACATCTCCATTTGGATTTCGCAGGCCTGTTTCATGGTTCCCAGTGGCTCATACTGATCGACTCTGGGTCGGGATACCCTTCTGTCTCCCAAATGATGAACACCACTTCTGCTGAGACTATCAAAATTCTCCGGCGCCTTTTTGCCGTTGAGGGACTCCCCAAAACGATTGTTACGGATAATGGTCCACAGTTTCTTTCGGCCGAGTTTAAGCAATTCTGTACTGCCAATGGAATTTCCCTCGTCCAGACTGCCGGTTTTCACCCTGTGGCAAATGGCTGGGCAAACGTTTTGTGCAGACGTTCAAGACCCAGCTCGGTTAGCTGCTCAGCAATCATCGACTGGAGGAAGCCGTGCTTCTTTCTTTGCCTACCTGCCATGCCACCACCCCCACACCAGCCCCACTCCCCATGATGGTAAAAGTTCAGCAAAGATACTTCACGGTCGGTCATTCTGCTCTCCCTTATCTGTTCTACTTCCTGAGGCTTCTAACCATCCCACCCGCGCACTGACGCACTCCTTTCGCCTTGGGCAGGGGGTCTGGGCGCGGATCTTCTCTCATTCATGGGCGCACTGGGTGCTGTGGTCATTACCAAGCGCTGCAACTGGGTGATGGCGTATCTCCAGGTGGGCCGACGGTTCCGCCGCCCACCGGCACCTCAGCCAGCTCTGCTCCCATCTGGTGGACCACGATGCCCCTGGAGGACTGCCAGTGACTGTCACCGGCCACCCTGTGTCGGAACCACCGCTTCTGTCTCCGCCTCAGCTGCTGTCTCCACTGCCAGCTGCCCGTGCTGCATTGCTGCATCCCACACCTACTGGGCACCAACCCATGGAGATCAACCAGGGTGCCTCTACTCTTATGGACGTTTGTGGTGCTGTGCACTTTTTTTCCCAGAAGGAGAAATGTCGCAGCGGCCCCTTATTTGGAGGGCCCACACAACCGACACACAAGACGGGTTGCCGACGTCCTTGCAGGAGCGCAGCCAATATAAACAAACAGACTCTGCAAATAAACACGGAACTACTTCGCCAGACAACATGTGACAGTGTTCCATCAAACAGAACTCATATGACACATGTAGCACTCCATCGACCTAGCTTTATAGGCTTGTTCGGTCAGTCAGACCGGCAGTGTTTACCTACAGCTAGGAACAGCTCCAGCCAGTACTTACGCCGGCCCTAGCATTCTATACACTCGCCGTAGCATTGTAGTAGCACATAGTATTGCGCAATTAGTAGAGTAGATTTTTGTCAGTATTTCCTTCCATGGTCTTGTCTCCTTATTTGCTTTGCCACCACAAGAGTTGTGGGGTTTTCTTGTCGTTCTTGCATTTAAAATTTAGTTGCATGCCAAGAAGGAGTTGCCCGCATCTCGTGGTAGTGCGGTAGCGTTCTCGCTTCCCACGCCCGGGTTCCCGGGTTCGATTCCCGGCGGGGTCAGGGATTTTCTCTGCCTCGTGATGGCTGGGTGTTGTGTGATGTCCTTAGGTTAGTTAGGTTTAAGTAGTTCTAAGTTCTAGGGGACTGATGACCATAGATGTTAAGTCCCATAGTGCTCAGAGCCAAGAAGGAGTTTTTTCTTTAAATGTAATGAAGTGCATTAAAATTGAATGTCAGTTCCTTCCTGCCGACCGCAGGACACTAAAGGACCCGCCTATCATCTCCTGCTCTGCTCTGGGGGCTTGATGAAAGGGCTCCACGCCTTGTGCGCCGCATTGCTCGGTGTTCGGCGGTCTGCACGGTGACCACTCGCCTGACTCTCAGGCCCACGGTAGCAGTCCACCAGCCCTTCACTTTCACGCCATAGGGGGACGCCAGCGTGCGGTTGGAAATCGACATACGGCTGTAATGTTCAATGCCATTCTCGAGGCGCACTTTTTTGGGCATCTGTCACAAACAATAGAATTATTTTCGAAGGTTAATAACTTCCTCCCAGAGCTGTGTCCTAGCGAAAATAACATATATTTCGAGGGCTGCAGCTGGCACTGGGCATAAAAGGCATTCTAGCTGTCTCAGAATGAATAGTGTTTTTATAAAAATAGCAGATGCATCCAGTTTTCCAGCCACTTGCCAGCAAACAAAGGATGTCTGCCTCAAAATTTCTTTTTCTCCTCCACAGTTGCAATCTATCCCTCAAACAATTAATGCGCTGTTCTGTAACACACATAAGACTAACTTGCATGAAGGATTGTCTCCTTCCATCCAACGGACATCTAGCAAACAAAATACACTCCTGGAAATGGAAAAAAGAACACATTGACACCGGTGTGTCAGACCCACCATACTTGCTCCGGACACTGCGAGAGGCCTGTACAAGCAATGATCACACGCACGGCACAGCGGACACACCAGGAACCGCGGTGTTGGCCGTCGAATGGCGCTAGCTGCGCAGCATTTGTGCACCGCCGCCGTCAGTGTCAGCCAGTTTGCCGTGGCATACGGAGCTCCATCGCAGTCTTTAACACTGGTAGCATGCCGTGACAGCGTGGACGTGAACCGTATGTGCAGTTGACGGACTTTGAGCGAGGGCGTATAGTGGGCATGCGGGAGGCCGGGTGGACGTACCGCCGAATTGCTCAACACGTGGGGCGTGAGGTCTCCACAGTACATCGATGCTGTCGCCAGTGGTCGGCGGAAGGTGCACGTGCCCGTCGACCTGGGACCGGACCGCAGCGACGCACGGATGCACGCCAAGACCGTAGGATCCTACCCAGTGCCATAGGGGACCGCACCGCCACTTCCCAGCAAATTAGGGACACTGTTGCTCCTGGGGTATCGGCGAGGACCATTCGCAACCGTCTCCATGAAGCTGGGCTACGGTCCCGCACACCGTTAGGCCGTCTTCCGCTCACGCCCGAACATCGTGCAGCCCGCCTCCAGTGGTGTCGCGACAGGCGTGAATGGAGGGACGAATGGAGACGTGTTGTCTTCAGCGATGAGAGTCGCTTCTGCCTTGGTGCCAATTATGGTCGTATGCGTGTTTGGCGCCGTGCAGGTGAGCGCCACAATCAGGACTGCATACGACCGAGGCACACAGGGCCAACACCCGGCATCATGGTGTGGGGAGCGATCTCCTACACTGGCCGTACACCACTGGTGATCGTCGAGGGGACACTGAATAGTGCACGGTACATCCAAACCGTCATCGAACCCATCGTTCTACCATTCCTAGACCGGCAAGGGAACTTGCTGTTCCAACAGGACAATGCACGTCCGCATGTATCCCGTGCCACCCAACGTGCTCTAGAAGGTGTAAGTCAACTACCCTGGCCAGCAAGATCTCCGGATCTGTCCCCCATTGAGTATGTTTGGGACTGGATGAAGCGTCGTCTCACGCGGTCTGCACGCCCAGCACGAACGCTGGTCCAACTGAGGCGCCAGGTGGAAATGCCATGGCAAGCCGTTCCACAGGACTACATCCAGCATCTCTACGATCGTCTCCATGGGAGAATAGCAGCCTGCATTGCTGCGAAAGGTGGATATACACTGTACTAGTGCCGACATTGTGCATGCTCTGTTGCCTGTGTCTATGTGCCTGTGGTTCTGTCAGTGTGATCATGTGATGTATCTGACCCCAGGAATATGTCAATAAAGTTTCCCCTTCCTGGGACAATGAATTCACGGTGTTCTTATTTCAATTTCCAGGAGTGTAGCTAAACTGGGATGATTGTGTGCTGTCACTGTGGATCTTTTAAAAATATAAAAGGAAGCATGATAGGTGCAGCAGGAAGCCATGATTTGTTGTTATTACACGATAATGTATGCAATATTGTTACGAAGTATTGGTAATGTAGCTTGCATCGAAGCTGTTGTGTTCTTTTGCAGGATGAATTTAAATGTGCTTACATCCCCCACAGAGTCGTTTTTCGAAGACTTTTTCGCTCTTTGTAGGGCTGTAGCACTGTTCAAAATGACATACAAACGGTTGAAATCGAGACTTCACGATTGGTAATATGCATGCATTCGCAGCAGATGGTTGCGGTTTGCGTGCGCAACTTGCTAAGTGTTAGTCTACAAACGACGTTGCTCCAAACTCTATAGGTACAGGGAAGGGAAACTCTCATGGTCTAGCATGCTAAGCACAGTTGACACCCTTGTAACTAACGAATAACTTATTACTAGGTTTTAAAAAAATCTATAGTTTTTAGATGTCCTGGTATTGTTGTGGTGACGTATCAGTCTCAGAAATTCGTAGCTAATCTGGTAAGCAGTAAGAGCATATACATATGGGGGTAAAATATTAGAGCAGCAGCAGAAATCAACTCTGTACACATGTCAGCTGCCTGTTGCAGATCCCTACTGGGTACCTTCTGAATCTGATGAAGTATTAGTTTCCATTAAGTGTACCACTGCACGAGTCTGCAGACAAGCTCTCTGATGTGCCGTAGCACTACACGGATTTGTTTCCATACTGCGAGTTTCCAGTCTGCATCATTTGTTGAGATTCAGCTGGGTATAATGGAATCTTCCTATCCAAAATGCATGCACATAAATCATCAGGAAGAGGGGAATTCTAGGGATTTTTTTGTAGGTTGGTGTATACGAGACGCAAATATCCTCATATAAAATTAAACAACATATGTGTATGCTGGCAATATGACCATACAAATACGGGAAATATTTGAAAAATGCGAAAAAGTGACATAAAATCTAGGAAAACCTGAGGTCGGTAAAAAACGGTATTATGTTGTTAAGTAATATTTGAAGAATAGAGTTTCTGGTATAATTACGACGAATTCATGGCAAATATGTAAAACTGAGGAAAATCAAACGAAATATGTAAAATCACGAAAAAAACTTGCAAAATTACTTATATTGACAGAGAATGCATAAAATTAAAGAAGTAGTACCACAAAACGCAGGGAACTGATGTCGGTTGAGGGTACCTGGTGTAATATCCACGACTATATTTTATTCAGAACAATATTCACGACAGGATTGTGTGTGCAATTTGAGCGAACATTCTCGTGATACTAATAAAAAAGGATTTCATCGATATTAAAATAATAATAAATAATGATTGTCAGTGACATAATTTCATTTTCTGTGAAAAAGTTAGAAATCTTCATTTTTTGTTATCTATGATTCTTCTAGAATAAACCTTCTTCTTGTTCGAACTGTCAAGACCACCTACAATACATCGACCTCAACACAGAAACCAAGATGGCGGCCGTCTTAGGCCAAGTATTTCAGCGCTACCTAGGGTAGCGCTGAAATACGAAGTGAATAATTTACAAACTTCATAAATGGAAAGTAGATTCTAAATTGCGTAAGAATTGTTATGTATTTTTCTATCTTCAAACTTAAATAAAAAGTTGTCACTAAAGCCACAAATTACGTAATAACTACTATGACGAAGTAAAATTATGAGATACAACTCAAAATCAAATCCAAAAAACTACTACACAACACATGTAAATGGCATAATTGGACACTAATAATAATTTGCAAAATAGAAGCTACATAGCAATAATAAATGAAGCGTGTAACTAAAGCTCAAAATTGTATTAAACAATATGCAGTTAATTATAGTCACTGTCATTACGTAGTATGTTAGAAGTGGTTTGATTTTGAGTACCTGTTGGATTCATTTGCTGCTCAGCTTGGCCACTTAGCGTTTTGTTATTTTTGCTGCAATGTTTTCATGATTTCATCTTTTTTGTTTGACTAGTGTTCGAGCAATTTCCTTTGAAACACACTTTTCATTCAACAGTTTTGTGTAATTATTAATAAAAATATTTGAAAGCACTTTAATACTTTTCTTGATTGTTGTCTTTAAAGGAATGCCACATTTGCACACATCACTGAGGTTACTAATGGCATTTTCACACAATTCAGTTCCTAAGGCAAGTATTGCATCTCTCTGATTTTCAAGTTTGAGAAATTCTGGTTCATATGTGCTGCTAATCAGAACTTGAAAGAGTTTATATACATTACAACACAAGAAAATCATAATAGAAGAAGGATACTTCAATCCCCCACGATTCAGTTGGTTGAAATAGGAAAGGAGTTCTTTGGTTTCACACTGCAACAATATTTCATCCTCTATCTGTAACATTTCTTCACAGCCTCAACATTTTCCACCTTTTTTGCAGCTTTTCAAGCACTGTTTTGCTGGTGTAGCTAGCAATACAAACCAAGACTTTCAAATCTTCATCCATCATGGGAATGTTTGCTAGTTCCTCTAGAGCAGGTTCTAATTTATCTAAATTATCATACAGTTGGTGTTTTATGCTGTAATGTACTTTTGCTGCAAAATCATTTGATGTAAATTCACCATGTTTAGTAGATCTGAGCTTTAGTAGACTTATTACTTTCCGTTTCCTCTCAGATTCCAAGATTTGCTCAACTGAAACATTATATGTGCAGCCACTTAGCCTTCTATAAACTCCAAATCTTGCTTCCAAAGCATCTGTGTGTAATTTTGCTGTAAGAATGGAGGACCAGTTGTAAGTGTTAAAAATGTATCTGCATTACTGAACTGTTGTTGCAAGTGTGTGAGAGAAAGCAGTATATGTTTCATTGGTTAATTTTCCATGAGTAGGCAATGCATGCCAGATATCAAGAAATGTTTTCAAATTTTCAGGAAACACAAGTTTGGAGTCAGTAGGTCCAGTGATTGGGCTAGAATTATCATCTGATGTGTATTTGCCTTTCATGGGATGCTGTACATTAGAAACTGTCCACCATTTAATGATTAATTTCAAAAACTGAATAGTGCCATCAGAAATCTCAATCCCCTGACTTTTCAAAATTTCTAGTGCTGTCACATTTTTAGAATCAAAAACACTGAGAGCAAGGGTAAAATTCTGTCTCTCAAGATAAGTTGGATATACTGCCTTTCTCACTAGCTTTGGAGCAAGTTTCAACAGTTTATTTTTCTCAGAATGAAACAGGTTCCTCAAATCTGAAAACTTCGTGTCACTGACAGTATATTCGCACGCAGCATTCCCTTCATCACTGTGTAGAAAGATGTTGATGAAGGCAAATGTATCCTCAATATTAGGCATTATGAAGGATTCATTTTTTCCATTCAACCAGTTATTTCTGATACACTTAAGCAAGTACACGCTGTCAAACAGAACAAAGAGAAATTTGAATGGAGCGACTGGATTTGTAATACACGCCTGTAAAGTGCCACCACACATAAGCTGATACATTTTTCTTATAGTGCTATGGTTATCTGTTACCAGGCATATAACATCATACTGAAGCTCATGCATTAACTTTAATACATCAATTCTCATTATCAGTAGTGTATCAGAACTAACATTTTTTACAGGAAAGAGAGCTATTACTTCTTTATAATCAGAACGTAAAGATGATGCCATGAAAACCTGAATTGTACCTGCTGTTGTAGGATATGAAGTATTCTCAGCAATACCAAGTATCTTTCCTGCCTTATAAGAGAATTTTGAATTAACATAAACTTCATCTAGCATCGCCGAAATTACCTTGTCTCTTCGCTGAAGAAATTTATTTTTTTCCCTCAAAAAGGCTACCTGTGATGGACCAATACAAGGTTTATTTGGACCCATTTTGCTTAGAAACTGCCTTAAATAGACAGAATGAGATAATGTTAACACATTTGTTTTTCTCAAATGAAAAGCAAATGGTTGCTGCCCATATCAAAAGCTCAGGAGAATATCTATTTTGCTTTGTTATTGCAAGTTGTAATTGCTCCAAAACAAATTCTATTTTAGGTGCTATTTCAGCGTCAAAATCGCTACCAGCTTTCAGTGCTAGTGTGAGAACATTGACTAAAATTATAATCTTGTCAATGGTGCCAGTAGAGTTATCTGTGAAACCATTTAGGTGACTCACCAGATTGTCAAATTTCGTCCACTTGTCACATTTCAAGTTCTCTTCCTCTCCAGACTATAGTATCCATTTCAAGGTTTCTGTAGGCAAACACACATTTTTGTGAAAAACTTTTACTTCCAAGGAACTTGATATCTTGAAGCACACCACTGAAGAATCATACTATAATTTAATGAAAGATACATAGTCATCCTTTAATAAAAGTGTAAATGGACAAACATTCCTTTTCTGCACTTCGCTTTTAAAATGCTGAAAGTCAGGTATATTGTCATTTTCGCGCCACTTACTGAAACTGCATTCATCACATTCCAGTAGCTGTTGAACACGATCTTCAGGATTCTTCCTTTCCTTAGGAACTGGTACTGTGTGATAAGAAGGTTGATTAGGAAAGATGGTTGGAACTGTATCATTTGTTAGTTTTGCTATTTTTCGTGGCACACGTATTGGTTCACTATTTTCCACAGGAAAAATATCTTCCCTAACCACAAACTTAGGTTCAAAATGCTTAATACATACCACAGCTTTATCGTTCACTTCAAAATTATCTCTATGAATTACTTTAATCCATTTGTTCCTCAATGCTGTTTCCTTGGGAAACTTAAATGTTGAGGTATCGTATGTTTTGCCGTAGTTGGATTTACATCCTGGTACACAACAGCTACAACCCATCGCAAGAACAGTTTACACTTTAAATTATGCCGAACTTACTACAGAATCTAGAAAATAAATACTAGCGTAGCATTTGCGACGACATTCACAGCATTTACCATAAATAGCAGCTAGTAATAAATGCTTTCGCTTCTCTTGAACGTCACGTGTACAATGTTACACACACGCGTTATGGAAACACAAGCACGCTGGCTTGTTTCCCCCACGATTGCCGTCATATTGTCAACTATCGATATCTGCCTTAAGGTCTGATTTATTGTAGGTGGTCTTGGAACTGTTGTAATGATCGGACACGATTCATGTCTTGGGGCACTGAGGTCGGTAAAAAACTGTATTATGTTGTTAAGTAATATCTGAAGAATAGAGTTCCTGTGTAATTGAAATCAATAACATGGAAAAAATACTTTTAAATGTTAATGCATATAGTTAAGGCAAAGAAAAGATTTAATATGTATTATTTGTTGAGACTAAAACAACGCCTGAACCAGATTCGACAAATGATTGTCTTATGTTAGCCGCCATCTTAGTGAAATATTGCCGCGGCAGTTTTAAATCAAATTACAAAGCTCATATGAATCTTGATGGTCAATTTTTACGATAATAATTATGTATTCGTGGGCCAGAACCCACTCACAAATCATAAATTCGACTTAAATTATGAATAATCTTTAAATATGGTGCAAACAGCATCTTACGTGGTGAAATTGTTCTCTGTTAATGTATGAATCCTGATTATTTCGTAAGAACTTTTAGGAAATGTCTTTTCACAGAAAAGAATACATTAGTATTATGCGTGTTTGGTATTGTGTCTAAAAATAGTTCATTTTGTTTAACCGAAAGTGTTGCCACCTTGAACAATAGTTCACTAAACTGTGTGAGATCAATAGTGAGAAAAAATTTAGTGCCATTTACACTGCTTGACTGACACCATTGTTACACTTTCCCAGATGGAGATTTTTTTAGCAGACTATCTTTAGCTGGGAGAGGCAGCGATTAAATGATTAAATGAAACCTGATGTTACGCTAATAATAATTATTTGGTTTTGTTGTAGTCCTGGCCACGATTTGTAAAATACCGTAATCCTAACCGCACGCCACACCGTACACTCAAGACCGAGAAAAGCTTAAAAATAATGCTCTGGTTGCATTCACTTTTAACCCTCCTCCTGCCCCTGTAAACTGTGTCGGTTTTCGTAAGACATACTCCAGCAAAACAGACATAAGTATTACACAGTGGCACCATATTAAAGCAGCCAAAATACGTGTATTTCAGTCCGTAATTGTGTTCTCACACATGCAGTTGAATATAGTTATTACCTAATTATGGGTGGTTCTCACAAACAATGTTATTCCTTAAGTATTAAGGAGAAGAATCAGTGTGTTTATCAGACTTAAGTTATTCCCTAGAGTTTCTGTAGGAGAATGGACCAATGTGAAATATATCACCTTTAAAAGTGTGAGAGGGGTATGTACACCAGAGATGTGGTTTCAGTACGAAATTGCTATATTACCCTACACATTAGCAAATCACCTAACATCAGAGCAGGATTTCTTTGTGCAATAGGAATGCTACCAGAGATGTGCTGATGCTACTGTAAAGAGCAATAAGACTGTTACTTCTTCATTGGCCACTGATCATGGATCTTACTCCCTTGCAAGAAGTTGCTGGCTCTGCTTGTGCATTTTCATGCAGCAGGATGTGGGCGGTACCACACTCTATCAGCTATCGAAGATATTTATGTCCATTGTTATTCCCTCTATTTCCTAGTGAGACATAGTCGCATCTGTCAAACCCAATACTCCTACTATTATTGATAAGAGACTGATGCAGGAAGTGTGATTGAGGGTACGTACGTTTCCGATTTATGATGATGAGTCCCATACTCCTTTACAGAACGTAGGGGAGCGACGCGGGAGACCCGCGCCGCCTTATTAGGCAAGGTCCTAGTAGAGACCTTCCTCCGACCGTAATAGGGATGAATGATGATGATGAATACGACACAACAACACCCAGTCATCTCGAGGCAGGAAAAATCCCTGACCCCGCCGAGAATCGAACCCGGGACCCCGTGCTCGGGAAGCGAGAACGCTACCGCGAGACCACGAGCTGCAGACTTCCGACTTATAAGGATGTATAAAATCCGTTAACTTCCTGAGAGACAGAACAGCAGTCTCCCGACTGAGTTTTAGTTGGTTTATGAGTAGCTCGGGTGATGGATATATACTGGCTATGCCTTCCTAGGACACCAGAATAATGTAGAAGGAAATACTTTTATTATTTTAAAGTTCGTGACCATAGGGATTGAGGTAGGGAACTTGTGTGGTATTTGTGTATATGTTTCTGAACAAATATATCCTGCATTAAAGAGCATTGCATTCTGCATGATTAATACTTCGGAATCCATATGGCTTAAACAAAATAGCATTTTTAAGTGCAGAAACCCGTAATCATTTGAGTGTGGGTTTATGCTCTACAATTATTTCTCTCATGTCGGTACCTACTGGTACTGTCTTTAGACAGTGGAATAAGGCTTCAGAATTGATAGCACAGTCGATTTACGAGAAATGTTTCAAATTCCATCTGTCTGGAGTTTCATCATTTATAATCCACACTTTACTGCTTAACTGTCTGATCTACAAGTGCGAATCTCTCATGTCTACTTTACACGTGATGTATATGGCAGAATGGACGTACTGCACTGCCATCAATCTGCATTTGCAATCTAGTGTATGGTACTTGCAGAGTAGTGGGGGGATGATTTAGCGGTGATTGTGCAGTGTCAATCGCTGGAATTGAAATTTTGGAACAACTGGTATACTTTGATATACATGACTGAATAGACGTGCTGCACAGTCCTCTATTTGCATTTTCAATCTAGTATATAGTATCTGCAAAGAAGTGGAAGGGTGATTTAGCGATGATATAGAAAATGGGAAGCAATCTACTGTGTCATTAGCTAGCATTGAAATTACGGAACAACTGATAATATTGCTGAAATTGACTGTGCTATCAACTGCGATGTGTATTACCATGCATTGCCCCATATAAACAGCATCTTTCCCATCCCAACAGTCGGGTAGGTCAAGGCTGTTGGTTACCACATAATGATTGACTGACACCACTAGGTTGAGATGGAAGGAGCCTTGGCGGAACACTGGATGTCTGCTACTTGTCACTCTGGAATATGGGATTAAATTTAGAGGTCAGTTGTTTGGAATCATTCTCCAAGCTGCAGACTCATCCTATTTCCATATGCTGCGATGTACACTTTTCTGTTTTTTTTTTTAATTCTTTTTCTCTAATGAGACAACAATACCTCTTTTATTTCTACTAACTTGTGCATGTTGTGAACAACTCCTTCAGAGGATGGTCAGCACTGGAACAGAAATCATATACATGGTTGCGAACTGAAGAAACAATGCTCTTTGAAATGGAACACCGAGACATTCACTACCCTGTTTCTGTGGAAGATGAGACTAATTGTATAGGTCATAAACTTTAGATAGCTATTGTAAACGGTTTACAATGTCGCAAACTCTTCCTGTTTCCATACGTTGTGATGTCATCCACATTTTTGTCAATGGGTAACATAGCCTCTGTGATTTATTTCTACCAATGGGTGTGTTGGGAGCTGCACAGTTTACTCCAAGCACTGTTCAGCCTTCTGTAGGAGCCATAGGATTGAAACATGTTAATGTTGGTTTAGCAGCAGACACAGATCTCAAAGTCATGGTAAAAAAACAAAGTTTGTGGCAGTGTACAAAGCTGTAGTCACACACTGCCTGGATGTGTTACAGCTGATAAAACAATGTATTAAACTGCTTATGAAGGACCAATGCAGGAACCCTCTCTTCTGATTGGTGGCCTGTTGGATATGGTCTCCCAAGTCGACAAAACTTTATGCAAATCTGTGCAAGTGACTTCGTGCACTGGCCTTACGCACCAGTAGAGCGATATGTGTTTATGTAATCTGCTCCATGTCAAGATGCAGATGGTATTTGTTTTTTCGATATATCGGAAGAGAGAGAAGCTTAAATTCTTTTAGGAGGTTCTATTACAAGAACTTGTAAAACTGGTTAACATTTTGATGCAGATAGTGCTCTTAAAACTATACTAATTTTGCTCATGAAATTAATAGAAATCGGCTGTATTTATTCTTGTGAAATCATGACTGTTTTTATTATTGTCATCACAATTGTGTGTTTAAAAAAATTCATGTTACTGCAAGTGTGTGTTATTTCACACTTCACAACCTCTAATTTTAAAGTAGAGACCACTTGAAATATAGTTTGTTGTGGAACCTAGAAATGATAGTAATTTTCCCGACATGTGAGTAGATTGCGTGAAACAAATTGTGATGATCAAATCGCTTACAAAACTAAAATGCAAGAATCTGTTGTATGATAGGAAATTTACAGACATGTCGGTAGAGTTGCATTAAGCATCAAGAATATCAAATGTAACAGAAGAGATACACATGGTAAAATCTTATAGGAGGTTCTGTGACATGAAAGGCTCTCACGATTTGTTTTGTAAACGCCAGTGCGATACACAATGTCATTAGTAAAAGAGGACTTTCCATAGCGTACAAAACAGCAATGTCCTCTGGAATTATAGTATGTTGTTGTCGAACATAAAATGATTGGGTTTCTTCCGATATGTGAGTTAATGGCATGAAAGACTGTATTATCTAACGTTATTTCGCATGTATGAAATGTCTGTAATGCACACGTACGTGACAGTTCATTTACAGACAGTGATTTGGACATGAGAAACGCTCTCAGGTTCTGCCAATTGTCCATCAAGCTGAAAGTAACTGCGTTAACATAGATGTTTTTTCTTCGGAGTTAAATTCCCACTTTTTTCTTTATTCCCATGATGGTTTTGAAATAATGAGTAGATTCTGTGCTGATCGGTAGTTTTCGTGGCAAAATATTGGAAGTTTTCTTTTCCAATTTTACGCAGGGTGGACATGTATAGGCGTCTGCTGT
The DNA here is from genome assembly GCF_023864345.2 of Schistocerca serialis cubense. Classification (NCBI taxonomy): domain Eukaryota; kingdom Metazoa; phylum Arthropoda; class Insecta; order Orthoptera; family Acrididae; genus Schistocerca; species Schistocerca serialis. The sequence goes on along the minus strand of NC_064638.1, from coordinate 89,904,461 downwards.
CTGACCATTTGTTATCGACGATAGTGCAAAATACTGAGATGCGAATTGTATCCTGCAGTCGAACGTAAAAACTATACTGATATGGCATATAAAATAAGAAAAAATGGACTGCTTGTATTTTAGTGGAAAGAGGACATTTATTCTTTGCACTCCATACAGACGAAACGGAGAGAATTATTCCTCCCTTGTGGAAATTACCCAGTATGCAGGGGATATTTGTATTTATGTGTCGACCAACGATCTGGACCACGCTGTGTGTAAAATGTTAAAGGTAATGGATGTACTGGATCAGGTATTACACAAACGTGGAATAAAGGTTTCAACAGAAAAGTCGGTAACTTTTCCTTTCAAAATTCTTAGAAAGTCAAAGACATCGTTGCAAAATGGATCACTCGATACTTACCGGAGAGAGGGCTGAGGTGCCAAACTATGAACGATAATGGCAACGATTGGATTATCTAAAAGGTAACTGTGCAGTTAGTAATAACACGTATTTTCATGTAAACACATATTTATAATAGTGTCTTCTATTTCATACTGATAACGGCGAACACTTTCTTGTGGAAATGACTGTAAACCGGTACGAACTCTGGAAATATCTGCAAAATGAAATAAACCGAACGGAATTCGTTGTAATGTTCCTATATGATTATTACTGCTCTTAATTACAACATTTTGTAACATATTCGTATGGCGATCGTTCCAGCAAAGGAAATGGATATTGGCAGTTTTCACCTACATTGCCCCTGTCAGCAAAGTGATCGGGATATACTCATATATATGGTTATGGCTCAAAAATGGATCCGGGAAATCATACAGGATTCACTCTTTCCTGTCCACAAACTGCGGAAGAAAGGAAGTTTCAATTACCATGCTATGCCTCCATGTTTATAGCTCAAACATTTGCTATTATGCAGGCAATAAAATACGCAAGATTGGTTCAAATGGTTCTGAGCACTACGGGACTTAACATCTTAGGTCATCAGTCCCCTAGAACTTAGAACTACTTAAACCTAACTAACGTAAGGACATCACACACATCCATGCCCGAGGCAGGATTCGAACCTGCGATCGTAGCAGTCCCGCGGTTCCGGACTGCAGCGCCTAGAACCGCACGGCCACCGCGGCCGGCTACGTAAGATTCCTCAAAATCCCTGGAAATTTACCACCTCGCAAATCGTTCTGAAATTAATTAGTTATAGGAAGTGGAACAAAAGAACAAGTAAGTACACTCGATCAAGTAGACCTCTACTGTTAAGAAACGCCGGTCGCTGTGGCCGAGTGGTTCTAGGCGCTTCAGTCCGGAACCGCGCTGCTGCTACAGTCGCAGGTTCGAATCCTGCCTCGGGCATGGATGTGTATGATGTCCTTAGCTTAGTTAGGTTTAAGCAGTTCTAAGTCTAGGGGACCGATGACCTCAGATGTTAAATCCCATAGTGCTTATAGCCATTTGAACCATTTTGTTAAGGAATCAAAACTGGTGAAATCGTTTAATTTGTATGGATTAAATCTCATTCCCACATTAAATACAATGACAAGCTGCTGGACTAGTGAGAGATGCAGTTAGCAGTGGAAGACATAGGGAGATGCAACTCCGGTTCACAAATTTCCTCCTGAAAGTAAAACTTTAAGCGATTCTTCCGTAGCACCAAGAATGGAACGAAGGTCAGAAAACAAGAAGTAATAGCCATGCAAATACACAACAGTTCGTACCAGGTATGCTTTATAAATTCCAGACATTCAAGAAAAATGACAGCGTCCATTGTGAGAATGCATTTCAATCAAGGACCTCGCCCCGTCCACTTGCATGGAATTGACAGACACCCTGCTGTCAATGTGATGAAGCAACAATTCCTGGTGTAAATGACAACCTATTCCAGTGCAACCTCCATGAGAAAGGCAGAGACAAATTTAAAGGCGCTCTCCATCCTCGGACACTGACAGCAACTTTCCACAATTCAGTTCTTGGAGATACAACCAGGAGTGCATATGAAACCAGAGCTAAGTTTATAGCACAAGAAGACATCACTATCTAAAAGGAATTGTGGCCACTGCACTTAATCCACGAACTGAATTCATTGCGTTAATACAAACGAGTGATCAGCTGTCAACTGTATCTACGAGGACGTGCTGACGAGTGATGCCTCCGAATTTTTTATTCTGTTCTCAATATCAGATGATACTCTACTACTCAGTCGACTTTTCTGCTTCGCTGACGCAAGTTGCAGCCCTCTCTCGCTAGACGGTTCGGAATTGTAACGGGTAACACGGCGGTTTGTAACGTAACTACGTCATTGCGAGAGAAACAGTGTGTTGTAATCGAGTTTCTAACCGCAGAAGAGTTCATCCACCCATGTAGCACCCTTCCCTTAAGCATGACAATGTGTTCGTCGCCAGGGTGACTGTGTTGAGAAATAATTATGTAGATATGAAGAAAAAGATCTTGAATGTTAATAAACTTTATTTTATTTAAAAATCTTTACCAGTTTTCAGATAAAAATTCGGAGACATTACTTTTCAGCAGGCCCTCTAATAGCTTAAATGAGTACATACAGCATTTCCAATCTGAAGGTGAAGTTACGAAACGTTGGTTCCATGACAACATTGGAGAGAGAATGGCACTAAACAAAGAAAAGTGCGAGGGCATCCACATGGGTACTAAAGGAAATCAGATAAATTTTGGGTATATGATAAATCGCACAAATCTAAGGGCTGTCAACTGGACTAAATGCCTAGGAATTAAAATTACGAGCAACTTAAATTGAGAAGGCCACATAGATAATATTGTGGCGAAGGCGAAACAAAGACTGCGCTTTGTTGGCAGAACACTTAAAAGATGCGACAAACCCACTAAAGAGACAGCCTACATTACACTTGTCCGTCCGCTCCTGGAATATTGCTGCGCCGTGTGGGATCCTTACCAGGTAGGATTGACGGAGGACATCGAAAAAGTGCAAAGAAGGGATCTCGTTTCGTGTTACCGCGCAATAGGGGTGAGAGTGTCACTGATATGATACACGAGTTTGGGTGGCAGTCACTGAAACAAAGGTGGTCCTCTTTGCGGTGAGATCTATTTACGAAATTTCAGTCACCAACTTTCTTTTCCAAATTTTGTTGACACCCACCTGCGTAGGGAGAAATGATCATCATAATAAAATAAGAGAAATCAGAGCTCGAACGGAAAGATCTAGATGTTCATTTTACCCATGCGCCATTCGAGAGTGGAATGGTAGAGAAGTAGTATGAAAACGGTTCGATGAACCCCCTGCCAGGCACTTAAATGTGAATTGCAGAGTAACCACGTAGATGTAGATGACCTCAGGTGATTAAATGATTTTAATTTTTTCAACATCTGATGGAAATGTAACTGTTCCGAAACCGGTCGTGTGCCCAGTAAAAGATTGTGAATGAAGCAACTGGCCTGCAGTTTCTTCATTTTTTAAATTATTGCTCTTTATTTGTCTATCCTTTTAATTTTTTCTAACTAAAAAGTACACTGACGAAAAACATCGCAATACCAAAAAATAATTAATGTAGAGTAGTGAAATTTTGGGAATACATTTGTCTAGATAACATATTTAAGTGATCACAAGTTAATGTAAGCACGAGATGAGCCATTGCAAATGTGAAATGCTACTACATTAATAGCCGCGCTGGATTAGCCGAGCGGTCTAGGGCGCTGCTGTCATGGACTGTGCGGCTGATCCCGGCGGAGGTTCGAATCCTCCCTCGGGCATGGGTGTGTGTGTTTGTCCTTAGGATAATTTAGGTTAAGTAGTGTGTAAGCTTAGGGACTGATGACCGTAGCAGTTAAGTCCCATAAGATTTCACATACATTTGAACATTTTTTTAACTACATTAATAACTGGTTTAACGGCCAGAAAGTTGAATGCAAATTTGTATACTGCATGCGTGGTTTTGTACGGGTGCCGGATGGCATGCCTATTGCACTTGGCGGATCAATACTGGGACGGTTAATGCTGTTTGTGAATGACGCTCGATTGTCAACCAATGATGTCCCATACGAGCTCGATTGGAGACAGATCTGGTGATTTTGCAGGCCAAGGCAGCATGTCATCGATACTTCATAGATCGTGATGAGCGTGTTGGTTTACACCAACGGTATGTGGGTGAGCGTTATCCAGTTGGAGAACGCCCTCAGGAATGCTGTTGATGAATGGCAGCACAATATGTCGAATCACCAGACTGACGTATAAATTTGTAGCCAGGGTGCATGGGATAACCACGAGAGTGCTCCTGCCATCTTAGGAAATCACCCCCTAGAGCGGACTCCAGGCGTAGGTGCAGTGTGTCTGGGACGCAGACAGGTTGGTTGCAGGTCCTGAACTGGCCTCCTTTTAACCAACACACGGCCACACTGGTACTGAGACAGATCCAGCTTTCATTCACAAAACACAACAGGCTCCATCCTACCCTCCAGTCAGTTCTCGCTTGCCGCGCGGTGTGACCGCGCGGTTAGAGACGCCACGTCACGGATTGCGAGGCCCTCGCGCCGGAGATTGGAGTCCTCCCTCTAGCATGTATGTGTGTGTTGTTCTTGGCATAAGTTAGTTTAAGTAGTGAGTAAGTCTAGGGACGGAAGACTCGGCAGTTTGGCCCCTTAGGAATTCACACACATCTGAACATTTAGTTCTTGCTTGACGCTACTGAAGTCGTAAATGGCGGTGGTTTTGGGATCCATGGCGTACGCGCAACAGGACGTCTGGCACGGAGCTTTGTAGCAGTTCGTTGTGTAACTGGGGTGCCAACTGATGCTTGAATTGCTGCTGCAGGTGCACTATGATTCGCCAGAGCCACATACCGAACGCGATGGTCTTCCCACCCGATATCGCTGCGTGACCGTCTGAAGCCTGGTCTTCTTGCGATCGTACATTCTTGTGACCACCGCTGCCAGCAATCATGGCCGGCTGCTGTGGTCGAGCGGTTCTAGGCGCTTCAGTCCGGAACCGTACGACCGCTATGGTTGCAGGTTCGAATCCTGCGTCGGGCATGGATGTGTGTGATGTCCTTAGGTTAGTTAGGTTTAAGTAGTTTTAAGTTCTAGGGGACTGATGACCTCAGATGTCAAGTCCCATAGCAGAGCCATTTTGAACCAGTTTTTGAGCAATCATGTACAGTGGCTACATTTCTGTCAAGTCTTTCTGCAGTCTCGCATAGGGAACGTCGGGCTTCTCGTAACTCTGTTACACGACTTCGTTCAAGCACCATGAGGTGCTGATAAAGGCACCTTTGTCACCTTGAAGACATTCTTGAGTAAGATCAACTCACCACTTCCGATCTCAGAAGTAACTAACGTTCATGACTGTTACAGTGCGTATTTAAAGCAAACCTGATTTGCATTCTCGTAGTGGGTCTACTAGGCCACTAGTATGGGACTAGCGAGAAATTTGATGAGACGTCATCTTTCAGATGTAGAAACACGCCTACAACTTACGTTTATGTCGCACAACTCCTTCTTGGAATGCATTTTTTTTCGTCCTTATATGTATGCTAGAACCCAATAATAATTTTAAAAAATGTTATCATTGTTGTACGCGCTTTTACTAAGTGATTTGAAAAGCTTGCTAGCGACTCGCTTTGAGAATGGCTGAAATTTTGCCAGAATGACGGAACAAGTACTATATGCGCAAACAAAGTTGACACCCGGCGCGGTGGCTGATGGGAGCGACCGTGAAGGTATTTCCAATGTGCTGTCGCTCCCATCAGCCACCGCGCCGGGTGTCAACTTTGTTTGCGAAAATGTTAATAATTACACGGGTGAATGCCCAAAAAATTATGGAGGAAACAATGATTGCACGTGAAACATTATGAAGTACTTTATTCGTATTAGTTGATAATTGCATGATAAACCGTGAAATGGTAGATCTGACTCTTTACTTCAAAAATGGTTCAAATGGCTCTGAGCACTATGCGACTTAACTTCTGAGGTCATCAGTCGCCTAGAACTTAGAACTACTTAAACCTAACTAACCTAAGGACATCACACACATCCATGCCCTCTTTACTTCACCTTTGACAGGATGTGTGCATATAAACAGTGGAAAGGGGCGAAGACGTGGCTGTCAATTGTAGTAACGTGTCCGGTTTTGGTGCCAGAAACTGCTTTTCAGGGACAATTTGTACAAATACGACGATGATGTGAATAGCTGCGACTCAGATAAACATTCTGAATATGTTACTGAATGCAAACGCACTTCAACAGTTGTTGCTAAGGAGGTAAATGTGAATAATTATTTAAGCAAGTAAACAATGCTGTGTTACTTATCACAGTTAACGTGAATTTACGTGACAGTGTAATGGCACAAATATTAAGGGCCATCTTTAAAATTGTTTTCGTGCTGTTGTAAGGTGACAATAAAATTAATTTTATATGGTGCAGAATCACAGACTAAGTTCTGATGTTGCTTTTGCTTTATTATAGGGAGCGTTCGATTTCAGCATTTGTGACTGCGAGCGCCTCCAGCAGCACAAGCGGAAAATGTTATCAATGAGACACCGGGAGGTCAGCTGTATTCCAGTACATATCTCGGGTATGGCATCCGATAGCATAAGCCTACTTTATGTAGTTTCCAGAATGTGAAATGAGACTGGTCGTGTTTCTGGTTTCCCACTATAAAGAAAGCAATAAGCATGTTTTTGAAGCTGATGAAATACTGAGAGAGGAAGTGTCCGGTAAGTGTTTGAGAGAAACTATTCTCAAACAGTTAACTTATCCAGTTAAATTCAAAGTAACCTGCGTAAATATGTTTACTACACTTATGTAGTATTAGAATGCTACATGTATACCGTGAATGAACGGCATGTGCGGTATCTCGTTTTATATATATATATATATATATATATATATATACACACTCCTGGAAATGGAAAAAAGAACACATTGACACCGGTGTGTCAGACCCACCATACTTGCTCCGGACACTGCGAGAGGGCTGTACAAGCAATGATCACACGCACGGCACAGCGGACACACCAGGAACCGCGGTGTTGGCCGTCGAATGGCGCTAGCTGCGCAGCATTTGTGCACCGCCGCCGTCAGTGTCAGCCAGTTTGCCGTGGCATACGGAGCTCCAACGCAGTCTTTAACACTGGTAGCATGCCGCGACAGCGTGGACGTGAACCGTATGTGCAGTTGACGGACTTTGAGCGAGGGCGTATAGTGGGCATGCGGGAGGCCGGGTGGACGTACCGCCGAATTGCTCAACACGTGGGGCGTGAGGTCTCCACAGTACATCGATGTTGTCGCCAGTGGTCGGCGGAAGGTGCACGTGCCCGTCGACCTGGGACCGGACCGCAGCGACGCACGGATGCACGCCAAGACCGTAGGATCCTACGCAGTGCCGTAGGGGACCGCAACGCCACTTCCCAGCAAATTAGGAACACTGTTGCTCCTGGGGTATCGGCGAGGACCATTCGCAACCGTCTCCATGAAGCTGGGCTACGGTCCCGCACACCGTTATGCCGTCTTCCTCTCACGCCCCAACATCGTGCAGCCCGTCTCCAGTGGTGTCGCGACAGGCGTGAATGGAGGGACGAATGGAGACGTGTCGTCTTCAGCGATGAGAGTCGCTTCTGCTTTGGTGCCAATGATGGTCGTATGCGTGTTTGGCGCCGTGCAGGTGAGCGCCACAATCAGGACTGCATACGACCGAGGCACACAGGGCCAACACCCGGCATCATGGTGTGGGGAGCGATCTCCTACACTGGCCGTACACCACTGGTGATCGTCGAGGGGACACTGAATAGTGCACGGTACATCCAAACCGTCATCTAACCCATCGTTCTACCATTCCTAAACCGGCAAGGGAACTTGCTGTTCCAACAGGACAATGCACGTCCGCATGTATCCCATGCCACCCAACGTGCTCTAGAAGGTGTAAGTCAACTACCCTGGCCAGCAAGATCTCCGGATCTGTCCCCCATTGAGCATGTTTGGGACTGGATGAAGCGTCGTCTCACGCGGTCTGCACGTCCAGCACGAACGCTGGTCCAACTGAGGCGCCAGGTGGAAATGGCATGGCAAGCCGTTCCACAGGACTACATCCAGCATCTCTACGATCGTCTCCATGGGAGAATAGCAGCCTGCATTGCTGCGAAAGGTGGATATACACTGTACTAGTGCCGACATTGTGCATGCTCTGTTGCCTGTGTCTATGTGCCTGTGGTTCTGTCAGTGTGATCATGTGATGTATCTGACCCCAGGAATGTGTCAATAAAGTTTCCCCTTCCTGGGACACTGTTGCTCCTGGGGTATCGGCGAGGACCATTCGCAACCGTCTCCATGAAGCTGGGCTACGGTCCCGCACACCGTTATGCCGTCACGGTGTTCTTATTTCAATTTCCAGGAGTGTATATATATATATACATATATATATATATATATATATATATATATATATATATGTGTGTGTGTGTGTGTGTGTGTGTGTGTGTGTGTGTGTGTGTATGTGTGTGTGTGTGTGTGACAGAAATATGTTCTAAAGTGAAATGTGTGAAAAACAAGCCCGTCAGGACGTTGTACGACAGCTGTTCAATAAAGAATAATCTTTTATTTTTGACAACATGCCTTTACTCATCCTCCTAATTTTGATGAACCTTCTCAAAGTAGTCTCCCATGAATGCGATGCACTTGTCCCAGCGTTTCTGCCAGTCTTCAAATACATGCCGGAAACCATTTTTGAGAGGTCCGCCTCCGCAGCCTTCACCACTGCTTCTGATGATTGATAATGCCTCCCACGAAGGCGTTTCTTCATGTTAGGGAATCGAAAAAAGTCGCGTGGAGCTAAATCTGGTTTATAGGGAGGGTGAGGGATGCACTTCACGCTGATTTTTGCAAGATATTCAGCAACAACATTGGCAGAATTCGGCCGCGCATTATCGTGGTGCGGCATCCAGCCTGCTTCACGGAAATGAGGTCTTTTGCGCCTGATATAAACTAGCAATGTTTTCAGGACATCCCTGTAGTATTGTCTAGTTACTGATGTGTGTGCAGGTACAACATGCTGATAAACCATTCCATGAATATCAAAATGGTTCAAATGGCGCTAAGCACCATGGAACTTAACATCTTAGGTCATCAGTCCCCTACTTAGAACTACTTAAACCTAACTAACCTAAGGGCATCATACACATCCATGTCCGAGGCAGGACTCGAACCTGCGACCGTAGCAGCAACGCGGTTCTGGACTGAAGCGCCTAGAACCGCTCGGCTACAACGGCCGGCAATGAATATCAAAGAATGAGATGACCAAAACTTTCCCAGCAGAAGCAACCACTTTTGCTTTTTGAGGGGTTGGTGATGAAGGAGATTTCCACACTGAGCTTTACTGTTTGCTCTCAGTATCAAAATAATGTAACCAATTTCAATCATCAGTGATTACATTTGAAAGAATCTCCGGATCTTCCTCTAAAATCAACTTTAGACCTGCACGCGAATGTCCTTTTGTTCGGGAATCAACAGTCTTGGAACCCATACCACAGAAACACGTGTCATGTGTAATTTTTCTGTCATCAAAGTGTGGGTGGCACCTAATGAAATGTTCAGTTTTTCAGAAAGTGATTTTAAGGTAATTCGTCGCTACTCTCTCACAAAGAGAGCAGCAGTGTTGATGTTTTCTTCCGTAAAAGCAGTAACTGGAGCACCAGGTCCACGTTCCTTTAAAATTGATTGTCTCCCGTCTTTAAACATTTTAAACCACCTACGAGCTGTGCTATAGGAGAAAAACAGACTTTCCATAGGCCTCCTGTGACGTTGTATAGGCCTCAGCTGAAAATTCATTGAGACGAAAGAATTTCAAAGCCGCATATTGTTTCTCGCGTGTTACCTCCATCGCAGCGGTAGGCAATACTGAACATGTCTGACCTTGCCTGCCTCTCACAGGCGGGAACCAGGAGTCCCAACAATGAAACTACTACGGCGTATTTGTTGCACATTGAGCTAACAGAATATCGTAAGATTAAATTTTAGCGCGAAAATTTATGACCATAAAAATTATGATCATTCTTTATTGAGCAGCCTTCGTAACGTATTGCTACACTGCGCTCCTTCATTTATAATTAAAGACAAAATTTCTAAAACATGCGTTTTGTAACGATGGCAAAATACTGGTTCCTCTCGTTGCAACTTGTACTACAAAGGTGAAACATTTGCAGAAATGCTTCACAGCAAAAAGCACACACAATTTGTTAACTTTGTAGCAATGGGTCAGCAGCCTCTTAATAAACAAGAGGTATTTGCAAAGGTTAAAAAATTTGAGTGTGCCTTTCGTAACTTAACACAAGAAGAATGTGAAAGTGAAGCTAAGGTTGTATCCAACTCAACTGTGAAATAGTTGGTAATCGATGCTATTGAACAAACTGAAAATACTATCCTGCTGGTGGAATCCAGTGTATTTATGCCATTCACTTATGTTAGACGTTAAGTAACATGTGTAGCCTAATTTGAAGTGTAGGCTGAGGTAATTTTTCCTTCGGTTATTTTCTTCCCAATAAATTTGATAATGAATGGGATATCGTCGCGTGAGACCCGAAAGCCGCCCTTTTTCATCTACTTCTGTTACAATCTAGACAATAGCCACTTTGGATGCATTAGGTACCGTGTTCTGCCACAACGTCTGGTAAGTCCCCGATCACGGCATGCTGCAGATTTACAATTCGACAAAGTTCACGTTTTATGACATCAAAACAAGATGAGCGATCCGCCGTGCGCATAAAAAGTTTACGTTACCCTTCGATTCTTAATAGCTGTTCGATAACAAATGCTGCGGCTCTAACTTTCGGGCTGAGAACAGTAGTTTTACTGCATCATGGGAAAAGAAAGGCTGCGGATGATAGTATCGCACAACGTATTAGGAGCCTCGTATATCGCTGTACACATTCACCCCGAGAATTTTACGTGAACGACATCTGTTTATGACGATGAAATTGTGCTACTATAATATTACGGCCTCCGCGGTAACGCGCTACTGTTTTCGTGCTTACAAATATTTTAATAACTTATACAGTTCAGTTATTTGGGTAATATAGTGATTTATAACACCTGGATCCTAACGGATAGCAAAATAAAAACCGCAATGACTGATCGTCCTCTTAGTGATGAAAATAGTCTACAGTATTACGAACAGCCATCTTAATATAGAAACATGGAATAAAATTGTAAACTCATTTATTTGAAGTTACTTGAAAAAGTGCATCAGCTGGCCACTTATTTTTAATTTTATTTATAACAAGAAAACTTCGAGGTTTCTACTTAAACTGCCGTAATACAGTTCATTATATTTAATATGTTTATGCTAGCTATGTTTTGAATGCTGCAGCCGTCCTGTGTAAAATAATAATTTTTGCAACTATCCTGATTTTCTAAATTGTATATTCATATCTAATTTACAGTTAGCTTCATTTTTGTTCCGATTCCTACATTCCTTGTTTCAATATTACATACATAGAGCACACATTTTTATACTCACTGGCATACTACTGCATCGCAACGTTTGTGAAATGATCGAGAAAGGCGTTTCTTTTTTTTTTTTTTTTTTTTTACATCAAATACTCATACCTTACGTCAAATTACGATTTAAGTTTATTTTCTGAAACTGCTTCTAAAGTCAGCTGCGTTATTTTATCTTATATTGGCGGCCTTCATATATTATGTTGTCTATTGTACGAATGTAAAAACGCAAATGTGTCACTACACATCGCGTCACGTTCATTGGTTAACAATATCTGCACTGTAAATTCGCTAACTCAGATTAGTAGGGCAATGAAATTTTGTATACCACGTGACCTCTCGGGGAACGGGAAAGGAAAACACTGGAAGTAGCAGAGATGTCGGCATAGTGGAAAGTAACAAAAACCTCTTCGAAAGGAAGAGAAAGCAAGGAAATAGCGTTAAATGACAATAAAGGAAGACACTGATAAACATGATACAAAAAAAACACGTTAACTTTGTACCTGATTCTGAAAAAGGTTCTTAAATAACATCACTGGAAGAAAATTCATGAATAGAGAGGAAGTATCGGGTCCAGAGTAATCAATGAAATGAACTGTAAAAACCGTGGCAGAGGTTGCAAGAAACTGAGAAGAATGGATGCGGCAATAAGTAATTGCTTTATGAGGAACTGGAAGTGAAACGACTAAAAAGTTAACTGATTTCTAAAATGTGTGATATCACTATAATTTGAACTATTTGTTTACTCTTGAAAGCACGTTGAGTAAAATACTGCACACGGGCCACCCTCCCTTTCAATTAAGCAACGATGCGCGGCAAGTGAAAGAATTGATTTTTCTTCCATTCTAACAATCACATTGTCAAACTTTCCCACAGGTGTGTTCGAGAAGGTGGTGACCAGTAACACAACTTATATCGTGAATTTCCTGGTTAAGGGGGGAGGGGGGGGGGGGGGGGGAAGGCGAGGGGGGGGGGGGGGGGGGGGATCAAGGGCACAGCTTTCATACGGTGAAGGAGACGGTCCGATTTACTAAAGAGGACTTAAAAAGTCTGTCATTTGCTTTTATTCAGAAAAAAAATTTGTTTATTTCTTAACTTTATATATAATTTGCTTTCGGGAGGGCTTCTTATAAGCAGTAGTTGGCTAAAAGTTTAGCAATACGGACTCTTCCTAAATAAGTATAAAATATACAGGGTGTTACAAAAAGGTACGGCCAAAGTTTCAGGAAACATTCCTCACACACAAATAAAAAAAGATGTTATGTGGACATGTGCCCGGAAACGCTTAATTTCCATGTTAGAGCTCATTTTAGTTTCGTCAGTATGTACTGTACTTCCTCGATTCACCGCCATGATTTCATACAGGATACTCTACCTGTGCTGCTAGAACAAGTGCCTTCACGATTACGGCACAACATGTGTTTCATGCTCGATGGAGCTCCTGCACATTTCTGTCGAAGTGTTCGTACGCTTCTCAACAACAGATTCGGTGAACGATGGATTGGTAGAGGCGGACCAATTCCATGGCCTCCACGCTCTCCTGACCTCAACCCTCTTGACTTTCATTTATAGGGGCATTTTGAAGCTCTTGTCTACGTAACTCCGGTACCAAATGTAGAGACTCTTCGTGCTCGTATTGTGGACGGCTGTGATACAATACGCCATTCATCAGGGCTGCATCAGCGCATCAGAGATTCCATGCGACGGAGAGTGGATGCATGTATCCTCGCTAACGGAGTACATTTTGAACATTTCCTGTAACAAAGTGTTTGAAGTCACGCTGGTACGTTCTGTTGCTGTCTGCTTCCATTCCATGATTAATGTGATTTGAAGAGAAGTAATAAAATGAGCTCTAACATGGAAAGTAAGCGTTTCCGGCCACATGTCCACATAACATATTTTCTTTCTTTGTGTGTGAGGAATGTTTCCTGAAAGTTTGGCCGTACCATTTTGTAACACCCTGTATTGCGTGTATTTATTTGGAAATGTGATCACTTTAGCCTATTGTCAAACGAATCAAAACTGTGACATAATGTGTTGAATATATTGCATCTTTGCTAACAAAACATAGCTCTGTCTTCAAATATAAGGTTCGCTATCGCAGAGCTGATGAATCTTAAGGTTGCGCTGAAAACTTATATTGTTATGGAGTTAAAACCTATTTTCACAATAGCTGTCTTGTATTTAAATTTCCGACGTACCTGAAACCAAGTCATAATTCCTTAAACAGATCAAAGCATCCTAAATTCCTCAACTCAGTCCCAAATTAAGTATCTTTCATTTCATTAAAATTCTTCAGTTTCTATTAGCGATCAAGAACTTAAATTTTAATTATTGCTTCAACAGTCAACTTGAAACTTATAGCAACCAAATTTATTTATAAGACAAAAGGGAATACACAAATATTATAAGCTATAGTTTTGGGATTTTATCGTTGATTCACGCAATGATTTCAACTAGATTTGTAATGTATGTCCCGTCACAAATGAATATCCGTTCATCCATGGTGATATGGTTGTACAGTCTTTGATGTTAACAAACTCCAATTGGGTGTATAACATACACTATGTGATCAAAAGTATCAGGACACCTGGCTGAAAATGACTTACAAGTTCGTGACGCCCTCCATCGGTAATGCTGGAATTCAGTATGGTGTTGGCCCACACTTAGCCTTGATGACAGCTTCCACTCTCGCAGGCATACCTTCAATCAGCTGCTGGAAGGTTTCTTGGAGAATGGTAGCCCGTTCTTCATGGAGTGCTACACTGAGGAGAGGTATCGATGTCGGTCAGTGAGGTCTGGCACGAAGTCGGCATTCCAAAACATCCTAAAGGTGTTCTATAGGATTCAGGTGAGGACTCTATGCAGGCCAGTCCATTACAGGGATGTTATTGTCGGGTAACCACTACGCCACAGGTCATCCATTATGTACAGGTGCTCGATCATGTTGAAAGACGCAATATCCATCCCCGAACAGCTTTTCAACAATGGGAAGCAAGATGGTGGTTCAATCATCAATGTAGGCCTGTGCTGTGATAGTTCCACACAAAACAACAAGTGTTGCAAGCCCCCTCGATGAAAAACACGGCTATACCAAACACCACCGCCTCCGATTTTTTTTTAATTTGTGGTAAGGTTCTATTTGACCAAACTGCTGAGGTCATCGGTCCCTAGGTTTACACCCTAATTAAACCAACTTTAACTAACTTACGCTAAGGACAACACACACACCCATGCCCGAGGGAGGACTCGAACCTCCGATGGGGGGAACCGTGGCAATGCGCCCAAGACCGCATGGCTACCCCGCATGATTTCCGAATTTTCTGTTGACACTACACACGCTGGCAGATAACGTTCACCAGGCATTCGCCATACCCACACCTTGCCATTGGATCGCCACATTGTGTACCGTTATTCGCCACACCACACAACGTTTTTCCACTGTTCTGTCGTCCAATGTTTACGCTCCTCACACCAAGCGAGGCGTCGTTGGCATTTACCGGCATGATGTGCGGCTTATGAGCAGCCGTTCGACCATGAAATCTAACTTTTCTCACCTCCCGCCTAACTGTCATAGTACTTGCAGTGGATCCTGATGCAGTTTGGAATTCCTGTGTGATAGATTGGATAGATGTCTGCCTATTACACATTACGACCCTCTTCAACTGTGTCTACGGCCTCTGTCAATCAAAAGACGACGTTGGTGTGTACGTCTTTGTGCTGTACGAGTTCCTTCACGTTTCCACTTCACTATCACGTCGGAAACAGTGAATCCAGGGATGTTTAGGAGTGTAAATCTCGCGTACAGGCGTATGACACAAGTGACACCCAATTGCCTGAGCACGTTCGAAGTCCGTGAGTTCCGCGGAGGGATCCATTCTGCTCTCTCACTATTTATAATGACTACTGAGGTTGCTGATTTGGAGTACCTGGCAGTAGGTGGCAGCACAATGCACCTAATATGAAAAATGTATGTTTTTGGGGGTGTCCGGATACTTTTGATCACATAGTGTACGTTATCGCTTGTATGATGTTTATTTGCAAATACGTTAAAGCTGTGATACTTGGACTACCTGTTCCAAGGATATAACGAATAAGACATTTCATAGCAGAACGTCTTTCATGCAGTAAAACTTGCAGACTTTCAAGTCACCTTTCCACTATTGTGTCACCTTTATTCGCAATTATGAAATAAAAAATTACGTTCGCTAGCTACCTTCCAGTGTAACTACGCATATTGTCGAAGTCTTACGCAAACCAACATTAATCTGAAATAACTGTCTGCCCGAGAAATAAATAACTCTTCCACAAATAAAGGTAAGCGCTAATACCAAAGTAAAGAAAAAAATATTTTTATGTGTTTCTACAACTTAAAACACAGACAATCCCAGAACACCTGAAATCGCTTCAGTTATTACAGTGTTACAAAAGCGTAAATAGAATATGGACGAAAGGGGAGTGTTGGCGAGGGCGGTGATAAAGGGCACAGTCAACTTGGACGAAATGAAGCAGCCCAGTGAAAAAATTGTTCAGACACAAATGAACTACTGAAGAGTGCCGCTATCACATACCCATTCCGCTCTCCACAAACCCCTCCCCGTCTTTCCTATCGGGGCTGGTTTTCATAATTGAACACCACCGGGATGACCAGATCAGGCCGTTTGGGATACTGATGAGTGAATCTTCAGTAATTTTTTTAAAAATATCACACCATTGCCGTTTGGCCGATATTTTTGTTGATCAACGCGATTTGTGAGCAATACAGGCGGATTTGTATGCAGTGGTTTTAATTTAATGTTATTTTTGGTTATTTTTATCACTCCGCTGCCTGAAACATTGCAATGCCGAAGTTCCTCCAGTTTCCAAATAACGACACAGTGCTAACGTTAAACAGTTACAGATAGATAACTGGGCTATTATAATAGCACGTACATATTTTTAATTTAACAATAGTACTAGTGGGCGAATAGAAATTGGTTTTCCTCTTCTCTCTTTTTACATTTTACCTGTAATTTGAAACTATCACAACAGCGCCCATAACAAAAGCAGTAAACTGCAACACTTACATTAGACTCAATTGCAAGTAAGAACTGAACTCTGATTAACAAAACAAAATGACTGAAATCAGATAAGGAAAACAACATGCGGCAATTGGTATTGAATAAATTATGGATGGGCGATAGCTTACCGTACTATCGATGTATCGATAGGCTATATCTATCGATGGCTTTGTTGACTATCGACAGTGCGTATTCCTTTTTCGTCATTTGACTGAAAATCAGATATCTTCCAATTTCACTATACTGCAGCTAGGTCATGTGTAATTTCATTTAGGTGATGGGGGAGGTTCGAATGGCACTATGGGACTTAACATGTGAGGTCATGAGTCCCCTAGAACTTAGAACTACTTAAATCTAACTAACCTAAGGACATCACATACATCCATACCCGAGGCAGGATTCGAACCTGCGATCGTAGCAGTCGCGCGGTTCCAGACTGAAGCTCCTAGAACCGCTCCCCCCCCCCCCCCCCGCCCTGGACCCCCTCTTTCGGTACGTCATTGTGGGGGAGGATTGTGAGTCGTGCTCGGGTAGCTCAGCAGTCCGACTCGATTTAGCTTTGAGAGGAATAACGTACGTCTGTCTCCGTTCTCCTTTTGGAACTGGCTGGTATTTGAAGTAAAATTGGAAGAAGAGGAATTTTTGTTGTTGAAAGGGATAACATTACAAAAATCATGAACTATTTTAATGCTGAAGTTTGTGAGAGGATAGTACAAAATAGTGGTATCGCAACAAAGGGATAAATACGACACGACATGTCATCATCATCATCAACGACACTTCAGGACGAAGTTAAACAAAGATCCATCAACTGCTAACTCCATTCGGCGTACCCTGGGCAACGCTAGGAGTAATTCCAGTGGCAGATCCTTCCACCACCAGAACATTGCACCAGATTACAAATCAGAAAGGCTTTTTTCACAGCCAGCTGTTACAATAATCTCCATAAATATAGACGGAATATCAGTAGAGATATATATGTATGATATGCTA
Organism: Schistocerca serialis cubense; assembly: GCF_023864345.2. Classification (NCBI taxonomy): domain Eukaryota; kingdom Metazoa; phylum Arthropoda; class Insecta; order Orthoptera; family Acrididae; genus Schistocerca; species Schistocerca serialis. The sequence continues at coordinate 89,886,941 of NC_064638.1, read as the reverse complement.
TGTACGATAATTCATATTTAATATCTTATGTTCTGGGCACGTATAAATAAATAAAAAATCGTTAAGTTTAAGCACAACGATGTTTTAGTAAGCACAGTTGCAATTTCTTATGTTAGTTTCGGTTTACGATAAGTCAGAATTTATAATTTGGCCTTTCAAGTTCAGTATGATAAAATACGAGATAGTATGACGCTGCCTTTGATAGGGCTTGTCACGGCGTGCCAAACCATACACAAGCCGGGTCTGTGGGTTACGTGAGGGGCGGGGCTCGGCCTCTCTCGGTTTTGCTCGGTCCTTCTCGAAAGTAACTGGTAGGCCTACACTGCGAATTTCATTCAGTACTGCGGTGTGGCACTTTTCGATCAGCACAACTCTCTTCATTTCGTCAGAACCGTCGTTTCAGCGCTGTTTACCCTTCACTATTTTTGTTCATGGTATGAAGAACCTTCACAAGTCTAGCGACTGTTTGCACAAAAAGAGTGAGCTAGTGACCTACTGCCACAAGCCTTTAAAACTGAATGGGAATGACAGAAGACTGGGATGAGAGTTCTCAATATCTATTATTCAGTTGCTTTATCGACAGGCAGTGTAAATTTTCAATGAAACAGCATTACAAAACCATGCAGATAAAGTGTGAAGATTTAGTTGACAATGAAAGAGCAAAAAGTTTCAACTATCGACAGACGGTATTCATTGTTCTGAACATCAAGAAGCACTTAGTGCTAAATTTGCAGGCATGCAGCTTGGTGGTACAAATAGTAAAATTTATGAAGTCTCACGCGTTATTCCACTGTCAGCTGTAACAGTTTTCAATGGAACTGAACAAAGACTACGGAGACTTTATATACTCGCATTGTTTCAAAGTACATTGGTGTTGACGAGGGCCATGCCTGAAAAATTTTTTCGATTTAAGACGCACTATTGTTGAATTTATGAGGAAAAAAGGAGTGCAGAAATGAAAATTAGAACATTCGAAATGGATTGCAGACCTCGTATTTTAACCCTTCCACTGCCCCAGACGTACATACGGGGGTGTTCGATGATTTGAGCCTCGTTCACGTTTCTGTGAGTGTTATAACGACTGAATACACGTTTGCAGAATATATCGACATGATCTTTCTGTATGGCGAAGCTCACGGTAATGGAAGAGCTGTTCGTCGCCTTTATCAAGATCTTTATGCACAACGTCCATCACATATCCTTTTCGCCACAATTACGCAACTGCTTCAAGAAAGGAGTACCTTCACCTTCAGCAGGCGTGACTGTGATCCTCCAAGGAGACACCGAACTGCATCACGGTGAAAAGAACCCGTCAGCGAATACACGATCAATTGCGCGTGCAGTGAATGTTGTTCAAATGGTTCAAATGGCTCTGAGCACTATGGGACTCAACTGCTGTGGTCATTAGTCCCCTAGAACTTAGAACTACTTAAACCTAACTAACCTAAGGACATCACACACACCCATGCCCGAGGCAGGATTCTAACCTGCGACCGTAGCAGCAGCGCGGCTCCGGACTGGAGCGCTTAGAACCGCACGGCCACCGCGGCCGGCAGTGAATGTAGTTCCCAGCACTATCTGGTATGTTGAGGATGACCAACAGCTACATCCATACTACCTCCAACACACTATACCACCTCTAACGCTCACAGACACGTTAATGAAGCTCGAACCAGGTCAGAGAGGCAGGATAGACGTGAAATGGCATAAGCCAATCCGACGTAAGCACATTCTACAATGACTACGCTGTTGCAAACCCACCTAGCAAACATGTTTTCAAGACAATGGCTCTTAACCAAAATATTACGTACTCACTTCCAAGTCCTGGAAGTTTGTAACGGGAATTCCCGAACACCCTTTATACCTAACCGTTTCAATGCTCCAGGCGTATATATACTACTTGCTATTAAAAATATTTACAGCGATTCCCTGCTACAACCGTACACGTAAGTATAGCGTCTGCTTCCTGGCCAGTGAGTCGAAGATGATTGTTCCACAAGTATGTGGTCTGATTGTTGGAATATTAGGAATTACCCGAACGAGTTAATTGAATGCTGAATTCTCTTTTGCCATAGATATCGTAACATTTCCTAGTTTGTGTGCTGCGCATTCCGTGTTATTTAATGAAATGACACGACGTTACCGTCCGTAAACAGAATACGAGGTGCTGAGTCTTCTAAATCAAATTGACCATCCAGCTGATTGTGGTTGGTCAGGTAATGTTGCCGATAAGTCTCTAGGTGAAATCGTCGCCACAAACATTCAAAATTTTGAGACTGAAGAGGCTGTATTCCTTTTTGTATCCGTTCAATTATCCAGTTTCCACCGTGGGTCATTTTCAAGCACCTGTAATATGATAAACAATGGTGACATTGATTTATATGTAAATTGCCTACCATCTGTCGCATATAAATATACTTTATAACCCAAGTTACTTACATATCTTAAGCTTCCAGCTTCATTTCACATTCTAATACGTCGCTGGTACATGTGGACAGATGTGCATAGAATTTCTATGCATATGTGGCACAAAAACAATACAACGTTATACATGATCGCGTCCCCCCATGAACCATGGACCTTGCCGTTGGTGGGGAGGCTTGCGTGCCTCAGCGATACAGATAGCCGTACCGTAGGTGCAACCACAACGGAGGGGTATCTGTTGAGAGGCCAGACAAACGTGTGGTTCCTGAAGAGGGGCAGCAGCCTTTTCAGTAGTTGCAAGGGCAACAGTCTGGATGATTGACTGATCTGGCCTTGTAACAATAACCAAAACGGCATTGCCGTGCCGGTACTGCGAACGGCTGAAAGCAAGGGGAAACTACAGCCGTAATTTTTCCCGAGGGCATGCAGCTTTACTGTATGATTACATGATGATGGCGTCCTCTTGGGTAAAATATTCCGGAGGTAAAATAGTCCCCCATTCGGATCTCCGGGCGGGGCTACTCAAGAGGATGTCGTTATCAGGAGAAAGAAAACTGGCGTTCTACGGATCGGAGCGTGGAATGTCAGATCCCTTAATCGGGCAGGTAGGTTAGAAAATTTAAAAAGGGAAATGGATAGGTTGAAGTTAGATATAGTGGGAATTAGTGAAGTTCGGTGGCAGGAGGAACAAGACTTCTGGTCAGATGACTACAGGGTTATAAACACAAAATCAAATAGGGGTAATGCAGGAGTAGATTTAATAATGAATAGGAAAACAGGAATGCGGGTAAGCTACTACAAACAGCATAGTGAACGCATTATTGTGGCCAAGATAGATACGAAGCCCACACCTACTACAGTAGTACAAGTTTATATGCCAACTAGCTCTGCAGATGACGAAGAAATTGAAGAAATGTATGATGAAATAAAAGAAATTATTCAGATTGTGAAGGGAGACGAAAATTTAGTAGTCATGGGTGACTGGAATTCGAGTGTAGGAAAAGGGAGAGAAGGAAACATAGTAGGTGAATATGGATTGGGGGACAGAAATGAAAGAGGAAGCCGCCTGGTAGAATTTTGCACAGAGCACAACATAATCATAACTAACACTTGGTTTAAGAATCATGAAAGAAGGTTGTATACATGGAAGAACCCTGGAGATACTAAAAGATAGATTATATAATGGTAAGACAGAGATTTAGGAACCAGGTTTTAAATTTTAAGACATTTCCAGGGACAGATGTGGACTCTGACCACAATCTATTGGTTATGACCTGTAGATTAAAACTGAAGAAACTGCAAAAAGGTGGGAATTTAGGGAGATGGGACCTGGATAAACTAAAAGAACCAGAGGTTGTACAGAGATTCAGGGAGAGCATAAGGGAGCAATTGACAGGAATGGGGGAAATAAATACAGTAGAAGAAGAATGGGTAGCTTTGAGGGATGACGTAGTGAAGGCAGCAGAGGATCAAGTAGGTAAAAAGACGAGGGCTAGTAGAAATCCTTGGGTAACAGAAGAAATATTGAATTTAATTGATGAAAGGAGAAAATATAAAAATGCAGTAAGTGAAACAGGCAAAAAGGAATACAAACGTCTCAAAAATGAGATCGACAGGAAGTGCAAAATGGCTAAGCAGGGATGGCTAGAGGACAAATGTAAGGATGTAGAGGCCTATCTCACTAGGGGTAAGATAGATACCGCCTACAGGAAAATTAAAGAGACCTTTGGAGATAAGAGAACGACTTGTATGAATATCAAGAGCTCAGATGGAAACCCAGTTCTAAGTAAAGAAGGGAAAGCAGAAAGGTGGAAGGAGTATATAGAGAGTCTATACAAGGGCGATGTACTTGAGGACAATATTATGGAAATGGAAGAGGATGTAGATGAAGATGAAATGGGAGATAAGATACTGCGTGAAGAGTTTGACAGAGCACTGAAAGACCTGAGTCGAAACAAAGCCCCCGGAGTAGACAATATTCCATGGGAACTACTGACGGCCGTGGGAGAGCCAGTCCTGACAAAACTCTACCATCTGGTGAGGAAGATGTATGAGACAGGCGAAATACCCTCAGACTTCAAGAAGAATTTAATAATTCCAATCCCAAAGAAAGCAGGTGTTGACAGATGTGAAAATTATCGAACTATCAGCTTAATAAGTCACAGCTGCAAAATACTAACACGAATTCTTTACAGACGAATGGAAAAACTAGTAGAAGCCAACCTCGGGGAAGATCAGTTTGGATTCCGTAGAAACACTGGAACACGTGAGGCAATACTGACCTTACGACTTATCTTAGAAGAAAGATTAAGGAAAGGCAAACCTACGTTTCTAGCATTTGTAGACTTAGAGAAAGCTTTTGACAATGTTGACTGGAATACTCTCTTTCAAATTCTAAAGGTGGCAGGGGTAAAATACAGGGAGCGAAAGGCTATTTACAATTTGTACAGAAACCAGATGGCAGTTATAACAGTCGAGGGACATGAAAGAGAAGCAGTGGTTGGGAAGGGAGTAAGACAGGGTTGTAGCCTCTCCCCGATGTTGTTCAATCTGTATATTGAGCAAGCAGTAAAGGAAACAAAAGAAAAATTCGGAGTAGGTATTAAAATTCATGGAGAAGAAATAAAAACTTTGAGGTTCGCTGATGACATTGTAATTCTGTCAGAGACAGCAAAGGACTTGGAAGAGCAGTTGAATGGAATGGACAGTGTCTTGAAAGGAGGATATAAGATGAACATCAACAAAAGCAAAACGAGGATAATGGAATGTAGTCTAATTAAGTCGGGTGATGCTGAGGGAATTAGATTAGGAAATGAGGCACTTAAAGTAGTAAAGGAGTTTTGCTATTTGGGGAGCAAAATAACTGATGATGGTCGAAGTAGAGAGGATATAAAATGTAGGCTGGCAATGGCAAGGAAAGCGTTTCTGAAGAAGAGAAATTTGTTAACATCCAGTATTGATTTAAGTGTCAGGAAGTCATTTCTGAAAGTATTTGTATGGAGTGTAGCCAAGTATGGAAGTGAAACATAGACGATAAATAGTTTGGACAAGAAGAGAATAGAAGCTTTCGAAATGTGTTGCTACAGAAGAATGCTGAAGATTAGATGGGTAGATCACATAACTAATGAGGAAGTATTGAATAGGATTGGGGAGAAGAGAAGTTTGTGGCGCAACTTGACCAGAAGAAGGGATCGGTTGGTAGGACATGTACTGAGGCATCAAGGGATCACCAATTTAGTATTGGAGGGCAGCGTGGAGGGTAAAAATCGTAGAGGGAGACCAAGAGATGAATATACTAAGCAGATTCAGAAGGATGTAGGTTGCAGTAGGTACTGGGAGATGAAAAAGCTTGCACAGGATAGAGTAGCATGGAGAGCTGCATCAAACCAGTCTCAGGACTGAAGACCACAACAACAACAACAACATGATCGCGTAAATTAGTCTACACAAACATAAAGCTGCCATATCATAGCACAGGCACCGCTGTTATCGTATGACCAAAGATGTTTAGAATGCTACCTGAGGATGGTCGATGACATTAAGTAAGCTACTGATGCAATATCCACTAGCATATTATATTCGATATTCTGACATGTGATATCGTATTAAAAGTAGAGGACCGAAACTCATACATCATATGTCATGCCAGATGTAATATTAGGAATTACAGTACAAAGTCCAACTACAATATATTATGTGGGACCTATTAATGAAGAGTGCCAGTAAGTCTATAAAATAAATATAGAATAAAAGAAGATTGATGTAGTAACAAACACGTCATGTGGTACATTAGAACCAGTAACGGATTTTACAGGGCGGGTTATACCGGAGGAAAGGTACATGCTTTCACGCGTGATACTAGTGGAGATTCTGAACAAAAAAACTTCTAAAAAGCATATGTCCTTTTCTTAACCGTCTCCGGGCAAACAAACAGCTAGTATCGGGAAAGGAGCAGATGACGGTAAATTAAGACACTGTTCTACATCTACATCCATACTCCGCGAGCCACCTGATAGCGTGTGGCGGAGGGTACTTTGAGTACCTCTATCGGTTCTCACTTCTATTGTTCGTGGAAAGAAAGATTGTCGGTATGCCTCTGTGTGGGCTCTAATCTCTCTGATTTTATCCTCATAGTCTCTTTGCGAGATAAACGTAGGAGGGAGCAATATACTGCTTGACTCCTCGGTGAAGGTATGTTCTCGAAACTTCAACAAAAGCCCGTACCGAGCTACTGGGCGTCTCTCTTGCATAGTCTTCCACTGGAGTTTATCTGTCATCTCCGCAACGCTTTCGCGATTACTAAATGATCCTGCAACGAAGCGCGCTGCTCTCCATTGGATCTTCTCTATCTCTTCTATCAACCCTATCTGGTACGGATCCCACACCGGTGAGCAGTATTCAAGCAGTGGGTGAACAAGTGTACTGTAAACTACATCCTTTTGTTCTTGGATTGCATTTACTTAGGATTCTTCCAATGAATCTCACTCTGGCATCTGCTTTACTGACGATTAATTTTATACGGTCATTATTCCATTTTAAATCACTCCTAATGTCTATTCCCAGATAATTTATGGAATTAACTGCTTCCAGTTGCTGACCTGCTATATTGTAGCTAAATGATAAAGGATCTTTCTTTCTATGTATTCGCAGCACATTACACTTGTCTACATTGATTATGTTATGGTTTGTTTAATTGTGTACGTTTCCTCACAGAAGATGTTCAAACAGTCCACAGTCAATTTCAATGCATGTCGCTCCTCTTGTAGACAGGTATTGTTTCTCCGATCGGAGCTCAGTTCTGCACTCCTTTACCTGGGCACAAGCATGTAAAATACGAGCGAGACGTTCCTCTCTTGTGTCCACTCTGCGCTTGTAGACGTCGCTCTTCAACCACCCCCGCAAACAGTAATCCAAGAAGATAAGATCGGGTGACCTCGGTGGCCATGCAATGACTCCACGGCGACCGTTCCAACAACCAGGATACGTTCTGTTGAGATACTGTGACACTGGCGTACGGAATCTGTAGGAGCTACGTCATGCATAAAGTACAGGGTTATTACAAATGATTGAAGCGATTTCACAGCTCTACAATAACTTTATTATTTGAGATAGTTTCACAATGCTTTGCACACACGTACAAAAACTCAAAAAGTTTTTTTAGGCATTGACAAATGTTCGATATGTGCCCCTTTAGTGATTCGGCAGACATCAAGCCGATAATCAAGTTCCTCCCACACTCGGCCCAATATGTACCCATCAATGAGTTCGAAAGCATCGTTGATGCGAGCTCGCAGTTCTGGCACGTTTCTTGGTAGAGGAGGTTTAAACACTGAATCTTTCACATAACCCTACAGATAGAAATCGCATGGGGTTAAGTCGGGAGAGCGTGGAGGCCATGACATGAATTGCTGATCATGATCTCCACCACGACCGATCCATCGGTTTTCGAATCTCCTGTTTAAGAAATGCCGAACATCATGATGGAAGTGCGGTGGAGCACCATCCTGTTGAAAGATGAAGTCGGCGCTGTCGGTCTCCAGTTGTGGCATGAGCCAATTTTCCATCATGTCCAGATACACGTGTCCTGTAACGTTTTTTTCGCAGAAGAATTTGCTGCACGAATGCGTGAGGATTCTCTACCGCCCAGATTCGCACATTGTGTCTGTTCACTTCACCATTAAGAAAAAATGTTGCTTCATCACTGAAAACACCTTTCGCACCGAACGCATCCTCTTCCATGAGCTGTTGCAACCGCGCCGAAAATTCAAAGCGTTTGACTTTGTCATCGGGTGTCGGGGCTTGTAGCAATTGTAAACGGTAAGGCTTCTGCTTTAGCCTTTTCCGTAAGATTTTCCAAACCGTCGGCTGTGGTACGTTTAGCTCCCTGCTTGCTTTACTCGTCGACTTCCGCGGGCTACGCGTGAAACTTGCCCGCACGCGTTCAACCGTTTCTTCGCTCACTGCAGGCCGACCCGTTGATTTCCCCTTACAGAGGCATCCAGAAGCTTTAAATTGCACATACCATCGCCGAATGGAGTTAGCAGTTGATGGATCTTTGTTTAACTTCGTCCTGAAGTGTCGTTGCACTGTTATGACTGACTGATGTGAGTGCATTTCAAACACGACATACGCTTTCTCGGCTCCTGTCGCCATTTTGTCTCACTGCGCTCTCGAGCGCTCTGGCAGCAGAAACCTGAAGTGCGGCTTCAGCCGAACAAGACTTTATGAGTTTTTCTACGTATCTGTAGTGTGTCGTGACCATATGTCAATGCATGGAGCTACAGTGAATTTATGAAATCGCTTCAATCATTTGTAATAGCCCTGTACATACGAGACCGTGTTACCAAAGGGATACCCTCCACGTATTCTGGCAACAAATGGTTCAAATGTCTCTAAGCACTATAGGACTTAACATCAGAGGTCATCAGTCCCCTATGCTTAGAACTACTTCAACCTAACTGACCTAAGGACATCACACACATCTATGCCCGAGGCAAGATTCGAACCTACGACCGTAGCAGCCGCGTGGTTCCGGACTGAAGTGCCTAGAACCGCTCGGTCACAAAGGGGCCGGCATTCTGGTAACATATTTTGAAGAAACTCAAGATACCGTGTCCCGATAAGACGGGTATAAAGCAACTGGACCGATTAACCGTTCATCAACAATACCGCACCACACGTTGACTGAGTAACGTCGCTGAAAATTCGTTTCCACAGTAGTGGGCACATTTGTCATTTGCCCATACACGAGAGTTGCGCGTGTTGTTGATTCCGTTGCGGGTAAATGTTGACTCATCAGTGAACAGAATATGTGGAATTAATCGCTCATTTGCAAAGATCCATTGACAGTGTGATGTCACCGCCAGACACCACACTTGCTAGGTGGTAGTTTTAAATCGGCCGCGGTCCATTAGTACATGTCGGACCCGCGTGTCGCCACTGTTAGTGATCGCAGACCGAGCGCCACCACACGGCAGGTCTCGAGAGAGAGACTAGCACTCGCCCCAGTTGTACGGACGACTTTGCTAGCGACTACACTGACGAAGCCTCGCTTCTTTGCCGAGCAGATAGTTAGAATAGCCTTCAGCTAAGTCCATGGCTACGACCTAGCAAGGCGCCATTAGCCTTACATAGCAATTGATACTTATCGTATAAAGCATGTCTCATCAAGAACGATGTATACAACAAGGATGGATTAAAGTTAAGTATTCCAAAAGCTACGTACTTTTCTTTATAGCATTCATTACGTATCCTGTTTCAGACCTCACGCCATCCTTCGTGTGTTTATAGCGTGCATTGCCGTCCCCTCAAATCACACTGTGTCGGCACTTCTGTCGACACATCAGACAGAATTCTTGCCGGGCGGTAGCATCTCCTTCATGCATATGTTGTACACTCTGCCGACGAAAGGGTTACAGACAGAGCTCGTGTACTGTGCTTGCTTATCACTCGTGTTTGTGGAATACCAAGTTGGGCCGCAATTGTTCTAGAGCTAGTAGGAGAGTTACGTTCCACTACTTGAAGAATGTTCTCAACTTCACTAAGAGTTTGTTGTACGGGACGTTCAGAGACGACATTTCCGTTGGAAATATATATATATATATATATATATATATATATATATATATATATATATATATATATATATCAGGCAATCAGGATATATATATATATATATATATATATATATATATATATATATATATATCCTGATTGCCTTGATATTTCTCTTGTGCTCGCATGTGGATTATGTGCCACAGCAGCTAGGACTGCCACTTGATTATTTTCTCCACAAACAGTAGCTGCTAGAGTTCTTTTTTTCCGGTTCGCACTACTTTCCGCAATAAATTGTTTAATAACTCGAACAAAATAGGACAGTGATTGTACTTGGCCAGGAAAACGCTGCGCATAAAGCGCGACTGCATCGTCAAAGTTTCTCCCATCTTCTCCATAAACGAACACCATCTCAGTTTTTTCTTCCATAGAAAGATAATTCATAATGACATATGCCACCTGTTAATCTCAAGAGAGGAAAGATAAAGGGCGTCGAGAAAGGCAGGGTTAGAATTTCTATGAGCGAGAGGCGGCCCGCTCGGCGTAATTCCGCCTAGCAATACTAACTCCGCGTCAAACGCGACTGGTAGCGAGCAAAAGCCGCGAACGCAGTCACACAAGGCAATCAAACATATGTCGCCCAAAATGCAATCGTTATAAACGATGTATTGCTGTCTGAATGCTCAGACGGGTAAAAGATATAGTACGTTTATTACATTAATACTTATAATTTCTAAAGCCCAGTCTTATTACGAGAAACGGCAAATTTCTCGTCCCTGCCCTACCAATCGGTGTCACTCCGAAACATTACGCCGCTCATCAGCAAGGGCTGGATAAGAGCATCGATTATCGATCAGGGCTATGGGATATCGACTATCGTATCTAATTTTAAAAATGTTAACGACGTAACAGCCGCGATATTCCGAAATAAAATAAAGGTGTGAACAATGTGATTTAATGGTTCAAATGGCTCTGAGCACTATGGGACTCAACTGCTGAGGTCATTAGTCCCCTAGAACTTAGAACTAGTTAAACCTAACCAACCTAAGGACATCACAAACATCCATGCCGAGGCAGGATTCGAATCTGCGACCGTAGCGGTCTTGCGGTTCCAGACTGCAGCGCCTTTAACCGCACGGCCACTTCGGCCGGCCAATGTGATTTAAATCAATAAATTTATGAATGTCGTTTTCTACGTTTTTCCAACCGAAACTAAAAGACTCAAATTAAGCAACCACCCCTGTTGTGAGACTTCTCGACAAACAAGAGTTATTACTCCGAATCTAATAAAAAATTAGGTTTGTGAGTCAGTTTTTTTAGTTAATGAGCTCACTCGTTAGTAAGAAGGATGTTTGGGTAGTTAGTTAGCTAGTCAGACGATTTGTTTGATAATTAAAAGTTGTGTGGCCTCATGAACACGAAACAAACAAAACTTATCCGAATCTGCGGAAAAAATTAATATTTGGGTCAACATTTTTAAAACTCTAATTTCTCTCTCAAGCCCCACCCTATGGGGAAAGAGGGAGAGTTTTAGTTTTAGTGAATCAAAACTTACGAAGTAAATAAGTATTTTTTATTTATCCGTAACCATTTTCCATGCAAAAATGAGAACATGGATTCATATGGTTCATGGGACTTGACCTTTGGGGTCATCAGTCCCCGAACATGGATTTTCTTGAATTACAGTTCCAACTACTAAGAATCAAAACAGATGTTTAAGACAAAATGTACGTGGTTTTTTTATGTAGAATCTGATTCTGCAATAAAAAATGGGGGTCCCCATTTGAAATTTTAAAGTTGCCTCCCGCCCCACCTCCAGGGGGCTGGGGTGGCGGGCTAATTTTAGCACCAGCAGATGTCCCCCTCGAAAATAATCAACTTCGGAGTCTACACATTTTTTCGTGTGAAGCTTATTTTTCGAGTTATTCTGGTTGGTCAACTTAAAATTTACACCCTGTATGTGGGAGGTTAGTTGCTAAATCATTGACAATGAAAAGACAGGTAGACTGAAACCACCTGGATGACTCTTAGGAAATTCTTTTAAAGGACGAATGCTTCTAAAATTTATGCAAGTACTACATAGCTCTATCAAATCTATAATATTTGTCTAGTTTTTGACTGGCATAACTTGTGGTATGAAGTATATGTATATGCGAGAGCTTGTAAATAATTGAGATATAAACCAATGTCACCGTATTTGTACGTATTACAGGTGCTTGAAAATGACCCATGGTTGACACTGGCCAGTTGCACGAAAATAAAAATAATACAGCGCACTTGGACCATTATTTTCATTCCTGGAACACGTTGACGCTGTGGTCCCCACAAAAATAAATTTTTGAAGTGTTTCAAAGTATTAATGAACCAGCAAACGCTGAACCAGTAAATTCAGATCCAGATTTTGATGTTACCATGCTTCTTCCTCCGGTTCCGAAGAAGAACCTGAGCATATGCTCGACAAATCTGGTAAAAGACCCACAACAGATGGTTTTAGATAGAGAGACTCTGATTTCGACCCCAAACTATATAACTTCGATTACAGTCATAGTCAGTTTAGAAGATTCACCAATGGACTTTTCCTTTCCGTAAATTTCTGATGGCTCAAATGAGAAAAAAGGAAATAAACAGTTATTGGATCGACGATCCGTTACTCTCTATTCCAATGTCTGAGCAAATCATTCCAATAGACAGATACCTTCTGTTACTAAGAATGTTGCACTTTGTTAGTAACGATGAGGATCCTGGAGATGTCAAAGTCTGGAAAATTTGGCGAATTGTGGATCATCTAAGAAAAGTATTTGCAGATGCTTTCTGTTCTCCACATAGGTCGTGTCTTTTTCAAACATTCCAATCAAATGCCATAGATTTTTGCGTAAAGTTTTTTCGATCGTGTGATTGTGAAACGGGATATGTATTTGACTTTATTTATGTGGATGCAGCAAAGGACGTAAAGAAAGAAACTGATTTTCGTGTAAATGTTGGAATACGTAAAAGCATTACTCTTACTTTACTAGGACTCCTTGGTAAAGGTCAAAGACTACATGTTGACAACTGGTGCACTAGCCTGCCGTTATTTTGTTATCTGCATGAGGGAGTAACTAATGCTCGTGTAACTATAAGGGAAAACCACAAAGGCATTCCTGCTTTATCGGGAAAATTTAAAACAGATGAGATCGAGTTTATATCAACGGATAAACTTCTTGCTCTTAAGCGGCAGGACAAGCGGGAAGTGAGGATGCTTTCAACTCTTCATAAAAATAAAATTACAGGGACTGAAAAAAACTGACAGAAGCTCGAATGAAGCAAAAAGAAAACCAGCTTGCGTCGTAAGCTACACTAAAAATATGGGGCTCGTCGGCAGGAGCGACATGATGTTAACTTCAGTAGAACGTGTACGAAACTGCAGAATTTTTTTTTTCATTTGGCTGATCTGCCTGTGCAAAACGCCCTTGCGTGAAATAAACCTCAAACGGGGAAGAAATATTTCAATATCTGATTTTCAGCAGAAACTCATCACGGAGATCCTATAGAGTCACCACTGGTTTGGAAGGAGATCGGCTGATGGTGATAATGCCTTACGCCTAACCGAGCGCCATTTTATCTCGCTAATCCTAGTAACATCAAAGAAGACCATCCAGAGAAGGTATACTGTATGTGCGAAACATGACAAACGAAGTGATACTAGAAACATTTGTATAAAATGTAATACATGTTTGTGTTTGAATTTTTATTTCGAAAGATACCACACTTTGAAGTTTTACTAATGTAATAAATATGTATTTTTTTTCTTCTAACAAAGCACATTATTGATGAAAATAAGTATTTCTCTGTAAAGATTGAAAAAAGAAAACTTTTAACACGATAATACTGCATTTTGCGTCTTAACTTTTTTTTACAATAATAACGATGGACTGCTGCAGTCCTATATATGTGCACCACTTGAAAATTAACGCATGTGGCCGGCGTAGCGACAGTAACACATTGCAAGGTGTAAAACAAGTTATTTCTGATTTGATGAGAGTGGATTTAATAGAAGATCGCATTGTAGAAGAGACAAGTTCTGATAAACAGTTCTGTTCCCTAAGCTCAGTGGCGTTATAGAAAACGTGAGGTTTGTGGCCTTAAAAAAAATAAAATGATATTTTTCCGAACGTTCTGAGGATACTGCCAATCTGACATCCGTTTTCAAAATATTTTCGTTGACAGTTCAGCTGAAAGCTCCGCAGTGTATGTGTAGATGCAATTCTTTGATCTGCAAAATAATTCCCGCCTTAAAGACCAATCGTTTTACGCCCAAACTGTAAAAGACATCTACACTGCTCTCCTCCATAATGAGGCTGCAAAAGAGCGAGAATACTTCGATCAACATCTGCGTGTGAAAGATACGATTGTGTGACAGCATCAGTATGAAAATATGTAAAATGGTCTCCGACTCTCCGTATACTGACAGTTTGTACCAGATAAAAATTATATTATGTCTTCTGCTCGCCAAAACTAATTAAATAACATTGAGAATTTGTATTGTTTGTGACCGTTGTTGTTGACAAATGTGAAACATTAAAGTAAGTCGTATGCAGTGCGACTGCATTGCCATTTAAATGTGGCACATTCTCAGTTTCACCGTCTTCCCCCTCCTCATGCTCAGACAGCGTGCCTTGGTGATGTGGGCAATGTGCAGCTATGCCACTGAGGCCACGGCACGGCTTGCGAGCCGAATTCTTGGCCGCTCCTGGTCTTCCATATCAGCGAGGATACATGGTCAGAGAGACGCCTAAATGGTAAACTAAATGGAATCATTATGGCTAGAGTGGCTTTGCGATAGCATGTCTCGTTAAATCCGTGTATTTGCGACCACAGACCATATGTAACATATGAAAATTAGCCTCGTACTTGTTCAGTCCGCACTCAACGGAGCATGTGAAGGATTCTTGTGATCCAAAAAGTCCTGTACAACTTCCCAGTGACAAGGGTTATCAGTGGATAAGTAAGTACAGAATCATTTTGGCAAGCGGAAATGAAGTTATTGCTTCGCAGTCCATTCGAGAAAATGAAGTGTAGCGAGTAGAAGAAACGAATAATGCAGTGAAAATAAGCAAAGTGGGAAAAACAAGCACATCAGCTCTATAAGAAAGAGACAAACTTAACGTGGTCCAACAGTGTTACGGAAATTCGAATCAGCAGACAGAAACAAAAACGAAAGCAAGTAGCTTGGAAACACTGAAGAAACTCGGGAAGGAGTCCATGAAGTGGACATGACATGTAACCTTGATCAAGAAATGAGTGGATCGTCATCAGTTAGATCGTCAACGGCTATGGAAAAGGAGGAGGAAACTATGGACTCTACGAGTGTGGAGCAACTGGTTAACGGACGAACAAGTTGCGAAGAAACTGGAGCAAACGCAAGTGCTTCTGCAAATCAGTCTCAGGATATGAAATGCAGCTTCCTGTGGCTATTGTGACAGTAAACAACGTCGTGATACAGCCAAAAAGTCCGCCTCGACAGTCGCTACCAGGGAAGACTCGAAAATAGGCAACAAATAGCGCCATCACAGGACAAGGAAGGACTGTGAGGAAGCATACTGACGCCATAGCGTTAGCAAAAAGAAACGTACGCTTCAAAAACAAAGTCAAGTAGAGGTGTCAGTCAAACCTGTCTGCGCACCGCAGTATGAGGACGCATGAAAAGGAAATGGCTTTCACAAATACGGATCCTGGGCAGATGAACCTCCAGAATTACCGGGAGATTTATAAATCCTCTTTCTAAATCTATACCCAAACTCGACGGGATTTAATGAAGCAGGCCCTCACAATTGCCACAATAAGTGTCAATACACTAATGAGTAGCCGGCCGCGGTGGCCGAGCGGTTCTAGGCGCTTCAGTCTGGAACCGCGCGACCGCTACGGTAGTTCTAAGTCTAGGGGACTGATGACCTCAGATGTTAAGTCCCATAGTGCTCAGAGCCATTTGAGCCAACACTAATGAGTAAATTGAAAGTAGCATTACTTGCTGAATTTATCTATTGCTACGCAGTGGAAGTAGCTCTCTTACAAGAAGTTTGTACAGAGGAAATACAGGCGAAAGACTATGATTATTATTTGAATATCACCACGATTAGTTGTTGCGGGACAGGTATACTAGTGAGGTAAGGAATACCTTTTCCGGAAGTAGCACAAACATATACAGAACGTGGAATATCTGGACTTCTTTTCGACACGCTAATAACGAATTTACATGCCCCTTCTGGGTCAGGTAATATAAAAGAGAGAGAATTTTTTTAAGGCTGAAGTAGTACACTCATTGCGTAAACAACCACAAAATTTTATATTAGGCGGTTATTTCAACTGCGTATGAAATGCTATTGTTCAACATCTACACTTCAACATTTTTGCAGAACTAAAAACGTTCATTGAAAGCCTTGGCTTCTCTGACGGGTGGAAATCAACAAATGCATCTCTACCGAATACGTCAACGCGCAGGCTGGATAGACTATATTTAACAGGACGGTTAAAAATAAGTGTAGTTGATTCTGAAATAGCTAATCCCAATTTCCTGACCATTGCTATCACATGGCATCTATCAAGACGCAGCAACAGCAAATCAAACATGTAACATCCCCGATTACAACATGATTTTTGAGCACAGTTTCAGAAAACAAAAATCAATACGAGAATACCGATGATTTTTTTTCTATTCAACCCCTCATCACTTTTTGAGAATAGAAGCGAATGATGAACGGACTAAGTTTTCTTTTATTTGCCTCTTAATACAGTATTTTGATTCTGTGTGTCTTAAAACTGATAGAGTCAAAATGTTCACTGTTCGTTCGATTTCTGCGTCTACTAAAGGAAGTACCAGGAATAAGAAACCGAAAATCGGTTATTTCAGACGGTTTTAAGAGGCAGATTAAAACTGGAGAGTAAAAAACCGGTGTAATCGAAAACCGGTTGTTTCAGTGATAACCGCTATACCTACAGGAGGCAGCTGCGACGAAGGCGTTCGCCCAGCCAGGCCGCCCGGGACACAGCGATGCCGATGGAGTGCACTCGTGCAGAGTCGATGACATAAGTACGGGGACCGATGGAAGCGAGGACTCGGCCAACGGCGGCCGGCGATGCTCTGGCTGATGGTCGCAAGCGGCCGGTTTGATTGCCGCAGCTAAGAACCAACTCCCTGCTGGTCCTTTTTTTCCCTTTCTTGTTATTTCATCGCTCTTCCCCCTAGTGGGTTGTCAGCGGCACAATATTTCGTTCTTCAGGCGAGAGCAGTTTTAGAAACATAACAAAAATAAGAAAACAAGCACATTAGGAAGGTTTTCTTTTTTAAATCTGTATAAGTAAACATGCAACTGGTCGTTTGTTCAAAATCGTGTATCTCTGATAGTTCTTGGCCGATTGCTTTGAAATTTTTACACAATGTTGAACTGTAATAGGGGTGTGTTTTTAGGTACCTAATTCCTTGCTATATATATATATATATATATATATATATATATATATATATATATATATATATATATAACTTTAAGACTTTTTTGTAATAATGTTTCCTCATTATTAAATTTATATGAATCTAGATACTACGTATATTTAAAAATAGTTAGATAAAAACACGCAGGTATGCCAGTGGAACTTTCTCTTAAAATTTCAAAGTTGTCGGTCCAAAACGTTCGGAGATTTGCGGTTAGGAACGTCTACTTTACAGATGTGAGCACCAACGTTGATGTTCTTCATGATTTACTTTCAAATTTTGACACAACGTTACATTCGAATACTGAACCGTTTTCATATACTTACTGGAACGCTATCTGGTATACATGTTATATACATGTAACAAAAGGGAAAACGTTGTAAAAATGTAAATGCTGGTTTGTTCAAAACCGTTAATCTTCAAATATTCTAGACTGAATGACTTGAAATATTGGCACAAAGCTGAATTCTGATATGGACGTCCTTTTATATGAAATGTACCTTTCCAATGTACTTCTAAGTTTTACAAGTACCGGGTGATCAAAAAGTCGGTATAAATTTGAAAACTTAATAAACCACGGAATAATGTAGATAGAGAGGTAAAAATTGACACACATGCTTGGAATGACCTGGAGTTTTATTATAACCAAAGAAAAAAAAAAACACAAAGTTCACAAAATGTCCGACAGATGGCGCTGGACCGCAAAACGTTTTGTAACTGCTACCGTGACGGGTGAGAGGTACGCCGATATGTTACAGAATCTCATCATCCCCAGCCTGGATGATAAACACCTGCTGGAACGTACGATGTTTTGCAGGATGGCGCTCCACCCCATATTGCTAGACGCGTGAAAGATCTCTTGCGCGCGTCGTTTGGTGATGATCGTGTGCTCAGCCGCCACTTTCGTCATGCTTGGCCTCCCAGGTCCCCATACCTCAGTCCGTGCGTTTATTGGCTTTGGGGTTACCTGAAGTCGCAAGTGTACCGTGATCGACCGACATCTCTAGCGATGCTGAAAGACAACATCCGACGCCAATGGCTCACCATGACTCCGGACATGCTTTACTGTGCTGTTCACAACACTATTCCTCGACTACAGCTATTGTTGAGAAATGATGGTGGACGTATTGAGCATTTCCTGTAAAGAACATCATCTTTGCTTTGTCTTACTTTGTTATGCTAATTATTGCTATTCTGATCAGATGAAGCGCCATCTGTCGGACATTTTTTGGAGCTTTTGTATTTTTTTGGTTCTAATAAAACCCCATGTCATTCCAAGCATGTGTGTCAATTTGTACCTCCATATCTACATTATTCCGTGGTTTATTCAATTTTCAAATTTATACTGACTTTTTGACCACCCAGTATATAAAGCATAAAATAGTGAAACATTTTTTATCAAACAGGAAAGTTGTAGTTATGGCTTATTGGTTTACGATTCGAATGCTACTACAGACGCAGTAACAATAAACAAGGCTCATGGTCAGAGAGAGGTAGGGTGGAAGGAGACGGACGCAAAGAGGGGCCAGGAGGAAATAGAGGCACATGGGGGAGGAGACAATGGGCAAAGAGAGGGGGAGGGAGGAGGAAACTGACAAAGTAATGGACAAAGGGAGATGGACATAGACAGGGCAGAGAAGGAGATTATGACGCATAAAAGCATTTTAAGAACACACCATAGCATGGTGAATTTCTTCAAAGAAAAAGCACTGAAGCACAGCACTTTCACTTAGAAAATGAAAGATCTGCACTGGGAGGGTACTATTTCAGGAGGAGAAAAACTGTTCCATAGGCCTGAT
Organism: Schistocerca serialis cubense; assembly: GCF_023864345.2. NCBI lineage: Eukaryota > Metazoa > Arthropoda > Insecta > Orthoptera > Acrididae > Schistocerca > Schistocerca serialis. The sequence continues at coordinate 89,867,696 of NC_064638.1, read as the reverse complement.
GGGTATAGGTAGAAAACGTAGAGGTCTGTTAGGTAGCAAAACTGTGGAGATGAAGATAGGTATGAGGTTAGATACTGGGAAGCACTGGGGGAGGGAGGAGGAAACTGACAAAGGAATGTACAAAGGGAGATGGACAGAGAGAGTGCAGAGAAGGAGATTATGACGCATAAAAGAATTTTAAGAACACACCATAGCATGGCGAATTTCTTCAAAGAAAAAGCACTGAAGCACGGCACTTTCACTTAGAAAATGAAAGATCTGCACTGGGAGGGTACTATTTCAGGAGGAGAAAAACTGTTCCATAGGCCTGATGGGTATAGGTAGAAAACGTAGAGGAAAAGACGCAGGATGAGGCGTATGGGTATGGGTATGGTAGTGGTAACAAGGGGAAAAGGATGGGGCTGGATGGAGAGGGAAAGGGTGAGAGGAGCCCTGATTTGGACGGGGATGGTGGAGTAGAGTTATGTTCGGCAGGAGGGATTAATATCCAGGCGGATCTCTGTCTAGGTGAGGGAGTTGGTTGAAGTTATGTAGGGAGTAGATATGGAGTGTGTGGAGGTGCAGGGATGGTGGGACGTGTTTGTAAAGGCGCGAGAGTCTATCAGGGAAGAGACAATGTAATTATTGCAATCTAGTTTTTGGAGAGTGAAGGAGATGCAGAGGTGTTCGAAGTGGGTGAGTAGGTCTTGGAATTGGCAGAGATGGTAATGTGAGGAAGGGTAATGGAAGGCGAGACGGACTGCATGGTGTTCGAGGATTTGGAGATACTTATAAAACTTCGATGAGGCAGAGCCTTCTGGTGTTCTTTTCACAGCCTATAAAGGCAGGCGGGTTCATATGAGCGGACAAAGGAAGAAATTCGGCGATCACGACGCCGCTATAGGCGATCCGCGCGCAGTTTAGGGGGAAACCGACGCTTTGGTGAGGAAGCGCCTACGGTTCAGCCATAAGGCAACCCGCAAGTCGTACGAGTAATGCTAGTCGATGTAGTGTCCCTGTGAGGGGCCGGCTACAGCTGACAGTGAGATGGAAAAGCAACTGAAATCGCTCAAGAGAGGAAACGCCATTGGACCTCATGGGATACCAGTGCGATTCTACATGGAGTATACGAACAAACTTACTTCTCTTCCAGCAGCAGTGTACTACAGGTCGCTGTAGAAGCGAAGCGTTCCTCATGATTGAAAAAAAGCGCAAGTTATTAACTTTTCCAACTAAAGGTCGTCGAACAGACACACAAAACTATAGGCCTACATCTCTGACGTCAATCTGTCGTAAAATTTCGAAACTTTTTTTGCTTGCGTATTATGACATTTCAATGGACGGAAAACTTCCTCTGTAGGAAGCAACATGGATTTCGAATAAACAACGGTCGTGTGAAACCTAGCTCGCTCTGTTCGTCTATGACCCACAGAAAGCAGTAGGTACTGTCACCAATTTTGTTGCCGTGATCGTTGATTTAAGGAAGGCGTTCTATACAAAATGCGAGCGTACGGAATATCTGGCCAGCTATGTAACTGAATCGCAGGTTTTCTAGCTAAACACAAGACACATGTCATTCTCAACGGAGAGAAATGTTCAGACCTAAACGTAACTTCGGGCATTTCCCAAGGGAGTGTTATGGGATCATTGCTTTTCACAACCTATATAAATGATCTATTAGATAACGTAGGAAGTTCCATGAAGCTTCTCGCGGATGATGCTGCTGTACACAAAAGAGTGGCAAGGCTAAAAAATTGTAGCGAAATGCAGGAAGAGCAGCACAGGACATACGAGTGATGCAGGGAGTGGCAACTGATCCTCAGCATAAAAAAATATAACGTTTTGCGCATATGTGCAAAGACCTATTATTATATATCTACACGATTGTAGAAAAATCATTGGAAGTGTTATATCCATAATAGATCTAGGAGTGTGCGTACGGAGGGATTTGAAGTGGAACGACAACTTAAAACTTGTATGTACGGTAGATGGAAGACTGTGATTAATTGGAAAAAGAAAATGCAGTCCTTCCACGAAGGACGTAGCTCACACAATCCTCTTTGAATATGTTCGTCAGTTTGGGGTCTGTGCCAGATAGAATTGACAGCGGAATGGAGAACATCCAAAGAAGAGCAGCTCGTTTCGTTACTCGTTCATTTAGTGAGCGCAAAAGCGTCACTGGGATTCTCCGCCAAATCCAGCGGCAGACGCTGAAAGAGAGGCGTTCTGCATCGCGGTCTTGTTTGTGGCTAAATTTCGGAGAGCATGCGTTTCTAGAAGAGTCAACAAACACATTTTAGATTTTCCCGGCGTAGGAAAATGTTGAACATTTTAAGGGTATTCAGCCGGGTGGCGTCGACCTAAAGGCGCAATATTTCGACAAGCTCCCTTCTTGCCATCTTCAAGCGTTGCTGATGCACCCAAGAAATATTCAAAAACCGGTGAATTGCTTCCTCCATCGTACATCTCGCGAAAAGTCCACGGAGGTAAAACTAGAGAGACTCAAGCTTACCAGAAATCGTTCTTTCAGTGCCTTGTCTTCTCTACTATCTTATGATGTTCATCCCCTCCATTCCGCTCCTCGACTTTAACCTGCTTGTCTGAACAATATGGTAGGAACTCCCGTTCGCATAAGAGTAAATTTGTCTCTCTTCCACTCCATCATTCAGACACTTTCTCGAAGTGCTTCTCAGTAGCAGAAATCCGACTCCAGAATAACCTCCCCCATTATATAAGAGAACTGAATAACATCTCCAGATTCAGAAAACTGTTAATGATGTGTCTACTGAAGCAACAACAAGAACTACCACTGTACCTACACGTATCGCAGTAGGCCCTTTTTTCCAACCAGAGCTCCCCTCGTTTCTCAGCTAGTGCTGTCTCCTTAAATTTCCTTCCCTTGGAAACCGCTGTATCAGAAAACATCTATTCTGTACTCTTATAAATTCTTTTTGTATCTGCCACTATCATTACTGTTATTATTGTCAATATTATTGCCATCAGTGTTATTATTACTGTTGCCTGAGATGTGTTCTCAGTTGCGATTGCGAACAACCATCAGCAGTATAAGCCGACGATTTTGAAAATTTGTACCGGACCTGGACTCGAACTAGGTTTTCACGCTTGCGAGCAGTCGCCCTAATCGCTTTGGCTATTCTTGCTAGACTCATGACCACACTCAAACTTGCATATGCCCTTGTTGAAAGCCGTTGCCTGGTATTGGTGGATACGACGATTTTCTTGTTAAGTTGAATTTCAAGTGGTTCTTAATGATCGGTCGCCATAGTGTCTGTTTCTCCTGCCAGGAATGAATGTTCCAACGACCACCGCGTCGTTCTTTTTAGCTACACAGACACTGAAATACCGTATTTAACGCCGATACGTGGAAGTTACAATTAAAGCGTCTTCCCCTGCACGGGAATTGCGTATCGTGCATCCGGTAAGGCGTGGTGTTTAATATGACCAATGGCTGAAATACCGTATTTAACGCCGATACGTGGAAGTTACAATTAAAGCGTCTTCCCCTGCACGGGAATTGCGTATCGTGCATCCGGTAAGGCGTGGTGTTTAATATGACCAATGGCGTTTTTTTTTTTTTTTTTTTTTTTTAATGGACTTTGTCACTGCAATTCACTTTGGAGGTGTGGCGCCACCCTCTGACGGTGATAGTACTACGACCAATGGCTATAATGCCCCTACGTAATCTAATATGATTGTAATATTACGGCTGCGAGTATCAGCGATGATGCGCTCCGAATTTGATACGACAACGCGGTTTGCTTTGACGACAACACTCTTTGCTGAATAAAGAAAGAGCACCATCTATGTTTTTTTGTAATTGTTGGAAATAAGTAATGCCGATTGGACGTTGTGTTTTTTTGTTGGAGATAAGTTTGCGTATAGAAGTAATGTGAAGTGCAGAGGTCAACATGTAATCGCGATGATCAAGAATAAAAATTGAATTTGTGAAAAAGGTAAATGTCGCTTACGAACTTTTATTCGATGTTGGATCCCCGGACCTTAAAAAACTGTTAGTGTGTTTTGCAATGCAGTGGATAGTGATTTCTTCGCGAATTAACAATACTGGGCGAATCTGCTACTACCACGGTCCGAACGACGCGCAATATTTTGCCGTCAGCTTGTGTGTTCAAGACGTTCCGTAAGCGACCAGTTTGTTAGTCACAAGATGCCACACTGCCACAGATTGTTCAACTTTCTGGAACATTCCATCTATACGTCATCGCCTTAATTTTCGTTTAACATTCGAAATCTAGCACTGAATCTTTCCAGTCACGAATCTCTTGCTCTTTCCTATTACGAATTTGACCTCGACCCTCGACTTCTTTCTCGAGGTGACAAGTGTTATCCCATAATGGCGCACTGACAGACCTCCAAGAGACAACTAGTTGCCAGCTGAGTGTGAATGCGTTATCTTCCGTCTGGTCATGTACGTGGGCTGGCTTGACTATGAAGCCTCTTTTTCTGTTTGTCATAATAAGTAAAATATTCTTGTCACAAAAGAGGACTGCCAAGCCAGGATGTGGGTGAATAGCGGCTTCGCGACTGGTCCCTGTCGTACGCCTGTTGGGCGTTAGGAAAACAGTATTAAAGAACCAAATATTTATCGTTTCACAGTACACGGATGTTGCGATGACATTCCATGGTGCTCGGAGCTGTAGGACGGAAGAGGCGTATGTCCCGCTAGGAAGCTACCGACGCCACTGCACGGTCCGCGCGGTCTCTGCAGTGAGTTGGCGAGAAGAGTCTGGAGGTCAGCTTTGCTGTGAACGGCAGCCGGAAGCCCTGCGTAAACTGCGTGGAGTAGTGCTGAGCGTCACGACGGAATCCAGACAGCAGAGCAGTCAGCAGCAGTGGAGTCTGCCCACAAGAGCAGCAAGTGCGCAGCGAGTAATACACACCATGACCATAGAGCGCCTGCACGACTGGACCCGTAGGGTAGGCGACCAAGTGGCCTCATGATCGAAGGGGCCTAAGTCATTCCCATCGCATTGGTCATAGTTCGTGACGCGGTGAGTAACAGCATCCAAGCCTCAAGCGAGGGTCTTGCTGTCCCATAGAGGCTTTTAGACGCTGGATGAGTAGACCCTCCTCCAGGTTCATCAGCTGCAGACTAAGATATATCCACTGAAAAATGAGCAATATTTATATAGGACTGACTTGTGCTTGTTAAACTACTATACCGGTTTCTTCAGCCCAACTCATAACACTGCTGCGACCTGGACATGGGGAAATCAGGTCTTCTGAATCCTGGCTGTTCCATCTTTTTTCTGTGTTCACAGTGGAGTAGGGGGAGGTCGTCCATTGATAATCGAACTCCCCCCACCCCATATTGCTCGCATCTAATAAGAATCACCCGAGTTCCGTGCTCTGACACGAGAGGACCCTTTGATCAATTTTTGTACAAAAATTATTATTTAAAAAGTATTCAGTCGATCGCAGGGACGTTTCGCTATTCGGATATCGACGTCGCATTTATTCTACGCCCCATTATTGCGCGATTTTGCGATCGCACTGCCGATGTCGAGCGATTTTTGCAAACACATAGAAACGATGTCTTTGGCGTCTGCATCAGTGGCTTTGTACGTTGAAGACGCTGCTGGCTCGTGCCGTCTTACAGCCGTCGTAAGCGGAGAGACAAATATTGAAACTCTTAATCTTATAATCGAGATGTATAATTACACACTAAATTTGCGTGTATTTTACTATATTGCCTGGAATTCACGAAATGTTGCGTCAAATCATGTTTTGATTCCATATTATATCGCCAAACATCATCCCTATAAAATATTGCGCCCCAGCGGACACTAAAAATTGCTCCAGGAATCGGAATTGCCTTTGTCAATGACCAGTAGCCTGCCAGCTAAGAGGAAATGCTAAGCGAGTTGCGAGTTGTGACAGACATTGATACTATTACAGCACTGAAGAACGACTGAGCACCCAAGTCTGCAAGCGATGCACAATGACGTCATGGAAGCCGAGAGATAATGTCATTCCAGTGACAAAGCAGATTGTCGTAAGGAGGCCTATGTACAACGCAACAGTAAGTGTTAAGGTGCCAAACCAGCAAAAACAGCCTCCGAAAAGTGAAGTTGTGGAAGTCCAAAGTCGATAGGACAGCTGACATCCAGAGAAAACCAGGACACATGATGTAATTACCATCCCCACCTCCGTAGAACGCATAGAAAGCGCCAACATAAATATTCCAAGTATGCCGCGTCATACATGCATGTCAGTAATACTTTTCATCATGGCCTATTTTATTGTTTTAAGCTGTGGACATTCTACTAATCGTATTTGCGTTTTATCACGATGTTTTGCTACAGATCTGAAGATGATCATTGCTGACCGAAACCGATAGTCTGAGGACTTACACGTTTGTAACCACAGGCGTGAAATAAATGAAATTTTTACTACCCCACCTTTGCTCACAAATGTCTGATTGCTGAGTGCAGATTGCTGACTACCCATTGTGTAGGTCAACCCTTGTGTCAGTTGCAGGTATCCAGTGGTAGGAGAGGCTATGGAGGTCGGCCTTCAACATGCCTAACGTCTTCGATCACCTATGGAATCGTGAGCGGACTTCCTGCCACTGCTGCTGCCAGCTGCACTGCCAGTTTCCCTGGCAACGCTGATGGGGCATGGATGGCCATCACCCAGAAGGCAAACTGGAGGCTTGACCCGCATGATCTGGACGCCGTCCGTCATCCGTCGCAGCTGCTGTTGCTGCTACCCAGTTCCTGATGCTGCTGGCACCTGCCTCCAAAACTGGGGCTGAGAGCCGACTCCTGCGAGTCAGCGAGACCTCCGAGTGGACCTGTGGCTGTGACATCTGAGTGAAAATCTTCGTCGTCAAGAGAGTACTTTGGAGGTCGACACGTAAGTATTGGGACACGGCCGGCACCATTCCAAAATACCGAATGTATCCGGTACGTGTTGCCTCTCTAGTCGTTATTACCGTAGCGGGTTGCGACATAGAGAGAGTCCCTTCCTAAGCATCGTTAGTAGACAGCAGCAAGGTCGCACGCAGTGTATCCGGCAAGTGTTGACTCTCTAGTCGTTATTACCGGCGCGGGGTTGTGACATAGAGAGAGAAACCCTTTCTGGAACTCGAACCCTGCTCCTCCTGGGTGGAAAGGCCAAGTGCTCCCACCTAACACAATTAAACCACCAGACACACATGGAATTGATGGGAAATTAAAAATGCCGGAGCCCTTTCTGGGACTCGAACCCTGGTGGTCCTGGACGGAATGCTCAAGTGCACCCCCAACACATGAAACCTGTCTAGATGCGGGAGAGGAAGGTTAGGTTAGTGTACTTTATTTATTTTGGTCGAGAAACTGACGCAAAGATCGATCCTAATTGCGTAATTAATCACAAAGATAGGTCCTAATTACACAACTATATGCAAAGCACTACAGAAGGACGGCATAAAATCGCAATACGCCGCGGAAACTGACGATACCATACAACTGGTGTTATCCTGCCAAGAAAAAAATTCGCAGAACCACTCGAAACCAGCGACAGAAACATCGAAACTCTACCCTACACCTACAAGCTGCCAGAGTCGATATTAGCTAACTTTGAGACGGGTGTATTTCCTGCTTTTCATGTATGCGTGTTTCTACTGCATTACAGAGAAGTTATTATCAGAGTTTTTTTTTTCTTTGTATACGTCTACGGCATTGCATGTTTCGAATTCTTTAAGTTCAATGGGCCCCATGTACAATTAATCTTAAATAGAGTGATGGTAGAACTGCTGTCTGGACGCTTCCATATGAGGTCTACTTTTTTCGTATTTGGTCTTCGTGGTCCTTATGCGCAATTAATGTTAGCTGCAGTAGAGTCGTTTGGTAGTTACCTTGAAATGAGGGTCTCTAAATTTAGTGTTTACAGTTCCTAGGAAAGAACACCGTCCTCCAAGGACTTCTGTTTGAGTTCTGAAAGCAGCTCCATGGCACTTACAGGTAACAAATCTAGAAGCCATTCGCCGAAATTCTTCAACATGACCTGGAACGGATCAATTCCACCAGTGAAGTAAGCAGGACGATAGTAATACTTCACCTGAAAGTTACTGGTTTATTATTCCTACTCATCAGCATTAACTTGCATTTTTTCCGCATTTAAGGCTAGCGACCATTCATCACACCAAATGGAAATTTTGTCTAAATCGTCTTGTGTCCTCCTACAGTCACTCAGCTTTGATGACTTATCGTAGACCGCTGCATCGTCGGCAGACTATTGACCCGCCAAATCATTTAAGTATAAAGAGAACAGCAGCTATCCAATTGCACTGGGCTGCATATTGGATAGCTGCTGTTCTCTTTATACTTAAATGATTTGGCGGGTCAATAGTCTGCCGACGATGCAGCGGTCTACGATAAGTCATCAAAGCTGAGTGACTGTAGGAGGACACAAGACGATTTAGACAAAATTTCCATTTGGTGTGATGAATGGTCGCTAGCCTTAAATGCGGAAAAAATGCAAGTTAATGCTGATGAGTAGGAATAATAAACCAGTAACTTTCAGGTGAAGTATTACTATCGTCCTGCTTACTTCACTGGTGGAATTGATCCGTTCCAGGTCATGTTGAAGAATTTCGGCGAATGGCTTCTAGATTTGTTACCTGTAAGTGCCATGGAGCTGCTTTCAGAACTCAAACAGAAGTCCTTGGAGGACGGTGTTCTTTCCTAGGAACTGTAAACACTAAATTTAGAGACCCTCATTTCAAGGTAACTACCAAACGACTCTACTGCAGCTAACATTAATTGCGCATAAGGACCACGAAGACCAAATACGAAAAAAGTAGACCTCATATGGAAGCGTCCAGACAGCAGTTCTACCATCACTCTATTTAAGATTAATTGTACATGGGGCCCATTGAACTTAAAGAATTCGAAACATGCAATGCCGTAGACGTATACAAAGAAAAAAAAAACTCTGATAATAACTTCTCTGTAATGCAGTAGAAACACGCATACATGAAAAGCAGGAAATACACCCGTCTCAAAGTTAGCTAATATCGACTCTGGCAGCTTGTAGGTGTAGGGTAGAGTTTCGATGTTTCTGTCGCTGGTTTCGAGTGGTTCTGCGAATTTTTTTCTTGGCAGGATAACACCAGTTGTATGGTATCGTCAGTTTCCGCGGCGTATTGCGATTTTATGCCGTCCTTCTGTAGTGCTTTGCATATAGTTGTGTAATTAGGACCTATCTTTGTGATTAATTACGCAATTAGGATCGATCTTTGCGTCAGTTTCTCGACCAAAATAAATAAAGTACACTAACCTAACCTTCCTCTCCCGCATCTAGACAGGTTTCATGTGTTGGGGGTGCACTTGAGCATTCCGTCCAGGACCACCAGGGTTCGAGTCCCAGAAAGGGCTCCGGCATTTTTAATTTCCCATCAATTCCATGTGTGTCTGGTGGTTTAATTGTGTTAGGTGGGAGCACTTGGCCTTTCCACCCAGGAGGAGCAGGGTTCGGGTTCCAGAAAGGGTTTCTCTCTCTATGTCACAACCCCGCGCCGGTAATAACGACTAGAGAGTCAACACTTGCCGGATACACTGCGTGCGACCTTGCTGCTGTCTACTAACGATGCTTAGAAAGGGACTCTCTCTATGTCGCAACCCGCTACGGTAATAACGACTAGAGAGGCAACACGTACCGGATACATTCGGTATTTTGGAATGGTGCCGGCCGTGTCCCAATACTCACGTAGAGCTGGAGGCTGCTGGCGTTCACAAGTTGACGGCTGCCCCATGACGTCACCAGTGCCACCCGATGCTCCGTTGGGCTGATACAACAACATGTCGGGTGTACACAGGCCTTCTTCTACTCGTGAGGCCGCCGCTTTGCTGGCCCAGCTGTTGTGCATCACTTTGGAAGACAACCCTGTATTGTTGCTTAACAAATTTGTTATTGACAATTATGTTTTCTTGGGCTGCCGGCCGGAGTGGCCGAGCGGTTCTAGGCGCTTCAGTCTGGAACTGCGCGACTGCTACGGTCGCAGGTTCGAATCCTGCCTCGGGCATGGATGTGTGTGATGTCCTTAGGTTGGTTACGTTTAAGTCGTTCTAGGTTCTAGAAGACTGATGACGTCATATGTTAAGTCCCATAGTGCTCAGAGCGTTTTGAACCATTTTTTTTTCTTGGCCTCTTGAGTACAGCTGGATCCTCATTACCGCTTCCCACCTGGCTCTGATGGTTCAGATGGCTCTAAGCACTATAGGACGTAACACCTGAGGTCATCAGTCCCCTAGACTTAGAACTACTTAAACCTAACTAACCTAAGGATATCACACACATCCACGCCCGAGACAGGATTCGAATCTGCGACCGGAGCAGCAGCGAGGATCCGGATTGAAGCGCCTAGAACCACTCGACCTGGCTCTCTGCTGATGAATGTAGAAGTCTGGGAGGAGGTTTCTGTAAATGCTTGGTACCCATACAATAAAGTAAATATTCGTCTTAGAACCTCCTCATATGTTCCACTAGTCCAGAGATGTATTGTACTAAAAGATTGTCTATGAAGTACGTAAAAACATCCACAGATGGTGTATATTCAGACACATTTCCAACATAATTACATGCATATCTGTATACTAAACAACGCTGGTCGAAACGAGATGTAACTCCAGAAATTATTCATCCAGCCTTAATGCATAAATATAGCAAGCACAGTCATAACAGTATAACTAATAAATGATTAATAATCATTTCCCGTACATCCTGTAATATCCACATTTAGAAATAAAAGGCTGCTTGAGTTCATATGTTGATGTCAAACAAGACCCCAGGTATACTTTCCCATTGACACACACCCCTCTCCCCTTCCTCATGCAGTTGTGTTTCATCCAATGCATTGGATAGTTCTCTGTCTGATTTTCAAAGCCGCTGCGCGATATTTAAGGAGTATAGACCGAAAACGTCCCGAAACTACGAAACAAAAGACAGAAAATTTGCATCACGTTTCGAAAAGGAGAATCTTTACACGAAATCGCAGACCTAACAGTAAAGTGAGACAATTACATACAGGTTTAATCAGACCAAACCATACGAAAACCAGTCACAAAGCAGTGCTACTGCAGTTTTATCTGAGAGGTAAAAAACGACGACTACTTAGAGACGTCAAGAAGCCCGTAGAAAAACAGACATCAGTAAAATCAGCAAAAGGAAGTGGGTTGCATTTGCAAGAGAACATAAATCCAATGTGTCTGATTCCTGTAACAAGGTTGTACCTAATGTAAATTTGAGAGAGTAACAGTATGAAGGAAAAAAATAAATTTAACTTGAATAGAGAAATATAACACCCTCGGGCAAACATGGAGGGAGTTCAGTACTCGTCTGGGACTGCATAATTGCAAATGGTGTGGGTTTTTTATTTTATTAATGAAATTATGAACCGCAAAGTTTACAGAAAGATCCTAAAAAGCAGACATCCGGAAATCTGAATAATATCGGTATTTCTAAGCGTTATATTTTCACTTAAGATAATGATTCAAAACATAGAGCTCTAGATCCAAGGCTGTAGCTGCTGTATAACACTCTCCGCTGGATGCTAACACCATTACAATATCAAGACATTAAGCCAATAGAGAATTTGTGGAATTTACTCGATGAAAAATATGACGAATCATCAGATAGCCAATACAAATTATCTAAGGAATGCTTTTAGAGGAGTGACGTAAAACTGCAATGCAGACATCACACTGGTGAAATCTATGACCAGTGGCAATGCAAGGAATTTTGAAAAGGAAAGGAAGTCTAGTAAGCACTGACCATAACATTCTAAATTCAGTATTACGGGTGACTGCTTATTTTTCATACTAAACTGCCTGTCTTTACTTCTGAATATTAAACTACGCTTATGTAAATCGAAATCTGTGTTTCTTTATTGTATTCTCTTCATCACTGATTAATAAACACGTTCCTGTATTGCTGTATCTCATGCTGACAACTTTCCGCTCTCTATATACCTTTAGACATACATTCATATATTAGACGAGTGCGCGTGCGTTGAGCACCAGCTAGCGCTCGCCGAAGCTGAGATCACAGCACCTCAGTGGCGAGAAACAAAATTATTTTGCATTAATAACAAGAAGAAGAAGATAATAATAATAGTAAAGCCATAATTTCCCACTATAATATACACTCCTGGAAATTGAAATAAGAACACCGTGAATTCATTGTCCCAGGAAGGGGAAACTTTATTGACACATTCCTGGGGTCAGATACATCACATGATCACACTGACAGAACCACAGGCACGTAGACACAGGCAACAGAGCATGCACAATGTCGGCACCAGTACAGTGTATATCCACCTTTCGCAGCAATGCAGGCTGCTATTCTCCCATGGAGACGATCGTAGAGATGCTGGATGTAGTCCTGTGGAACGGCTTGCCATGCCATTTCCACCTGGCGCCTCAGTTGGACAAGCGTTCGTGCTGGACGTGCAGACCGCGTGAGACGACGCTTCGTCCAGTTCCAAACATGCTCAATGGGGGACAGATCCGGAGATCTTGCTGGCCAGGGTAGTTGACTTTCACCTTCTAGAGCAAGTTGGGTGGCACGGGATACATGCGGACGTGCATTGTCCTGTTGGAACAGCAAGTTCCCTTGCCGGTCTAGGAATGGTAGAACGATGGGTTCGATGACGGTTTGGATGTACCGTGCACTATTCAGTGTCCCCTCGACGATCACCAGTGGTGTACGGCCAGTGTAGGAAATCGCTCCCCACACCATGATGCCGGGTGTTGGCCCTGTGTGCCTCGGTCGTATGCAGTCCTGATTGTGGCGCTCACCTGCACGGCGCCAAACACGCATACGACCATCTTTGGCACCAAGGCAGAAGCGACTCTCGTCGCTGAAGACGACACGTCTCCATTCGTCCCTCCATTCACGCCTGTCGCGACACCACTGGAGGCGGGCTGCACGATGTTGGGGCGTGAGCGGAAGACGGCCTAACGGTGTGCGGGACCGTAGCCCAGCTTCATGGAGACGGTTGCGAATGGTCCTCGCCGATACCCCAGGAGCAACAGTGTCCCTAATTTGCTGGGAAGTGGCGGTGCGGTCCCCTACGGCACTGCGTAGGATCCTACGGTCTTGGCGTGCATCCGTGCGTCGCTGCGGTCCGGTCCCAGGTCGACGGGCACGTGCACCTTCCGCCGACCACTGGCGACAACATCGATGTACTGTGGAGACCTCACGCCCCACGTGTTGAGCAATTCGGCGGTACGTCCACCCGGCCTCCCGCATGCCCACTATACGCCCTCGCTCAAAGTCCGTCAACTGCACATACGGTTCACGTCCACGCTGTCGCGGCATGCTACCAGTGTTAAAGACTGCGATGGAGCTCCGTATGCCACGGCAAACTGGCTGACACTGACGGCGGCGGTGCACAAATGCTGCGCAGCTAGCGCCATTCGACGGCCAACACCGCGGTTCCTGGTGTGTCCGCTGTGCCGTGCGTGTGATCATTGCTTGTACAGCCCTCTCGCAGTGTCCGGAGCAAGTATGGTGGGTCTGACACACCGGTGTCAATGTGTTCTTTTTTCCATTTCCAGGAGTGTATTTACGGCTATCGATAAATCGCCCACCCTGTAGCGCAAGAACTTTCAAAGACTAATCATGTCATAGCAAATAGAGCTGTTTACGGTCAGTTACAAGTTAAACAAGAGCGCCAATAAATGCGTAGCGGTAGCGCGGTTCCAGACTGAAGCGCCTAGAACCGCTCGGCCACACTGGCCGGCTCCGCGATATAGCGGCGTTCAAGTAATATTATTAGATGAGTGGAATTGCCTATGCAGTGTCTCAGCGCAGATTGCTAATTTATTCCGTGGAAACTCTCTCCCCCTCTGTGATACTAGGTGACCATACCACCACAATGGGGGACGTCCAACGAACAGTTAAACTGTTTAACGAGAGAGAAAGAGAGCCCATCTACAGTAGCACACGTTTAAGAACATAATGTATTCCAGTTCTGCAATTCAACGTGCTCTAGCCGGCAGCCATATGTCTATCGATTCTACGAAAGCAAAGCTCCCCACTCATCAGAAGAAACTACCTCTCAGCTCTACGATTCATGAGGCACATAAACAAAAGAAGAAGAGGAATTACATGCAGAATAGAACTACGACCTTTCTTCAGTAACTTCATACATTCTACTATATGTGGGGGCTCGTAAACAAAAAAAGTGTAGCTACAGAGCCTCTTGCATATTAATGTCATTATACAGTCGTCACCGTGACTGAGTGGATAAGTAACCCCATCATTAAAACATTGTAGTAAGCAACTGGTCCTACAATTATACTGGGTACTAGGAGAAGACACTGAATGGTTCATTACTACCCGATGATGTACTTTGATGGTAGGGCCTTCAAATTGGTAATGGTGGCGCCTGAACATGTAAAGCTTTCACCCAACGAATGGTGTTTGTTATGTGACCTACGCTACTAGACAGCTGTTATTGTAAAATGATATATTCTGTGTTCTGTGCTAACAGCAGACAATACAGAAGAAGCATGGTTGCAGGGTGCATGAAGTTTAAACAGACCAGCAGTGTGTAGGATCTTCCTTGAATTAAAAGACACGGAAAACAGGCATCTTTCCAGATCCATCCGACGCGCGTCTCGTGAATTAGGAATTTCTAGGACCACAGTGAGGTCCAGATGATGAAACTTGCCGAGCAGCTTTTCCGGTAGATACATTAGCAGCAGCAATGAGTATCCTGCACTGCTTCCACGCTGGCCTTGTTTAGGACATACACACGCCACCGACATCTGATCCACGCAGTCAGCAAGCAACGCATGTTCCGAAAGCAGCTACGCGACGAACTCCTCCCGAAAAGGCCATGAAGGCCCAATGGTACCGACTGGCCGCCGTGTCATCCTCAGCTCACAGGCGTCACTGGATGCGGACATGGAGGGACATGTGCTCAGCACACCGCTCTCCCGGCCGTATGTCAGTTTCCGAGACCGGAGCTGCTACTTCTCAATCAAGTAGCTCCTCAGTTCGCCTCACAAGGGCTGAGTGCACTCCGCTTGCCAACAGCGCTCGGCAGAACGGATGGTCACCCATCCAAGTGCTAGCCCAGCCCGACAGCGCTTAACTTCGGTGATCTGACGGGAACCGGTGTTACCACTGCGGCAAGGCCGTTGACTAGCAGTGCAACGAGCTAGATAAAAAAATCATTCAAAATAGTCAGAGTATGTTGAATTATCTGTTTTAAATAATTTGTGGGATACCGTCGTAATTATTTTGTTAAGAAAATAATAATACGCTGTCGTAATTGTTCATCATACGCTCCGCACGATGCCACAATATGCAAGGTGCGTGGCAGCGACATATGATAACCGACCTGCGTGTTGAAGTGGCAAACCCATCGCACTCATCTTGTTCTGCTCCACGCTCTACACCAGGAAAAATTTTACTAGCGGACGTAAATAATAAAAAAATATGGTTGTTTTCCCGCTGATTAAACATATCTTTTAATATTACCTCAGCGTCGAAAAAAAGAAAAGTTATTTATACAAACAAATGTAGTACCTACTTTTCCTATGCTGTAGCGTTAACTTAGTCAAAGCATGCTACATCATTTAAAACCGTTCTAATATCCTGCACCACACAGCGCGTAGCTGAATTACTGAATGGAGGGAAATGCACTCGGTGGATTTACTGCACTACTCCGCTGCCACACCCAATGTGCAATACATTACACACAGCAAGAGCTATTGCACTCGTTATGCAATATTACGACAACCAATCTAGGCTAGCACATCTTACATCTCATCAAAAACCTCACAAGCCTAAGCGCGTTGCTTAGTGGAGGATCATGCTACCCCTTCTATAGACAATTGAGGAGCCATGAATTTTATGTTGGAGGTAGATACGACGCATACGCAAACACTGCACTAATGTAGATTCATATTAAAACATTTTTTTATTCAATTGCACATACAAAAACTACGGATCGCAGCGTCTCAATGTCGGCGTCTCATCTGACACTGAGTTATGGTTGGTAGTACTCCAAATAAAGCATATGGTACGTCGTATGAAGACTCAGCTCATTCTAATACAATGGTATAGCTAGCGCGATGTGCTTTTATACATTGAGAGCTAATTGGCCAACGAGGTCACACCAGACAACGTCAACACCGACATCAATGTCTTCACGAGCAGTGAGCGTCTTAGTGCCTCAATAGTGAGCGTTTTCAGCGGGACAGTACCATTGGATCATATGACAACGTATAGTGTATTATTAAAAAACAAAGTGTTACTAACATCTGAGTGCTATGTGAAACGATATGTTTCGCTTCCAGTCAGTTAACATCCATTAGGTTGTGACCTCCCCTTCTCTCTTCGCTCCGTTTCTTTCGCTGATCTTTCTTCTTTCTTCCTTCTTCGTACCGCGACTATATCTCAGGGCTTTCAATGCAGAAATGTAGTGAGAAGGGGGCACATGTGTGTGGTGGTTCACGATATCGTAGTGCTGTGAGGGAGCGTCACTCGTGCCTCTGGTTTGAGAAGACTGATGACTGAAGTACGAACATTTCTCAAAAGAAAAACAGGTATGTGCTCTCTTTTCTTTTAAAACTATAAATAGCAGCGTATCTAGTACTATCTATCGTTCTACTAAACTGAAAGAGCGCGACACCATTGATGAACCTCGAAAGAAGTTAATTAATAGCAATTAGCTGAAATGAAAAACTCATCCAATCCAGAAGTTACTCACAGAGTAATTAGTTTCTGATGTGTGGGTAGTGGTCATTGATACTTAAAAGGTCGCTTCAGTAATTCTGTAACTATTCGTTTATGTGTTGCTAAGCAAAGTATCAACAAGTTTACTATGCAATGATTAATGTTTGTCGTATCCCGACGGTAAATCGCTTCTCGCTTGCTTTAAGCATCTAGACAATTACTATGCCGCTCATATAAGTCTTCGGTAGTTATTATCAAGCTAATGTCCGTAAATTGTGATATCCAGCCGAATATCTTAAACTCCGTGCCGATATTTGAGAATTCGCGAGCGATTTGTTTGCACCAAACTCGGGCCCTGGTTCCCTAGAATAATTTTTAAATCAACTCTGGATTGTAAATTAACAATTCTGTGCCCATTCATGAAAGTTACAGAAGATCCGCACTCGACGACTACTTGATCGCGCACTCGGGCAACACGGAAGTTTTTGTTCAAAATGTTTCAAATAGCTCTGAGCACTATGGGATTTAACATCTGTGGTCATCAGTCCCCTAGAACTTAGAACTACTTAAACCTAACTAACCTAAGGACATCACACACATCCATGCCCGAGGCAGGATTCGAACCTGCGACCGTAGCGGTCGCGTCGTTCCAGACTGAAGCGCCTAGAACCGCACGGCCACACCGGCCGGCAAGTTTTTATTCTTACAAAGAGAAAACATATCATGCATAATGCAACAAGGTGATTTGCTATGTCAAAACATATTTATATCTATCTCATTAACACTCATTACCTATTAAATGTTGTACACAATTCTTTACTCTGCAAATAATCAATAAAATTTAGAAATGAATTACATGTATAAAAAAAATCTCAGTTGGATATGACGTCATGGGTCACTACTTGTTTCGACTTCCCTACACTCACGTGACGCAAAGTAGATCCGACTATATTGGACATACCCGTGTAATGCTACAAGGTGATGATGTGAAGAACGTGTTCGAGGCTATTGTGCGAGGTTTTACACAACATCGCATGTTTGTTGGTTCTAAGTTGAGAGATTTCATAGCAGCCCACGGGATGGATTACACACATAGTGAATTTACCGTGCATGAAAGATAATTATTCGATAAATATTGCCGTATGGTATGCGGTTTGGACGGAGGAGAAAAAATGACCATGTATTGAAAACAAGTATACATGAGTAAAATGTGATAAATTATTATTGTGTGTTTTAAAGAGTTATAATACAACTCATGCATAATTTCCTTCGCTAAAAAAGAATATGGTTTCTTAAACTGTGATTTTTAACTAAAGATTGGATTGTCCGAGTATGACTCCGGAGAGCGATCTATGTACGTGTATATGATACGAAGTTGTAACAAATCAATTTTTTCTGTAAGGTGTAATACGTGCGTTTAATTCCACATACATATTATTATGTTTCCCTGGGAATAGTATTTTTTATCCGCAATGTGTAAAATAATCTTGTGGAGATTCCTACAAAAATGCTCGTACTGTAGCTGAAAACACATCAAACGTTGAGCTGTACCACGTTAAAAAAACCAATACGACAATTTAGTCATGATCAAGATATTACCTAGTCTTGTAGTTCTAATTCATTTGTACTGCTCTACATTCTCATCATTAACGTAATTCACCATACCTCCATCTGATTCTCCACTACTTGTGAGCACCCACAGGACACGGTAAGTCGGTTGGAACATCTGCATCAAAAGCACCTACTGTATTAACACATCCTATTGCTTTTATCACAAATTAATGAGGTTGAATTATTCTCCGTAATCACAACATTGTATGACCACCTTCCATGGCTACAAACGCTAAATAAATATCGCAGTACCGTCTCTGACATCGTTCTATTACATGACGCGTCACAGGCCTTCGATCATTTAGTCGATGTGAAAAAATACTATCTTTTTATCGACAACCATTCTTTCCGTGAGAACCATATCATAGCTACAAGAGTAGAAATGAGGAATTCACACGGCTTGTCGTCTGTTACAACTCACAGAATAACAAAACCATTTGTGTATAGTTCTACAGAGCAGCTATTTGCATCCCCAAAGCTCCACAAAGCACCCTTGCGGATTGTAGTGCGACGTTGTAAAGTCAGTTTTTGTAAATATGGGGGGGGGGGGGGGAGGAGCAAAGGCTTTCCGTTGACAGATCTTTATTTTTTTGATTCTATATAGTTTAGGCGGCAGGATTTTAGCTATCCCATAGAAAGCTATTCGTACCTATATTCTATATTGTAATGTCTTATAGGCGATGAGGTTACTATCGCTGTGGAAGCAGCATTTGGAGACCTACTCATACTGCACTTACTGTAAGTTTTCTGTTGTCACTTTTGAACTAAGAGAGTAAGTGCTGGGTGACCAAATAAAACATCATTTCAGGTGGAAGAACAAAAAAAATTATTCCCTTCGATCATAGCTGCAGTAAACACACAACTCCCATCTAGGCAATATTGAGATATAGAAGTTCTACAATATAAAAAAGGGAGTATATATATATATATATATATATATATATATATATATATATATATGCTTTTTCTAGGTCGATGCATGCGAGGAGCGTGTGTTGTTTTTTCTTCAGTCTTGCTTTCATTATCAGTCGCAATGTCTGTACTGCCTCTCTGGTGCATTTGTCTCTCATACAGCCAAACTGAACGTCATTTAATAGATCTTCAATTTCCTTTTCCATTCTTCTGTATACTGTTCTTGTCAACAGCTCGGATGCATGAACTGTTAAGCTGACTGTGTGATATCTGCCCATAGATGATGTGCATTGTGCTATCAGGAAGTGTAACATGTCACGTTTCCACAGACTCTGCAATTTGTAAGCGTGGTTCGAGTTTGATGTTGGAATGTTGTTGGTAGAAGCGCTGGGACAAATAGTTCACGGCAGCATCATAATGCAATGCAGTGCATAATGCAGTGCGTGGTTCAAGAAGTAACGCTAGATAGTACGTTTGATGAATTCCTTGGTGTTGTACCCTGCACATCATTTTGTGTCGTCCTCATGCCCACTTTAAGCATTCGCCTTGGTGACAAGCAAAATATTGATGGGGCCACAGATACAGCGAATGCGAGTCCCATTCAGTAAGGAACCTCGTACATTCCATCACCAAACCACCCTAGCCAGATGTTCAGCCAAATGTTTAAGAGTCATTCCATCTAGTCAAGAGTAAAGGTGACCAGAAACTTGTAAGAAAGCATTGCTTAACCTTCGTAAATGAGGTTCTGATTCAGTTTCTTCATCTTCTGGGCCACTCTATTCATCAACAATCCCAATTTAAGCGAATCACACAGTTCCTTTGAAGAAATGGTCCTAGCCAGCCAACTGCAGGAATATTGAAGGGCACATCCAGGAGTGACGTATGGAGTTACACCATAGAAGTATCTGCTGGTATGCACTTCATTTTACAGCTGTCTGTACATGGTCGTCAAAGATGAGAGAGCCCCAAGGCATGTGCGACCCAGAGTTAGGCCGTGATAGACACCTGGCAAAATGTAGATCACTAAGGGTTGAAGCTGTTGCTGTGGCTTCAGTAGCGCCGTCCTCAGGGTCTCTAAGTGTCTCGCCCTCTCCTCTTGCGGGCGAAATAAACTCCATCTATAGTGATCAATCTTTACTTTCTTCCTACCGTGAAGCTCTTCCGATCATAATCCTGGATGTATTCAATGAATTCAACCAGCAGGACACGTGTTTTAAGGAAAATCTCCAAGGCATCCTGTGCTATTAGGACTGGGTCACATCTGTCTTTTCAGATATATGTGTGGAACATTCTACATCTGTGCCCCACTACCATCTAGCCAGTCACAGCCTTCTTTCATCTTGCTCTTGGATCATCACTATTTACGCGAGACTCCTCCTGAATAGGCCATTTAGAAATATTTACCCCTTTGCCATCCTCCACGGCGTCAAGAGACACAACAAAGATAGAGTAACCAGATCCCAGACCCTCTGTCTGTCCCTGGTCCAGAAGGAAGATTTACTTCAGTCTACAGCGACTACTCAGAATCTTGTGGAAGGTTCTGGCTAGCATCAAGCAAACTGTGATTGCCCAGAAGTCTGTAAGGGAGGGAGTTTCAGGTGTCTTAGGTAGGAAGTTGGTGTGGACACATAGTAGCAGAATGGGAGTCCATGGCAAAGACAGAAGAGGTTGGCGACTTTGAGTAGGGTACTGGAAGGGAAATAACGCTTTTGTGTTGGAGAAAAGCTATCTGGATTCACGGTAGAGCTACATGGAGTAAGAGCTTTAGCCATCTCACTGACGGAGATGGATATCCAAAGAACTGTCCAGGACACTATAACCAAGTAGCATGTATGGTTGGAGAAACTTAAAATGGTCCATCACCTCCTAGGTGAAGAGGTTCATCGAGAATTCAAGAAGGCAAGGCAGTGGATACATGAGGTCCGTCCCATTGAGCAAAGACGAATTGTAGTCTTGTTCTTCTGGTTTGCTGGCTGGTGTATCACATACTCCCATTTATGGGCTTCTTCGTTAATGAGGTGACTGAGGTAGATACTATGAATATGCAACTTTTTCTTGAAATGACACAGGTGCTGCCTAGGGCGTCAAGGAAGTCAGGCAGCATCCAAATCACTAAGCTGACTGGTGTTCCAGGCCACAGACTGATGACGTAGTCCAGGACCCGAAAATGAGTATGTGACGGTGGCAAATTTATGAGTACCACTCAGTTGATTTCACCTGTCTGGGTCTTGGGTAAATACTGCTGATCCCAGGGCAATGCTGGAGAAGCCTGTAACTGACTACATGGTGGTGAGGTCACAGATGTAAGATACCCACGTGTAAGACTTCAAAGAAAACTGTGACCTGGTCCTTATGATCTTGCATTTTCAGGTGCCTCTCGATGCCCTCCATCGATCAGTCAGCATCATAAAGCAAGAACACTGGCAGCTTCAGCGTAAGCCATTCACAGCGCCTTCTCCTCTGTAGCTCCATCTGCAAGTTTGGCGATGGCTAGTGCATTCCAATGCCTGGAGAGCTGCAAGAGTCATAACACATTTCAGTTTTGTCGAATGTTTCTCAAAGTGGATCAGCACCAAATATACTATCAACCATACTATCTAGGGTTGCATCTGGAGCCCAAATCAAGCGATATGATGCACTCTGGAACGATCTGGGCCAGGACATACGCCAGCAAAGTTCTGATGTCAAAGTCAAGCCACACCTCCAGATTGGAGACTGCCTGGAACCCTGGTCTTGGCGTTGTCTAAGAGTGTTGTGCCCATAATCGACGCCCAGATCCTCACTGACAAGGTGGGCAAATGTCACCTACAGAAAGTAGCCCAGCATGGCATCCCTACAGTTAACTAGCAAATCTAGGCGCTCCGCCCAGCAGAGAAGAAAGGTGCAATTACACCCATCACAGCTCCAGGAGAGGAATCTGGTGCCTGAATTCAGCAGAACAATGCCAGCACCTCGGCATGGAGAAGCACCTTGTGGTGTTAGCGACACGTGTGGTAATAGGGTCCATTAACTGTTCGAGGGTCTTTGACACTGTGACTGCAATTAAACAGATGATGAACAGGACCGGCGTGTAATAGCATAGTGGTTATGTGTTTTATCTGTATAACGGTGCTGCCTGCCTTCAGGTTCAATCATCTTATGAAGCAACTTTGACTTAAGGTAGATGAAAGGTCTCTATGTAGTAGCTATGACTTCTCATAGCTTTCCAAGGTGTGGCTCTCTTGGCGCCTGCAGCACCTGGGAAGCAACAGTGGTCACAGACGCCAGCTGCTTCTTGACAGGATGCAGTAACATTTCATGCACCTGTTCTCCCAGATGCTCGACGCAGTCGCGGTCGAGAAGCGAGCAAAAGATGCTAGGTGCACTACAATGCTGTCGAGACTACAAATTACATTGGTCAGAATTGCTTCCAGTCCCATAGCATTCACCTCGCGTGTCATGATGTCGTTGATTCATACATCTCGTGGTATCTGAAGCAGAAGTTCAGTGTGTGTGCGCGTTGAACCTCACCGACACCTGAGGGGTCTGAAAGCTAGAATAAGTGCCAGTCAGAGGCAGCCAAGATTGTGTTTGTGATCAGCTGCACCTCGACTAGTGTCACCAACAGAAGGCCACCATGCAAACAGCTACAGCGAGTGAATAAGCCTCCCACAAACTCAAACCAGACATCAAGGTGGTCAACATGACAACAGCAATGTTTCACTAGCGTGTGATTTGGGCTTGGAGATCTGCCAATGAGGTCATAACTTAAGACTTCAGCAGAGCGACATAAGCGTAATTTCAATATCCTTGTTATATGGTGACGTGTTTATTTCCAAAGCTTTTTAGATGAACAGACGCCCGATCTCCAAGGTTGGCGATGGGTAGTGCGTCGCACTGTTTATTACCCCGTCGCCTGTGGAGCTGCAAGAGCCTTAACACACTTCATTATTCTCAAATATTTCTAAAGTGGTACTATATTTTGAATTTAAAATTATAATTACCATTCCGTAATTTGTTACAAATTAGTAACCACTGTGTTTTTTGAAGAGAACAATAAATGCAGAAAATAGGCAAGTACTACTGCATAGTAACTCTGACTCTTAAGGTATCCAAATGCGCTAACTTAGTAACTATTCGTCTCTTAAGATAGATAAGTGTTGACATTTTGTAACTACGACTGTCTTAAGATAGCTCAGTGGTCTCATGTAGTAACTAACATTCTTGAGGTAGCTTCGTTCCACCAACTTATTAACTATGATTCTCATAAGATACCAAAGCCCCTCCATTGACGTCACCCTAACAGTATCTAAATTTTCTTAAGGTAACCAAATAATCTCTATGTGAAAAACATACTCTCTTAAGCTGCCAAATCACTGCACATAATTACTGTGACTTACCCGTATTCTTCCTCCCACCGGAGGTTGAATTCCTCCATCGGCCATCGGTGTGTGTGTTGTTCATAGCATAAGTTAGTTTAAGTAGAGTGTAAGTTTAGGGACCGATGACCTCAGCAGTTTGGTCTCTTATGAATTCACACACATCTGAATATTTATCCGTATTCTGCATGTAGCCACACTGAGACTTTTAAACCAGCCGAATGGCCATATATGTATTATCACGTGGCAGTTTTGGGTAATGAAATGCCACTAAGCTGATGTTAGCAGAAGTAAAGAGGTAACAGCATGTAAACTGGCAGTAGCAAAGAAAGATATCCAGGAAACGGAAAATATGGTAACTTTGACTGTTAATTTAAATGACAGGGGGTCTGGAGCATTAAGCTGATCCGAAAGTGAAACACGGACGGTAGATAGTTCAGAAAAGAAGGGAATAGAAGCTTCTGAAATAGGGTGCTGCTGAAGATTGCTGAAGACAGGGTGGATATTCGAGTAACTAATGAACCGAATTAGAGAGGAAATAAAAGAAAGAATAGGTTGGGGCATCAAGACATAATTAATTTGGTAAATGAGAGAAGTGGGTTGCAAGGGGAGAGGGTGTAAAAATTGTAGATAGAGACCAAGTCTTCATAATAGTAAGAAGATTCAGATGGCTGTAGGCTGCACTAGTTATGTGTAGATATACGAGTGCCGTCCATAAAGTAAGTTCCGATCGGTCGCGAAATGGAAAGCACTGGGAAAATCCGGTAAAGCTTTGCAGAGATGTGTTAGGCAGTGTCTCTAGTATGCCCATCGATCGTATCGCGTCACTCTTATCAGTTTTGAGTGAACAGTGAGCACGTAAAGATACGTAGGGAATAGCGTCTTCCGCCAAGTATGAGGGCCTGGTTAGAGATTTCGCCTGTTTCATGCAGCCCACATAACACAACAGTCGAGCAGTTCCTTCTTCATGCCAATTCTCGGCCGCACACTGCAGGGGCAATGAAGACGTTCCTGCAGCGTTTCCGATGAGAAGTGTTTGATCACCCACAACACAGTCCGCAATTGGCTTCCCCTGAGTCTCATCTCTGCACACAAGAGCCGCTGGCTATGGTGACAAAATTTTTCCACAGACAACAAGCTGCAGACCAGTGCAGATAACTGGCCGAAAGCACGGGCGGCTGCTTTCTATGGCGACTTTATTGGAAAGTTGATACAACACTACGACAACACTCGAAGTTGAAGCGGCGACTATGTAGAGAAGTAGGTGGAAGGTGTACCTAACTGTTGCAAATAAAACGTTTCTGGTTCTCACTGTGGTTTCCATTTCGCGACCGATCGGAACTTACTTTCTGGACAACCCTCGTATTACGGTGGAGAGCTGCACCTGACTGGTCTTCGCACTGCAAGACTGCAACATCATCGACAACGATGACAACAGTAACAACGACCAGCAAGTGGAAGTCGCGTGTGTAGCTCCCCATCCCTGAAAGAAACCACAAAACCTGATTGACGTTCTGCAGTAACTGACACCTAACTGGATTTCATCGCAGCTATCACGAGTCAGTTGTACTATACACATCATCCAGATAGCAATATGTCACTATAAAACGAAATAAAAAAATATTTTATTAAATTCAGGTACTTCACCCATAGAGCGACTATTCAACATACCCATTTTAAGGTTGTGAGTGTTTGCATCGTCATGTTGTTTTGTTTTTTTTTTTTTTTTAACTGCTGCAAAAATTATATTAAGCATCTTAACATTATAATTTACATAATAATTCAACCATAAAAACTGCACAGAGTAATATTTTATTTGCTAGAAGTAGGAATGGGAATTTTTCTCGCTCGAGAGTTTCGAAACAGCTGACAAATTGTCGAGGATCTTATGAAACATCTGTATAAATGTCGAACTGTAGTTATGCCGCGTAAGCAACAACATACTGATAGTGTATGACCTACGCCCTTGTAGTGCAGCTATCGTGACTGGATATGCAAATCAACAGACTGTTAGTGCAAGACCTACTTCCTAGGAGAGCAGCTATGGCGTTAAGCCGGTTAATGGAGTAGCGGCAGCTGTTGAGGTCTCCAAGAGCACACGTTATGCACGGAGAACGGTAAGTGAGGCAGTCGTGCGCATCGATACACCACTTTAAACAGCCGCATTAGCAGCTGATTTGACGGAATATTTGCCCTTAGTTAATTTAAAAGTAGAAGTGACTTAGAACTAAATCCAGCTTCTATAGCATTCGGAAACCGTCACATTTTAGCAGCGAAATGCATAAATGCTTCGTGATATCTTGCGCCCATTTTTAATGCGCTCAGAAATTGATATTAGTCTTAACCGCTCTATTTATTAATTTTATACTGCCTTACCCATTTATGTATCGCGACATTCTCAAAGGCTCTACAACATAAATAAGTGAAGGGGTATCCGTGAATAAAACCATTTTGTTTTCTTTGTTGAGTTTCGATTCTCCCCGAAGGGAGCGGGCTGATAGCAGCTTACTACGCCGCTCTTCAGCCTACAGAATTTGTTTTAAAAAGATGAAGATAATAAATACTAAAAGCTGTCTATAAAATCGGTGACTTAAATGGTAAAATAGCGGAAAATAGTGGAACTTAAAACATAAAACAAAGGGTTGATGATGCTAATAAAATATTCAGGAAGCAAAAAAATAATAGACAGACAATTAAAAAACACGGCGACAGTCTGGTTGCTGTTCGCAAGAGATATAAAATTCACACCCAGTGACAGCAGGATTTCTGTTCGCAACACTTTGGAAAGACTCACAACACTGAACACGAACACTGCACTAAAAGGTTGGCACAAATATGACATACCACAGCCGAAGGCAGACGGGGGGAACCTGGACAGATGATGGGAAAGAAAGGGGGGAGGGGTAGGAGAGGAAAAAACGAAGTGGGGGGAGGTAAAGAAAACCATTGGCTCAATTACATAAAACCTGCATCGCATAAACGGAAGAAGCAAGCACTCAGTGAAAAAACTTTGATAAGATGCATAAAATGCACGTCGTAAATAAGACGAATTGAGGTAGAACGCATCAAAACATCTGTAACACATTATAACGTAAAACTAAACTGAATTTGTCAAACACGGATACAAAGTGTCTGGTCTACATTACATGACAACATTTGAGTGCAACTGACTAACTGTACACAACGAAGTATTAGATAAAGAAACCGCCAGATGTCAGTGTCATCGGTGTTTATGAAAATTATATGTATTGAAATACAGAAGTACTGATACAACTGACTGATACATTGTAGTTTTAAATGACAAACAATATTCAATGTTCTGTTATATCTATTACATCCCACGGTTTGTTATCTAATAAGTACCCATCTAGTGCAAGGAGACTGGCATAAACTATCACCACAATATGGCTTTATTGTATAAAAAATTGTAAAAAATAAATCTCAATGTATGCATAAGTTTATATCCAGAAATGCATATATAAAAACGTTGAAATTGGTATATTGATATTCCAACCGTGAGATAAAACAAAATTTACAAAGTTACTCACAAAATGATCATAAGAGTATTTATTATGTAACAGTTTTGTAGAACAATCATGGAAGTATTAAGTAAAATAGAAAAAGGATTATATATAATGATAAGAACACTTCAAATGAATACGCATCTGCTATACTGCTCAAGATAAACAGTGAAAAATGAGCGTCTGCCACATCTTGTAAGCTGTACTACGTCGTGAGCGAGCCAATAAAAACCTGGCGGTATTGTGTAACAATATTCCACCTATGACATAACCAGCAATACTCAAAAAACCAATTAACAATATGTGAAAGTTTTAGCAGATGCTAATTTTTACTTTTATCTTGAGCCGTATATTAAATACACACTCATCTGTTGTATTCCGATACTTCTATGCATTGTATTTTACTTTATACGCTGGTGCTTTCCTCTGCAATATTGGTACATGCTAAATATGCTTCCTGTAATTCTGCGTGCAGCTTTGTAAATTTTAATTTACCTTATGGTTGGAATACTAATATACCGATTTAAACGCGTTTATACAGGCATTTCTGGATATTAAATCATGCACTTCTTGTAATTTATTATTTTATTGAACAGCTAGATGTTCACTTATTTCGATTACATTTTTAGGATTCCGTGTCTCATACGGTAAAAACTGAACTCATGAGTTCGCTTTGTTATCGTCCACCTATCTGTCTGTCAGTCCGAGTGTTTAAGAACCCTTTTTTCTCGGGAACAGATACACGTATGAAGTTGAAATTTTTGTCACATACTAAGGACTGCGATTCCTTAGCAATGTGGAAAATTTAAGCTTGTACGTCAATGCAGTCAAAAGATTCTGGCGTTTAAGTCACGTATTTTGATACTCGCAAACTCAGCCATCAGTACCTTCCCGTTAACCTAGAATGTGAAATTTGGTAAGAAGCAATATTTCACCGCACAAGGAAGGGAAAAATCCGAAAATTGTAAATTTGTAATTATATCAACCAAAAAAGATTTTTTTAACATTTGTTATCCGTCTCTTAAACTCCTTTTCCTCAAAAACTGGTCGACGTACCGAGTTGAAATTTATGTCACATCCTAAGGACTGCGGTCCGTTAGCGGCGTAAAAAATTTAAGGTTCTACGTCAACGCAATCAAATGAGGCGGCTACTTATGTCACGTATTTTGATACTCGAAAACTCACGCATCAAAATTTACCGGGTACGTCTCTTTGACCTATAATCATAAATTTGACAAGAAGCAAGGTTTCACAAGTAAAGGCAAAAATTTAGAAATTGTTAAATTATAATTGTATCACATAAAAATATTTTTTGCCATTACAAACTTACCTTATATTATTAATCTGTCAAAAATCTCAGAAACTATTTGCTGGGATTTTGATATGGTTTTCAGTAATAAGCAGAGTGATTCACGATGAATGTTTGTGTATTTAATTTACAAATATTTCGTGCTAAATGGCTGAGCTACGATGAAGTGAAGTCCCCTGCCGCTGTGTAAACGATGCCTTTGCCATCTAGCAGCGGTAGGTGGAATGCATTCCGACTGCAGCGCTGGCGGTCTATGCCTGCGACACTACAGCACCTGCAATGTTTCAAAGCAAAATAATACTGCTACTGCTAACTGACGCGTAACTGCACTTCCATTGTTCTGGAAGAGGTTCTGAGATTCCATAAAGTATCCATTGAAGCACTCCACGGAAGAATTCGACTTACATAACAGCACTAGCCCTATGGCCGGCTGTACCTTTTTCTTGCCTGGATACTTCGTCAAATATCGCAACAGGTACGTGATTAGATGAATTCAACGTATCGTCAAATGCCAGTTAACAAAGCATGTAAATATAATTCCAACGTCGATAAAATAAATGAAAAATTGCAACATGAAATGGGAAATTACACAAAATTCAAACTTAAAATTGAAACATTCTCGGAAGTCTTGAAATTTCCGGGGTCGATATTATACCAGTGTCGATATTACTAAAAGGAAAAAATTGTCCAGATTCTCGATTTCCAAGATGGATATACTATCTATATACACAATTAAGTTTATACGGAATCCTTGGCGCGTGAGTCCTACTCACTGATGGCATCTTGTGATGATAATTTTCGCCACTCTCTCTGCATCAAATGGATATTCGTTATATAATTAACAACGAGATGTAATAGATATAGTAGAATATCATTTGTCTTTTAAAACTATATTGTATCAATCAATTGCATCAGTACTTCCGTGTTTCAAAAGATATAATTGTCATTAACGCCGTACAATTCTGCCACCTAGCGGTCTTCTTAATTTGATAACGTATATAGTGAGTCAGCAAGCAATCAATCGTCGTCATGGAATGTAAACCAAATAGTTTATACCCACGTTTGACAAGTTCAGTTTCGTTTTGTCTTATAATGCGTTATAGATGTTTTTGTGAGTTCTATCTCTTTCGGATTCTTTTATGATGTGCGTTTCATGTATTTCATCAATGTTCTTTCACTGAGTGCTTGGTTCTGCCGTTCTTACGATGCACTAATGTTTTTTTTTCACTGATACACTTTCATATAGTTCTCTTCTAGAGCCTTTCAGAATGACGTAAGGATGAAACACTTAACGCAGTATAACATTAATAAATAGAGTGGATAATAATTTGGCCTGTGCATTTCAGTGAAGAAAAAATGAGAATAATAAGAGCGCGCAACATCTAGGTTAGACTGTGGTACACACCACACACCGTATGGTTGTTTGCAAAGTACAGATATTGTTGTTGTTGTGGTCTTGAGTCCAGAGAATGGTTTGATGCAGCTCTTCATGCTATTCTATCCTGTGAAAGCTTCTCCATCTCCGAGTAACTACTGCAACCTACATCTTTCTGAATCTGTTTAGTGTATTCATACCCTGGTCTCCCTCTACGATTATTATCCTTCTCGCACCCCTCCAACACTAAACTGATGATCCCTTGATGCCTCAGAAGTGTCCTACCAACCGATCCCTTCGTCTAGTCAAGTTGTGCCACAAATTCCTCTTCTCCCCAATTCTATTCAGTACCTCCTCATTACTTATATGATCTACCCATCTGATCTTCAGCATTCTTCTGTAGCACCACATTTCGAAAGTTTCTATTCTCTTCTTGTCTAAATTATTTATCGTCCATGTTTCACTTCTATACATGGCTACACTCCATACAAATACTTTCAGAAAAGACTTCCTGACACTTAAATGTGACGTTACGAACATAAAGACCTAAACAGCCTACTTACAAGATTACAAGCAAATATTAAAGGAATATATAGAGGTGGAAGCAATATGTAGAGGGTCTATGGAATGGAGACAAACTTGAGGTAAATATGATAGAAAAAGGAAGTAGGTGAAGATTTTCGGAGATGTGATACTGCGAGAAGAATTTGGCAGAGTACTGGAAGGCCTAAGTGGAAACAATGTCCCTGTAGTAGACGACTTTTCTTCAGAATTATTGAGACGATTGGGAGAGCCAGCCATGACAAAAATTATTCCACCTGGTGCGCAAGATATGAGTCATGTGAAGTACCCTCGGACTTCATGAAGAATGTAGTATTTCCAGTTCTAAAGAACGCAGTTGCTGACCGGTGTAAATACTCTTATCAGTTTAACAATTCACTCTTGCAAAATGTATGTGCATTATTTTGCAAAAGAATGGGAAAACTGGTACAATCCGACCTCGGGCAAGGTCAGTTTGGGTTCCGAAGAAATGTTGGAACACATGGGGGAATACTGAGTCTACGACTTACCTATATATATATATATATATAATGACTTTTGAACATTATTAAGGTAAATACATTGTTTGTTCTCTACCAAAATCTTTCATTTGCTAACTATGCCTATCAGTAGTTAGTGCCTTCAGTAGTTAGAATCTTTTTATTTAGCTGGCAGTATTGGCGCTCGCTGTATTGCAGTAGTTCGAGTAACGAATATTTTTGGCGAGTTAAGTGATTCATGAAAGGTATAGGTTATTGTTAGTCAGGCCCATTCTTTTGTAGGGATTATTGAAAGTCAGATTGCGTTGCGCTAAAAATATTGTGTGTCAGTTTAGTCTTGATCAGAATAAGTAAAGAGAGAAGTGTCTGAGTACGTTCAGTTTTGCTCAGCTGTTTGAAAATCAAATAACGTAGAAGTTTACCAGCACAGTCATACATAATTTTCCAAAGGGGACGTTTCAATCTAAGCTCTAGATATTCATACAGCCACTTCTCTTTTCTCTGAATGTGTCCTTAATTTCGCTATAGGCAGCGTTTATCTTTACACTAGTTATACATATTTCTACAGCCTTGCATGTTTCCTCTAATTTCGGCTTATCCATTTATTGTTTTCTGTCAGCCTCATTTTTTAAACATCTGTAATCCTTCCGCCTGCTGTATTTGATACAGTTTTACGTTTTCTCCTTTCGTCAATTAAACTCAATATCTCCTGTGCTATGCAGAAATTTCTACTAGGCATTGACTTTCTACTTTTGTGATCCCTGTTGTCTTCGCTATTTCATCTCTCAAATCTACCCATTAGTCTTCTTCTGTGTTCCCTTACCGTGTCTCTGTCAATCGTTGCCTAGTGCTTCCTTTGAATTCGTCTACTTCCTCTAACTCTTTCATTATATCCATGTCTCGTCTTCTTAATTTCCCACAGCTGCAGTTCATAACGAATAAATTATAGTCAGAGTCCACATTTGCCCGAGGAAACGACTTATTTTTTAAAATCTGGTTTCGAAGTTTGTGTCTTACCATTAGATAACCAACCTGAAATCTTCCAGTGTCCTCAGGTCTCTTCCACGTGTACCATCTCCTTTCATGATTCTTAAGCCAAGTATTAGCTGACTAAATTACGCTCTGAACAAAATTCTACCCGGCAGTACTCTCTTTCATTCCATTCCCCCAATCCACGTTCTCGCAGTACTTTTCCTTCTCTTCGTTTTCCTAATATCAGATTCCAGTCATCAACCACAATTACATTTTTGGCCCCCTTAACTATCTCAATTATTTCCATTATCGTATCAAATGCTTTTTCAGTCTCTTCATCACCTGTGGAGCTAGATGGCATATAATTATGTACTACTGTGGTTCGTTTAGTATTTTATCCATCCTCGGCAACTGTCGTCGTATGTAACGAAATAACAAACAACCAGTTGCATTACAGAAATTTAATTTCCTTTTGATGGATATAACCTTCTGAAGAACATGTATGGAAATTAAATTTCTTTTATGTAATTGGTTGCTTATTATTTCGTTACAGACTGTGGTGTGTTTTGGTTTTGTGTCTATCTTGGCTACAATATTGCGTTCATTATGCTATCCATCGCAGCTTACCAGTGTTTCTATTTTCTTATTTATTATCATACCTACTCCTGGATTACTGTTATTTTATTTTGCTTTGTTAATCCTGTACTGACCTGATCAGAAGACCTGTTCTTCGCTAATTCTTGTAATATCTAACTTCAACCAATCTGTTTCCATTTTCAGATTTTGTAGCCTGCCTACCCCAGTAAGGGATCTAACATTCCTCACTCTGACAAGTAGAATGCCAGTTTTGTTTTTCCTGATGACCACATCCACCAGATTAGTCCGCCTGGAGACACGAATAGGGAACTATTTCACCCTCGGAATATTTCACTCAAGAGGATGCCGTCATTAAACCATACAGCAAAGCTGTATGACCTCGGAAGGAATAACAGGTAGAGTTTCCCCTTTCTATCAGCCGTTCCCAGCACTGCTGGGACATGTTGGTTAATATTACAGAGCCAGAACAGTCCATTATCCAGACTGTTGCCCCTGCAACTACTGACGAGGCCGCTGCTTCTCTTCAGGCACCATGTGTTAGTCTGACCACTTCACGGATAGCCCTCAATTATGGTTGCATCTACGATATGGCTGTTGGGGTGTGCTATCCACCCAACAACGGCAAGATCCATAGTTCACGAGGGCATGTGTTTTGCAGAAGACAGAGAATTTTTAAACAAAACAAATGTGATGTAGATGTTTCGTGGCTTCCCTAAATCACCTGAGGTCCTGAGTGTTACAATATTCTTGCCGCTGACGTCCTCTTCAAGGGATTTGATACGGTCCAATACTAAGGACAAACTTTCGATACATCGGCAATTTCTGTATAAATATTTTCATCAGTTTCTTGTCGCATAAGGGATCTTCAAATATTCTCTCATATCATAGTGTTTCATAACGTAATCTTTAATAGTTACAATTTTGCACGTATTTGGAGATAGTGTTAGCAAAAAAGACAACATTCCACTGTTTGTTCTCTGACCAATACTTGTATTGCACCATGTCTGAGAGCTGAGGAGATAACTTTCGTTTTGGTCGATCATTTTGCTGCTCCAAGTATGCGTTTCT